>NC_134363.1:144336699-144936699 GCF_048569485.1 Anomaloglossus baeobatrachus | reverse complement strand
GACTCTCCTGAGGGAAGTTATGGCCACTAGAAAGACCACTTTCTGTGAAAGACGAAACAAAGAAACCTCCCTAAGAGGCTCAAAGGGGGGTTTCTGCAAGGCCGTGAGGACCAAATTGAGGTCCCAGGGATCCAAGGGCCGCCGGTAAGGCGGAATGATGTGAGACGCGCCCTGCATAAAGGTGCGGACCTGAGCCAGCCGGGCGATACGCCGCTGGAACAGCACTGACAGAGCCGAGACTTGTCCCTTGAGAGAATTGAGGGACAGTCCTAGCTGCAGACCGGACTGTAGAAAGGACAGAAGGGTCGGCAAGGAAAAAGGCCAAGGAGCATGGCCGGAAGAACGACACCAGGACAGGAAAATTTTCCAAGTCCTGTGATAGATTTTGGCCAAGGAAGACTTCCGGGCCCGAGTCATAGTGGAAATGACTTCAGGAGGAATACCAGAAGCCGTCAAGATCCAGGACTCAAGAGCCACGCCGTCAATCTGAGAGCCGCAGAATTCTGGCGGAAAAACGGACCTTGTGAGAGAAGGTCTGGACGGTCCGGAAGATGCCACGGCACCTCTACGGACAGATGGAGCAGGTCTGGGTACCAAGCTCGCCTGGGCCAGTCCGGAGCAATGAGGATGACCCGACGGCCCTCCATTCTGATCTTGCGCAGGACTCTGGGCAAGAGAGCTAGAGGGGGAAACACGTAGGACAGACGAAACTGGGACCAGTCTTGAACCAGAGCGTCCGCTGCGAAGGCCTGAGGATCGTGGGAGCGAGCCACGTAAATCGGAACCTTGTTGTTGTGACGGGATGCCATTAGGTCCACGTCCGGAGTGCCCCACTTGCGGCAGATTGACTGAAACACTGCCGGATGCAGGGACCACTGTCCACGGTTTGACGGCTGAGATAATCTGCCTCCCAGTTTTCCACGCCTGGGATGTGGACTGCGGATATGCTGGACTTGGAGTCCTCCGTCCATTGAAGGATACGTTGTACCTCCAACATTGTCAGGCGGCTGCGTGTCCCGCCTTGGTGATTGATGTAGGCAACCGCTGTCGCGTTGTCTGATTGGACTCGGATGTGCTTGCCCGCCAATAGGTGGTGAAAAGCTAGGAGAGCCAGGAGCACGGCTCTGGTTTCCAGCACATTGATCGAGAGGGCTGACTCGGACGGAGTCCAAGTGCCCTGTGCTCGGTGGTGGAGACATACCGCTCCCCAGCCGGATAGACTGGCATCCGTGGTGAGGACCACCCAGGACGGAGCCAGGAAGGAGCGTCCCTGAGACAGAGAGAGGGGCCGAAGCCACCACTGAAGAGAGCTCCTGGTCTGTGGCGACAGAGCCACTAACCTGTGCAAGGAGGAAGGCCGCTTGTCCCAACAGCGGAGAATGTCCAGCTGCAGAGGACGCAGATGGAACTGGGCAAAGGGAACCGCCTCCATTGACGCCACCATCTGACCCAGCACCTGCATCAGGTGCCTGATGGAATAACGGCGGGGCCTCAGCAGAGAGCGCACCGCCAGTTGGAGGGACTGCTGTTTGATCAAGGGCAACTTCACAAGTGCCGGCAGAGTCTCGAACTACATCCCTAGGTACGTGAGCCTCTGGGTCGGAGTCAGAGTGGATTTGGGCAGATTGACCAGCCACCCGAATTGGGCTAGAGTGGCGAGAGTGAGCGAGACACTCCGCTGACAGTCTGCGCTGGATGAAGCCTTGACTAGAAGGTCGTCCAGGTAAGGAATCACTGCCAACCCCTGGAGGTGCAGAACCGCAATCACTGCTGCCATGACCTTGGTGAATACCCGAGGGGCCGTGGCTAACCCGAAGGGGAGAGCCACGAATTGGAAATGTTCCTCTCCGATTGCAAAACGTAGCCAACGCTGGTGTGAAACTGCAATTGGCACATGCAGATAGGCATCTCTGATGTCGATGGATGCCAGGAAATCCCCTTGGGTCATTGAGGCAATGATTGCCTGCAGAGACTCCATGCGAAAATGCCGCACCTGAACATGCTTGTTGAGAAGCTTGAGATCCAGGATGGGCCGGAAGGAACCGTCCTTTTTGGGGACTAGTAAGAGATTTGATTAGAAACCTCTGAACCGTTAGGTTAGAGCAGGCATCACAATGTGGATAGGTGCTCGGTTCAGGCAGCACGAGCTTACATGCAGTGCATACTGAATATAGCTTTGGAGCCTTGCTCCTCGTGTGAGACATGCTGCTGAAGTGGGGGCTCTGCCAGAGTGACCGACAGAGAGTATATACAGAGGCCCACAACCAGAGGTTGTGGCTTACCAGACCGTTGAAGCGGTGTTGTGTGCCCTCCAGATCCCAAAGCCCGGACCCCCAAGCACCTCAGCAGGGATGCTGCAGCCAGTGCTCATCGCAGAGAAAACGCTGATAAAATGGCGCCGGAGCGAGGAGAGGGGGCGGGACCAACTCTGAGAGCGGGATCTGGAGGGCCATAGAGACCTACAGGGGAGGAGACATGAACTAAGTGAGGAGTGTCTCTCCCCTGTGTAGAACGGCCGCTGGGCGGAGCCGCACTGTCCCTCTGCATGAATGACATGCGAGGGCAGTGAAACCGAAAGTAGGCCTCCGGCAAAGCCGGGGCCTAAATTTGAGCGGTGCGGCCGGCGCACAGGCACCATCGGCGCGGTTCTCAGGCGACAACCAGAGAACCGGCCGGAAATGTCAGAAAACTCACTCAGCACACTCTCCCACAACAATAAAGTACAAGGGACCCCCATATATAAACGTCTCAGGTACTTAGCTTGCTGAGACGCAGGGTTCCAGGTCCCTGGGGATGAGTGCTCCGTCCAGCAGGATCCTGAAGGGCTGCGGATGGAGACCGGTCTCCTGCAAAGCATGGAGAACCGTGCTGGCTCCCACTTCAAGCCAGAGCCCAAGGGATGGTGAAGGAGCGCGGCATGTAAGGCTCCAGCCTTGGAATCAACCTTAACAGCACTGCCGACACAGTGGGGTGAGAAGGGACATGCCGGGGGTCCAGACTTGGACCCGCTTTTCTTCAAACTCTTTCCAAAACTGAAAAATCAGATGAGAATGCATGTGTGGATGTATGCCTCCTGAACACAAAGCAATGAACTGGCTAGATCTGGTTCTCCAGGGGGTGTATAGGCTCAGAGGGAGGAGCTACACTCTTTAGTGTAGTACTTTGTGTGTCCTCCGGAGGCAGAAGCTATACACCAAAGTCAATGTCTGGGTCTCCCATAGGAACGATAAAGAAAAAGCAATTGGTTTGTGCAACCATAAAGTAAAAAAAAATGAATAAAAAAAATTGAACCCCTCCCCCGCCCTACCCACCTTTTGCCCCACTGAAAATAAAACAATACAAAAAAAAAACACATATTTGGTATTGCTGCGTTCAGAGATGCCCGATCTATAAAATGTAAAATCTATTAGGGTATGTGCCCAAGATCAGGACTCGCTGCATTCAAAACGCAGCAAGTCATGACCGGCAAGGCCGTATGTGTCCTCCATAGGTGAATGGAGGAGACCGCAGGTGACTGTGCCCACGATCAGGATACGGTGCACTGCGGTCCCCTGCTTTTTGTGTTCTCCCTACGGAGGACGCTTGCAAATCCGCAACAAACAATTGACATGTTGCGGTCTGGAAAACGCACCGAAGGTCAGTGTTTGCTACGGAAAAAAGAAGCAAAGTGGGCACAGGATTTCTAGAAATCCCATCCACTATGCTTGTACTTTACACTGCAGCGTTTTGGATGCAGCTGAAGCATGCTGTGTCCAAAATGCTGCAAATACTGATCGTGGGCACGTAGCCTAAATCTAATCAGTACACAGCATAGCGAGAAAACGTTCCAAACGCCAAAATTAAGGGTTTTTTTGCTCATCACAACATTGCATTAAACTGCAATAACAAAACATAACATCTATGCAAAAATGGTATAATTAAAAATGCCAGCTCAAGACAAAAAACTAGCCATTACCAAGCCCCAGATCCCGGAAAATGAGAACACTACAAGTCGTACTGTCCTGGAGACTCATATTACCAGGTCAGGTTTTTCAAAATAGTAAACACAGTAAATAAAAAAATATGTACAATTGCACTTTTGTTTGTAATTTTACAGCACTTGGATTTTTTTTTGTTCCCATTTTACAGTACAATATAGGGCAGAAGGAATGATGTCGTTCAAAAGTACAACTCATCCCGCAAAAAATAAGCCCTCGTATGGCTAAAATGATGGAAAAATAAAAAAGTTTTATAGCTTTTGGAAGAAGGGGAGGAAAAAGTGAAAACTGAAAATCACCCGGGGGTGAATGGACTAAATATATCCACGGGAATGAAATGTCTATAAAAAAAAAAAAAAGACAATTACTTATAGGTAACGGAATTTTCCAGAGGCAATGGCAGCATCACATGAGAGGCATTCGCCTCACAAGGACAAGAAACCTACCGCATAAAAGGTGGCACCTCTCCCACCACATCAGTTGGGTTATAGAGCATTTGAGGACTTCCACATAGATTGAACCGTTCTCCCAAAAGAAAGGGCATCAAATGAGGATAGATATAATATAGAGTGCTTATAAAAAGTTGAAGGAGAGGACCAAGTCGCCGCCTTAAATATTTGGTCAATTGATGCCTCGGCCTTCTCAGCCCACGAAGTTGCGACTGCTCGAATCAAATTAGCCTTAATGCATACCAGCACTAGATTACCACTAGAAGAGTAGGCTAAGATATTGGCCTCCCAAATTCATCTTGCTAAGGTACCCTTTGAGACCCCTTTCTAGAGCCCTGAAAGGAGACAAACAGACCATCTCCTTCTCCAAGGTTTGGTCATCAAAGAAGGGAATTTTGTTTACTTACCGTAAATTCCTTTTCTTCTAGCTCCTATTGGGAGACCCAGACAGACAATTGGGTGTATAGCTTCTGCCTCCGGAGGCCACACAAAGTATTACACTTTAAAAAGTGTAACCCCTCCCCTCTGCCTATACACCCTCCCGTGCATCACGGGCCCATCAGTTTTGGTGCCAAAGCAGGAAGGAGGAAACTTATAAATTGGTCTAAGGTAAATTCAATCCGAAGGATGTTCGGAGAACTGAAACCATGAACCAAAGAACAATTCAACATGAACAACATGTGTACACAAAAGAACAAACAGCCCGAAGGGAACAGGGGCGGGTGCTGGGTGTCCCAATAGGAGCTAGAAGAAAAGGAATTTACGGTAAGTAAACAAAATTCCCTTCTTCTTTGTCGCTCCATTGGGAGACCCAGACAGACAATTGGGACGTCCAAAAGCAGTCCCTGGGTGGGTAAAAGAATACCTCGATAAAAAGAGCCGAAAACGGCCCCCTCTTACAGGTGGGCAACTGCCGCCTGAAGGACTCGCCTACCTAGGCTGGCATCTGCCGAAGCATAGGCATGCACCTGATAGTGTTTCGTGAAAGTGTGCAGACTCGACCAGGTAGCCGCTTGACACACCTGCTGAGCCGTAGCCTGGTGCCGCAGTGCCCAGGATGCACCTACGGCTCTGGTAGAATGGGCTTTCAGCCGTGAAGGAATCGGAAGCCCAGAAGAACGGTAGGCTTCAAGAATCGGTTCCTTGATCCACCGAGCCAAGGTTGACTTGGAAGCCTGCGACCCCTTACGCTGGCCAGCGACAAGGACAAAGAGCGCATCAGAACGGCGCAGGGGCGCCGTGCGAGAAATGTAGAGCCGGAGTGCTCTCACCAGATCTAGCAAGTGCACATCCTTTTCACATTGGTGAACTGGATGAGGGCAAAAAGAAGGTAAGGAGATATCCTGATTGAGATGAAAAGGGGATACCACCTTATGGAGAAATTCCGGGACCGGACGCAGAACCACCTTATCCTGGTGAAACACCAGGAAGGGGGCTTTGCATGACAGCGCTGCTAGCTCAGACACTCTCCGAAGTGATGTGACTGCCACAAGGAAGGCCACCTTCTGCGAAAGGCGTGATAGAGATAACCCTGAGGACGCTAGGAGCCAGGACTCAATGGCCACACAGTCAGGTTGAGGGCCGCAGAATTCAGATGGAAAAATGGCCCTTGAGACAGCAAGTCTGGTCGGTGTGGGAGTGCCCACGGTTGACCCACCGTGAGGTGCCACAGATCCGGGTACCACGACCTCCTCGGCCAGTCTGGAGCGATGAGGATGGCGCGACGGCAGTCGGACCTGATCTTGCGTAACACTCTGGGCAGTAGTGCCAGAGGAGGAAATACATAAGGCAGTCGAAACTGCGACCAATCCTGAACTAATGCGTCCGCCGCCAGAGCTCTGTGATCTTGAGACCGTGCCATGAATGCCGGGACTCTGTTGTTGTGCCGAGACGCCATGAGGTCGACGTCCGGCATTCCCCAGCGGCAACAGATCTCTTGAAACACGTCCGGGTGAAGAGACCATTCCCCTGCGTCTATGCCCTGGCGACTGAGAAAGTCTGCTTCCCAGTTTTCTACGCCCGGGATGTGAACTGCGGAGATGGTGGAGGCTGTGGCTTCCGCCCACAGCAGAATCCGCCGAACTTCTTGGAAGGCTTGACGACTGCGTGTGCCGCCCTGGTGGTTGATGTATGCGACCGCCGTGGCGTTGTCCGACTGTATTCGGATCTGCCTGCCCTCCAGCCACCGCTGGAACGGCCTTAGGGCTAGATACACTGCCCTTATCTCCAGAACATTGATCTGAAGGGAGGACTCTGTCGGAGTCCAGGTTCCCTGAGCCCTGTGGTGGAGGAAGACCGCTCCCCACCCTGACAGACTCGCATCCGTCGTGACCACAGCCCAGGATGGGGGCAGGAAGGATTTTCCCTTCGACAAAGAAGTGGGAAGAAGCCACCACTGAAGAGAGGTTTTGGCTGCCAGTGAAAGAGAGACGTTCCTGTCTAGGGACGTCGACCTCCTGTCCCATTTGCGGAGAATATCCCATTGAAGTGGACGCAGATGAAACTGCGCAAAGGGAACTGCCTCCATTGTTGCCACCATCTTCCCTAGGAAGTGCATGAGGCGCCTCAAGGGGTGTGACTGGGCCCGAAGGAGAGAGTGCACCCCTGTCTGCAGCGAACGCTGTTTGTCCAGCGGAAGCTTCACTATCGCTGAGAGAGTATGAAACTCCATCCCGAGGTAAGTCAGTGATTGGGTCGGTGTCAATTTTGACTTTGGGAAATTGATGATCCACCCGAACCTCTGGAGAGTCTCCAGAGCAATGGTCAGGCTGTGTTGACATGCCCCCCGGGAGGGTGCCTTGACTAGAAGATCGTCTAAGTAAGGGATCACCGAGTGTCCCTGAGAGTGTAGGACCGCCACCACTGCTGCCATGAGCTTGGTGAAGACCCGTGGGGCTGTCGCCAGGCCGAAAGGCAGTGCCACGAACTGAAGGTGTTCGTCCCCGATGGCGAAACGCAGGAAGCGTTGATGCTCTGGTGCAATCGGCACATGGAGATAAGCATCCCTGATGTCGATTGATGCTAGGAAGTCTCCTTGGGACATCGAGGCGATGACAGAGCGGAGAGATTCCATCCGGAACCGTCTGGTTCTCACGTGTCTGTTGAGCAGTTTGAGGTCCAGAACGGGACGGAATGATCCGTCCTTTTTTTGGCACCACGAACAAGTTGGAGTAAAAACCGCGACCACGTTCTTGAAGGGGAACGGGGATCACAACTCCTTCTGCCTTCAGAGTGTTCACCGCCTGAAAAAGTGCATCGGCTCGCTCGGGGGGCGGAGATGTTCTGAAGAAACGAGTCGGAGGACAAGAACTGAGCTCTATCCTGTAACCGTGAGACAGAATGTCTCTCACCCATCGGTCTTGGACATGTGGCCACCAGGCGTCGCAAAAGCAGGAGAGCCTGCCACCGACCGAGGATGCGGTTTGGGGAGGCCGAAAGTCATGAGGAGGCCGCCTTTGGGGCGGCTCCTCCGGCGGTCTTTTTAGGACGTGTCTTAGACCGCCATGCAGAAGAGTTCCTCTGGCCCTTCTCTGACCTGTTGGACGTGGAGGAATGGGACTTGGCTGAGGGCCGAAAGGACCGAAACCTGGGTTGTATCTTTCGCTGCTGAGGCCTGTTTGGTTTGGACTGGGGTAAGGACGAGTCCTTTCCCTTGGATTGTTTAATAATTTCGTCCAATTGCTCGCCAAACAAACGGTCGCCAGAAAATGGCAAACCGGTTAAGAACTTCTTGGAAGCAGAGTCTGCCTTCCATTCGCGTAGCCACATGGCCCTGCGGACTGCCACCGAATTGGCGGATGCTACCGCTGTACGGCTCGCAGAGTCCAGGACGGCGTTCATGGCGTAGGACGAAAAAGCCGACGCCTGAGAAGTCAAAGACACAACCTGCGGAGTAGAGGTATGTGTGACCGCATTAATCTCAGACAGACAAGCTGAGATAGCTTGGAGTGCCCACACGGCTGCGAATGCCGGAGCAAAAGACGCGCCTATGGCTTCATAGATGGATTTCATCAGGAGCTCCATTTGCCTGTCAGTGGCATCCTTGAGCGATGAGCCATCTGCCACTGATACTACGGATCTAGCCGCCAGTCTAGAGACTGGAGGATCCACCTTGGGACACTGAGCCCAACCCTTAACTACGTCAGGGGGGAAGGGGTAACGTGTGTCATTAAGGCGCTTAGTAAAGCGCTTGTCCAGAAATGCTCGGTGCTTCTGGACAGCATCTCTGAAGTTAGAGTGATCGAAAAACGCACTCCGTGTACGTTTGGGAAACCTAAACTGGTGTTTCTCCTGCTGTGAAGCCGACTCCTCTATAGGTGGAGTTGGAGGAGAAAGTTCTAGCACCTGGTTGATGGACGCTATAAGGTCATTTACTATGGCGTCCCCTTCAGGTTTATCAAGATTGAGAGCAACGTCAGGGTCAGAGCCCTGAGCTGCGACCTCCGCTTCATCTTCCAGAGAGTCCTCATGCTGAGACCCTGAGCAGCGTGATGAAGGCGAGGAAGGTTCCCAGCGAGCCCGCTTAGGCGGTCTGGGACTGCGGTCCGTGTCGGAGTCCTCCCCGTGGGACCTAGGTGTCACCCCAGGAGCACTTTGCTGCGCCGACCGAGGGGGGCCTGGGGGTGATGAACTGCCCTGGGCCTGTGATACCGGTCTGGACTGCAAGGCTTCTAGTATCTTAGCAGACCATCTGTCCATAGACTGAGCCATGGATTGTGAAAGCGACTCAGAGAGTTTTTCAGCCAAAACTGCAAACTCTGTCCCTGCCACCTGGACAGTGGAAGCCGGTGGTTCTACCTGAGCCGAGGGTCCCACCAGTGCCTGAGGCTCCGGCTGAGTGAGTGCCACAGGGGCCGAGCATTGCACACAATGAGGGTAGGTGGAACCTGCAGGTAACATAGCCGCACAAGAGGTACAGGTTGCAAAATAAGCCTGTGCCTTGGCACCCTTGCTCTTTGCGGACGACATGCTGTTGTCTCCTCTTAGAGTAATCAGTGAGGGTATATAGCCAAAGGCAAATAATGCGGCCGAACAGAGAAAATGTATACAATATATGAATATATATATACACTTCGGCACCCAAGGGGGCCAGCACCTTAACCGGTGCGGCTTACCGGCCGCCCAAAGCGATTGTGTGACCACCAGATTCCCTGCCTGGGCCTCCCAGAGCTGTAGAGCTCGTTCTGAATTCCTCCACCGGCAGAAGTGATTATAACAATGGCTGCCAGCGTTCTCAGAGGAGGAGGGAGCCGTGGGCGTGACTAATAAAGTGCGGGAATCTGGTGCCCCTCAGTGCTCAGTGAGGGGGGAGGAGGATACCTAAGTATGCTCCAGCCCTCACTGCCGACGTCTAGTCGAGCGTCCCGCCCTTACCCCTGACTGGCAGGCCCGGGGGCGGGAGTTATGGTACTAGGCCGCAGAAGCCGGGGACTAAATTTAATAACGCGGCCGGCAAACAGGCGCGGTCGGCGCGGTAGTCCCGGCGTCACAAAAAACACAGCAGCCGCTGCAGCGTCTGTTACACAGGCGCTCCATGCGCCGTCCCCAAGGGGACACAGAGTACCTCTTAGAAGCAGGGCCTGTCCCTGATGATACCCAGTCTCCTGTCCATCATATTCCCCCAGGGGCTGCGGAGGGAGCCCGGTCCCAGTGCATGGTGACCGGTTAGGATCCCACTTCTCCCAGAGCCTCTAAGGGATGGGGAAGGAAAACGGCATGTGGCTCCAGCCTTTGTACCCGCAATGGGTACCTCAACCTTAACAGCACCGCCGACCTTAGTGGGGTGAGAAGGGAGCATGCCGGGGGCCCTGTGGGGGGCCCTCTTTTCTTCCATCCGATAAAATCAGCAGCTACTGCTGACTAAATGTGGAGCTTGCGTGAATGTGTGCCTCCTTCAACACAAAGCATAAAACTGATGGGCCCGTGATGCACGGGAGGGTGTATAGGCAGAGGGGAGGGGTTACACTTTTTAAAGTGTAATACTTTGTGTGGCCTCCGGAGGCAGAAGCTATACACCCAATTGTCTGTCTGGGTCTCCCAATGGAGCGACAAAGAAAAGAAGATTTTGGGTACTCACCGTAAAACCTCTTTCTTGGAGCCTTAATTGCTGCCACTAGGAGGCTGACAGTATGCAAAAAAGGTTAGCACCTCCCCAGCAGTATACACCCACCAACTGGCAAACTGGACTTTAATTAGTGAGAAAGCAGTAGGAGAAGCTTAAGTTAACAGTACAAATGCAACATGTTGAAACAAGAAGCACAAGGGTGTGTGCTGTGTGCCCCAATGAAGGCTCCAAGAAAGAGATTTTACAGTGAGTACCCAACATCTTCTTTTCTTTATCACTTCATTTGAGGACACAGGATACCATGGAACATCCTAAAGCAGTCTCTAGAGTGGGCGCCAAAAGATGCATCTTAAGTATGATCTCGGGCCACTGCCGCCTGCAGGACCCGTCTACCAAGGCTTGCATCTGAAGATGCATAGACGTGTACCTTGTAGAATCTTGACAAAAAGTATCAATGGACGACCAAGTGGCAGCCTTGAAATGCTGGGACACCAGTTCCTGGTGACTCACTGCCCAAGAGGCTCCCACTGCCCTAGCGGAATGAGCCATCACTTTAAGTGGGCGAGTTCTATCCTTCAGCTGGTAAGCTTCCAGGATGGCGGATCGTATCCACTGAGCAATGGTGGATTTGGAGGCACGAAGGCTTTTACTCTGATCAAAAGGGAGCACAAAATGAATCAAAGCATCTGAAGGATGCCATTCTGGCAACGTAAAGACGAAGCGCTCTGATGAGATCCAAGTGGTGAAGTAACCTCTCGTGAGGGTGCGAGGGAGATGGGAAAAAAGAAGGGAGGACAATGTCTTCATTGAGATGGAAAGAGGAAACCACCTTGGGGAGAAAGGACGGGACTAGACTGAGCACCACCTTGTCCTGGTGGAAAACCGGAAAGGGAGAACGGCAGGAAAGAGCTGCGAGCTCGGACACCCTTCTGATCAAGGTGATGGCCACTAGGAAGGCAACCTTCCAGGAGAGGAGGGCCAGAGGGATCTCTAAAAGGGGCTCAAAGGGCGATTCTTGCAGAACGGTCAGAACAAGGTTAAGGTCCCAGGGCAGATGGTACGGTTTTGCAGCATGGGCAGCTCCCTGGAGAAAGGTCTTAACCTGCGACCTGTTGGCAATATGTTTCTGGACAACACCGAGAGGGCCGAGACCTCACTCTTAAGGGAACTGAGGGCCAGGCCAGAATTAAGATAATGGGCAGGGAAAAGGTCAAAGAGAGTCTGAGAAGACTCGCACCAGCGATAAAAGGCCTTCCACGTACAATGGCTTTAATCATCATTTGTATGACCTGATCCAAAAAAACCCCAGAAGATCTTAGCACGGCGGCCTCAACAGCCATGCCGTTAAACCGAGCGACTGAGATTTCTGGTGGAAGAGGGGACCTTGAGAAAGGAGAGGAGATCTGGCCGGTCTGGTAGTCTCCATGAGATGTCTGTGAGGAGGACTTGTTCCGCATACCAAGGACGTCTGGACCAATCTGCGGCAATGAGTATGACAGGTACTGGTTCCGACCTGATCTTGAGGATTCTTGGAAGAAGCGGTAGTGAGGGAAACAGGTACGGAAGAAAGAACTGCAACCAGGGGATCGCCAGAGTATCAGTTCCGACGGCTAGAGGTTCTCGATACCTGGATACGAACATCGGAACCTTGTGGTTCCATCTGGAGGCTGTGAGGTCCACGTCAGCTTCCCCCGATTTGCGGCAAACCTGATTGAAGACAGCGGGGTGGAGGGACCACTCCATTGCGGCTACACCCTCTCGGCTGAGAAATAAGAATTATTCTTACCGATAATTCGGTTTCTAGGACCTTCCACGACAGCATAGGAGGTTGTCTCTCCACGCCCTAATTGGGACAGGAAGTTCAAGAGGTTTAAAAGGACCCTCCCACCTCCCACAGCCAGTGTCTTACAAAGAATCCATAGCATATGAGAAGTACCACACATTCAGGAATATATGAATACAAAGGGGAGGGAATTACCTGCTGTCGTGGAAGGTCCTAGAAACCGAATTATCGGTAAGAATAATTCTTATTTCTCTAGTCCCTTCCACGACAGCATAGGAGGAATACCAAAGAATTGATACCTAGGGGGGGGACCACAGCCTGCAGGACCCTCCTGCCAAAGGCCAAATCCCTGTTGGAATCCAGATCCAACCGATAATGCTTCGTGAAAGTATGGAGCGAAGACCACGTAGCCGCCTTGCAGATCTGCTCAGGGGAGGCCCCTGCCCGTTCAGCCCAGGAGACAGAGGTAGCCCTGGTGGAGTGCGCCGTGAATCCAGTAGGTGGAGAGAGATGCTGAGCGAGGTAGGCATCTCTAATTGCCCGTACAATCCAGTTGGCGACGGTACTCTTAGCCACCTTCTTGCCCTTATTGCGGCCAAAGGGCTGGATGAACAGGTTAGAATCAAGGCGCCAAGAAGCAGTAACCTCCAGGTAGTGCAACACTATCCGACGGACATCCAAAGAATGAAACACTTCCTCACCCGGAGTCCGAGGATTCTGACAGAAGGAAGGCAGGACGATGGACTGAGAACGGTGAAAATCCGAAACCACCTTGGGAAGGAAGGAAGGGTCCAGCTGAAAAACAATGCTGTCATCTCTGATGGTCAGGTAAGGTTCCCTTATAGACAAAGCCTGAAGTTCACCGACTCTGCGAGCAGACGTAATAGCCACAAGAAAGGCAGTTTTGTGAGAAAGAGAACGAATGTTACAAGAGCACAGAGGTTCAAACGGTGACTGAGATAGTCCGGTAAGGACCACATTGAGATCCCAGCGAGGCGTCAGGACCCTCTGACGTGGACAGAGTCTACTAGCGGACACAAAGAACCGACGGATCCAACGATGATCTGCCAGAGCCGTGTCAAAGACAGCACTGAGGGCGGACACCTGAACCTTCAGGGTGCTAGGCCGAAGGCCTAAGTCCAATCCACTCTGGAGGAAGTCCAGAATCTGCGCAATATTAGGCCGAAGTGGGTCAGGAGGCCGAGAACCACACCAGGAGGAAAATCTCTTCCAGATTTTGTTGTAAATACTATTAGTCACAGGTTTACGGTTCTTCTGTAGGGTAGCCACAACTTTGTCAGAAAGCCCTTGGGCCTTCAGTGCCCGGGCCTCAGAAGCCAGGCAGCCAAGTTGAGTTTCTGGGGAGCCGGATGGAAAATCGGACCCTGTGACAGTAAGCTGGGGTCCGAACCTAAGAGGACTGGGCCGTCGATTCCTAGCGTCAAGACCAGGCTGTACCAACTCCTCCGGGGCCACAGCGGGGCTACCAGTATAGTTGGGACCCCCTCGTCTCTGATCTTCCTCAGGGCCCTTGCGAGAAGAGGAAGAGGGGGGAACGCGTAAGCGAGGCGAAAGGACCACTTGTGGCAGAAAGCGTCTACCCCTAACGCCTCGTCCCGTGGGTTCAGGGAGAAATATGTTGCGACCTTGCGATTCCCTGCCGAAGCAAAGAGGTCCACCTCTGGAGCACCCCACCTTGCCACCAGAGAGCAGAACACCGCCTGATCCAGACCCCATTCCCCCGGATGAACATCCCGACGACTCAGGAAATCCGCCTGAAGATTTAGGGAGCCCTTCAGATGGACCGAAGAGAGGGAGAGCAGAGATTGTTCCGCCCATTGAAAGATTCGGGAGGACACTGACTTCAGGGCGCCTGAGCGTGTACTGCCCTGATGGCGGAGATGTGCCACTGTTGTGATATTGTCTGAATACACCAGGACGTGAGAGTCCCGGACGAGGTCCTGAGCCGCAAGGAGGGCTTCCCTGACTGCCCTGAGCTCCCGGTAGTTGGAGGATTGGGAGCTGACGTAAGGACTCCAGACCCCTTGAAATGGGGAGTTTGCCACCATCGCCCCCCATCCTCGTAGGCTGGCATCTGTGGTCAGTGTAACTAGGGGTGTCTGAGTCCAGGCAACCCCCACCTGCAGGTTGGCGGGACGCAGCCACCAGAGAAGGGATGAGGAGACGGACCCCGAGAGGCGAAACCGTCTGTTTAGGGATGACGGGAGTCTGTCCCAATGTGCCAGGATATGATCCTGGAGACACCGAGAATGGGCCTGAGCCCACCTGACTGAGGGAATGCAGGACGTCATGGAACCCAGAGCTGACATAGCCGCTCGAAGCGTCGGGCGAGCCTGCCTGCGAAGCTTTGATATTTTGGCTAACAGAGCTACCCTGTGGCCCTCTGGGAGAAAAGATGCCTGTCTGTCGGAGTCCAGCAGCACTCCGAGAAACTGCCGAGTGGGGGAGGGGGTTAACTGTGATTTTTTGAGATTGGGAATCCATCCCAGGGACCGAAGGATTTCCAAAGACCTTTCCACATGGCTCCGAAGGGTTGGAGCAGATGGAGCCATGAGAAGAAAGTCGTCCAAATATGGAACCAGACAGATACCCTGCAATCTTATGAAGGCGACCACCTCTGCCATGATCTTTGAAAAGATCCTTGGAGCCGAGGAGATCCCGAAGGGAAGTACATTGAATTGGAAATGAAGCACTTCCTCCCCGTGTAGCACCGCAAACCTGAGGTATTGCCTGTGCCCCGGATGGACGGGTACATGGAAGTAGGCGTCTTTCAGATCTATAGAGGCCATCTGGTGGTGTAGACCTATCAGTGGAATATCTGATTTTACTGACTCCATCTTGAACCGCCGGTACCTGACCTGACGGTTTAGACGTTTTAAATTGATAATTATTCGGACGTCGCCAGACGGCTTCTTGACAAGGAAGAGGCGGGAGTAGTGTCCTACCCCTTCTTCCTGACTCGGGACTGGGGAAACGACCCCCGAGTGCATTAGCTCTATAATCTTTGTGTACAACAGAGCCTGTGAAACCTGCGACGCCAGAGCAGTGACTCGGAGATCCGGACGAGGGGGGGAGAGGAATTCTATGAGGAGACCTTCCGAGACGATCTTCAGAACCCATTGGCAAGTGGTTATGGACCGCCACTGGGGAAGAAACGCCGAGAGTCGTCCCCCCACCCGGGCCGAGTCACTGTTTGTCCTGCTGAGGACGTTGCTGATGGGAAGGGATAAGGATGTTTCTCCCTCTACCCTTGGGATAGCTCCACCTGCCTGCCTTCCCTTTCCCTCTGGGCTGGGAGGCCTGAGGCATCGAGGGACGAAAGGACCGCTTCCTGTTGGGTCTAGGATCGGGCAAGGCCTTACGATCGATCGCCTTGTCCAGAATATCATCCAGGGCAGGCCCAAACACCAAATCCCCTTTAAACGGAAGGGAGCAAAGCCTCATTTTGGAGGTGGAGTCTCCGCTCCGGGCCTTAAGCCAGAGGGCACGTCTGGCAGAGTTAGAAAGAACCGAGGTCCTGGCCGCCAGGCGGACAGATTCCACCGAGGTATCTGCCAAAAAACTGGTGGCCTTCCTAAGCAAGGGAAGGGATTCCAGTAATTCCTCCCTAGGGGTCCCCTGGGAAATATGAGCCTCCAACTGGTCTAGCCACCTAATTAGGGACCTGGATACACAGGTGGAGGCAATGTTAGCCTGAATAGAAGAAGACGATGCCTCCCAGGACCGCTTCATCAGGCCTTCTACCTTCCTATCCATCTGATCCTTCAGTTGGGAAGTATCTTCAAAGGGAAGAGCCGTTTGCTTAGCTACCCTAGCCACCTGAACGTCTACTCTTGGGACCTCCCAATGTAATCCAGAAGGTTCCAGAGGAAACCGGCGTCTAGGGTCACTCCGTACCCGTCTCTCAGGAAATTCCCATTCTTGAGAGACAATATCCAAAATATTGGTATGAACTGGGAATCCTAACTGTTTGACTGACTTCAGGCCAGCAAACATTTCGTCCTGGATTGAGGGAAGCGACTGCACTTCCTCTAATCCCATAGTGCTCCGAACTGCCCCAATAAGATCCCCCAAATCTTCAGAGGGAAACAGAAAGGACTGGTCAGACCCCCCAGAGGGAAATCCTTCATCAGGACCCTCAGAGGTGGAATCAGCGTCCTCCTGATCAGACGGGGTCGACTGGAGTCTCCTCTTTTTTGGAGGAGAGGGTCCAGGAGCAGGGCCAGGACCAGGGCCAGGAGCAGGGCCAGGAGCAGGAAGGGAGGCCAGTGAGGCCCTAATCTCCTGTTTCATCATGGACCGCAACTCGTCTATCAGGGACGGTTGTTCGGCCCTAATAATCTGGTCCGTACATTGCTGGCAAAGCTTTTTATCCCATACTGCAGGGAGCTTTTTTATACAGATAGGACATTTTTTAATTTTTTCCATTCTGTCAGGTCTATCAGGCTTATCGGACTTGTCAGCCTTTTCTGACTTCTCAGGCTTCTCTGATTTTTCATTTCTGTCAGTTTTCTTGGTGGCCTTGTCCTCCTAGAAAACACAGACCAGAGAGCCATAAATCATCTGACTGAGACCTATGTGAGGGACCATCCCCCTCCATACTTACAGTAGCAGGGGGCACACTGGGTTCTGCAGAAGCAGCTGCAGCGGAAGACATGACAGGGAGCACGGTTGCTTACCATGATCTGACGTCTTCGTGGCAGCCCTTATGCAAAAGGGCCTGCCCCTCCCAGTGACGGTAATCGTTCCCTGCCTCCCGCATCCGGTCCTGCACAGGCCGAGTCACCGTCGGCGTGTCCTCCACGCTGCCTCTGCAAACCGGAAGCGCTCGACCGGAAGTCCCGCCCCCGGGAGCACTTCCGGATCGCTCCGGCAGCGTGCATGCAGGAAGCGGCCGGCGGCTCAGGGAGGACGCCGGCCGGGGAGCTCAACAGCCTGCATCACCCCTAAGGAGGCTCCGGAAGGCTGGAGCAGCGGTCCCCCACAGCGTGAGGGAACAGCAAGGGAGGAGCGGTGAAGGCCCGACCGATGCTGTCCGGCTTAAGGTAACAGGGGAAGAAAAAAAAAAAAAAATTATACTGTAGTTCGCCGGCCACCACAGCATAGGAGAAAAATAAAAACCTCTCCATGCCCCATGGGGACAGGAAAGACACTGGCTGTGGGAGGTGGGAGGGTCCTTTTAAACCTCTTGAACTTCCTGTCCCAATTAGGGCGTGGAGAGACAACCTCCTATGCTGTCGTGGAAGGGACTAGAGAAAGTCGGCTGCCCAATTGTCCACTCTGGAATGTGGACCGCTGAGATGGCTGGAACATGAAGTTCAGCCCAGACAAGGATCTGAGACACCTCTTCAATCACGGAAAGGCTTCAGGTTCCTCCTTGGTATTTGATGTAGGCGACGGCCGTCGCATTGACGGACTGGATGTGGACAGGTCGGTTGAGAAAAAGAGCTGGCCAGTGCAGAAAGGCTAGACTGATGGCTCTAAGCTCCAGAATGTTTATCAGTAGGGATGATTACTAAACACTCCATCGACCCTGTATCGTGAGGTCCTTGAACGTTGCTCCCCAGTCGAGAAGCCTGGCGTTCGACGTTACAATCGTCCAGCGCAATGGGAAGAAGGATCTCCCCAGGGGAATGGAGGGGGGAGGTCTTCCACTAATCTAGGGATCTTTTGACCCTCGTGGGCAGTATGACAAGACGGTCCAGAAAGTGAATGGACCTGTCCCAAGACGCTAGGAGAAAACTCTGAAGGTGGCGAGTGTGGAACTGAGCGAAGGGAACTGCTTCCATTCCAGCCACCATCTTGCTCAGGACTTTCATGGCGAAGCAGAGTGAGCAGGGAGCAAGACGCTCTAAGGTCTGAATTCCCCTGAGAAGAGCAGAATGCTTGTCCCTGGGTATGATGACTCTTGCAAGGGAAGTGTCGAGTGTCATCCCGAGAAAGTTGATCCACTTTGCGGGGGACCAGGGACGAGTTTGCTCTGTTGACTATCCAACCGAGGCGCTGAAAAGTGTCCAAAGTGATCTGAAGGCTGTCGCGGCACTCCTTGGGAGAGGGTGCCTTGATTAGAATGTCATCCAAGTAAGGGATGACAATAATACCCGGGATCCGAAGAATAGCCATCACCGTGGCAAGGACCTTGGTGAACATTCTGGGCACTGTGGAAATGCCGAAAGGTAATGTGGTGAATTGGAAATGGTGGCCCTGAATCGCAAAGCGTAGAAATCTCTGATGCGAGGGAAAGATCAGAATGTGTAGGTAGGCGTCCTGGATGTCCACTGAGCAGAGGTACTCCCCAGGTTCCATGGAGGCTATGACATAGCGAAAAGACTCCATGCGGAAGTGTCGGAGACGTATGCATTTGTTCAGGAGCTTCAGATCCAGGATGGGACGGACAGTCCCCTCCTTCTTTGGGACCACAAAGAGGTTTGAGTAGAATCCCAGGAAGCGTTTCTGCAGGGGAATGGGAATGACTACTCCGGAATTGAGGAGTGTCTGAATGGCAGTGAAAAAGGTTGGGATGAGAGACCGATCTCCGGGAGGTCAGGATTCGAAAAAGCGTGGTAGAGGGACAGAGGAAAACTCTTGTAGCTGCAAGAGATGACATCTCTGACCCAGGCATTGTCGATCATGGACAGCCACACGTCCCTGAACCAGAGACACTCTCCAACCCTGGAGTGATTCTCGGTTGGGGAGGCCAGTTATGCTGAGGAGAATCTATTGGACCTAGAGCGGGAAGGCTTGCTCTGGTGAGCTCTTTTTCCTCAAAGAGATATCTTCTTTTCAATGAAGAGGGCAATGTACCTCTTTCGCTTTTGGTTGCCCCACTCTTTCTTAATGAGAGCCTGTATCTTATCGTTGATAGGGAAGGTACAACATTTCTTGTGTACCAACCTCCCGAATAGGATATCCTGCACTGATCTTTGCGTTTTGATTTCTGTAATGCCCATGGTGGCTCTTGCTGCCTTGATCAGAGTGTCTGTCTTTAAATTGAAGCAAAGACTTTCCCCCTGCACTGCCTTAAGAGAATGAAGAGGCGGAAGCTACTGAATCTCATTCACTGTTGGACTTCTATGACTTGCTAGAAGATACTACTTTGGACCTAGTCTTCTCATTCTTATCTCTTTTCTAATGGACCTGGGCTTTTTGGCCTCTCTCACATGTCCATGAAAAACCACGCACGTTTTTCACGGACGTGTCAGAGGTGCATTTTGCCCTGCGTGACCCGTGTTTATGGGCTACGTGTTTTCTCCGTGTGTTATCAGTTTTAACACACGGAGAACGGGAACTTTCTACTCACCTGTCCCTGGCTTTGCTATCCGTGGTGCTGATCTTCGGTCTCCGGTCCTGCAGACTCCCCGCTGCTGCTGCTTCCGGCCGCAGTGAAGTGAATAGTCAATGAGCATAATGAGCGGCGGTCGGCAGCAAGTGACAGCAGCGGCAGAGACTGCAGGGTAGGAGAAGGTGTGTAAAGGTTTGTTTTTTTTTTCTCACAGACACGTCTTCTCTCCAGTGTGTGTCGGACGGAACACATCAGTGTGGTCCGTCTGCATTACGTGTGACACGTTTGCGTTCCAAGTGACACCCGTGATGCAAGAGAGAAAACGGACATGTCGGCGTGAGAAACACACGGACACACGAAAGTACGAAACGGACAAAAGTTCCGTGCGCAAACACGTGTCCAAAGAAGGGAATTTTGTTTACTTACCGTAAATTCCTTTTCTTCTAGCTCCAATTGGGAGACCCAGACAATTGGGTGTATAGCTTCTGCCTCCGGAGGCCACACAAAGTATTACACTTAAAAGTGTAAAGCCCCTCCCCTTCTGCCTATACACCCCCCGTGCATCACGGGCTCCTCAGTTTTGGTGCAAAAGCAAGAAGGAGGAAAAATTATAAATTGGTTTAAAGTAAATTCAATCCGAAAGAATTTCGGAGAACTGAAACCATTCAACATGAACAACATGTGTACACAAAGAACAACAGCCCGAAGGGAACAGGGGCGGGTGCTGGGTCTCCCAATTGGAGCTAGAAGAAAAGGAATTTACGGTAAGTAAACAAAATTCCCTTCTTTTTCGCTCCATTGGGAGACCCAGACAATTGGGACGTCCAAAAGCAGTCCCTGGGTGGGTAAAATGATACCTCGTAATAGAGCCGTACCACGGCCCTTTCCTACAGGTGGGCAACCGCCGCCTGAAGGACTCGCCTACCTAGGCTGGCATCCGCCGAAGCATAGGTATGCACCTGATAGTGTTTCGTGAAAGTGTGCAGGCTCGACCAGGTAGCCGCCTGACACACCTGCTGAGCCGTAGCCTGGTGCCGCAAAGCCCAGGACGCACCCACGGCTCTGGTAGAATGGGCTTTCAGCCCTGAGGGAACCGGAAGCCCAGAAGATCGGTAAGCTTCGAGAATTGGTTCCTTGATCCACCGAGCCAGGGTTGATTTCGAAGCCTGTGACCCTTTGCGCTGGCCAGCGACAAGGACAAAGAGTGCATCCGAACGGCGCAGGGGCGCCGTACGAGAAATGTAGAGTCTGAGTGCTCTCACCAGATCTAACAAGTGCAGATCCTTTTCACACTGGTGAACTGGATGAGGACAAAAAGAGGGTAAGGAGATATCCTGATTGAGATGAAAGGGGGATACCACCTTAGGTAGAAATTCCGGAACCGGACGCAGAACCACCTTGTCCTGGTGAAACACCAGGAAAGGGGCTTTGCATGACAGCGCTGCTAGCTCAGACACTCTCCGAAGTGATGTGACTGCTACTAGAAAAACCACTTTCTGAGAAAGGCGTGAAAGAGAAATATCCTTCATTGGCTCGAAAGGTGGTTTCTGAAGAGCCATCAGTACCCTGTTCAGATCCCAGGGTTCTAACGGCCGCTTGTAAGGAGGGACTATGTGACAAACCCCCTGCAGGAACGTGCGTACCTGTGGAAGTCTGGCCAGGCGCTTCTGAAAAAACACAGAGAGCGCTGAGACTTGTCCCTTAAGAGAGCCGAGCGACAACCCTTTTTCCAATCCTGATTGAAGGAAGGAAAGAAAAGTGGGCAAGGCAAATGGCCAGGGAGAAAAACCCTGATCAGAGCACCAAGATAGGAATATCCTCCACGTCCTGTGGTAGATCTTGGCGGACGTTGGTTTCCTAGCCTGTCTCATAGTGGCAATGACCTCTTGAGATAACCCTGAAGACGCTAGGATCCAGGACTCAATGGCCACACAGTCAGGTTGAGGGCCGCAGAATTCAGATGGAAAAACGGCCCTTGAGACAGCAAGTCTGGTCGGTCTGGTAGTGGCCACGGTTGACCCACCGTGAGATGCCACAGATCTGGGTACCACAACCTCCTTGGCCAGTCTGGAGCGACGAGGATGGCGCGGCGACAGTCGGACCTGATCTTGCGTAACACTCTGGGCAACAGTGCCAGAGGAGGAAACACATAAGGGAGCTGAAACTGCGACCAATCCTGAACTAAGGCGTCTGCCGCCAGAGGTCTGTGATCTTGAGATCGTGCCATGAAAGTTGGGACCTTGTTGTTGTGCCGTGACGCCATTAGGTCGACGTCCGGCCTCCCCCAGCGGCAACAGATCTCTTGAAACACGTCCGGGTGAAGGGACCATTCCCCTGCGTCCATGCCCTGGCGACTGAGAAAGTCTGCTTCCCAGTTTTCTACGCCCGGGATGTGAACTGCGGATATGGTGGAGGCCGTGGCTTCCACCCACATCAGAATCCGCCGGACTTCCTGGAAGGCTTGCCGACTGCGTGTTCCCCCTTGGTGGTTGATGTATGCCACCGCTGTGGAGTTGTCCGACTGAATTCGGATCTGCTGGCCTTCCAGCCACGGCTGGAACGCCTTTAGGGCAAGATACACTGCTCTGATCTCCAGAACATTGATCTGAAGGGAGGACTCTGTCGGAGTCCAGGTTCCCTGAGCCCTGTGGTGGAGAAAAACCGCTCCCCACCCTGACAGGCTCGCGTCCGTCGTGACCACAGCCCATGATGGGGGAAGGAAGGATTTCCCCCTCGACAGAGAAGTGGGGAGAAGCCACCACTGAAGGGAAGCCTTGGCTGCCCGTGAAAGGGAGACGTTCCTGTCGAGGGACGTCGACTTCCTGTCCCATTTTCGGAGAATGTCCCATTGAAGAGGACGCAGATGAAACTGCGCAAAAGGAACTGCCTCCATTGCTGCTACCATCTTCCCTAGGAAGTGCATGAGGCGCCTCAGGGGGTGTGACTGGCCTTGAAGGAGAGATTGCACCCCTGTCTGTAGTCAACGCTGTTTGTCCAGCGGAAGCTTCACTATCGCTGGAAGAGTATGAAACTCCATGCCAAGATATGTCAGAGATTGGGCCGGTGTCAGATTTGACTTTGGAAAATTGATGATCCACCCGAAACTCTGGAGAGTCTCCAGAGCAATGTTCAGGCTGTGTTGGCATGCCACTTGAGTGGGTGCCTTGACAAGCAGATCGTCTAAGTAAGGGATCACCGAGTGTCCCTGAGAGTGTAGGACTGCTACCACTGCTGCCATGACCTTGGTGAAGACCCGTGGGGCTGTCGCCAGGCCGAAAGGCAGCGCCACGAACTGAAGGTGTTCGTCTCCTATGGCGAAACGCAGGAAGCGCTGATGCTCTGGTGCAATTGGTACGTGGAGATAAGCATCTTTGATGTCGATTGATGCTAGGAAATCTCCTTGGGACATTGAGGCGATGACGGAGCGGAGCGATTCCATCCGGAACCGCCTGGTTTTTACGTGTTTGTTGAGCAGTTTTAGGTCCAGAACAGGACGGAAGGATCCGTCCTTTTTTGGTACCACAAACAAGTTGGAATAAAAACCGTGACCCTGTTGCTGAAGAGGCACAGGGATCACCACCCCTTCCGCCTTCAGAGTGCACACCGCCTGAAGAAGAGCATCGGCTCTCTCGGGGGGCGGAGATGTTCTGAAAAATCGGGTCGGAGGACGAGAGCTGAGCTCTATCCTGTAACCGTGGGATAGAATGTCTCTCACCCATCGGTCTTTTACCTGTGGCAGCCAGGCGTCGCAAAAGCGGGAAAGCCTGCCACCGACCGAGGATGCGGAGTGAGGAGGCCGAAAGTCATGAGGAGGCCGCCTTGGGAGCGGTTCCTCCGGCGGTCTTTTTAGGACGTGACTTGGACCGCCATGAATCGGAGTTCCTCTGATCCTTTTGAGGCCTTTTGGACGAGGAGAACTGAGACCTGCCCGCGGGCCGAAAGGACCGAAACCTGGATTGTACCTTCCGTGGTTGAGGTCTGTTTGGTTTGGACTGGGGTAAGGATGAGTCCTTTCCCTTGGATTGTTTAATGATTTCATCCAATCGCTCACCAAACAGGCGGTCGCCAGAAAATGGCAACCCGGTCAGGAACTTTTTGGAAGCAGAGTCTGCCTTCCATTCACGTAGCCACATGGCCCTGCGGACTGCCACTGAATTGGCGGATGCTACCGCCGTACGGCTCGTAGAGTCCAGGACAGCGTTAATGGCGTAGGACGCAAACGCCGACGCCTGAGAGGTTAAGGACACCACTTGTGGGGCAGATGAACGTGTGACTGCATTAATCTGCGCATGACAAGCTGATATAGCTTGGAGTGCCCAAACGGCTGCGAATGCGGGAGCAAAAGACGCGCCGATAGCTTCATAGATGGATTTCAACCATAGTTCCATCTGTCTGTCAGTGGCATCTTTGAGTGAAGCCCCATCTTCCACTGCAACTATGGATCTAGCCGCCAGTCTGGAGACAGGAGGATCCACCTTAGGACACTGAGCCCAGCCCTTGACAACGTCAGGGGGGAAGGGATAACGTGTATCCTTAAGGCGCTTGGAAAAACGCTTATCTGGACAAGCTCGGTGTTTCTGGACTGCCTCTCTGAAGTCAGAGTGATCCAGAAACATACTCAATGGACGCTTGGGAGACCTGAAACGGAATTTCTCCTGCTGAGAAGCTGACTCCTCAATTGTAGGAGCTGGTGGAGAAATATCCAACACCTGATTGATGGTTGCTATAAGGTCATTCACTATGGCGTCTCCATCAGGTGTATCCAGGTTGAGCGCGGTGTCAGGATCAGAATCCTGATCTGCTACCTCCGCTTCATCATCTGGAGAGTCCTCCTGCTGAGACCCTGAGCAGTGTGATGAAGTCGAGGGAATTTCCCAGCGAGACCGCTTAGGCGGCCTGGGACTGCGGTCCATGTCAGAGACCTCACCTTGGGACCCATGGGTCACCCCAGGAGCACTTTGCAGCTCCAATTGAGGGGGGCCTGGGGTCAATGATTGAACAGTGCCCGGGACCTGAGTCACCGGTCTGGACTGTAAGGCTTCTAGTATCCTAGCAGACCATTTATCCATACTCTCAGACAGTTTGTCAGCAAATACTGCAAACTCCGTCCCTGTCACCTGGACAGTGGTAGCAGGTGGTTTCACCTGGGCCACCAGTGGCAGAGGCTCCGGCTGAGTAAGTGCCACAGGGGCCGAGCATTGCACACAATGAGGGTCCGTGGAACCTGCCGGTAGTATAGCCGCACATGAGGTACAGGTTGCAAAGTAAGCCTGTGCTTTGGCACCCTTGCTATTTGCGGACGACATGCTGTTGTCTCCTCTGAGTACAATCCAGGAGGGTATATAGCCAAAAATCAACAGTGCGACAGTACAGTGTAAATGTATAGCATATAAGCATATATATATATATATATGTACACTTCTGCACTTAGTGGGGCCAGCACCTCAGGTGCTGCTTACCGACCGCTCAAAGCGGTTGTGTGATCACCAGAATCCCTGCATGGGCCTCCCAGAGCCTGTGTCTCTCCTCTCCAGCGTTAGAAGTGCTGACAGGAATGGCTGCCGGCGTTCTGTGGAGAGGAGGGGGCCGTGGGTGTGCCCTAGAAAAGTGCGGGAATCTGGAGCCCCACTGTGCTGTATGAGGGGGGAGGAGGATACAAAGTATGCTCCAACCCTCAGCACTAACGTCCTGTGCAGTGTCCCGCCCTTCCCCTGACTGGCAGGCCTGGGGGCGGGAATATGCGATACTAGGCCGCAAAAGCCGGGGACTAAAGTAATAAGCGCGGCCGGCATATAAGCGCGGTCGGCGCGGTAGTCCCCGGCGCACCAACACACCCAGCAGTGCTGCAGTGTAAATGGGCACCAGCGCTCCATGAGCAGTTCCCACGGGAACACAGAGTACCTCACAGCGCGGCCGGCGCGGTAGTCCCCGGCGCACTAACACACCCAGCAGTGCTGCAGTGTGTGTGGCATCAGCGCTCTATGCGCGGTCCCCACGGGGACACAGAGTACCTCACAGTAGCAGGGCCATGTCCCTGTCGATACTCGGCTCCTGTCAGCAGATTCCCCAGGGGCTGCGGAGGGAGCACGGTCTCATGTGCCTGGAGACCGATTAGGATCCCACTTCACCCAGAGCCCATTAAGGGATGGGGAAGGAAAACAGCATGTGGCTCCTGCCTATGTACCCGCAATGGGTAACTCAACCTTAACAGCACCGCCGACCAGAGTGGGGTGAGAAGGGAGCATGCTGGGGGCCCTGTTATGGGCCCTCTTTTCTTCCATCCGACATAGTCAGCAGCTGCTGCTGACCAAGATGTGGAGCTATGCGTGGATGTCAGCCTCCTTCGCACAAAGCATAAAAACTGAGGAGCCCGTGATGCACGGGGGGTGTATAGGCAGAAGGGGAGGGGCTTTACACTTTTAAGTGTAATACTTTGTGTGGCCTCCGGAGGCAGAAGCTATACACCCAATTGTCTGGGTCTCCCAATGGAGCGAAAAAGAAAGCATAGGAATACCTAGGTCTACGTGTGTACGTGTCTCCGGTACGTGAGAAAACTGCCAAGCACGTACCGGAGGCACGGATGTGTGAAAGAGGCCTTAAGGGAATTTTTCATTTCTGATTTTATAATTGACTTCAGGTCCAATGCAAAGTTCGTGGACTCCTCACAAAGGTGTGCCAGAAGGATAGCTGGAGCATAACTCACTTTCAAGCTGTAAGGCTTAACTTGGAGGCTTGTTCAGAATGCCAATTTGTTGTAGAATAGCAGTAGGGTCTTCCTCAGCTGACGGGGTGGGCAAGGAGTCCAAAGCGGGAGGGACGTTATGCAGGCGGTCCCGGACCAAAACGAAGGTCTGTGAGACCTTGGTTAGGTTGGCAATTGACTGAGCAAAAGGACATGGCCCACACTGGCAGTGTCGGTGACATGTCCTCACAGGCATTGGGAAGCTCCTAGGAGGTATGCATGGATGGGAGGCTGCAATCGGTATAGAGGGCGGATGACTAATCTGAAGGAAATTTGCATTTGCAGGAGGAACAGGCGAAGTGCATTATGAGATAAGTGGGAGGGCGAGAACCTTCTTTCTTGGCGTTAAACATAGAGAAGAAAAGCAAGAGTGAACCCAGAGGAGTAGCTGCTGAGGAGTGTCACCTAAACCAAAAGCCGAGCTTACCCGACCTTACACAAGAGAATCTCCAGGCAGGCAGATACTAAGGAGCAGCAAGCGGGGGACTGGAGGAACCAATAGCGCAGGAAAGTGAAAGGAGGACACTCTTCTTCAAGATGGCAACTCTAGAGAGAAGGAGGCAAGCTGAGTGATAGCACGCAAATGTCCATGCAGTTTAAATAGGTCAGGAGACTTGACGTATGGGTCTAAAGTGGTGGAGCCGAGAAAGCGTACAATGAACGTTTGCACGGATTTCACCCTGTT
The DNA here is from genome assembly GCF_048569485.1 of Anomaloglossus baeobatrachus. Lineage (NCBI taxonomy): Eukaryota > Metazoa > Chordata > Amphibia > Anura > Aromobatidae > Anomaloglossus > Anomaloglossus baeobatrachus. The sequence goes on along the minus strand of NC_134363.1, from coordinate 144,909,696 downwards.
TTCTTGGTCTCTCGGTGGGATAATGGAATGAGCGATTACACGGTTTCCATCAACATCAGAATCAGAAATCCTTCTATTGATACTAAGCTAAAACTGGCTAGCTTCAGGCCACTTGGTGGGTGTATACTGCTGAGGAGGAGCTAACTTTTTTTTGCCAAGTGTCAGCCTCCTAGTGGCATCAGCATACACTATGGTCTTCCTGTGTCCCCCCCAATGAAGCGATGGAGAAATCAATTAAATAGAAAGAATTGCCATTATAAAAGTAACTGGAAAAAAAGATGAACGTCTGCAATTTTTTTTTATGGAAGAGCAATATTCTGTGTGGATTTTTCTTGAGGTCACAATTTTTTTTTGCATAATTTTCATGAAAAATTGCTTCAGATAGTTAAATAAGAAAAATTGCCTCTAAGGTATAAACTTGTCCTTGTAAAGCGAAACCCAACTACTGGGTGCTATTAGTAAAAACTGTCTTCTGTCAGATATCTACTTGTCCTTTGTAATTTTCCTTTATTGGTTGAGCTGCCAACCTTCGCTATGTCTCGAGCTTCCTAAAATCAGTTAACCTGTGCACCCTTACGGATGCCTGAAGGTGAAATTTGTTTGTAATAAAAGGAACAAAAAAGTGATATAAACACTTAAAAATTGTTTTTTTAATTCTACAAATATACAGTAGTGAAAAATAAAGACGCCAGTCCAGTCTTATGTGTAATGGTCCTCCACAGGAATGAAAAGTTCATGGTCTGACGTCATGGTAGACGCGCCTGTGTTGTACAGTATTGTGAGGGTTTCTGGGACTTGAATCCTCGTCGTCATTTTGCAGTATCAGTTTGCAAGTTGGAAAACCCAAGTCTATTTCATTTCCAGCAGACTTAGAACTTGAGACTGAAGCCAGGCCCGGCCGCCGATGCCCCCTGATTGGTGGTGGTGAGGTGAAAGCCAGTGTCCTTGAGATCATCATCCCCCTGAAATAGAACAGAGGATAAAATGATGATGGAGGTCAATGCACAAAATGTAAAGCTTATCAAAGACACGGCAAAATGCTTCATTTGTAAAGATGTGAATGCATACAAGAAAGAAAGCTAAAACAGATATAAAATGTTACTTTTATTGCATATTTCACCCTTTCAATGCAAAGGGTAAAAAACTGCAACATATTAACAGCATTTCCACAGGGATTTGATGCTGATTTCTGCCCTGCAGATAATGAATTCCTAACGTCTACATTAACACTTCCACTGCTAATATTACCACAAGTCTTTTAACGTTATAACATCCTTCCCCTGCGGCAGCTCGGTTTGCTTTACCCATAGGATCTGTAGTAATGAATGTAAGCCCTAGATGTAGAAGCGTACCAGCTGGCTGTATCCGAGTCCACCCTCCGGGGGGCGAGGGCTCGTGGCACGTTTCACTCTTGGCTGTTCACTTTTTGCTGGCCACGTAGGAAACATGGATGGGTCAATTGGCAGGGGGGTCTCACAGAAGTATTCGTGCTTTAAGGCATCGTCTGCAGATATTCGTTTTGCGGGACAGTAAGTCAGGAACCTGGGGAACACAACAATATTATTTGGATGGTAAAAGGAAGAAGTCACAGGTATTTTCTACTGATTTCCTCCACTATAAATGAAGTATCATATTTACTTGTTCATGAGGTCGAATCCTTGGTCTGACAGCAGAGCCCCAAATCTCTTTCGGAGGTTGTTGTAAGGATATTCAGAAAAGGTCATTTTCTTTATCGCTGGAAGCTCGTTGTAACCGGGCCAGATCTTCTCACTCGGGGTTCCTAGATCCTGGAACAAGAATGTCAGACGACTGAGTGATAACCACATACAGGATATTTAATACAAATATATTGGATGCAAGAGACAACAGAGCCAGGAAAGATACTGAAAAAGTCATCGTCATCCAAGAATACATGGTGGTAATTTGATTTTTGACCTTCAACAGTTGCTAGAACAAAGTATGGTGCCAGTTCTTCTCTGGCTGGTCTATCTTCATTTTCCTGGGTTGGCCCATAGCTGGCCATTACTGTAGCTGAGCAAATGCCGACCAGTGTAAACAAAGAAAAGCCTTTACAAAGTGGCACAGATCTCTTACAGCCTTATCTCCTACTGTATAACTATTACCAGCACTGGTTACAGCTGCTGGTCGACGTCACAAACTTCTATAGCGCTAAGTCCCCTTTCAGCACAATCAAAGCCAAATTTACCTTAAATATTTTGTTGATTTGATCAATCTCAGATTTTCCTGGGAAGAGCGGCTTTTGTGTCAGAAGTTCTCCAAATATACAGCCAACCGACCACAAGTCTATAGCTGTGGAGTATTCCTAGCAAGAGGAAATTGGGGAAAAAAAATAAATTACGAAATGAAACCTAAAAACACTTCAAAGCACCTCCATCACTGCAACAATTATTGAATACGTACTAAAACCTAAATAAAAATAATCCTGACATATGCGCCTCCATATATCAAGCTGCAAGCAAACCCTGTGTCGTCAGTCTGATCTTACTTTTTACCAACACATGGAGATTAGTAAGAAGTGGGGGACGTGCAATGTGACTTTGCCTACTTGGATTGGTTAGATTTTTGACATATTACAGCATAAAAAATGGTTGTAAAAAGTGACAAATTCTATCAGTGTTTTAGCAATCTTTACCTTAGCGCCAAGTAGAAGTTCTGGAGCTCGATACCATAAGGTGACCACGATGGGAGTATAAGGCTTTAGAGGAGACCCATATTCACGAGCTAAACCAAAGTCTCCAACCTGTAAAAAACAAACGAACACACAAGTAATCTATTAAAGCATATGCCAAACACTTGCTATGCTATAAGATTGGTCTCATATACCATTACTTTTTAAATACTGTATAATAAATGGAAAAAGGCCCATCCCATTACAAAGAAGGGAATTTTGTTTACTTACCGTAAATTCCTTTTCTTCTAGCTCCAATTGGGAGACCCAGACAGTGAGACCCAGACAGTGGGTGTATAGCTACTGCCTCTGGAGGCCGCACAAAGAACTACACTTAAAAGTGTAAGGCCCCTCCCCTTCTGGCTATACACCCTCCCGTAGGAGTACGGGTTCCTCAGTTTTAGTACCAAAGCAAGAAGGAGGAAAGCCAATAACAGTTTCAAAAACAAATTCAATCCGATAACCAGATCGGAGAACTTAAGAAACAACATGAACAACATGTGCATCCGAAAAACGAAACCCTAAGAACAAATAGGGCGGGTGCTGGGTCTCCCAATTGGAGCTAGAAGAAAAGGAATTTACGGTAAGTAAACAAAATTCCCTTCTTCTTTTTCGCTCCTAATTGGGAGACCCAGACAGTGGGACGTCCAAAAGCAGTCCCTGGGTGGGTAAAAAGATACCACATGAACGGGCTGTCAGACAGCCTCTTCCTACAGGTGGGCCACCGCCGCCTGAAGGACCTGTCTACCTAGGCTGGCATCTGCCGAAGCGTAGGTATGCACCTGATAGTGTTTGGTAAACGTGTGCAGACTCGACCAGGTAGCCGCCTGGCACACTTGCTGAGCCGTAGCCTGATGTCGCAATGCCCAGGACGCACCAACGGCTCTGGTAGAATGGGCCTTTAGTCCAGATGGAACCGGAAGCCCAGCAGAACGGTATGTGTGAAGAATTGGTTCCTTGATCCACCGCGCCAGGGTGGATTTGGAAGCTTGCGATCCCTTATGCTGACCAGCGACTAGGACAAAGAGCGCATCCGAACGGCGTAGAGGTGCCGTGCGAGCAATGTAAATCCTGAGTGCTCTCACCAGGTCCAACAGATGTAAACCCTTTTCAAATTGGTGAACTGGATGCGGACACAAAGATGGCAAAGTGATATCCTGATTGAGATGAAAGGAGGAAACCACCTTGGGAGAAAACTCTGGAATTGGACGCAGTACTACCTTGTCTTGGTGAAACACCAGGAAGGGAGATTTGCAAGATAACGCCGCTAGCTCGGACACTCTTCGAAGAGACGTGACCGCCACAAGAAAAACTACCTTTTGTGAAAGCCGAGAAAGGGGAACCTCTTTCAAAGGCTCGAAAGGCGGCTTCTGGAGAGCAAGGAGAACCTTGTTCAGATCCCAGGGTTCCAATGGCCGTCTGTAAGGAGGAACGATATGACAAACTCCTTGGAGAAACGTGCGTACTTTAGAAAGCAGTGCCAAGCGCTTCTGAAAGAATACGGATAGTGCGGAGACTTGACCCTTAAGCGAGCTAAGGGACAAACCTTTTTCCAGCCCAGACTGCAGGAATGAAAGAAAAATTGGCAATGCAAATGGCCAGGGAGAAAACCCTTGAGCCAAGCACCACGCTAAGAATATCTTCCACGTCCTGTGATAGATCTTAGCTGAGGATGGTTTTCTAGCTTGTCGCATTGTGGCAACAACTCCCTGAGATAAACCTGAGGCCGCTAGGATCCAGGACTCAATGGCCACACAGTCAGGTTCAGGGCCGCAGAATTCAGATGGAAAAACGGCCCTTGAGACAGCAAATCTGGACGGTTTGGTAGTGTCCACGGTTGGCCTACCGTGAGATGCCACAGATCCGGGTACCACGACCTTCTTGGCCAATCTGGAGCGACGAGTATGGCTCGATGGCAGTCGGACTTGATTTTCCGGAGAACTCTGGGTAACAATGCTAGAGGTGGGAACACATAGGGGAGACGGAATTGCGACCAATCCTGAACTAGGGCGTCTGCCGCCAGCGCTCGGTGATCGTGAGACCGTGCCATGAAAACTGGGACCTTGTTGTTGTGCCGTGACGCCATCAGATCGACGTCCGGCGTCCCCCAGCGGCAACAGATCTGTTGAAACACGTCCGGGTGAAGGGACCATTCTCCTGCGTCCATGCCCTGGCGACTGAGAAAGTCTGCTTCCCAGTTTTCCACGCCTGGGATGTGAACTGCGGATATGGTGGACGCTCTGCTTTCCACCCACGTCAAAATCCGCTGGACTTCTTGAAAAGCTTGGCGACTGCGTGTTCCCCCTTGGTGGTTGATGTACGCCACCGCCGTGGAATTGTCCGACTGAATCCGAATCTGCTTGCCTTCCAGCCATTGTTGGAAGGCTCGCAGGGCAAGATAGATTGCTCTGATTTCTAGAACATTGATCTGCAGGGTGGACTCTTCCTGAGTCCACGTCCCCTGAGCCCTGTGGTGGAGAAACACCGCTCCCCACCCTGAAAGGCTCGCATCCGTCGTGACCACTGCCCATGACGGGGGAAGGAACGACTTTCCCTGTGACAATGAGTTGGGGAGAAGCCACCAACGTAGAGAGTCCTTGGCAGTCTGAGAGAGGGAAACAGTCCTGTCGAGGGACGTCGATTTCCCATCCCATTGGCGCAGAATGTCCCATTGGAGAGGGCGCAGATGAAACTGCGCGAACGGGACTGCCTCCATTGCTGCTACCATCTTTCCTAGGAAATGCATGAGGCGCCTCAGTGAGTGCGACTGGCTCTGAAGGAGAGATTGCACTCCAGTCTGTAGCGAGCACTGCTTGTCCAGTGGAAGCCTCACTATCGCTGATAGAGTATGAAACTCCATGCCAAGATAAGTCAGAGATTGGGTCGGGGTTAGATGAGACTTTGGAAAGTTGATAATCCACCCGAAAGTCTGGAGAGTGTCTAGCGCCACCTTCAGACTGTGTTGGCATGCCTCTTGAGAGGGTGCCTTTATAAGCAGGTCGTCTAGATACGGGATGACCGAGTGACCCTGCAAGTGCAGAACAGCTACTACTGCTGCCATGACTTTGGTGAAGACCCGGGGGGCTGTTGCCAGACCGAAAGGTAACGCTACGAACTGTAGGTGCTCGTCGTGTATGACGAAGCGTAGGTAACGCTGATGCTCTGGTGCAATCGGCACGTGGAGATACGCATCTTTGATATCTATTGATGCTAGAAAATCTCCTTGAGACATTGAGGCTATGACGGAGCGTAGGGATTCCATCCGGAACCTCCTGACTTTTACGTGTCTGTTGAGCAACTTTAGATCCAGGACGGGCCGATATGATCCGTCCTTTTTTGGGACCACAAACAGATTGGAGTAAAAACCGTGACCTTGTTCCTGAAGAGGGACGGAGGTCACCACTCCTTCCGCCTTTAGAGCGGCCACCGCCTGCAACAGAGCATCGGCTCGGTCTGGTGGTGGAGAAGTTCTGAAGAAACGAGTTGGCGGACGAGAAATGAACTCTATCCTGTACCCGTGAGACAGAATATCTCTCACCCAACGGTCTTTGACGCTTGCTAGCCAAATGTCGCCAAAGTGGGACAGCCTCCCACCGACCGCGGGTGTGGGAACCGGAGACCGCAAGTCAGGAGGACGCCGTCTTGGCAGCGGCTCCTCCGGCTGGTCTTTTTGGGCGTGACTGAGACCTCCAAGAATCTGAGCGTCTCTGGTCCTTTTGAGTCTTTTTTGACGAGGCGAATTGGGACCTGCCCGGTCCTCGAAAGGACCGATAACCAGACTGACCCCTCCTCTGTTGGGGTTTGTTTTGTCTGTGTTGCGGTAAGGAAGAGTCCTTACCCTTGGAGTGCTTGATGATTTCATCTAAACGCTCTCCAAACAATCGGTCACGAGAAAAAGGCAAATTGGTTAAGCACTTCTTGGAATGAGAATCTGCTTTCCAATGTCTCAACCACAGGGCCCTACGCAAAACAACGGAGTTGGCTGACGCCACTGCCGTGCGGCTTGTAGCGTCAAGAACAGCATTAATCGCGTACGACGCGAATGCCGCCATTTGCGAGGTCAATGGTGCTACCTGCGGGGCACATGCACGTGTGACTGAGTCGACTCGCGCAAGCCCGGCCGTGATAGCTTGGAGTGCCCATACGGCCGCAAAAGAAGGCGCTAATGACGCTCCAATCGCTTCATAGATGGATTTCAGCCAGAGCTCCATCTGCCTGTCAGTGGCATCTTTAAGTGCCGCTCCATCTTCAACTGCAACCAAGGATCTAGCTGCAAGCCTGGAAATTGGAGGATCCACTTTTGGACACTGGGTCCAACCCTTGACCACTTCAGTGGGAAAAGGGTAGCGTGTATCTTTAAGCCGTTTAGGAAAACGTCTTTCAGGATAAGCGTGGGGTTTCTGGATTGCGTCTCTGAAGTCAGCGTGGTCCAGAAAAGTGCTTAATGTACGCTTAGGGTATCTGAAATGGATTCTCTCGTGCTGCGAAGCTGACTCCTCTACAAGAGGAGCTGGTGGGGAAATATTTAACATCTTATTGATGTTAAATATAAGATCATTAACTATGGCGTCGCCATCTGGTGTATCTAGATTGAGAGCGGTCCCAGGATCAGATTCCTGATCAGTTACGTCCGCCTCATCACCCATAGATTCATCTCGCTGGGATCCTGACCATTGAGATGAATGTGAAGGCCCGTCATAGCGAGCCCGCTTAGGCTGCCCGGGGCCATCGTCCGAGTCAGAGTCTTCACCCTGAGGTGTAGATGCCCGTCCCGGAGCTTGGTAATTGAGCTGAGGGGGACCAGGGGGCAATGATTGCACAGTGTCCGTGGCCTGAAGTACAGGCCTAGCTCGCAATGTGTCCAGAATTTGTGACATAGTGAGAGACATTCTGTCAGCAAACGCTGCAAACTCAGTTCCTGTCACCTGGACAGCATTCACAGGTGGTACACCCTGGGTCACGTCCAGCAGAGGTCCCGACTGTGCAAGCGCCGCAGGGGCCGAGCACTGCACACAATGGGGGTCCGTGGAGCCTGCCGGTAGAAAAGTCCCACATGCGGTGCAGGAAGCATATAATGTCTGTGCTTTGGCACCCTTGCGTTTTACGGACGACATGCTGCTGGCTCTCTGCAATGTGAGAGAGTCTATAGCCAAAGGGGGACCAGCGCTAAGTAATACCAAGTATTTGTAGTAACAAAATACTAAGACTAGTACTGGCACAAGAGGGGGTGAGCCCTGAGGGCTGCTTACCGCCCGCTGAATAGCGGGTAAGAGGCGCAAAATCCCTTGTCTGGGTCTCCCCGGCTCCCCTCTGCAGCCCAGCGTGTTCAGCAGGAATGGCTGCCGGCGTCTGTGGAGAGGGGCGGTCCGTGGGAGTTACCAAACAAAAGTGCGGGAACAGTGTCCCCTCTGTGCCGACTGTGAGGGCTGGAGTATGTAAAAATGACTCCAGCCCTCTGCGCTGATGCCTTGGCCAGCGTCCCGCCCCTCTCCTGACTGGCAGGTCTGGGGGCGGGAACGAACGGAAGCAGGCCGCAAAAGCCGGGGACTCGAGTTATCAGCGCGGCCGCCGTAAAAGCGCGGGCCGCGCCGAAGTCCCCGGCGCACCACAAGTGCCAGCCGCGCCGCTGTCCCAGCGGCCGGCGCGACCGTTCCTAGAAGTGGCCCGCGTCCCGCCCCTCTCCTGACTGGCAGGTCTGGGGGCGGGAACGAACGGAAGCAGGCCGCAAAAGCCGGGGACTCTAGTTATCAGCGCGGCCGCCGGAAAAGCGCAGGCCGCGCTGAAGTCCCCGGCGCACTACAAGTGCCAGCCGCGCCGCAGTCCCAGCGGCCGGCGCGACCGATTCCAATAAGTGTGCCTGCTTCAGCGAAGCTGAATGAGGCCATGGCACAAGCGCCGCAGCGCTGATGTCCCCCGGCGCACTACAACACCCAGCATGCTGCGGTGTGAGCGCCAAATACACGGGGACACAGAGTACCTTGAGGAAGCAGGGCCATGTCCCTGATGTACTCCGCTCCATCCAGCATCTTCTCCAGGGGCTGTAGATGGAGCACGGTCTCAGTGCCTGGAGACCGGTAAATCCCACTTCACCCAGAGCCTTGTAAAAAGGGATGGGGAAGGAATCAGCATGTGGGCTCCTGCCGCCGTACCCGCAATGGGTACCTCAACCTTACAAACACCTCCGACATAGTGGGGTGAGAAGGGAGCATGCTGGGAGTCTGTATAGACCCTCTTTTCTTCCATCCGACATAGTCAGCAGCTGCTGCTGACTAAAAACAATGGAGCTATGCGTGCGTGTCTGACCTCCTGCGCACAAAGCTAAAACTGAGGAACCCGTACTCCTACGGGAGGGTGTATAGCCAGAAGGGGAGGGGCCTTACACTTTTAAGTGTAGTTCTTTGTGCGGCCTCCAGAGGCAGTAGCTATACACCCACTGTCTGGGTCTCACTGTCTGGGTCTCCCAATTAGGAGCGAAAAAGAAATCAACTTAAATCAGTGTCTGACCATTTGTTCTTTGATGTTAGAAAATGATGCACTTTAGTGTCAACGTTTCTTTTCCCCCAACACATCAGGGTTCCCCACAAATAGCAGTGGCCTCCATTCCTTGTCCTGAAATCCTTAATGACTACGATATGTCGCCACTAATTGGCTGAGGTCTGAGTGCAGTGAGGAATGTAACAGGCCACTTTGCCTTCTTTAGCCTTTTCCTGGAGGCCGGATGCAGACAGAGGCCGTACCTTTAATATTCCAGCGTGACTGAGCAGTAAATTCGAGGTCTTGAGGTCCCTGTGAAGAATCCAGTTATCGTGGAGATGTCGGACGCCCCGTAATAGCTGAATCATAAGTGTCTTCACTTCACCTGCGGAGAGAAGAGATGGGGAAATGGGTTTATATTCTCTTTTTACTTTACTAAAATAAAATCTGGTTGGAATAATCTGTTCTCTACTCATAAGTAACAGATGTCAGAGAGGAGACCAAACTTACTGGAGCGATTAAATCATGTTCAAGTGTTTTAGGAATTAAACTGTAATTCTGAGAAGTTTAGGACTTCTTAAAACTTGTTCCAGTTTTACAGGACTGAACTATGTAACGTTTTCTGTCAGCATTGATAGAGGACAACCGTGACTGATCATTATAGCCAACAGTGAAGAGGATGTAGAAAAGCATAAAATTAATGAACTTTGGATATTATCTGTAGAGCAAGACCCACTTCACAAGTCTGAAAACTGGATGTATCTTTGTCCATACTACCCAGTATTCATACAGATGGTGATAGAATAATCAACCCAGACGACTTGGAAGAAGCTAGGAGACAGAGTTGGCAGGATGAAGGCGCTGACATAGAAGGATTTTTGTGTACTCACCGTAAAATCTCTTTCTCTGAGTCTTCATTGGGGGACACAGGACCATGGGTGTATGCTGCTGTGACTAGGAGGCTGACACTAAGTAAACAGAAAAACAGTAGCTCCTCCCTGGCAGTGTACACCCTGAGCCGGAGGCGGATCTACGCCAGTTTAGTGTACAAGCAGTAGTAGGAGAAACCTGAACAACCATAACTAAATCAAGGTAATAACAATAACATGTGTTGAACATAATATATATATCTGCCGAGTGCAAAAAAACCGCGGTCCTGGAAAAACCAGGATCATCCGGCAACATAAGAACAACCCAATATCCAAACAGGGTGGGTGCTGTGTCCCCCAATGAAGACTAAGAGAAAGCGATTTTACGGTGAGTACACAAAAATCCTTCTTTCTCTATCGTTTCATTGGGGGACCAGGACCATGGGATGTCCAAAAGCAGTCCCTGGGTGGGTAAAGAAGCAATCACACAGATCCATAGAACAAACTTCCGTGAGAATGCTCTGTCCAAATGTGCACCACCCTTTCATAAATGTCCGACAGCCGCCTGCAACACTTTTCTCCCAAGGCAGGCATCCGCTGACGCCTGGGTGTGCACTTGGTAAAGCCTGGCAAAGGTATGTAGGCTGGACCACGTGGCGGCTTTGCAGACTTGTTCGGCCGACGCTTGATGTCTGATTGCCCAAGACGCCCCTACTGCACGGGTGGAATGTGCCTTAACTCCCCTCGGAGGAGACTTGTCCCTAATCCTGTAGGCTTCCGATATGGCCGACGTGATCCATCTTGCAGTCGTAGCCTTGGACGCCGGCATGCCCCTCTTGGGACCAGTAGGCAGGACGAACAGACTGTCTGACTTGCGGAAAGGCGCAGTTCTCGAGACGTAAATCCTGAGAGCTCGCACTAGGTCAAGTGTGTGCAGAGACCTTTCCAAGGTGTGAGCGAGGGCCGGACAGAAGGATGGAAGAACTTTCTCCTCGTTCAAATGAAAAGGAGATACTACCTTTGGCAAGAACGATGGAGACGGGCGCAGGACAACTTTGTCCTGGTGGAAAACTAGAAATGGCGACCGGCATGAGAGGGCTGTCAGCTCTGACGTTCTCCTGATTGAAGTGACTGCCATCAAAAAGGCCACCTTCCAGAAAAGGTGTGAAACTGAGGATTCCTTTAATGGTTCGAACGGAGCTATTTGGAGGGACCCTAACACCAGATTGAGGTCCCATGGTTCTAGCAGGCAACGATATGGCGGGACCAGGTGGGCGACTCCCTGGATGAAAGTTTTGACTTGTGGACGAGATGCTAAATTTTTCTGGAACAGTACCGACAGAGCAGACACCTGCCCTTTGAGGGTTGCCAGCGAGAGACCCGCCTCTAAACCTGACTGTAGAAAAGACAGTAAGACTGGGAGTGACAAATCAAGTGGAGAAGATTTGTCGTTGGCCTCACACCATTGAAAGAAAGTTCTCCAAGTACGGTAGTAGATCTTTGAAGAAGGCGGCTTTTGAGCCCTGACCATAGTCTGTATCACCTATGGAGCAAAGCCTGCCTGGGCTAGTAGCCAGGATTCAACAGCCATGACGTCAAATTGAGAACCCCAGAATTTTGATGGAAAAGAGGACCTTGAGACAGCAGATCTGGACGATCTGGGAGCCGCCATGGAGTGTCTGCGATGAGCTGCGTGAGTTCTGCGAACCATGTTCTCCTGGGCCACTCTGGGGCTTTGAGAATCACTGGGATGCCCTCTGCTTTGATTTTCTTGAGGACTCTTGGGATCAGTGGAAGCGGTGGAAAGATGAATGGCAGTCTGAACTGATTCCACATAACGATGAGAGCGTCGACTCCTAACGTCCGCTGGTTGTGATAACGGGAGATGAACTGTGGAACTTGATTGTTGAACCGAGAAGCCATCAGGTCCAGATCCGGAGTCCCCCATCTGTGGCAGATCTGTTCGAAAACCTCCCTGTTGAGGGACCATTTGACCGATGCCAGACCTTGCCTGCTGAGGAAGTCGGCTGCCCAATTCTCCACGCCGGGGATGTGTACTGCAGAAATCGTGGAGTGGTGAAACTCTGCCCATTGGATGATTTTCTTCACCTCTCTCATCGCCATGACACTCCTTGTGCCGCCCTGGTGGTTGATGTACGCCACCGCTGTGGCGTTGTCCGACTGGATCCTGGTTAGAGATCCTTTTATGAAGCGTTGGAACTTCTGCAGGGCTCGTAGGATGGCTCTGATCTCCAAGATGTTGATAGGGAGCCGGCGTTTCTGGAAGGACCACCGACCGTGAGCCGTGTGTTGATGAAAAACCGCTCCCCAGCCCAGAATACTGGCATCGGTGGTGACTGTCTGGCAGTGCAATGGTAGGAATGACCTTCCCCTGGATAGATTTGGGCCGCTGGTCCACCACAGAAGCGAGCGACGGATTTCCGGAGACAGATGAATCCTGCGATCCAGGGTAAATAGAGATTTGTCCCATTTGTTCAGCAGGGTTAGCTGAAGGGGACGAAGGTGGAAGCGGGCAAACGGAACCGCCTCTATTGCCGCCACCATCCGACCGAGGACTCTCATGCCAAAACGTATGGACACCGCAGCCGAGTGGCGGAGGATCTTGAGGTCTCTTTGGAGGGAGACAATTTTTTCTTGAGGGAGGAACACGCGCCCCCTGGACGGTGTTGAATTCCATGCCCAGGAAGGCAACCCGGCGGGCAGGGGTCAGAGAGGACTTCTTCCGATTGATGAGCCAGCCTTGTCGAGATAGAGTATCGATGGTGACTTGAACACTTAGGAGACAGTCGTCGAAAGAAGACCCCTTGATCAGCAGTTCGTCCAGGTACGGGATCACCAAAACCCCTCTGGAGTGCAGGATAGACATGGCAGCAGCCATGACCTTCGTAAACACTCGTGGTGCAGAAGCGAGGCCGAAAGGTAGAGCAGTAAACTGATAATGATCTTCTGCTACTGCAAAGCGAGGAATTTCTGGTGCTGTTGAGTTATCGGTATATGCAGATAGGCGTCCTGTATGTCCAGAGAAGCAAGGAATTCGCAAACCTTCATGGAGGCAATCACAGATTGGAGCGACTCCATGCGAAACTTCCGGGGTATCTGTTTAGAAGCTTGAGGTCGAGAACAGGACGCACAGTGCCATCTTTTTTGGGGACTACGAAAAGATTTGAGTAGACTCCTTTGAATCGGTCTGAAGTTGGGACAAAAATTACTACTCAATCGCGGAGAAGAGATTCGATGGCGTGAAAAAAAGGACAAGCTCGCGCGTCTGACTCGGGAGGATGAGAGGAAAAAGCGACTTGGTGGAATTGATAAGAACTCTATTTTGTATCCTGAGTTTAGAATTTCTCTGACCCAGGCGTCCGTGATCCAAGGTAGCCAGACGTGTTGGAAGCGAGACAGGCATCCCCCCACCTAATCTGCGCTGGCGCGCAAAGACCTCGAGTCATTTAGCGGGGAAACGCTGCGATCTTGATGTCGACTTGGATGGCTGGCGTGGCCTAGAACGCCAGGAAGGGTTTGTTTTGAAAGACGGATTCTTTCTGTTTCTCTGCGGAGATCTGTTTCTCTTAGGATGTGTTTGGGAACTGAAGCTGCGAAAGGACTGAAACCTTGGGGTTGGCTGGCGACGTGGGATACGTCTAGGTCTCAGCTGTGGAAGAGAGGTGCTCTTACCTCCTGTAGCTTCGGCGATAATCTGATCTAGCCTGTCCCCAAACAGACGACCTCCTGCAGAGGGGAGGGCGGTAAGCTATTTCTTAGAGGCCGCGTCCGCATTCCAGGCTCTGAGCCAGATCGCCCGACGGATGGCCACCGTGTTGCTAGCCGCTTGTGCTGCGCAGTTGGCCGCTGACAGGGATGCATTGATTATGTACTCACCCGTGAGAGCAATCTGTGCCAAAATGTTGACGAACTCTGGATCGCTAGAACCAGCGCGAAGACACCTACGGAGAGTATCGGCCCAGGACACCACCATGGCTTTTGCAACCCAAATGGCGGCGAAAGCTGGGGAAAGGACCGCGCCCGCATCTGGGGAAATCTGCGTGGGCTGTGGGTCTGGGGCACAAGCCGAGCAGAGGGGTGTAGCCTGGCCTTGGGAGAATTTTTCCTTGCAGGATGTGCACGCGAAATACATTATAAATGGGGCCTATTTGGATCAGGATGACTTAGAATTAGGCATGGGTGCTCAGGAAAACTCTCACTAGTGACACTAGGGAGGAGACAGGAGAAGAGAAAAAAAGAGAATTTTGTTACTTACCGTAAATTCTTTTTCTTATAGTTCCGTATTGGGAGACCCAGACCATGGGTGTTTAGCTTCTGCCTCCGGAGGACACACAAAGTACTACACTTAAAAGTATAGCTCCTCCCTCTGAGCTTATACACCCCCTGGTAGCCAGTCCTAGCCAGTTTAGTGCAAAAGCTGAAGGAGAATAGCCACCCACAAGTAGAACCGAGTAAGAACCGGAACAACCGGAGACTCTGTCCACGACAACAGCCGGTGATAACACACAGAACAAGAAAATTGCCAACAGGCAACAGGGAGGGAGCTGGGTCTCCCAATACGGAACTATAAGAAAAAGAATTTACGGTAAGTAACAAAATTCTCTTTTTCTTTATCGTTCCTTTGGGAGACCCAGACCATGGGACGTTCCAAAGCTGTCCATGGGTGGGAATAAACAAAAAACTAAGAAGTAGGCGGAGCCTAACTTCACAAGTGGGCGACAGCCGCCTGAAGGATGCGTCTGCCCAAGCTCGCATCTGCCGAAGCATGAGCATGCACTTGGTAGTGCTTCGAAAAGGTATGCAGGCTAGTCCAAGTGGCAGCCTGACAGACTTGTTGAGCCGTAGCCTGGTGCCTAAAAGCCCAAGAGGCACCGACAGCTCTGGTCGAGTGTGCTTTGATCCCCGGCGGGGGAGGCACCCGAGTACTCTGGTAGGCGTCCGAAATGGTCGATCTAATCCAACGGGCCAAGGTCGGCTTAGAAGCAGAGAGACCCTTGCGCCGCCCTGTGGTTAGCACAAAAAGAGAGGTGCACCGCTTAAGCGCAGCGGTGCGAGACACATAGATCCGGAGAGCACGCACCAGATCTAGAGTATGCAGCGCTTTCTCAAAGCGATGAACAGGGGCCGGACAGAAGGAAGGCAAGGAAATATCCTGGTTAAGGTGAAAGGGAGAGACCACCTTAGGAAGAAAGTCCGGGGTCGGACGGAGAACTACCTTGTCTTGGTGAAAAACCAAAAAAGGTGACTCCGAGGAGAGAGCAGCCAAATCAGAGACTCTCCTGAGAGAAGTTATGGCAACTAGAAAGGCCACCTTTTGAGAAAGACGATACAAAGAAACCTCCCTAAGGGGCTCGAAAGGGGGTTTCTGCAATACCGTGAGGACCAAGTTAAGGTCCCAGGGATCCAAGGGCCGCCGATAAGGCGGAATGATGTGAGACACACCTTGCATAAAGGTGCGGACCTGAGCCAGCCGGGCGAGACGCCGCTGGAACAGCACTGATAGAGCTGAGACTTGTCCCTTGAGAGAGTTGAGGGACAGTCCTAGCTGCAGACCGGACTGTAAAAAAGACAGAAGGGTCGGCAACGAGAATGGCCAAGGAGAATGGCCGGAAGAGCGACACCAGGACAGGAAAATTTTCCAAGTCCTGTGATAGATCTTGACGGAGGAAGACTTACGGGCCCGAGTCATAGTGGAGATAACTTCAGAAGGAATACCAGAAGCCGTCAAAATCCAGGACTCAAGAGCCACGCCGTCAATTTGAGTGCCGCAGAATTCGGGCAGAAAAACGGACCTTGCGAGAGCAGGTCTGGACGGTCCGGAAGATGCCACGGCATCTCCACGGACAGGTGGAGCAGGTCCGGATACCAAGCTCGCCTGGGCCAGTCCGGTGCAATGAGGATGACTCGACGGCCCTCCATTCTGATCTTGCGCAGGACTCTGGGCAAGAGAGCTAGAGGGGGAAACACGTAGGACAGACGAAACTGGGACCAGTCTTGAACCAGAGCGTCCGCGGCGAAGGCCTGAGGACCGTGGGAGCGAGCCACGTAACCGGAACCTTGTTGTTGTGACGGGATGCCATTAGGTCCACGTCCGGAGTGCCCCACTTGCGGCAGATTGACTGAAACACTACCGGGTGCAGGGACCACTCGCCACCGTCCACGGATTGACGGCTGAGATAATCTGCCTCCCAGTTTTCTACGCCAGGGATGTGGACTGCGGATATGGTGGACTTGGAGTCCTCCGCCCATTGAAGAATGCGTTGGACCTCCAACATTGCCAGGCGGCTGCGTGTCCCGCCTTGGTGATTGATGTAGGCAACCGCTGTCGCGTTGTTTGACTGGACTCGAATGTGCCTGCCCGCCAACAGGTGGTGAAAGGCTAGGAGAGCTAGAAGCACAGCTCTGGTTTCCAGCACATTGATTGAAAGGGCTGACTCGGACGGAGTCCAAGTGCCCTGTGCTCTGTGGTGGAGATGTACCGCTCCCCAGCCGGATAGGCTGGCATCCGTGGTGAGAATCACCCAGGACGGAGTCAGGAAGGAGCGCCCTTGGGACAGGGAGAGGGGTCGAAGCCGCCACTGAAGAGAGCTCCTGGTCCGTGGCGACAGAGCCACTAACCTCTGTAAGGAGGAAGGCCGCTTGTCCCAACAGCGGAGAATGTCCAGCTGCAGAGGACGCAGATGGAACTGGGCAAAGGGAACCGCCTCCATGGAGGCCACCATTTGACCCAGCACCTGCATCAGACGCCTGAGGGTATAACGGCGGGGCCTCAGGAGAGAGCGCACCGCCAACCGGAGTGACAGCTGTTTGTCTAAGGGCAACTTCACAAGTGCCGGCAAAGTCTCGAACTGCATCCCTAGGTACGTGAGACTCTGGGTCGGAGTTAGTGGATTTGGGAAGATTGACAATCCACCCGAATTGGGCTAGGGTGGCGAGAGTGAGCGAAACACTCCGCTGACAGTCTGCGCTGGATGTACCCTTGACCAGAAGGTCGTCCAGATAAGGAAGCACTGCTAACCCCTGGAGGTGCAGGACCGCAATCACTGCCGCCATGACCTTGGTGAATACCCGAGGGGCCGTGGCTAACCCGAAGGGGAGAGCTATGAATTGGAAATGATCCTCTCCTATCGCAAAACGTAGCCAACGCTGATGTGACACTGCGATTGGCACATGTAGATAGGCATCTCTGATGTCGATGGACGCCAGGAACTCCCCTTGGGTCATAGAGGCAATGACTGATCGCAGAGACTCCATGCGAAAATGCCGCACCCGGACATGCTTGTTGAGAAGCTTGAGATCCAGGATGGGCCGGAAGGTACCGTCCTTTTTTGGAACTAGGAAGAGATTTGAGTAAAAACCTCTGAACCGTTCCTGAGCGGGAACTGGACAATCACTCCGTTTGCCTGCAAGGACGCCATGGCCTGCGAGAAGGCGGCGGCCTTGGAGCAGGGGGGAGTTGGGAGAAAAAATCTGTTTGGAGGGCTGGAAGAGAATTCTATCCTGTAGCCGTGAGATATGATGTCTCTCACCCACTGATCGGAGACTTGCTTTAACCAAGCGTCGCCAAAGTGGGAGAGCCTGCCACCGACTAAGGACGTGGCTGGAGCGGGCCGAGAGTCATGAGGAAGCTGCCTTAGTGGCAGAACCTCCTGCGGTCTTCTGCGGACGCGCTTTTGGGCGCCAGTTGGATTTCTGATCCTTGGCTGAGTTAGCGGACGAGGCGGAAGGTTTAGAGGATGACCAGTTGGAGGAACGAAAGCTCGATTGATTCCTACCCTGGGCGGGTTTCCTGGTCTTGGTTTGTGGCATGGAAGTACTCTTCCCGCCAGTAGCTTCTTTAATGATTTCATCCAGCTGTTCACCAAACAGCCGTGAACCAGCAAAAGGGAGCCCAGCAAGAAACTTCTTGGAAGAAGCATCTGCCTTCCACTCTCGAAGCCACAAAATCCTGCGGATAACAAGAGAATTAGCTGAAGCCACCGCAGTGCGGTGAGCAGCCTCTAGCATGGCAGACATGGCATAGGATGAAAAAGCTGAAGCCTGAGCAGTTAAGGTAACCATCTCAGGCATAGATTCCTTGGTGAGGGAATGCATCTCCTCTAAAGAAGCAGAGATGGCTTTGAGAGCCCACACTGCTGCAAAAGTCGGGGAAAACGCGGCCCCCGCAGCTTCATACACAGATTTGGCCAGAAGGTCAATCTGACGGTCAGTGGAATCCTTAAGTGAGGTGCCGTCAGCCACCGACACAACGGTCTGGGCTGATAGCCTAGACACCGGAGGGTCTACCTTTGGGGAGTGAGACCACTCCTTGACCACCTCAGGTGGAAATGGAAACCGGTCATCAGAACCACGCTTTGGAAAGCATTTGTCAGGGCAGGCCCTGGGTTTGGTCACAGCGGTCTGAAAACTGGAGTGGTTAAAGAACACACTCTTCACTCTCTTAGGCGAGGTAAACTGATGTTTTTCTGCCAAAGAGAGTTGCTCCTCTGACACTGGCGGATTGAGATCCAGCACAGAATTAATAGAAGCAATCAAATCACTAAGATCTGAGTCACCCTCAGAGAAATCGATGGGATACATAGCCTCCGAGCCCCCAGTGAGGGCATCCTCCTCATCTTGAGAGTCAGCTCTTGAGACAGAGCCGTGGGATGCGGAGGGGGAGGAAACCCTGCGCCTTCTCTTAGAAGGACGGGGTCTGGGATCAGATGATGAATCCTCCGTGAGCTCCGATGGACGGAGGTCAGAGGATAGGAATCCTCTGTCAAGAGTATTAGAGGCACCCTGTGAGGGGGGCTGATGCATATTCATCAAAGTCCTGGACAAAAGCCCCATGGACTCAGCAAATGACTGGGATATGGACCTAGAAAAGGACTCTACCCAGGCCGGGGGTTCAATCACAGGTGCAGCAGCAGCCTGAGAGACCACTGGGGGTGAGACTCCAGGCTGTGGCACCGCCAAGTTAAAGCAGACATCACAATGTGGATAGGTGCTCGGCTCAGGCAGCAGGAGCTTACATGCAGTGCATGCAGAATAAAGCTTTGGAGCCTTGCTCCTTGTGTGAGACATGCTGCTGGAGTGGGGGCTTTGCAGAGAATGAACCCCAGGGAGAATATACAGAGGTCCACAACCGGAGACCGGCTGTGGCTTACCAGACCGCTGAGCGCGATGTTGTGTGCCCTCCAGATCCCGAAGCCCGGTCCCCCAGTCGCAGCACCTCAGCAGAGATGCAGAATGCAGGATGTCCCAGAGCAGAGTGAACTCTGCCTGAGAAGAGGGCGTTCCTATAAAAGAGCGGGAACTGGAGGGCTATAGAGACCTGCAGGGAAGGAGGGACGCCCCAGCAGTGGGGAGTGTCCCTCCCCTGTGTAGAATGGCCGCCGGGAGGAGCCGAACCTGTCCCTCTGCATGAGTGACATGCGAGGGCAGGAAAATGAAACTAGGCCTCCGGCGAAGCCAGGGCCTAAATTTAAGCGGCGAGGCCGACAAGCAGGCACCATCGGCGCGGTTCTCAGGCAAAAGCTAGAGAACCCGCCGGAAAAGTTAAAACAATCACATACAGCATACTCTCCCCTTACAATAAAGAACCGGGACCCCCAACATAAACGTCTCAGGTACTTAGCTGCTGAGACGCAGGGCCATGTCCCTGGGGATGAGTGCTCCGGTCCAACAGAATCCTCAAGGGGCTGTGGATGGAGACCGGACTCCTGCCAGGCATGGAGACCGTGCTGACTCCCACTTCAAGCCAGAGCCCAGAAGGGATGGTGAAGGAGCGCGGCATGTAAGGCTGCAGCCTTGGAAATCAACCTTAACAACACCGCCGACACAGTGGGGTGAGAAGGGACATGCCGGGAGTCTAGACATGGACCCGCTTTTCTTCAAACTCTTTCCAAAGTCAAACAAATCAGATGAGAATGCATGTGTGGATGTATGCCTCCTGACACAAAGCAATAAACTGGCTAGGACTGGCTACCAGGGGGTGTATAAGCTCAGAGGGAGGAGCTACACTTTTAAGTGTAGTACTTTGTGTGTCCTCCGGAGGCAGAAGCTATACACCCAATGTCTGGGTCTCCCATAGGAACGATAAAGAAAAGAAAATGTATAGAGATACAGTCTACTCCTATGCAGGAGCAGTGCTCACCCAGGTCCTGTGTCCTGCCCAGGTCAGCAGAGGTCTCAGAGCTGCGGGGACGGCACCGGGAGATAAGCAGGGTGCTGCTGTTAACAGGCCCGCTTCCCGCAGAGGAGGTGAGCCGTTGCAGAAAAAGAGAATTTTGTTTACTTACCGTAAATTCTTTTTCTTAAGTTCCGTATTGGGAGACCCAGACATTGGGTGTATAGCTTCTGCCTCCGGAGGACACACAAAGTACTACACTTAAAAGTGTAGCTCCTCCCTCTGAGCTTATACACCCCCTGGAGAACCAGATCTAGCCAGTTTAGTGCAAAAGCTGAAGGAGAATAGCCACCCACAAGTAAAAACAGAGCAAGAACCTGAACAACCGGAGCCTCTGTCTACGACAACAGCCGGTGATAACACGCGGAACAAGAAACTGCCAACAGGCAACAGGGAGGGTGCTGGGTCTCCCAATACGGAACTATAAGAAAAAGAATTTACGGTAAGTAAACAAAATTCTCTTTTTCTTTATCGTTCCTATGGGAGACCCAGACATTGGGACGTCTCAAAGCAGTCCATGGGTGGGAATAAACAGAAAAACTGAGAAGTAGGCGGAGCCTAACTTCACAAGTGGGCGACAGCCGCCTGAAGGATGCGTCTGCCCAAGCTCGCATCTGCCGAAGCATGAGCATGCACTTGGTAGTGCTTTGAAAAGGTATGCAGGCCAGACCAAGTGGCAGCCTGACAGACTTGCTGAGCCGTAGCCTGGTGCCTGAAAGCCCAAGAGGCACCGACAGCTCTGGTCGAGTGTGCCTTGATCCCCGGCGGGAGAGGCACCTGAGAACACTGGTAGGCATCCGAAATGGTTGACCTAATCCAACGGGCTAAGATCGGCTTAGAAGCAGAGAGGCCCTTACGCCGACCTGTGGTTAGCACAAAAAGAGAGGTGCACCGCCTAAGAGCAGCAGTGCGAGACACATAGATCCGGAGCGCCCGCACCAGATCCAGAGTATGCAACGCTTTTTCAAAGCGATGAAAAGGAGCCGGACAAAAGGAAGGTAGGGTAATGTCCTGGTTAAGGTGGAAAGGAGAAACCACCTTAGGGAGAAAGTCCGGAGTCGGACGGAGAACCACCTTGTCTTGATGAAAAACCAAAAAAGGTGACTCCGAAGAGAGCGCAGCTAAATCAGAGACTCTCCTGAGGGAAGTTATGGCCACTAGAAAGACCACCTTCTGTGAAAGATGAAACAAAGAAACCTCCCTAAGAGGCTCAAAGGGGGGTTTCTGCAAAACCGTGAGAACCAAATTGAGGTCCCAGGGATCCAAGGGCCGCCGGTAAGGCGGGATGATGTGAGACGCACCTTGCATGAAGGTGCGGACCTGAGCCAGCCGGGCGAGTTGAGGGATAGTCCTAGCTGCAGACCGGACTGTAGAAAGGACAGAAGGGTCGGCAAGGAAAAAAGGCCAAGGAGAACGGCCGGAAGAGCGACACCAGGACAGGAAAATCTTCCAAGTCCTGTGATAGATCTTGGCAGAGGAAGACTTACGGGCCCGAGTCATAGTGGAGATGACTTCAGGGGGGATCCCAGAAGCCGTCAAGATCCAGGACTCAAGAGCCACGCCGTCAACCTGAGACCGGACAGATGGAGCAGGTCTGGGTACCAAGCTCGCCTGGGCCAGTCCGGAGCAATGAGGATGACTCGACGGCCCTCCATTCTGATCTTGCGCAGAACTCTGGGCAAGAGAGCTAGAGGGGGAAACACGTAGGACAGACGAAACTGGGACCAGTCCTGAACCAGAGCGTCCGCGGCGAAGGCCTGAGGATCGTTGGAGCGAGCCACGTAAACAGGAACCTTGCTGTTGTGACGGGATGCCATTAGGTCCACTTCCGGAGTGCCCCACTTGCGGCAGATTGACTGAAACACTGCCGGATGCAGGGACCACTCGCCACTGTCCACGGTTTGACGGCTGAGATAATCTGCTTCCCAGTTTTCCACGCCTGGGATGTGTACTGCAGATATGGTGGACTTCGAGTCCTCCGTCCATTGAAGAATGCGTTGGACCTCCAACATTGTCAGGCGGCTGCGTGTCCCGCCTTGGTGATTGATGTAGGCAACCGCTGTCGCGTTGTCTGACTGGACTCGGATGTGCTTGCCCGCCAACAGGTGGTGAAAGGCTAGGAGAGCTAGAAGCACAGCTCTGGTTTCCAGCACATTGATCGAGAGGGCTGACTCGGACGGAGTCCAAGTGCCCTGCGCTCGGTGGTGGAGACATACCGCTCCCCAGCCGGATAGACTGGCATCCGTGGTGAGGATCACCCAGGACGGGGCCAGGAAGGAGCGCCCCTGAGACAGAGAGAGGGGCCGAAGCCACCACTGAAGAGAGCTCCTGGTCTGTGGCGACAGAGCCACTAGCCTGTGCAAGGAGGAAGGCCGCTTGTCCCAACAGCGGAGAATGTCCAGCTGCAGAGGACGCAGATGGAACTGGGCAAAGGGAACAGCCTCCATTGACGCCACCATCTGACCCAGCACCTGCATCAGGTGCCTGATGGAAAAACGGCGGGGCCTCAGCAGAGAGCGCACCGCCAGATGGAGGGACTGCTGTTTGACTAAGGGCAGCTTCACAAGTGCCGGCAGAGTCTCGAACTGCATCCCTAGGTACGTGAGCTTCTGGGTCGGAGTCAGAGCGGATTTGGGCAGATTGACAAGCCACCCGAATTGGGCTAGAGTGGCGAGAGTGAGCGAGACACTCCGTTGACAGTCTGCGCTGGATGAAGCCTTGACTAGAAGGTCGTCCAGGTAAGGAATCACTGCCAACCCCTGGAGGTGCAGAATCGCAACCACTGCTGCCATGACCTTGGTGAATACCCGAGGGGCCGTGGCTAACCCGAAGGGAAGAGCCACGAATTGGAAATGTTCCTCTCCGATTGCAAAACGTAGCCAACGCTGGTGTGAAACTGCAATTGGCAAGTGCAGATAGGCATCTCTGATGTCGATGGATGCCAGGAAATCCCCTTGGGTCATTGAGGCAATGACTGATCGCAGAGACTCCATGCGAAAATGCCGCACCTGAACATGCTTGTTGAGAAGCTTGAGATCCAGGATGGGCCGGAAGGAACCGTCCTTTTTGGGAACTAGGAAGAGATTTGAGTAGAAACCTCTGAACCGTTCCCGGACGGGAACCGGTACAATTACTCCGTTGGCCTGCAAGGATGCCACGGCCTGAGAGAAGGCGGCGGCCTTGGAGCAGGGGGGAGTTGACAGAAAAAATCTGTTTGGCGGGCTGGAAGAGAATTCTATCCTGTAGCCGTGGGAGATGATATCCCGCACCCACTGATCGGAGACGTGTTGAAACCACACGTCGCCAAAGTGGGAGAGCCTGCCACCGACTAAGGACGTTGCTGGCGCGGACAGATAGTCAAGAGGAGGCTGCCTTAGTGGCAGCAGCTCCTGCGGTCTTCTGTGGACGCGCTTTTGTGCGCCAGCTGGATCTTTGGTCCTTGGCTGAGTTAGTGGACGAGGCCGAGGGCTTAGAGGACGACCAGTTGGAGGAACGAAAGGAACGAAACCTCGACTGATTCCTACCCTGGACAGGTTTCCTGGTTTTGGTTTGTGGCATGGAAGTACTCTTCCCGCCAGTAGCCTCCTTAATAATTTCATACAGCTGTTCACCGAACAGCCTGGACCCAGCAAAAGGGAGTCCAGCAAGGAACTTCTTCGAGGAAGCATCTGCCTTCCACTCTCGAAGCCACAGGATCCTGCGGATAGCGAGGGAATTAGCCGAAGCCACCGCAGTGCGGTGAGAAGCCTCCAGCATGGCAGACATGGCATAGGATGAAAAAGCTGAAGCTTGGGAAGTTAAAGCAACCATTTCGGGCATAGATTCCCTGGCGAGGGAATGCATCTCCTCTAGAGAAGCAGAGATGGCTTTGAGAGCCCACACTGCTGCAAACGTTGGGGAGAACGAGGTCCCTGCCGCCTCATATACAGATTTGGCCAGAAGGTCGACCTGGCGGTCAGTGGAATCCTTAAGAGAGGTGCCATCAGCCACTGATACAACGGTCCGGGCTGATAGCCTAGACACCGGAGGGTCTACCTTTGGTGAATGAGCCCACTCCTTGACCACCTCAGGTGGAAATGGAAACCGGTCATCAGAACCACGCTTTGGGAAGCGTTTGTCAGGACAGGCCCTAGGCTTGGTCACAGCGGTCTGAAAACTGGAGTGGTTAAAGAACACACTCTTTGTCCTCTTAGGCGAGGTAAACTGGTGTTTTTCTGCCAGAGAGGGTTGCTCCTCTGATACTGGCGGATTGAGATCCAGTACAGAATTAATGGACGCAATCAAATCACTAACATCTGAGTCACTTTCGGACAGATCAATGGGGCACATGGAGTTAGCCTCCGAGCCCCCTGTAAAGGCATCCTCCTCGTCCTGCGAGTCAACTCCTGAATCAGAGCCGCGGGACGAGGAAGGAGAGGGAGCCCTACGTCTCCTTTTAGGAGGACGTGGTCTGGGACCAGATGATGAATCCTCTGTGAGCTCCGCTGAGAGAGCCCTAGCAGCAGAAGCACCCTGTGAAGGGGGCTGATGCATGTTCAGCAAAGTCCTGGACAGCTGTCCCATGGAATCGGCAAAAGACTGGGAGATAGACCTAGAAAAGGATTCTACCCAAGCCGGGGGTTCAGCCACAGGGACCGGAGAAGCCTGAGAGACCACTGGGGGTTAGACTCCAGGCTGTGGCACCTCCAAGTTAGAGCAGACATCACAATGTGGATAGGTGCTCAGTTCAGGCAGTAGGAGCTTACATGCAGTGCATACTGAATACAGCTTTGGAGCCTTGCTCCTCGTGTGAGACATGCTGCTGGAGTGGGGGCTCTGCCAGAATGACCCCCAGAGAGTATGTACAGAGGTCCACAACCAGAGGTTGTGGCTTACCAGACCGCTGGAGCGGTATGTGTGCCCTCCAGATCCCAAAGCCCGGACTCCCAAGCACCTCAGCAGGGATGCTGCAGCCAGCGCTGATCGCAGGGAAGAACGCTGAGAAAATGGCGCCGGAGTGAAGAGAGGGGGCGGGACTCACTCTGAGAGCGGGATCTGGAGGGCCATAGAGACCTACAGGGGAGGAGACATGAACTCAGTGAGGAGTGTCTCTCCCCTGTGTAGAACGGCCGCTGGCCGGAGCCGCACTGTCCCTCTGCATGAATGACATGCGAGGGCAGTGAAACCGAAAGTAAGCCTCCGGCGAAGCCGGGGCCTAAATTTGAGCGGTGCGGCCAGTGCGCAGGCACCATCGGCGCGGTTCTCAGGCGACAGCCAGAGAACCCGCCGGAAATGTCACAAAAAACACTCAGCACACTCTCCCCAACAATAAAGTACAAGGGACCCCCATATATAAACGTCTCAGGTACTTAGCTTGCTGAGACGCAGGGTTCAAAGTCCCTGGGGGCGAGTGCTCCGGTCCAGCAGGATCCTGAAGGGCTGCGGATGGAGACCGGTCTCCTGCCAAGCATGGAGAACCGTGTTGGCTCCCACTTCAAGCCAGAGCCCAGAGGGATGGTGAAGGAGCACGGCATGGAAGGCTCGAGCCTTGGAATCAACCTTAACAGCACCGCCGACACAGTGGGGTGAGAAGGGACATGCCGGGGGTCCAGGCCTGGACCCGCTTTTCTTCAAACTCTTTCCAAAAATGAAAAATCAGATGAGAATGCATGTGTGGATGTATGCCTCCTGAACACAAAGCGATAAACTGGCTAGATCTGGTTCTCCAGGGGGTGTATAAGCTCAGAGGGAGGAGCTACACTTTTGAGTGTAGTACTTTGTGTGTCCTCCGGAGGCAGAAGCTATACACCCAATGTCTGGGTCTCCCATAGGAACGATAAAGAAAAAGCGAAGTTTTTTGTTTTTTTTTTTCACTAGAGAGGGCGTGCACGGGGGCTGGCCGGGCCTTGTATGCAGGGGATGTGGGCCGGTGAAAAGCGCGCGCGCGAGGGGAGGGGGGGGGGCGGAGCGCTCGGGCCTGAGGTAGGCCCACACTGGGGACTAAATTTGCGGGCGGCCGCCGGAAGCAGAGCGCTGACCGATAGGGAAAAGGACTTACCTGCGTTGCTGTGATCTTCGGACCCATCCTTTGCTGCCGGTCTGCTGTTCCCGCACGGTGAGTGCTGTACGTCCCTGGGTGACACGGGGGGGGGGTACGCTGGGGAGATATAGCACTGCTGAGCGCTCCTGCGCTGCAGTGTCTGTGATCCTCTCCCTGGGCCCCGGATCTCTGTGGGCCTGGGCATTGGATGTGAAGGCCTGGGGCTGCAGAGAGCCCTTGCTGCCTCACCCAGAAACACCCCTGGGACGGTACCGTAGGGGAGGACGGGGAGTGCGCCCGTGAAAAGACTCGACCCCAAGCAACCCTGGGACAGTACCGTAGGGATGGATGAGGGGGAGGGCATGACGTCTCGAGCCTCAACACCCCTGGGGACGGTACCCGGAGGGATGGAGCAGGCGAGGGGTGCTCTCTGTTGCAGAGGCTTTAACCCTGCATAGTAAGAGGAAAAATTATAACGAAATGAGAAGGCAGAGTGACGCCGTAGAAAAAAAGGCAGAAAAAAAAGGAAAAAAAATAATTTTGGCTAAGGTTGGCCCAAACAGAAAAAGATATGGGTCTACTTCAGCCTCCTACGACACTAAGCAAAAAACTGGCGTAGATCCGCCTCCGGCTCAGGGTGTACACCGCTAGGGAGGAGCTGTTTTTCTGTTTACTTAGTGTCAGCCTCCTACTCACAGCAGCATACACCCATGGTCCTGTGTCCCCCAATGAAACAATAGAGAAAGCTTTTTTTGTCTGATGATCGGCGGTCGTGGGTGTGAAATCCTGAACAGTTACACACTCTGCTTGCAAGGATGGATGCTGAGCGGCAACAGACGCTCTCAAGTCACAAAGACATTAAGAAAAACAAGCACATAAGTGAATCCATCTAATTATTCACCTGGAAGGAAAGGTTGTTTCATGGTCTCCATAAGTCTCTTCAAATCATGCTCCATATAGTTCATCACAATGTAGATTTTGTCCATATTGCTCCCAACAACGATTTCCTGGGCAAAAAGAGAAGCAGCTCAAGCTAATGACAGCATCAGAATCATTTTACAGCCATTGTTTATCTTTAGATGAGTGGAACGAGGAAATTAAAGGGTCGTCTTATGTAGACTATACAATGCTAGCTAAATATCCCAGAAATTGTAGGGTTCTGCCAGCTGGAACTCTTACTGATTCCAAGAACAGGGATGCCTCATCCTCATTGCCTGACCTGTCACTTTCCATTAAAGTCAGTAATAGATAAAGGAACAAATGAATTGCTATGCTAGACTGTTTGCCATATCACCCATTGATTTTTATGGAAAGTGACTTTGCAGGTCCACCTATATGCAGAGAATGTTTCTAGGATGTGTCCATGAACCAGCAGTTGATCTATAAAAGTCTATTGTAATAAACACCTTCAAAATTAAATGTACTTCACAATAACTACAGAATAGGCTGCCATGTGTATGTACATGAGGAATAACCATTTGTGGCTGTTATACATGTTAGTATCTAGTATTACTTTTCCCCTCTGTGGGCTCCATCTTGAATCTTCAGTTGTCTCTGACCTAGTGGGAAATTGCCCGTTATTAAGTCTTCAATACTCAACACACAGAGTGATTCCTGCCAGTCATCGCTTAGACGGAGGAAATTGGACAATAATACTGAGCAGTAAATCGGAATCACACTCAAGGGTGAGGTAAAAGACTTCTTAGATAACTCAAACACAATAATTCTATGTCTCTTTCTGCTTCTAATAACTGCACACTAGATATACCCTAAAGCCTGCTTTACACGTTACAATTACACATGCGATCTCGTATGCGATCGCACACGCCCCCATCATATGTGCGGCACGTTCAATTTGTTGCCCGTGTCGCACAAACGATTAACCCCCGTCACACGTACTTACCCTTCCATACGACCTCGATGTGGACGGCGAATAACCACTTCCTGTGGGAGGGACGTTCGGCGTCACAGCGAAGTCACACGGCAGCCGGCCAATGGAAGCGGAGGGGCGGAGATGAGCGGGACGTAAACATCCCGCCCACCTCCTCTCTTCCGCGTTGCAGGCGGGAGCCGCGGGACGCAGGTAAGCTGTGTTCATAGTTTCTGGGGTGTCACATACTGCGATGTGTGCTGCCTCGGGAACATTGAACAACCGGACGTTCAATTTTTAGTAATTGAACGTGTATGTGATCAACGGTTTTTCGTTCAATCGCACGTAGGTTTCACACACTACAGTATCACTAACGATACCGGATTTGCG
This sequence comes from Anomaloglossus baeobatrachus, assembly GCF_048569485.1. Lineage (NCBI taxonomy): Eukaryota > Metazoa > Chordata > Amphibia > Anura > Aromobatidae > Anomaloglossus > Anomaloglossus baeobatrachus. The sequence goes on along the minus strand of NC_134363.1, from coordinate 144,881,193 downwards.
TCACTTATGATGTGACCCCGCCGACACATCGTTAGCTATATTGTAGCGTGTAAAGCCCGCTTTACACCTCATTTTGCTGACAGTGTCTTTTAGTAAGATGGATTTGAGCTATTTATTTCAGTGGATGTGGAGTTCAGAAGGCAGGGGGGAGGGAAAGAAGTGGCTCATAAGTGGAAAAAAAAAACAATAGAATTCTCTGGTAATAGAAAAATGTTGTAGAATTTAACTGAGGCAGTAAATAGGCATGTACATGTAAATGTCACCGTGCTGCCTCTTAAACCCTTGAAACCAAATTTTCTCATTACATTCCTATCCGTCTTTCTGTGTGGCATACCAACCAGGATACACTGCCTATGCAGCTTGCTTCTCTAGCCAAGGGTCCATAGGGAATAAGCTAACCTATGACAATATTTAGGCTGGTTTCACGATATTCTGTGGTTAATACCAATCATAGTACACACCCGGTGTTGTTCCATACTCCGAAGGCTGCGCTCTGTCTTACTGCTTGTGTGAAATCTCTTCAGAAAACTCAAAACTTTGTAAGAATCTGACATATGTCTGTGCTCAGTGGATGTCTTTATATATTTAAGATTTCACTTTTCTTGTAGCTTGTTTTTTCTGTTACTTAAAGGGGTTTTCAATATTTAAAAAAAGATGTCCCCAAATAACTGAACTCAATGATTAGAACAGTGAGCTAGTACTCACCTTACCAAAATCCAGCGCAGGTTTTGTTCTGCTGCTCTTGTCTAAGTGTTTTAGCTGCAGAGGTGACGGTCACATCGACCGTGAACAACACCGCTGTACCTAATCACTAAAGTCAGCAGCTCAACCAAAAAGGAATATGGCACAAAGTTCACAGTTTGAGAAGTTTATGTAAATATAAAAAAGTTATATCTGATATGCCTAAAAATGTGGGAAGGCAAAATCAGAAAAAAGTAAGATTTTTGTGTACTCACCGTAAAATCTTTTTCTCTATCGTTTCATTGGGGGACACAGGACCATGGGTTATGCTGCTGTCACTAGAAGGCTGACACTAAGTAAACACAAAAAGTTAGCTCCTCCCTAGCAGTATACACCCCGAGCCGGAGGCGGGCTCAGATCAGTTTTAGCTTAGTGTCGTAGGAGGCTGATGTGGGCCGTCTCGGCCCCCCTCAGCCATGTATGTTTTTGCGCTTTTTTCTTTTTTCGGCGCCGCTCATCGCTCTCATACCTGTCGTCTTTTTCTCTGCAGGTATTCGCGTCACTCTTCCTCCGCAGCCCTGTGGGTACCACTCCCCAGGGTCGCAGGGGCTTGAGATTTCGGGCCCTCTCCCCCGTCCATCCCCGTGGTACCACTCCCGGGGGTGCGCGTGTGGGCAGGTTGTTTTGTGGGCACCCCTGATTCGCCCTGCGGTATCACCCCAAAGGGCGTACAGGGGAGTACAGCAGGGATGGAACCTCCGCAGCGTGTGTAATCGATGGGGCCCTGTCACGCTGCTTTCTCCTGCAAGGGGGCTGCTACCCCCATCATGATGTCCACTACCCTGCCTCAGCAAGCTCTCCCCCGGAGTCTTCCTGGACGAGTAGCACTGTACACAGGCAGGGGCAGGGCGCCCTGCCTGCACCGCATCCGTCGCTGGGCCGGCGCCGCCGATTACAGGTAGGACCGACCTCTCCTGCACTTTCCCCCGGCCCTCTCCATAAATTTAGCCCCCGGTCTCGGCCTAGTCGCTCCTGCGTCCTAGCCACGCCCCCGCTGCAGCGCTATTGGCCGCCGGTCGTCTCCCTCTGTATCCTCCCACTGCTCTGCCTCCTGGCTGATGGTGGGGGCTGTGAATCCTCCGGTTTTTCGCGCCGGAATCCTGCTCCTCCCCCAGCCTCCTCCAGCGTCCCCTCGCCATTTTAGCCTGTCTCTGGTCCCCTGAGGCTGCAGCGCGCCGGCGTTCTGACTCTTCTGGCCAGCTCACTCCTGGACTCCCTCTTCTGGACTGGTGGGCAGCACACAGGACCTGGATAAGCTCTGCTCCTAAGGAGTAGCCCTCACTAGGTAGCGTTCTCTGAGTTTAGGGACGAGTTAACCCTCTCCTGTCTCCTTCCTAGCAGCCACCAGGGAGAGTACTTGTTTTCACCATGCCTAAGGCTAAGCCCACCCAGCCCAAGCAGGCCCCTTTTGCACTATTTTTTGCATGCTCCTCCTGCAAGTCCAAATTTTCCCAGGGTCAGGACACACCACTATGCTCCGTCTGTTCTACAGACGCGCATCCTCCGCAGGACTCCGCGGCCGACGCTTCTGATACCGCAGACGCCACAGCGCCATATGCTGCAGGGCCCTGCGTCCCGCCCCCCCCCGACTGGCTAGCGTCCCTGTCCCAGTCCGTAGATTCCCTCTCTGAGGCTTCTCGGACCATCGCGCAAGCACTGCGCCTGCTGCCGTTGCTCGCCCAGATTCCCGCAGACCCGACGCAATCGCCTCCGGGGCAGGTGAGCCCCGTTGCAGGAACCTCCTCTGCTGCTCAAAAACGGACCCGCCAGGTCTCGTCCTCAGCCTCTTCCCAGGTTTCACCTTCATCCCCAGGTCCAGACCGTCAGTCCTCCAGGGAGGCTTCTGACTGCTCCGATGATGATTCCGATGCGGCACTCCTGCAGGACTCAGAGCAGGCGGCTGATATTCGGCGCATGGTGAATAGCCTGATAGAAGCAGTAAACCAGACCTTAAAAAGGTACAGGTGGACCCCGTCTCCTCCCAGAGCACCCAGGTCTTGTTTAAGCGGGTGAAGCGGGCCCAGAGCACATTCAGCGGACATCCAGAATTCGCTGAGTTACTGCGCAGCCACAGGCAACAGCCGGACAGGGTATTTACCAGCGGTAAGTCCATCGATTTGCATTATCCTTTTCCTGAGGGTCTTCGAAAGATTGGGCAGGCTCCCCTGTGGTCGACCCCCCAATCTCCCGCCTGTCTTCTCACACAGTCCTTCCACTCACTAACGGTACGTCTCTCAAGGACCCTACGGACCGTACTATTGACAGGTTGGCCCGTTCCGCCTTCGAGGCAGCGGGCACATCCCTCTCTCCGGCCTTTGCCTCGGTTTGGGTTGCGAAGGCCCTGATGTCCTGGGCGGACACGCTACGCTGCGGTCTCCGCGCCATTCCTGCCAATCCGGACCTGGTTCCCATCGCCTCACAGATTTCCCTCGCGGGTGAGTACCTGCTCAATGCAGCCCTGGCGTCTGCAGGTTGCGCGGCCCAGGCCGCCAGCAACAATGTGGCCATCCGTCGAGCCCTCTGGCTCCGGTCCTGGAACGCGGATGCGGCCTCTAAGAAGTCACTAACTTCCCTGCCCTTCCTAGGGGAACGTCTCTTCGGAGATAAGCTGGACCAGTTGATCTCCGATGCAACGGGAGGAAAGAGTACATCTCTCCCCCAATTGCGCCCCAAGCGCTTCCAGAATCGGCGCCCCACCGCTCGTTTCCGGCCCTTTCGCAGCTTTAACTCCACTCCCCAGCCGCGGAAAAGCCGCTCTCCTCCGAGAGACAGGAAGACCCCGTCATTCAAGACCAATCCCGCCTGGCGTTCACGTCCCCGCCAGTCCACGAGATCCTCTTCCGGGTACCGCCGACGTTCCTCCAAGTGACTCGCGGTCGGCGCGCAACAGCGCCAGACTTGTGGGAGGCCGTCTGTCTCGTTTCCAGCATGTGTGGATCCCCCTGACTGCCGATGCCTGGGTCAGAGAGATCATCACATCAGGCTACAAAATCGAATTCGAAGCAAAGCCACCGAGACGTTTTTTCCTATCTCGCCCCCCCCCCCCCGAGTCGCTCGCGCGTTCTTTCACTCCATAGACTCCCTCCTCCGAGCCGGAGTCGTGGTACCAGTCCCTCCCGCAGAGCGTTTCAAGGGGTTCTATTCCAACCTTTTCGTAGTCCCCAAAAAGGACGGTTCTGTTCGTCCCGTCCTCGACCTGAAGCTTCTAAACAGGTCGGTGAGGCCTCGGCCGTTTCGAATGGAGTCACTCCGGTCCGTCATCGCGTCCATGGAGGTAGGCGAATTCCTGGCATCGCTGGATATTCAAGACGCCTACCTTCACGTCCCGATAGCCACCTCTCACCAACAGTTCCTCCGCTTTGCGATAGCGGAAGATCACTTCCAGTTCACGGCTCTTCCCTTTGGCCTCGCATCCGCACCCAGGGTCTTTACGAAGATCATGGCTGCTGCCATGTCCGTCCTACATTCCAGGGGTGTTATGGTCATCCCGTACTTGGACGATATGTTGATAAAGGGTTCTTCTTTCGACGACTGTCGTCTTGGGGTTCAGGTCACGATCGACACCCTCTCACGGTTAGGGTGGCTGATAAATCGGAAGAAGTCCTCTCTGACCCCGGCCCGTCGGATCACCTTCTTAGGCATGGTATTCGATACCATCCAAGGGCGAGTTTTCCTCACACAGGAGAAGATGTCCTCCCTGCAACGAGGCCTCCGCGCTCTCCGGCGTCAGCGCCAAGTTTCCATCAGGTTCGGCATGCGAGTCCTCGGTCGTATGGTGGCGGCGATGGAAGCGGCACCCTTTGCACAGTTCCACCTCCGGCCCCTCCAGCTGGCCTTGCTGAAGAAGTGGGACAGATCTCCCTTTTCTCTGGACCGCAGGTTTCATCTTTCGCCGGAGACCCGCCACTCCCTCCGTTGGTGGCTCAATCAACGCAACCTCGCGTCAGGAAGGTCTTTCCTCCCGCTCCACTGGAAGATAGTGACCACCGACGCCAGTCTCCAGGGCTGGGGAGCAGTGTTTCGGCATCACACAGCGCAGGGCCGATGGTCACCGCGGGAGAGTTGTCTCCAGATCAACATTTTGGAGATAAGAGCCATCCGGCTAGCCTTGCAGCAGTTTCGGCACCTAGTACAGGGTTGCCCGGTCAGGATCCAGTCGGACAATGCGACGGCGGTGGCGTACATCAACCACCAAGGCGGCACAAGAAGTGTCGGGGCGATGCGAGAAGTCAAGAAGATTTTGCACTGGGCCGAGAGTCATCACTCCCTGATCTCAGCGGTACACATCCCAGGCGTGGACAATTGGGTGGCGGACTTCCTCAGCAGGGAAGGCCTCGCCTCCGGAGAATGGTCCCTCAACCGGGAAGTCTTCAACCAGATCTGCGACAGATGGGGAGTTCCGGATGTGGACCTAATGGCCTCCCGGTTCAACCGTCAGGTCCCGCAATTTGTAGCGCGGTGCCGCGACCGCTTGGCTTTAGGAGTCGACGCCCTCACCCTGTCATGGAGCCAGTTCAGTCTCCCGTACATCTTCCCTCCGCTCCCTCTGATCACGAGGGTCCTCAAGAAGATCAAGGCGGAAGGAATACCGGTCATCCTAGTGGCTCCGGACTGGCCCAGGCGAGCATGGTTCGCGGAACTCACTCAGCTCCTCGCAGACGCTCCGTGGCGCCTTCCAGATCGTCCAGATCTCCTGCAGCAGGGACCTCTTTTCCATCAGAACTCACAGGTCCTAAATTTGACGGCCTTGCCATTGAATCCTGGGTTCTAGCTAAGGCTGGTTTTTCTTCAAGAGTGATTCAGACAATGATTAGGGCCAGGAAGCAATCTTCATCAAGAATATACTACCGCACGTGGAAAGTTTTCTTCAGGTGGTGTGAAGAGCATACTATTTCTTATCCTCTCGCCTTCTCCCTTCCTTTCCTATTGGCATTCTTGCAGTCAGGCCTAGATGCGGGTCTCTCACTCGCAACACTAAAGGGCCAGGTATCGGCGTTATCAATCCTTTTTCAGAAGCCACTGGCCGCTCGTCCACAGGTTAAGACCTTCATCCAGGGAGTGGCCCACCTGGCCCCGCCGTACCGTCGGCCTCTAGAGCCGTGGGACCTTAATCTAGTCCTAGGGTCGCTTCAGGGCCCCCCGTTCGAGCCCTTGCGAGATTCTTCCCTTTCTCTCCTGTCTTGGAAGGTGGTGTTCCTCGTTGCCATCACTTCTATTCGCAGGACGTCAGAGCTGGCAGCTCTCTCTTGTCGTGCCCCCTTTTTGATTTTTCACCAGGACAAAGCGGTTCTCCGGCCAGATCCCGCCTTTCTCCCAAAGGTGGTCTCCCCGTTCCATCTTAACGAAGAAATTGTTCTTCCGTCCTTCTGTCCTGGCCCCTCTCACAGCTTGGAGAGGTCCTTGCACACCCTGGACCTAGTGCGCGCACTTAGAATTTACGTCTCCAGAACCGCGCCGTTCCGTAAGTCGGATGGTCTGTTTGTCCTTACTTCTGGTCCCAAGAGGGGTGAATCGGCATCCAAAGCCACAATTGCCAGATGGATCCGTTCCGCCATATCAGAGGCCTATCGGGTTCGGGACAAGTCTCCGCCGCGGGGGGTAAGGGCGCACTCTACCCGTGCAGTGGGAGCCTCTTGGGCGATTAGGCATCAGGCGTCGGCCGACCAGGTCTGCAAGGCCGCCACCTGGTCTAGCCTGCACACCTTTACTAGGTTCTACCAGGTTCACACCCAAGCATCGGCAGATGCTAGTTTCGGGAGAAAGGTCTTGCAGGCAGCAGTTGCACACCTGTAATAGGGTGACAGCATTCAATTATAGTGCAAGCCCGCCGAGGGAGGTTGTTGTTTTTCTTCCTATCTGCGGGCTTCGGTATTCCCACCCAGGGACTGCTTTTGGACGTCCCATGGTCCTGTGTCCCCCAATCAAACGATAGAGAAAGTAGGATTTTTGTGTACTCACCGTAAAATCTCTTTCTCTGAGTCTTCATTGGGGGACACAGCACCCACCCTGCTTGGTTTTTTGGTTGTTTAATTGCATTTGCCTGCTATTTTCAGCGGTCTTATGTTCATAGACCTCTTGTTCGCACGGCTGCATTGTTTTAGTTACAACTTGTTTTTATGTATGGTGATTCTGGTACTCCTCCTACTGCTTGTGCACCAAACTGATCTGAGCCCGCCTCCGGCTCGGGGTGTATACTGCTAGGGAGGAGCTAACTTTTTGTGTTTACTTAGTGTCAGCCTTCTAGTGACAGCAGCATAACCCATGGTCCTGTGTCCCCCAATGAAGACTCAGAGAAAGAGATTTTACGGTGAGTACACAAAGAAGGGAATTTTGTTTACTTACCGTAAATTCCTTTTCTTCTAGCTCCAATTGGGAGACCCAGACAATTGGTGTATAGCTGCTGCCTCCGGAGGCCACACAAAGTATTACACTCAAAAGTGTAACCCCTCCCCTCTGCCTATACACCCTCCCGTGCCTCACGGGCTCCTCAGTTTTTGTGCAAGAGCAGGAAGGAGGAAACTTATAAATTGGTCTAAGGTAAATTCAATCCGAAGGATGTTCGGAGAACTGAAACCAAAGAAACAATTGAACAACAAGCCCGAAGGGAACAGGGGCGGGTGCTGGGTCTCCCAATTGGAGCTAGAAGAAAAGGAATTTACGGTAAGTAAACAAAATTCCCTTCTTCTTTGTCGCTCCATTGGGAGACCCAGGCAATTGGGACGTCCAAAAGCAGTCCCTGGGTGGGTAAAAGAATACCTCGATAAATAGAGCCGACACGGCTCCCTCTTACAGGTGGGCAACCGCCGTCTGAAGGACTCGCCTACCTAGACTGGCATCTGCCGAAGCATAGGTATGCACCTGATAATGTTTCGTGAAAGTGTGCAGGCTAGACCAGGTAGCTGCCTGACACACCTGCTGAGCCGTCGCCCGGTGCCGCAATGCCCAGGACGCACCCACGGCTCTGGTAGAATGGGCTTTCAGCCCCGAAGGAAGCGGAAGCCGCGAAGAACGGTAAGCTTGAAGAATCGGTTCCTTGATCCACCGAGCCAAGGTTGACTTGGAAGCCTGCGAACCCTTACGCTGACCGGCGACAAGTACAAAGAGTGCATCTGAACGGCGCAGGGGCGCTGTGCGAGACACGTAGTACCGGAGTGCTCTCACTAGATCTAATGAGTGCAAATCCTTTTCACATCGGTGAATTGGATTAGGGCAAAAAGAAGGTAAGGTGATATCCTGATTGGATGAAAAGGAGATACCACCTTAGGGAGAAATTCCGGAACAGGAAGCAGAACCACCTTATCCTGGTGAAAAACCAGGAAGGGAGCTTTGCATGACAGCGCTGCAAGATCCGACACTCTTCGGAGTGATGTAACTGCCACTAGAAATGCCACCTTCTGCGAAAGACGTGATAAGGAGACATCTCGCAGCGGCTCGAAAGGTGGTTTCTGAAGAGCCGTTAGCACCCTGTAAAGGTCCCAGGGCTCTAGTGGGCGCTTGTAGGGTGGGACTATGTGGCATACTCCTTGCAGGAACGTGCGGACCTGCGGGAGCCTGGCCAGGCGCCTTTGAAAAAATACTGAGAGCGCCGATACTTGTCCCTTGAGAGAGCTTAGTGACAAACCTTTGTCCATTCCAGATTGAAGGAAGGAAAGAAAAATGGGTAAGGCAAAAGGCCAGGGAGTAAACCCATTCACAGAGCACCAAGACAAGAATATCCGCCAGGTCCTGTAATAGATCTTGGCGGTCGTCGGTTTCCTGGCTTGTCTCATAGTGGCAATGACATCCTGAGATAACCCTGACGATGCTAGGAGCCAGGACTCAATGGCCACACAGTCAGGTTGAGGGCCACAGAATTCAGATGGAAAAACGGCCCTTGTGACAGCAAGTCTGTGCGGTCTGGAAGGGCCCACGGTTGACCCACCGTGAGATGCCACAGATCCGGGTACCACGACCGCCTTGGCCAGTCTGGAGCGACGAGAATGGCGCGGCGGCAGTCGGACCTGATCTTGCGTAATACTCTGGGTAGCATCGCCAGAGGAGGAAACACATAAGGCAGTTGAAACTGCGACCAATCCTGTACTAATGCATCCGCCGCCAGAGCTCTGTGAACTGCGGAGATGGTGGATACTGTGGCTTCCACCCACTGCAGAATTCGCCGTACTTCCTGGAAGGCTTGACGACTGCGAGTGCCGCCCTGGTGATTGATGTAGGCGACTGCAGTGGCGTTGTCCGACTGGATATGGATCTGCCTGCCCTCCAGCCACTGATGGAACGCCAATAGGGCTAGATACACTGCCCTTATCTCCAGAACATTGATCTGAAGGGAAGACTCCCTCGGAGTCCAGGTCCCCTGAGCCCTGTGGTGGAGAAACACTGCTCCCCACCCTGACAGGCTCGCGTCCGTGGTGACCACAGCCCAGGTTGGGGGCAGGAAGGATTTTCCCTGCGATAGAGAAGTGGGAAGAAGCCACCACTTAAGAGACGTCTTGGTTGCCAGGGAAAGAGAGACATTCTTGTCGAGGGAAGTCGATCTCTTGTCCCACTTGTGGAGAATGTCCCATTGGAGTGGGCGTAGATGAAATTGCGCGAAGGGCACTGCCTCCATCTTCCCTAGGAAGTGCATGAGGCGCCTCATGTAGGACCGCCACAACGGATGCCATGACTTTGGTGAAAACCCGTGGGGCTGTCGCCAAGCCGAAAGGCAATGCCACGAACTGAAGGTGTTCGTCCCCTATGGCGAAACGCAAGAAGCGTTGATGTTCGGGTGCGATCGGCACATGGAGATAAGCATCTTTGATGTCGATCGATGCGAGAAAGTCTCCCTGTGACATCGAAACGATGACCGAGCGGAGAGATTCCATCCTGAGCCGTCTGGTTCTCACATGTTTGTTGAGCAGTTTGAGGTCCAGAACGGGACGGAATGAACCGTCCTTCTTTGGCACCACGAACAAGTTGGAGTAAAAGCCGCGCCCCTGTTCCTGAGGGGGGACGGGAATCACAACTCCTTCTGTCTTCAGAGCGGCCACTGCCTGAAGAAGTGCGTCGGCCCGAGCGGGGGGGGGGGAGGTTGTGAAGAAACGAGTTGGAGGACGAGAGATGAACTCTATCCTGTAACCGTGAGACAGAATGTCTCTCACCCATCGGTCTTGAACATGTGGCCACCAGGTGTCGTAAAAGCGGGAGAGCCTGCCACCGACCGAGGATGCGGTTCGGGGATGCCAAGAGTCATGAGGAGGCCGCCTTGGAGGCAGTGCCTCCGGCAGCCTTTTGGGGGCGTGACTTAGACCGCCACGCGTAGGAGTTCCTCTGACCTTTCTCCGGCCTATTGGACGAAGAGGATTGGGACTTGGCGGAGGGGCGAAAGGACCGAAACCTCGATTGTATCTTACGTTGCTGAGGTCGCTTCGGTCTGGACTGGGGTAAGGAGGAGTCCTTTCCCTCTCATCCCATCGTTCTCCAAACAATCGGTCTCCAGAAAACGGCAAACCGGTTAGGAATCTCTTGGAAGCAGAGTCTGCCTTCCATTCGCGCAGCCACATGGCTCTGCGGACTGCCACAGAATTAGCGGATGCGACCGCTGTACGGCTAGCAGAGTCTAGGACTGCATTCATGGCGTATGAAGAAAATGCCGACGCCTGAGAAGTCAAAGACGCAACCTGCGCAGCAGAAGTACGTGTGACCGCATTAATCTCGGTTAGACAAGCCGAGATAGCTTGGAGTGCCCACACGGCTGCAAAAGCCGGGGCAAAGGACGCGCCCGTGGCTTCATAGATGGATTTCACCAGGAGCTCTATCTGCCTGTCAGTGGCATCTTTTAGCGATGAGCCATCTGCAACCGATACCACAGATCTAGCCGCCAATCTAGAGACTGGAGGATCCACCTTGGGACACTGAGCCCAACCCTTAACTACGTCAGAGGGGAAGGGGTAACGTGTGTCAGCAAGGCGCTTAGTAAAGCGCTTGTCCGGAACCACTCTGGGTTTCTGGACAGCATCCTTGAAGTTAGAGTGGTCGAAAAACGCACTCCGTGTACGTTTGGGGAACCGAAACTGGTGTTTCTCCTGCTGAGAAGCCGACTCCTCTATAGGTGGAGGCGGGGGAGATAGGTCTAACACCTGGTTGATGGACGAGATAAGATCATTTACTAAGGCGTCCCCTTCAGGTGTATCAAGGTTGAGGGCAACGTCATGGTCAGAGCCCTGAGCTGCGACCTCTGCCTCGTCCTCCAGCGAGTCCTCCAGCCGAGAACCTGAGCAGCGTGATGAAGCTGATGACTCCAAGCGGGCCCGCTTAGCTGGTCTGGGGCTGTGGTCCGTGGAGGAGTCCTCCACGTGAAACCTAGAGCCCACCCCGGGAGCGCGCTGCGGCGTGGACCGAGAGGGACCTGGAGGCGCCGATCCAACAGTGTCCTGGGTCTGTGTAAGGACCGGTCTGGACTGCAAGGCTTCTAGCAGCTTGGCAGACCATTTGTCCATAGACTTAGCCATGGATTGTGAAAGTGACTCAAAGAGCTTCTCAGCAAACACTGCAAACTCTGTCTCTGCCGCCTGGACAGTGGTAGCATGGGGGTCTACCTGAGCCGAGGGGCCCACAAGTGGTCGCGGCTCCGGCTGAGTCAGTGTAACAGGGGTCGAGCATTGCTCACAGTGAGGGTAGGTGGAACCCGCAGGCAACATAGCCCCACAAGAGGTACAGGTCGCAAAGAAACCCTGTGCCTTAGCGCTCTTGCTCCTTGTGGACGACATGCTGTTGTGTCCCAGGAGAGTGATCACAGAGGGTATAAGGGAAGAGTATACAGCCCGGCCGAACAGAGATCTATATATATATATATATATAAAGATATATAATACGTATCTATTCAGGCAACCCAGGGTGACCAGCACCGGATGACCGGTGTGGCTTACCGACCACTAAAAAGCGTCGTGTGTCTCCTCCAGATTCCCTGCTCCAGGTCTCCCAGTACCTGACAGATGCAGGGCCCGGTCCCTGATAAAGAAAATACTCCGGTCCGGCAGATTCCACACAGGGGCTGCGGAGGGAGCACGGTCCCAGTACCTGGATGACCGCTCAGGATCCCACTTCTCCCAGAGCCCCCAAGGGATGGTGAAGGAAATACGGCATGAGGCTCCGGCCGTCGTACCCCCAATGGGTACCTCAACCTTAACAGCACCGCCGACGTAGTGGGGTGAGAAGGGAGCATGCCGGGGGCCCCGTGGGAGCCCTCTTTTCTTCCAACCGATAACATCAGCAGCTGCTGCTGACTAAAATGGGAATGCATGAGTGGATGTGTGCCTTCTTCCACACAAAGCATAAAACTGAGGAGCCCGTGAGGCACGGGAGGGTGTATAGGCAGAGGGGAGGGGTTACACTTTTGAGTGTAATACTTTGTGTGGCCTCCGGAGGCAGAAGCTATACACCAATTGTCTGGGTCTCCCAATGGAGCGACAAAGAAAATCCTACTTTCTCTGAGCCGTAATTGGTGGACACAGGACCATGTTTTGGTTTTTTTTTTTTGCTGTGTCCCCCAATAAGGCGAGAGAGGAAGTAAGATTTTTGTGTACTCACCGTAAAATCTTTTTCTCTGAGCCTTCATTGGGGGACACAGCAAAAAAACAAACAAAAAAACATGGTCCTGAGTCCCCCCAATAAGGCGAGAGAGAAAAAAAAAATTCTGTGTGCATACTTAAGGTGAGTATGCATGTAAATGTGCAAACGTTCCTAATAGAGACTCTTCGCTGTCAGCTCCAGATACCAACAACCAGAAAATGTTGAGGCTAGGAACCAATAAAAAGCATTAAAATGCGAATTAAAAAAAGATGACAAAAATAGCACATCGAGGAAAAAAAAAACAAACCATTTCTGCAATCTGTCATTCACTAATGTGGTATCTGCAGCAGTTTCTGATGCTTACCCGCACCCTGACAATATTCTCATGCTGGGCTTTTAATATGGTGTTGATCTCCCGGAGAGAAGTTATAGGGAATCCTTCCTTCTCCTTTTCCATTTTTAATCTCTTGAGAGCAAAAATTTCATCTAGACAATGTAAAGTAAAATAAAAAAAAAAATAGATAAGTGCAAAAATGCCTTAAAAGGATTGGATACAAATACGCAGGCTTTCTGACCTAAATGGATTAAATAGTTTTGCCTACAAGTTAACAGAAGAGTATCCCTTGCGGACAATGTATGAATCTTTGGTGTTCTGACATGGTGAATATGTATTTCATATATAGTTTGAAATGAGGGATATTGGCCAACCGGGCAGAACAAATGCAAATACCAGCTATAGAGAGCTAAAAATTTGGGAAGACCGCAATGAATGCAAACAGGCATGTGCAATATTGACAGAACACAAATATTTACTGACCCGTCTTCTTGTCCTTTGCTCTGTACACAACCCCATAGGTCCCTTCCTCGACTCGATTCAGGCACTGAAACTCCTCCACACTGCGGCAGCCCTGGTAAAATTTGGAAAAATGGGTTAAATGATCATTTTAGACCAAGAACACTTTATTATACATGTGTGTCCTTCATTTTACCTGTAAGGCTGGAAGATATTTAGGCAATTCTTGCTTTAACTCAACATGTGTTACGAGCGGAGGATCGGGGACAAAGTCACCTTCTGTCTGAGCATTTGCATGTGGACTCGCATTTCTAATTTCTTCTTCCTCTTCCTCCTCCTCTTCTTCCCCACTCTCGGCAGAATCATGATCAAATCTGGATTCTGCAACTGCAAAATAATCAAAAGATTCTGATTCTGACAACGCAGCAGATAATAAAAATTGAACATTTGATGGAAGTAGTTTATGTTGTGCTGGTAAAACTTCAGCGCTGGAGAGGAGAACGGGGTTAATGTCGCGCTGCTGGCAGATGAATAAACTGTTGGTTTAATAAACTTCTTTATTTTACAGGTCTACGCGTTTCAGGGATCAAAGTCCCCTTCTTCAGGACAAAGGAAGAACTGAACAAGAAATCCCAGGCCTATATTTAGCTGGGGTGCTGCCTTTGTCAGGGAGGAAGTATTAGGCCTAGGATACACGGCGTGAAAATCGGAGCGAGTGGATTGCGATAAAACGTCGCATTCCACTCGGACCAATATTAGTCTATGGGGCAGCTCCCATGAGGGATTATTTTCTCAGCCCTAATCGGACCGAGAAAACAGTCGCAGTATGCTGCGGGTGTAATGTGAATCTGTTTCTCTCTCACCCATTCAAGTCTATGGGGCGAGAGAAACATCGCACTGCACTCGCAGTACACCGGTGTAATGCGAGTGGAGAGAGAGAATGGCAATAGCCGGCTACGGAGGAGAGAGGGAGATAAATCCCTCCCCTCTTTAGTGCCGGCCCGCCCCAAGCAGCTGTGGCCCGATCGCACCTCAGTCGCAATGACACTAGGGCCGTGCTGTGCTGCCAGAGTGAGCCGAGTGTCATGCGAGGATCGAAGTAGTCCCCGTGGCCCCGGCCTTACAGTGAGCATGACAGGGGTTAGCTTGCTAGACTTTCCCTCAAGCTGACAGCTATCTTCCGAACCGTGATTTTCTACTCCTGGAGAAGGATTGGGTAAGATCTATGACAATCTTCAAGTATACCTTTGTACTTCATGGTTTGTCTAGTGATGATTTTAGTGGTATATACATTAAAAGTTAAATTTTAGTCCTTTGCTCTATTGTGATTAAAATGATACACAAGTTGAAAAAATTTTTGTTGTATATTTTCTTTAATCTGTGTGTGACATTTTTTTCTATTCATTTCTTTGTACATTAGGGCGGGACTGGTGGAATGGTCTTCGACTCTGTTCCGGCCCCTCCGCTTCATTCTTACCGCATTTAAATTTTGCACTGGTGCTGTCCTAGATGCAGGTAGCGCTTGCGCAGATTAATCTGCAAATGCGCAGCCATCGGTGCCCTTTTACTGAATATTGCCAAGAGATCAATCAGTGACATCAGCACCATTTCACTGAAGCTCACCTTGAGATCAATCTGCGGAAGCGCCACCAGCGTCTAGGACGGCACCAGTACAGAAATTAAATTCTTCTATGTCTTGACCTCGCAGGTCACATAAAATGATGTGGCGGGCCGGATTTGGTCTGCGGACCTTGAGCTTGACACCCCTGTAAAGTGGTAGATCAACATAAAACTCTTACCAAAAGGAACACGATTCCCATTCTCCCGCTCCTCATCCTCACTCATTGCTTCATCACTGATCTCCTCTGCAAAAGAATCAGAATAATAGACAATATTAATGATGAATGTGTCAATTTCTTTAGCAAAGCAAACTTGTACATAGAGAGCATTGTTAACACAGAAAATTTATAATCCCTCTTCATTAGTAAGAAATTATTTTTCAAAATAGACAATTTTCTTCCCTGCACATAACTAGGAAGATTATTGGAACCATATGAAGATGTGCCATAAGTGTAGAGCGATTACAGCAGCAATATTACTACCTGCAGTCTGCTCTGATGCAGCGTCTGAGTTGCTTGCAGTGTCTTCCTCTTCCTCCTCATCATCATCTTCCTCTTCCTCACCTTCCTCTGACTCCTCGGAGCTTGTCTCCTCTTCCTCCGCTGATACAGAACCAGCTAAAATCATATTATAGAAAATGGTTAAGGCTTAAAAAAGGTTGTACAGACTTCCGGTTCCGGTCCTGGCCGCGGTGGAGGCATAAAGGAGAAGCTCCTGCCCCCCCCCCGAGAAAAGCAGTCAGACAGCAGCCCCCCCGCATCGGAGTCCGGGACGGGAGGGACCCAGCCTGAAAGCGGAGATCTGCAGCTATGGACAGATACCTGCTGAGGAGCGCCAGCGGCGGTGAAGGGCCCGGGAGAGGCGGCGACGCTGCGGACATGAGGGGAATGGAGGAGAGGAACATGGCGCCGATGAGCGGGCCGGGGGCGGAGCCAGAGGTGCGGGGAAGAGACGCGATGGAGCCGGGTAGGAGCGAGGGATTAGCAGAGGACACGGCTGCAGAGGCAGAGGACTGTGGAGCTGGAGACAGGTGGCTGCAGGGGTCGGAGGAGGGCAGCTCGCAGTGGGAGGATGAGGGGGAGGTGGGGGGAGAGACTGGAGAGGAGGACGCTGGCGTTATGGAGGGGAGCTATGGAGGAACAGGAGGGCTGGAGGAAAACGAAACCCAGCGAAGTAGAGGGCCCAGAGGGAGACAGCCGCAATACAGGAGGAGATCAACCTCAGGCACCCCCTGTAAAGGAGGAAAAAAAAAACAACAGCAGGATCCAATGACATCTCAATTTTACAAGACATCTGAGGGAGGCAGAGACTCAATGCAAATAAGAAGATCTAAGAAAGCAGCTCCATCTGCTGACCAAAACAAGCAAGTGCAAGAGTTCCATATGGATTACAAAAAACTGGCAGTAGAAGTAGCATCTCACTTGTCCAAAGACATAAAAATAGCTATTGAGGTAGCCGTACAAACTTCACTAGCCGCCATGCAGAAGCAATTGGCTGATCATTCAAAGAGACTCACAGAAGCAGAGCAAAGAATCTCTAACTCTGAGGAGACAATCTTGACCATGCAAGCACAGATAGCAACTCTTGTAAAATCTAATGATTACCTGAGAGACAAGGCAGAGGACCTAGAAAACAGATCGAGACGAAACAATCTTCGCATTGTGGGGCTGCCAGAATCGGTAACACTGGGACAGCTGGACAATATTTGTGAGGCGGAACTACCACAGGCGCTGGGCATAAAGGCGAAATTTAGAGTGGAGAGAGCCCACAGAGTGGGACCATTGAGGCAGCAAGAGGCGAAGGAGGGAGAAGGGCAAAATTCAAGCAATAAACCGCCCACAAGAGCCAGACAGGTGATAGTCAAATACCTTGACTACAAGCACAAAGAGGAAATTCTGAAAGCCTTTAGAGAACGAAAGCGACCTTTACAATACCAAGGAAATAGACTGCTGATCTTTGGGGATTATTCCGTTGATGTGTCCAAACGGAGGAAGGACTTCAGTAAACTGTGCACATTTCTGTACAATAAAAGAATAAAATGCCAACTACTCTACCCGGCAGTGCTGAAGGTCAGGAACTCCAATGGTTCGTTCTCATACTATAAAGACCACAAGGAGGCGGAAAATATTCTCATGTCAGAACATAAAGGGAACCGGACGGAGGGGCAGGAGAGGAGATCCAGTGGAGGAGAAAACTTCAGAAAAGGTTCCCCAACGGGTTCGAGAGGAGAGGGTGGACAACGAGGAAGGCAAACACAACCTGAGGCCAGTGGAGAGGGGAGATGCAGTCCAGCCCAGCAGTTTAGCCCAGGGATGGGACCCAGGGAGCAGCGTTCTTGAAAGACACCAAGACACAAGATGACTCTTGAACTGATCTCTACTGGCCCTTATCGATCTGCCCCCCTGAGTGAGGAAGGTGGCCGAGCCGAGGGGGACGAGCCAGCGTGAAGGGCACGGAGGGGAGACTGAACAAGTCACCTACTCTCCCCCCCCTCCTCCCCCTTTTTTTTTTTTTCTTTTCTCTTTCCTTTTTCTCCTCTCCCCCTCTCTTCTTCCTCTCCCTCTCTCTTTTCTTCCCTACCTCCTCCCTTCTCTCCCCTAATTTGTCTCTGGTGTGTTCTCCCTTCTTTTCTCTTTCTCCCTTCCCCTCTTTTCCCCCCTCGGTGCTTCCCCCCTCTCTCTCTCTATGCCCTCCCCGGTTCTACCTCTCTTGCCTTTTTTCCAATACTACTCCTCGCTTCTTTCTTCTCTTCTCCTCTGCGCTGTTTCTTCCCCTCTCGTGCTTCTTGGCTATGATATCCTTTATCTATTTCTATGCTGGGCTCTTTTATCTCTTTGTCTCTGCTCCGTTGTTCTTCTCTCTTTGTGGATTGCTTTGCAGGTCCAAATACAGTGGGCACGAATGGGTCGGCAGGAAGGTCCCACGAAACTAGGACTAACCCAGTAGATGAACTCTCTTTAAGGTCCTACCACTTATAACATAATGTTTTAATCTCTGTATATTACTTCAGATCGTTATGTTTTACGCGGGGGATAGAGCTCTGAATCTGTCTATTGGGGGGGGACTAGGGAGACTCATATTTTGGCCAGGAAAAAGGGAAGCCACTAGCATGGCAAAAAGTGCCGAAAGTCCCACCAAATGGACAACTTGTTATACTGTTGTAGGATTTATACTTTGCATATGTTGTTTAAGAGTTTACACACAAGTTGGGGAAAAGAAATGCCATTCTGGGGAAACCACGTGTGAAGGATATAATGATAGTCGTGTCTCTCCTACAGCTGGGGACCTGGGGGGTGGTATTGATAAGAGCAAATTACCCAGACAAACATGGTGCAACTAACGACATGGAATGTTAAGGGCCTAAGATCACCTAACAAACGAGCAATGGTACTAAGACACTTGAAAAGATTAAAAACAGACATTGCTCTATTACAAGAAACTCACTTGGGGAAGGAAGATTTCTTTCGCATGAAAAAATACTGGGTGGGCTCAGTATATGGGGCAGCGGCGCAAGGAAGGAAGGCGGGCACAATGATTTTGATAAACAAGCAACTTAGACATGAAATAGTGGCTCAGGAAGAGGATGACCAGGGAAGATGGCAGCACATAATAATTAATAGCCCAGCGGGGACACTCAGCATATATAATATTTATGGCCCAAACTCGAAGCAGAATCAGTTTCACGACACCATAAAAGCCATAATTCTCTTGGACAAGGAGCCTAACATCATAGTGGCGGGGGACTTCAATGTAGTGCCAGACTCGGTGGAGGATAGAAGCAAGGGAGAGGGGGAGCCAGGATCCGGGGATAAGGGAACAAATCACAGAGATGTATCACTGGAGGATGTAGGCCTAAAAGACATCTGGAGACTAACTCACCCGCACGATAGAGAGTATACGCACTTCTCTCACCCGCACAACAGTTGGTCTCGCATAGACCAGATCTGGTTATCTATGGAACTTGCGAATGGTGTGCAAAACTGTATGATTGAGAATATGGTAATCTCAGACCACAGCCCGGTGAGAGTGGACCTTAGAGAAAAATTCAAAAGGGGATCAGATATTATTTGGAGATTCCCGACGTTTCTCCTTAGACAGGACAATTTTCGCAGGATAATAAAAGAATGGTGGGAGGAGTTCTCAGAGGATAACAAGGATCACAGGGTGACCCCGATTTTGTTCTGGGAAACTGCAAAGGCGGTCTTGAGAGGACGCTTGATGGGGTATGCTGCCATGGTCAAACGGAAGACGAATGCGAATTACAACTTACACAGTGAGGCAGTACGTCTAGCGTATACTAATTATCTGTCAGACAGGTCTAGCAGGGCAAGGGAGAGGTGGCTGGCAACCAAGAGAGATTTTGACGAGTGGGCAAAAAAAAAGGAGCAACTATTTTGGTCACATAAAGAGGCAGATCTTCATAGATTTGGTAACAAGGCGGGGAGGATGTTGGCAAATCTAGAAAGAGGCAACAGAAAAATGGCAGTAATCTCTTCATTGAAAACGAAGGATGGGGGGGGATGACTTCGGATCCTAAAGAAATTAACAAGGTGCTGGGAGAATATTATAGAAAGTTGTACGGGCCAGGACAGAATGACATGACTGACGAATCGGAGTGGCTACGACAAGCCCAACTACCTAGCTTAACGGAGGAGGAAAGGGAGGCCCTAAATACAAACATCACGGAGGAGGAGGTCTCAAGAACAATTGGGGAACTTAGCACTAACAAGGCGCCAGGGCCCGATGGTTTTAATAGTGAATTTTATAAAGCCCTCAAGGACCAGATTTCGCCGGATTTAACCTCAGTCTTTAATGCGATACTGGGAGGAGCAGAAATCCCTAAAAATGCAAATATAGCGTACATTAAATTAATTCCTAAGGGAGCCAAGGACCTGGACGACCCCTCGAGTTATAGACCCATTTCGCTCATCAACCAGGACTTAAAAATAATGTCTAAAATCATGGCTGACAGATTGGCAGCAGTCTTACCTAGATTAATTTCAGAACACCAGGTAGGGTTTATAAAAGGAAGAAATGCAGTGACCAATATTAGAAAGACGATTTTAGTGGTTGATGCGGTTAGACTGGGGCGTACAGAGGGAAAGGCAAGCCCTGCTTTAGTCACGCTTGATGCTGAGAAAGCGTTCGACAATGTTAACTGGAACTGGTTGGACAAGGTGATGGAGGCCGCAGGGATAGTGGGTAGGATGAGACTTTACATTAACAATTTGTATGCCAACTCGGGAGCAAGGATCCACACACCGGGATTTTTGTCTGACGTGTTCCCCCTGATGAAAGGGACGAGACAGGGATGCCCGCTATCCCCCCTACTTTTTAACCTTGTAATAGAACCCCTATCAAGAGTGCTGCAGGGTCACAATAGTTTTAAAGGGATCAAAATAAGGGGAAAAGAGATGAAGTTAGCGCTGTTCGCCGATGACGTGATTTTGTATATGGGGGACCCTGTTGCGGACCTACCCTGGACACTTGATATGATTGGAAAATTTGGTGCCTTTTCAGGCTTTAAGTTAAACAAAAAAAAATGCGAGCTCTTATTCCTGAGCGGAGGCAAAGGACCAACTGTGGGAAACCCAAGTGAGGGTCATGTGAATGGGATCCCTATAGCGCACTCATCAGTAAAGTACCTGGGAGTGCATATAGGGAGGACGACGGAATTAATTTATAAATTGAATTATGGTCCATTGATTAGAAAAATCATTAACCAGTTGAGGGGCTGGAAGGGGCTGCCCCTGCCACTATTGGCACGATGTCACCTCATAAAAATGATGAGCTTCCCTAGGCTGTTGTACCCCTTTCAGACGATCCCGCTATTGATAACACTGAAAGACGTCAACAGACTTAATTCAGCGTGTGCAGACTTTGTTTGGAGGGGAAGGAAACCCAGAATAAAGCTGCGCACGCTGATGAAGTCAGTGGAGGAGGGTGGGATAAATTTCCCGGATGTCAGAGGGTATAACATTGTATGCATTATGAGACATGTGATTGACTGGCTGAGAGGAACGAGCAGGCACTCAGATTATGGAACGGAACTCAAGTATGCAGAACCATGGGACCTGACGTCCATTTTACACTCCCCAATGTCTAAGGTTGAAGGTCATATAAGAAACTCGGTTATATTTCGAGACACCATGTTGGCCTGGAGATTGGTTAGACGGAAATTGGGACTCTCCTGGAAGGTATCAAAATACCTAAATCCTTGGGCGTCACCAAACTTTCCCCAGGGGAGAGAGAATAAATTATTCCTCAAATGGAAAGAGAGAGGCATTAGGAGTCTGATAGATGTCATGAATGTGGAAGAGAGAAGATGGATGACAGGTCGGGAGGTGCTTGATAAGTACAATCTCAACGGCCTCCACATTATGCAGTACGAACAATTGAAACATGGAGTACTGAAAGAGCTTGGTGAGATTGGAAGGGAATTGAACAAGAGCATGATTGATGAGCTCATGGGATGTAGCGTAACAAATGTAAATGTTTCCCGAATATACCAAACATTTAGAGGTGTGCTAATATCCAGGGAAGATAGTCGAACACTTCTAGCATGGGAAAAACAACTGAAAGGACAGGAAGTAGTGGAGGTCATACTGAAAGGATGGGTTCAGATGAGGAAACAAGTCACTAACGAGAGCTGGAGGGACGCCCAATTTAGGATATTACACAGGGCGGTTTTGGGCTTCAACATACCGGGCAGAGTGGCACGGTGTCCTAAGTGCCACAAAGAAAAAACAGACATGCTGCACGGTTTGTGGGAATGCAGTCCAATAAAGAGGTTTTGGAACCAAGTCAGAGCGTTAGTTCAAACAACATGGAAAATTTCCTGCAAACTAGAACTAATGGTGTGGATCTTCCACTTTTTGGAGGGTGGAGTTAGAGGGGGATTGAACGCTCAGGACAAAAAAACATTTGTAATAATACATGACATAGCCATGATAGCTAAAAGATGCATCCTAAGGCACTGGATACAGGAGGAGGCCCCAGCCATAGGGGAAGTCATCAGTGAACTGCACAACCTTTTGAGGCTGGAGAAATTAGAAGCAGAAAGGGACAAGGATAATTTGACAACCAAGTTTTTTAGGAGGTGGAAAACATTTATAGAAGTTCATTACAAACAGGAGGACATAAGCCATTTAGTGGCACCCTTCAGACATACGGAGTGGTACCTCATAAATGAAATCCAGGATAGTCTGGGAAAGCTGAGGACTAATTAGCAGGGACCCAGGTGAGGGACAAAGGCGAGACAATATGACGTCATCAAGACATGACATTGGCACTAGAACTATTAGAGAATGGCACAGGGGTTCAGGGGTTTGTTTCATTTATGTTATGTTTGGATTTTTTAACTCTGATTCATTATTTGTCAATGCAATCTGAAGCGGGATTGGAGATAGAGAGGGGATTCTACCCCTTCCAATGATACTTATCGACAGCTGCAATCTTGTCTTTTGTAAATCATACTACTTTTGATACGATATTGAAATAAGTTTGTAAAATCAATAAAAATTGTTTTGAAAAAAAAAAAAGGTTGTACAGTAAAAAACGGATTTTTGTGTACTCACCGTAAAATCGTTTTCTCTTAGCCATCATTGGGGGACACAGGACCATGGGAGGGCTCCCAGGGCTTTTTTAGCGCAGAGAAGAAGTCAGTTGTAAGTAGTGAAAGAAGGGAATTTTGTTTACTTACCGTAAATTCCTTTTCTTCTAGCTCCTATTGGGAGACCCAGACAATTGGGTGTATAGCTTCTGCCTCCGGAGGCCACACAAAGTATTACACTTTAAAAAGTGTAACCCCTCCCCTCTGCTATACACCCTCCCGTGCATCACGGGCTCCTCAGTTTTGGTGCCAAAGCAGGAAGGAGGAAACTTATAAATTGGTCTAAGGTAAATTCAATCCGAAGGATGTTCGGAGAACTGAAACCATGAACCAAAAGAACAATTCAACATGAACAACATGTGTACACAAAAGAACAACAGCCCGAAGGGAATAGGGGCGGGTGCTGGGTCTCCCAATAGGAGCTAGAAGAAAAGGAATTTACGGTAAGTAAACAAAATTCCCTTCTTCTTTGTCGCTCCATTGGGAGACCCAGACAATTGGGATGTCCAAAAGCAATCCCTGGGTGGGTAAAAGAATACCTCGATAAAAAAGAGCCGAAAAACGGCCCCCTCTTACAGGTGGGCAACTGCCGCCTGAAGGAGTCGCCTACCTAGGCTGGCGTCTGCCGAATCATCGGCATGCACCTGATAGTGTTTCGTGAAAGTGTGCAGACTCGACCAGGTAGCCGCCTGACACACCTGCCGAGCCGTAGCCTGGTGTCGCAATGCCCAGGACCCTGACGGCTCTGGTAGAATGGGCCTTCAGCCCTGCAGGAATCGGAAGCCTAAAAGAACGGTAGGCTTCAAGAATCGGTTCCTTGATCCACCGAGCCAAGGTTGACTTGAAAACCTGAAATCCCTTACTCTGGCCCGCGATAAGGACAAGAGCGCATCAGACCGGCGCAGGGGCGCCGTGCGAGAAATGTAGAGCCGGAGTGCTCTCACCAGATCTAATAAATGCAAATCCTTTTCACATTGGTGAACTGGATGCGGACCCAAAGACGATATCCTGATTGAGATGAAACGGGGATACCTTAGGGAGAAAGTCCGGACCGGACGTAGAACCACCCTATCCTGGTGAAACACCAGGAAGGGGGCTTTGCATGACAGCGCTGCTAGCTGAGACACTCTTCTGAGTGATGTGACTGCCACTAGGAAGGCCACCCTTTGCGAAAGGCGAGATAGAGAGATCCCGCATCGGCTCGAAAAGTGGCTTCTGAAGAGTCGTCAGCACCCTGTTAAGATCCGAGGGTGTTAACAGACGCTTGTGAGGTGGGACCGGAAAGCGCCGATACTTGTCCCTTGAGAGAGCCGAGAAACAAGCCCTTGTCCATTCCGGATTGAAGGAAAGAAAGAAAAGTGGGCAAGGCAAACGGCCAGGGAGTAAAACCCTGATCAGAGCACCAGGATAAGAAGATCCTCCAAGTCCTGTGATAGATCTTGGCGGACGTTGGTTTCCTGGCCTGTCTCATGGTGGCAATGACATCTGGAGATATCCCTGATGACGCTAGGAGCCAGGACTCAATGGCCACACAGTCAGGTTTAGAGCCGCAGAATTCCGAAGGAAATATGGCCCTTGAGGCAGCAAGTCTGGTCGGTCTGGGAGTGTCCACGGTTGACCCACCGTGAGGTGCCACAGATCCGGGTACCACGATCACCTCGGCCAGTCTGGAGCGACGAGGATGGCGCGGCGACAGTCTGACCTGATCTTGTGTAACACTCTGGGCAGTAGTGCCAGAGGAGGAAAAACATAAGGCAGTCAAAACTGCGACCAGTCGTGAACTAGCGCGTCTGCCGCCAGAGCTCTGTGATCCTTGGACCACGCCATGAATGCCGGGACTTTGTTGTTGTGCCGAGACGCCATTAGATCGACGTCCGGCGTTCCCCGGCGGCAACAGATCTCTAGAAACACGTCCGGGTGAAGAGACCATTCCCCTGCGTCCATGCCCTGGCGACTGAGAAAATCTGCTTCCCAGTTTTCTACGCCCGGGATGTGAACTGCGGAGATGGTGGAGGCTGTGGCTTCCGCCCACAGCCGAATCCGCCGAACTGCTCGGAAGGCTTGACGACTGCGCGTGTGCCGCCCTGGTGGTTGATGTACGCAACCGTCGTGGCGTTGTCCGACTGAATTCGGATCTGCCTGCTCTCCAGCCACTGCTGGAACACCTTTAGGGCTAGATCCACTGCCCTTATCTCCAGAACATTGATCTGAAGGGAGGACTCTGTCGGAGTCCAGGTTCCCTGAGCCGAGTGGTGGAGGAAGACCGCTCCCCACCCTGACAGACTCGCGTCCGTCGTGACCACAGCCTCAGCTGGGGGCCGGAAGGATTTTCCCTCCGCCCAGGAAGTGGAAAGAAATTGCATGAGGCGCCTCAAGGGGTGACTGGGCCCGAAGGAGAGATTGCACCCCTGTCTGTAGTGAACGCTGACTATGCAGCGGAAGCTTCACTATCGCTGAGAGAGTATGAAACTCCATCCCGAGGCAAGTCAGTGATTGGGTCGGTGTCAGTTTTGACCTTGGAAATTTGATGATCCACCCGAACCCCTGGAGGGTCTCCAGAGCAATGGTCAGGTTGAGTTGACATGCCACCCAGGAGGGTGTCTTGACTAGAAGATCGTCTAGGTAAGTGATCACCGAGTGGCCCTGTAGGACCGCCACCACTGCTACCATGACCTTGGTGAAGATCCGTGGGGCTGTCGCCAGGCCGAATGGCAGTGCCACGAACTGAAGTGTTCGTCCCTGATGGCGAAACGCAGAAAGCGTTGAAGCTCGGGTGCGATCGGCACATGGAGATAAGCATCCTTGATGTCAATTGATGCTAGGAAGTCTCCTTGTGACATCGAGGCTTCAGAGTGTTCACCGCCTGAAAAAGTGCATCGGCTCGCTCGGGGGGCGGAGATGTTTTGAAGAAACTAGTCGGAGGACGAGAGCAGAGCTCTATCCTGTAACCTTGAGACAGAATGTCTCTCACCCATCGGTCTTGGACATGTGGCCACCAGGCGTCGCAAAAGCGGGAGAGCCTGCCACCGACCGAGGACGCGGTCTTGGTGAGGCCGAAGTCATGAGGAAGCCGCCTTGTGACTTAGACCGCCATGCAGAGGAGTTCCTCTAGCCCTCCTCTGACCTGTTGGACGTGGAGGAACGGAACTTTGCTGAGGACCGAAATGACCGAAACCCTTGGACTGGGGCAAGGACGATACCTTTCCCTTGGACTGTCTAGTAACTTCATCCAATTGCTCGCCAAACAAACGGTCGCCAGAAAATGGCAAACCGGTTAAGAACTTCTTGGAAGCAGAGCCTGCCTTCCATTCACGTAGCCACATGGCCCTGCAGACTGCCACCGAATTGGTGGATGCTACCGCTGTACGGCTCGCAGAGTCCAGGAACGGCGTTCATGGCGTAGAACGAAAAAACCTACGCCTGAGAAGTGAAGGACACAACCTGCGGGGCAGAGGTATGTGCAACCGCAATAATCTCAGCCAGAGAAGTTGAGATAGCTTGGAGTGCCCTCACGGCTGCGAAGGCTGGAGCAAAAGATGCGACTATGGCTTCATAGATGGATTTCATCATAATCTTTATTTGCCTGTCAGTGGCATTCGTGAGAGATGGCATCTGCCACTAATACTACGGATCTAGCCGCCTGCTTAGAGACTGGAGAATCCACCCTGTGACACTGAGCCCAACCCTTAACAACGTCAGGGAGGAAAGGGTAACGCGTGTCAATAAGGCGCTTAGTAAGCGCTTGTCCGTAAAGTTCTGTGCTTCTGGACGGCCCCTCTGGAGTTAGAGTGATCGAAACACGCACTCCTGATGAAGTCGGGGAAGGTTCCCAGCGGGCCCGCTTAGCCTATCAGAGGCCGCGGTCCGTGACGGAGTTCTCACCGTGGGATCTGGGTGTTACCCCAGGAGCCCCTTGTTGTACCGACCCAGAGGGGCCCGGGAGCGATGAACTCACAGCTCCCTGGCCCTGTGTTATCGGTCTGGACTGCAAGGCTTCCAGTATCTTAGCAGACCCTCTGTCCATAGACTGAGTCCTGGAATGTGAAAGCTACTCAGAGATTTGCTGATTCCAACATGCAAACTCTGTCCCTGTCATCTGTGCAGTGGAAACCGGCGGTACCACCTGGCCGAGGGTCCCCCCAGTGCCGGAGGCTCCGGCTGAGTGAGTGCCCTCGGGGCCAAGCATTGTACACAATGAGGGTATGTGGAACCTGCCTGTAATATAGCCGCACAAGAGGTACAGGTTGTAAAATAAGCCAGTGCCTTGGCACCCTTACTCTTTAAGAGCAGACAACAGCATGTCGTCCGCAGAGTATTCAGTGAGGGCATACAGCCAAAAACAAATAATGCTGCCGAACAGTGAGATCATATACCATATAAATAAACATATATATATACACTGCGGCACCAAGGGGGGTCAGCACCTGAAAACTGGTGCCCCGCAGTGCTCAGTGAGGGGGAAGGAGGATACCAACGTATGCTCCAGCCCTCCCTGCCGACGTCCAGTCGGCCGTCCCGTCGTTACCCCTGACTGGCAGGCCTGAGAACGGGAGTATATGGTACTAGGCCGCAAGAGCCGGGGACTAAATTTAAAAACGCGGCCGGCAAACATGGCGCGGTCGGCGCGGTAGTCCCAGTCTCACAAACCACTTAGCAACCGCTGCGGCATTTGTAACACAGATGCTGCATGCACCGTCCCTCAGGGGACACAGAGTACCTTATGATGCAGGGCTCTGTCCCTGATGATGTCCAGTCTCCTGTCCGTCAGAATCCCCCAGGGGCTGCGGATGGAGCCCGGTCCCAGTGCATGGCGACCGGTTAGGATCCCCCTCTCCCAGAGCAGTGGAGCAGATTCTGAGATCCTCCATCGGCAGAATTATAACAATGGCTGCCGGCGTTCTGAGGGGAGGAGAGAGCCGTGGGCGGAACCGCAAAAGTGCGGGAACCTGGTGGCCCATAGAGATCAGTGAGGGGGGCGGAGGACAGCGAAGTGTGCTCCAGCCCTCACTGTCGGCATCATACCGACCGTCCCGCCTTTCTCCCTGACTGGCAGGCTCAGGGGCGGGAGTTTAACACACTAGGCCGCAAAAGCCGGGGACTAAAGTATAAACCGCGGCCGACAAACAGGCACGGTCGGCGCGGTAGTCCCAGACAAAAAATCCACACCGCAGTCGCAGCTGCGTCTGAGGCCAAGGTGCTTCATGCGCCGTCCCAACGGGGACACAGAGTACCTGTAGATGCAGGGCCATGTCCCTGACGATACTCCGTCTCCTGTCCAGCAGATTCCCCCAGGGGCTGCGGAGGGAGCCCGGTCCCAGTGGCTGGATGACCGGTTAGGATCCCACTTCCCCAGAGCCCCTAAGGGATGGGGAAGGAAAACGACATGTGGCTCCTGCCTGTGTACCCGCAATGGGTACCTCAACCTTAACAACACCGCCGACCTGAGTGGGGTGAGAAGGGAGCATGCCGGGGGCCCTGTTAGGGGCCCTCTTTTCTTCCATCCGATATAATCAGCAGCTGCTGCTGACTAAAATGTGGAGCATTGTGTGCATGTGTGCCTCCTTCAACACAAAGCATAAAAACTGATGAGCCCGTGATGCACGGGAGGGTGTATAGCAGAGGGGAGGGGTTACACTTTTTAAAGTGTAATACTTTGTGTGGCCTCCGGAGGCAGAAGCTATACACCCAATTGTCTGGGTCTCCCAATGGAGCGACAAAGAAAACAGCGGGAAAGGAACTCCCCCCTCCCTCCAGCCAGCACACAGCTAGTGGGAATAAAGACTGAGTTCATGAGCCTGGGAACCCTCCCCCATGATCGGTAGATTGTCTCTGCGGGCCTCCTGTAATCAGCGAGGGACTCCCCCTCCCTCCAGCCAGCACGCAGCGGTGGGAATAAAGCCTGTGATCTCATTAGCCCTGGGAGCCCTCCCATGGTCCTGTGTCCCCCAATGAGGCGTCAGAGAAAATGCGTTATCCCCTATCCTAAGGATAGGCGATAACTTAATGATCATGGAGGTCTGACTGCTGGGACCGATCCCTATAGGCAGAATGCTAAATTTTAATCCCCGCTAGAATCGAGCGGCAGTGCACATTCTGCTCCTCTGTACCGATCATTCCCTTTTGGGATGCTAAATGACAACCTAGGCTTTTTCCACTCAATTCTTACAGGGATAGAAGTGCCCCGACGGGGATAAAATTGTGCAGACCCCTACTAATCAATAAGTTATCACTTATCCCATGGATAGGTGATAACTTGCTTCCAATGAAGATCCCCTATAAGTTACCAATGAGAATAGCGTTACAGAAAAACAAACCACTTATACTGGTGGCACACTAGTTCAGCTAATATGTTACTAACACACATTACATTAGTAGTATGATCACGCCAACATTTTCGACTAAGTTAGGGGCAGCGCCCCTACACAGATTATGCAATTGTATGCTATAGCATTGACTGAAAGCAGTGACAATTTAACTGGAAAAATTTTAAAGGGACTGTCAGCATAGAATGACTGTTCAAACCAAGTACAGGCGCTCGGTGCGTCATGGCGGGGCCAAACATTTCACTGCAACCCCACCTGCTTGTTTTCCCTTAATCTCCACCCTCTCCTCTTTGATTGACTGCTCTGGCTTTATAGAGCCAAAGAAGGGTGGAGAGAAAAGGGAGAATAAGCAAGTGGAACAGTGTACTTAAATATTACGCCCCGCCTTGACGCACTGAGTGTCTGCACTTGGTTTGAACAGTCATTCTGTGCTGACAATCGCTTTAATCTGTTGATGTTTATGTGTAATAATGAGGTACAAAACATAGAAAACAAATCAGCTGTAATATTAAGTATGAGTACAGTGGTTGTCCCAATAAAGTTTATTACCCAACCACCGGGATTCCCACTGATTCGAAGAATGAGGGTCCCGTGTCAACCGCTGGACATCAATAATAAGATGCAGAAAAAACACAATCCATTACCTGAGGACGACTCTGCAGAGCTTGTTTTCCGCTCGCTGTCGCTGATGTCCTGCAGGTCAGACAGAAGATCCCGCACGTCCGGCCTGTCTTCTTTCACTGAGAAAAGCAAAAAACAGATTTTTGTGTACTCAGCGTAAAATCGTTTTCTCTTAGCCATCATTGGGGGACACAGGACCATGGGTCTTATGCTGCTTATCCATAGGAGGACACTAAGTAGATGCAAAGATGTTAGCTCCTCCCCTGCAGTATACACCCCCTGGCCCAGCCAGGCTACTTCAGTTTTAGTACACAACCAGTAGGAGAAGAAGTAACAAAAAAACGTGAGTGAATACTCATAACAAAAAAGTACTGAGAGAGAAAAAAGCTAAGGCCCAAAAGGGCAAAAGGGAGGGTGCTGTGTCCCCCCAATGAACGATTTTACGGTGAGCACACAAAAATCCGTTTTTCTCTGACGCCTCATTGAGGGACACAGGACCATGGGACGTCCTAAAGCAGTCCATGGGTGGGTAAAGAATAAACAAAGCAACCCAAGGACTAGGAACCAGTCCCAGATAGCCAGGAGCGCCTACTGAGATAGGTACTCCACTATCGTTTGCAAAATTTTCCTACCTAGGTTCGCCTCAGCCGAAGCCTGGGTATGGACTCAGTAATGCTTTGAAACAGTATGTAGGCAAGACCAGGTCGCAACCTTACACCTCTGTTCCACTGAAGCCTGATGCCTAATGGCCCAAGAGGCGCCAACTGCTCGCGTGGAATGAGTCCGCAGCCCACTAGGAGTGGGCTTGAGTTGCAAGCGGTAGACCTCCTGGAACGCAGCACGAATGCAGCGAGCCAGCGTTGCCTATGAAGCTGCCTCTCCTTTCTTAGGCCTTTCAAGAATGACGAACAAGGAGTCTATGTTCCTAAAGTGGCTGTCCTGGGTACGTAATATCCGAGAGCCCTCACAAGGTCTAGCGAATATAGAACCATTTCCACCCTATAGACTGGGTGTGGACAAAAGGAAGGCAGAACTATGTCCTCGTTCATATGAAACGGGGAAGTAACATTCAGAAGAAAATCCGGAAGGGGGCGTAGAACCACCTTGTCCTGATAAAAGATCAGAAAGGGTTCGCGGCAAGAGAGTGCTGCCAGTTCCGAAACTTGTCAGATGGACGTAATCGCCACTAAGCATGTAACCTTCCAGGAGAGAAGAGCAAGAGAAGATTCCTTAAGAGGTTCAAAAGGGGACCTCTGGATACCGTCCAAAACGAGATTGAGGTCCCATGGGTCCAGCGACCGTTTATACAGGGAAACTAGATGGGAAACACCCTTGAGGAAAGTCTTGACTTGCGGATTGCAAGCTAGGCGGTATTGATAGAATATCGAGAGAGATGAAACCTGCCCCTTAAAGGAGCTGAGGGCCAACCCCTTTTGCAACCTGACTGCAAAAAAAAATAAATCAAGAATTCCGGGGATCGCCAGAGGCATAGGTTGGACATTAGATTCCCTGCACTGGGAAAAGAAAGTTTTCCACGTACGGTGGTAAATACGGGATGAAGGCCGGCTTTCGGGCACTGTACATGGTGGAGATGACCGCAGGAGAGAATCTCGCTCTTGTTAAAGTCCAGGTCTCAATGGCCAGGCCGTCAGCTTCAGGGCTCTGGAGTTCTGATGGGAAATGGGTCCTTGGGTCAGCAGGTCTGGGATGCTTACGAGGCGCCATGAGCAATTGTACTAAGTCAGCATACCAGGCGCACCTGGGCTAGTCCGGTGCTATTAGTATCACCGGGACTCTTTCTGCCTTTATCTTCCTGATTACTTGCGGCAGCAGGGGCAGAGGCGAAAAATATTTAAGGTAGACGGAAACTACTTCAGGAGACTAGAGCATCCGCGCCAATGGACTATGGATCACGTGGCCTGGGTAAGAACGCGGTTACCTTTGCGTTCAACCTTGAGGCCATTAGATCCACGTCTGGTGTACTCCAGTGAGTGCAGATGTGTGGGAACACTTCTGGGTGGAGAAACCACTCTCCGGCGGCCAGGCCTTGGCGACTTAGAAGGTCCGCCACCCAGTTCTCTACTCCCGGTATGTGTAACGCTGAAAAACACGGACCCCCGTCGATTAGGCCCAGGTGAAGATCCTGAGGACCTCGAGATAAGCTGTCTTGCTGCTAGTACCTCCCTGCCGATTGACATAGGCCACAGCTGTTGCATTGTCCAATTGGACCCGAATCAAACGACCTGCTAGCAGAAGGGGGGAATGACCTGAGCGCGAGAAGATCGTGCTGATTTTCAGGATGATTTCTGGGAAGGGAAGACTCCTGGGGTGTCCAACGTCCCGAAGCAGTGTGGAGCCAGTACGCTGCTCCCCAGACTAAGAGGCTGGCGTCCGTGGTCAGGAGTAGCCAGTCAACTTGGGGGAGAAAAACACCTTCTCGATATGGAAGAGGACTGAAGCCACCAGCTGAAGGTGTCAGGTAAAAAGTTTGTCCAAGGAAAAGGGGCTCTTGCCCCAGTCAGCTAGAAGCGCAAGCTGCAGTGGGCGGTGGTGTGGCTAAGCGAGCAGCACTGCCTCTATAGCCGCCGCTATCCTACCTAGCACTCTCATATTGAATCGTATGGAGCGAGAGGAGTACGTAGAGGGCAGTGTACTGCTTGTTGTAGAGCGGTCGCCTTGTCTTGAGGGGAAAATATCAAGCCCCGAAGAGTGTCCAGGGACATGCCCAGGGAGGTGACGGATTTTGACGGGACCGGGGATGATTTGACTGGAGTCAGAAGCCGCCCTCAGCGGGATAGGGTGCCCACAGAGATCTGCACGCTGGTTGAGCCCTTGATGAGGAGGCCATCCAAGCAAGGCAGAACAGCCACTCTCCTGGCGTGAAGGGCACTCATGGCGGCCGCCATGACCTTAGTTAAGACCCTTGGTGCTGTGGCAGAGCCGAGGGTAGGGCCACAAATGAAAAGGAAAAAAAAAAAGTCCTGAACCGCGAAGCTGAGGAACTTTTGGTGAGCTGGAGCGATGGGTATGTGCAGGTACGCGTCCCTGATAGCTAGGGAGGCAAGGAATTCTTTTTTGACCATAAAGGTAATAATGGACCCTAGGAAGTCCATTCTGAATCTCCTTACGTGCACATGTTTGCTCAGGTGTTAGAGGTCCAGGATGGGACGAACTGACCAGTCCTTTTTTGGGGACCACGAGAGGTTAGAATAGAAGGCCTTGAACCTCTCGCCGTCCGGAACAGGTACCATCACCCCCGCCGTTTGGAGAAGGTGGATCGCTGAGGAGAAGGCCTCGTGGTGTTTTGGAGACTTTGGGGGGGTTTGAGAGAAAAGACTGACCAGGGGATCGGGTCCAGAATTCAATGTGGTAACCGGAAGACACAAGGTATCACACCCATTTGTGGTCTGAGGCGGCGGCCCAGATGGAGGACGACGAGACTCCTCGGTCTTTGTCTAGACTGCCAGGAAGAGGTGGACTGGGGGAGGACTGAGAAGGTCGGGCCCTGCGTGTCTAGTAAAAAACATCCTGGCCTAGAGTTGGGGGAGGGAGGTACTCTTTTCCTCCCGTGGCGTCAGACAAAAAAAAGAGCCTGTCCAGACGATCGGCAAACCATCGGTCTGGAAACGAGTACTGGGAGGCTTCTTAGAGACCGAGTCTGCTCTCCATTATCGGAACCAGAGGGCTTTACGGATGGCTATGGTATTTGAGGCGGCAATAACTGCGCAGGTAGCAGCGCCGAGGGAGGCCTGCATGAGGTACTCTGCCGCCGCAGCAATGTGAACTGTTACATCTGTGAGGGTCTGAGGGAAACTGGTAGTCCTGATTCCTGTGCGTCCCACACGGAAGGGGAGAGGGACCCGCGGCCTCGAGGCAGAGCGATCAAGCTGCTCCAATTGTCTGTCTGTCGGGTCCTTGAAGGAGGATCCATCAAGTAAAAGACAGGAGTGGTCCTTCAGGCAGGCGGAAGCCGGGTGAGGGTCCACCGAGGCCGGATCAGCCCAGCCCTTGGAGACAGCTAAGCCAAAGGGGTGCTGGGACTCCATGAGTTTACGGATACCGAAGCGGCGTCAAAAAACTTTTTTTTTTGAGGTTTCTTCACCCTTTTAAAGGAGACCGCAGGGTCAGTAGTAGTGGATGGGAGATCTTCCACATGCAGAGTTTTTATTGATTGCTGCAATAAGTCCATCGCAGCTGGATCGCTCGGGGAGGTTGAAACCAAGGAATCATCCCGGTACAAACATCATTCCCCTTCCTCCAGCTCCTCAGAGACCGCAGAACATGTGGGAGAACCCCATCTGTGTACCCCAGAGGGAGAACCATGGGGCCCTTTTTCTGATCTGCAAACGGTGAAGCAGAGGGCTGATTCTTATCAGAAGGACCCTCTATAGAGGTGTCATCAGGCTGCGTTCTGTCCAGGGGCCCCGAGGGGTGTGAGGACTATGTTGCATAGCCAGCACCAGGTTCTGGGAATTGTGCCCATCCCGGGGGACTGGGAGCCGTAGGCTCTGGGCTGGCAGCGGATTCTGCGGTGGTGGCGGGGTGGTAAGCTACAGGGGCACCGGACTCACAGAAGGAAGAGGTGCCATCATCCCCTAGTAGCTCAGCGTCTTATAGTTGTTGCTGTAGTTGTGCAGGGCTTAAAACATGTGACTGTAGCCCCTGGCTGATGAGCCACAAACTCTGATTGTAATGGGGGAGCAATGCTCTGCACAGATAATGTGCAAGTGAGGCTATAACTCACCCAGAACCCTGATGACCCCTCCCCCCTCCTCCTGCGTTCCAGTTCTGGGAAGGAGGAAGCCAGCTCTGAGAGACGCCCACAGGTTCTAATCACAAGAGGGAGCAATGCTCTGCAGATCCTGTGTGAGGAGGGTTATGCGCGCTTTCTTATCGAGTGTCGGAGGGGACGGGGCTTAGGTCTGACAAGAAGGCATCAGAAAATATAATAAACAAAAAAAAATGGTGGGAAGGGACTCCCCTTCCCCCCTCCAGCCCTGCACAATGGTGTACAGAAAAAATTCTATAAGGCTATGTGCGTACTGGAATAAGGAATTTTTTTCAAGAAAATTCCGCAGGCATTGAAAGATTACCGCACCCGCGGAAAAAAAAAACGCGGCAAACCGCACCCGAAAACCGCATGTGGTTTGCTGCGGTTTTACCGTGGTATTGTTCGCGGTATTGCCGCGAGCGGGTTGGTACATGTGCTTTATTGCATTCAATGCAATAAAGCACATTGAAAAAAAAAATTATTTCCTTCTGAGATAGATAGTAGATAGATAGATAAATAGACAGAGGGATAGATAGATAGATAGATAGATAGATAGATAGATAGATAGATAGATAGATAGATAGAGGACAGATCGCTGCATTTCTCACGGTCGGCAGTGAGTTCACATTACCGGCCAAGGGAAATGCCCTGTGGTTACCTCTGGTGTCTCGCTGCGAGGCTGCATTCATTCAGCGCTGTGTCAGTCGCGGCTGGATGTAAGCAGTGCAGGACCTGTGGATTACGCCGAAGCTGTGGATTACGCCGGAGCTTTGTTTCGGGAGGGGTTAATAAAAAGGGTGAACGAGGCTTATTTGTGTTTTATTTAAAATAAAGGATTTTTCGGTGTCTGTATTTTTTCACTTTACTTACGGGTTGATCATGTCAGCTGTCACATAGACGCTGCCATGATCAATCCTGGACTTAATGGCGGCGATCCGCCGCCATTAACTCCTTGTATTACCCTGACTGCCACTGCATCACGGCAGCAGGAAGAGCCGGGGACACTCCGGTACTGCCGCATAATGGATGCGACTGTCCCGGGGCAGCTGCGGCTGATATTCTCGGCTGCGGGAGGTGGGAGGGAGGCGGGGGACATTAACCCTGCCCCTCGCCCTCCCTAGCCTGAGAATACCGGGCCGCCGCTGTGTGCTTACCTCGGCTGGAAGGTAAAAAAAGAGAATTTTGTTTACTTACCGTAAATTCTTTTTCTTATAGTTCCTTCTTGGGAGACCCAGACCTTGGGTGTTTAGCTTCTGCCTCCGGAGGACACACAAAGTACTACACCTAAAAGTGTAGCTCCTCCCTCTGAGCTTATACACCCCCTGGTGAGCCAGTCCCAGCCAGTTTAGTGCAAAAGCTGAAGGAGAATAGCCACCCACAAGTAGAACAGAGCAGGAGCCGGAACAACCGGAGACTCTGTCCACGACAACAGCGGTGAAAACACGCGGAACAAGGAAATTGCCAACAGGGAGGGTGCTGGGTCTCCCAAGATGGAACTATAAGAAAAAGAATTTACGGTAAGTAAACAAAATTCTCTTTTTCTTTATCGTTCCTTTGGGAGACCCAGACCTTGGGACGTTCCAAAGCAGTCCCTGGGTGGGAAATAAACAGAAAAAACTAAGAAGTAGGTAGAACCTAACTTCACAAATGGGCGACCGCCGCCTGAAGGATGCGTCTGACCAAGCTCGCATCTGCCGAAGCATGAGCATGCACTTGGTAGTGCTTCAAGAAGGTATGCAGGCTAGCCCAAGTGGCAGCCTGACAGACTTGTTGAGCCGTAGCCTGGTGCCTAAAAGCCCAAGAGGCACCGACAGCTCTGGTCGAGTGTGCTTTGATCCCCGGCGGGGGAGGAGCCTGCGTTCTCTAGTAGGCGTCCGAAATGGTCGACCTAATCCAACGGGCTAAGGTCGGCTTAGAAGCAGGGAGGCCCTTGCGCTGACCTGTGGTTAGCACAAAAAGAGAGGTGCACCGCCTAATCGCAGCGGTGCGAGACACATAGATCCGGAGAGCACGCACCAGATCCAGAGTATGTAGAGCTTTTTCAAAGCGATGAACAGGGGCCGGACAGAAGGAAGGTAGGGTAATGTCCTGGTTAAGGTGGAAGGGAGAGACCACCTTAGGAAGAAAGTCCGGAGTCGGACGGAGAACCACCTTGTCTTGATGAAAGACTAAAAAAGGTGACTCCGAGGAGAGCGCAGCCAAATCAGAGACTCTCCTGAGAGAAGTTATGGCAACCAGAAAGGCCACTTTCTGTGAAAGACGATACAAAGAAACCTCCCTAAGAGGCTCAAAGGGGGGTTTCTGCAAGACCGTGAGAACCAAGTTAAGGTCCCAGGGGTCCAAGGGCCGCCGGTAAGGCGGAATGATGTGAGACGCGCCCTGCATGAAGGTGCGGACTTGAGCCAGCCGAGCGAGACGCCGCTGGAACAGAACTGACAGAGCCGAAACTTGTCCCTTGAGATAGTTGAGGGACAGTCCTAGCTGCAGACCGGACTGTAGAAAAGACAGAAGAGTCGGCAAGGAGAATGGCCAAGGAGGATGGCCGGTAGAGCGACACCAGGACAGGAAAATTTTCCAAGTCCTGTGATAGATCGTAGCGGAGGAAGACTTGCGCGCCCGAGTCATAGTGGAGATTACTTCAGGGGGGATACCAGAAGCCGTCAAAATCCAGGACTCAAGAGCCACGCCGTCAATTTGAGGGCCGCAGAATTCGGGCGGAAAAACGGACCATGCGAGAGTAGATCTGGACGGTCCGGGAGATGCCACGGCATCTCTACGGACAGTTGGAGCAGGTCCGGATACCAAGCTCGCCTGGGCCAGTCCGGTGCAATGAGGATGACTCGATGACCCTCCATTTTGATCTTGCGCAGGACTCTGGGCAAGAGAGCTAGCGGGGGAAACACGTAGGACAGACGAAACTGGGACCAGTCCTGAACCAGAGCGTCCGCGGCGAAGGCCTGAGGATCGTGGGAGCGAGCCACGTAAACAGGAACTTTGTTGTTGTGACGGGATGCCATTAGGTCCACGTCCGGAGTGCCCCATTTGCGGCAGATCGACTGAAATACTGCCGGGTGCAGGGACCACTCGCCACCGTCCACGCTTTGATGGCTGAGATAATCTGCCTCCAAGTTGTCCACGCCTGGGATGTGGACTGCGGATATGGTGGACCTGAAGTCTTCCGCCCATTGAAGAATGCGTTGTACCTCCATCATTGCCAGGCGGCTGCGTGTCCCGCCTTGATGATTGATGTAGGCAACCACTGTTGCATTGTCTGACTGGACTCGAATGTGCCTGCCCGCCAGCAGGTGGTGAAATGCTAGGAGAGCTAGAAACACGGCTCTGGTTTCCAGCACATTGATTGAAAGGGCTGACTCGGACGGAGTCCAAGTGCCCTGTGCTCTGTGGTGGAGACATACCGCTCCCCAGCCGGATAGACTGGCATCCGTGGTGAGAATCACCCAGGACGCGGCCAGGAAGGAGCGCCCTTGGGACAGGGAGAGGGGCCGAAGCCACCACTGAAGAGAGCTCCTGGTCCATGGCGACAGAGCCACTAACTTGTGTAAGGAGGAAGGCCGCTAGTCCCAACAGCGGAGAATGTCCAGCTGCAGGGGGCGCAGATGGAACTGGGCAAAGGGAACAGCCTCCATGGACGCCACCATTTGACCCAGCACCTGCATCAGACACCTGAGGGTATAACGGCGGGGCCTCAGGAGAGAGCGCACCGCCAACTGGAGTGACAGCTGTTTGTTTAAGGGCAACTTCACAAGTGCCGGCAAAGTCTCGAACTGCATCCCTAGGTACGTGAGACTCTGGGTCGGAGTCAGAGTGGATTTGGGAAGATGGACAAGCCACCCGAATTGGGCTAGAGTGGCGAGAGTGAGCGAGACACTCCGCTGACAGTCTGCGCTGGATGGAGCCTTGACTAGAAGGTCGTCCAGGTAAGGGAGCACTGCCAACCCCTGGAGGTGCAGAACCGCAATCACTGCTGCCATGACCTTGGTGAATACCCGAGGGGCTGTGGCTAACCCGAAGGGGAGAGCCACGAATTGGAAATGATCTTCTCCTATTGCAAAGCGTAGCCAACGCTGGTGTGAAACTGCAATTGGCACATGTAGATAGGCATCTCTGATGTCGATGGACGCCAGGAAATCCCCTTGGGTCATTGAGGCAATGACTGATTGCAGAGACTCCATGCGAAAGTGCCGCACCCGAACATGCTTGTTGAGAAGCTTGAGATCCAGGATGGGCCGGAAGTTACCGTCCTTTTTTGGGAACTAGGAAGAGGTTTGAGTAAAAACCTCTGAACCGTTCCCGGGCGGGAACTGGTATAATTACTCCGTTGGCCTGCAAGGCTGCCACGGCCTGTGAGAAGGCGGCGGCCTTGGAGCAGGGGGGAGTTGAGAGAAAAAATCTGTTTGGCGGGCTGGAAGAGAATTCTATCCTGTAGCCGTGAGAGATGATATCTCTCACCCACTGATCGGAGACTTGTTGAAACCAAGCGTCGCCAAAGTGGGAGAGCCTGCCACCGACTAAGGACGTTGCGGGAGCGGGCAGAGAGTCACGAAGAGGCTGCCTTAGTGGCAGGACCTCCTGCGGTCTTCTGTGGACGCGCTTTTGGGCGCCAGTTGGATTTCTGGTCCTTAGCTGAGTTAGCGGACGAGGCGGAGGGCTTAGAGGACGACCAGTTGGAGGAACGAAAGGAGCGAAACCTCGACTGATTCCTACCCTGGGCAGGTTTCCTGGTCTTGGTTTGTGGCATGGAAGTACTCTTCCCGCCAGTAGCTTCTTTAATAATTTCATCCAGCTGTTCACCGAACAGCCGGGAACCAGCAAAAGGGAGCCCAGCAAGGTACTTCTTTGAAGAAGCATCTGCCTTCCACTCTCGAAGCCACAAGATCCTGCGGATAACGAGGGAATTAGCCGAAGCCACCAGCATGGCAGACATGGCATAAGATGAAAAAGCTGAAGCTTGAGAAGTTAAGGCAACCATCTCGGGCATAGATTCCCTGGTGGGGGAATAAATCTCCTCTAGAGAAGCAGAGATGGCTTTGAGAGCCCACACTGCTGCAAAAGTTGGGGAAAACGCGGCCCCCGCCGCTTCATACACGGATTTGGCCAGAAGGTCAATCTGACGGTCAGTGGAATCCCTAAGGGAAGTGCCATCAACCACCGACACAACGGTCCGGGCTGAGAGCCTAGACACCGGAGAGTCAACCTTTGGGGAGTGAGCCCACTCCTTGACCACCTCAGGTGGAAAGGGAAAACGGTCATCAGAACCACGCTTTGGGAAGCGTTTGTCAGGACAGGCCCTGGGTTTGGTCACAGCGGTCTGATAACTGGAGTGGTTAAAGAACACACTCTTTACTCTCTTAGGCGAGGTAAACTGGTGCTTTTCTGCCAGAGAGGGTTGCTCCTCTGATACTGGCGGATTGAGATCCAGTACCGAATTAATGGAAGCAACCAAGTCACAAAGATCTGAGTCACCCTCGGAAAGATCAATGGGGCACATGGAGTTAGCCTCCGAGCCCCCTGTAAAGGCATCCTCCTCATCTTGCGAGTCAGCTCTTGAATCAGAGCCGCGGGATGAGGAGGGAGAGGAAACCCTGCGGCTCCTCTTAGGACGACGGGGTTTGTGCCCTGATGATGAATCCTCTGTGAGCTCCGGTGGACGGAGGTCAGATGATAGGGATCCTTAAGGACCCTTAGCAAGAGCATTAGAGGCACCCTGTGTAGGGGGCTGATGCATATTCATCAAAGTCCTGGACAGAAGTCCCATGGACTCAGCAAAAGACTGGGAGATAGACCTAGAGAAGGACTCTACCCAGGCCGGGGGCTCAGCCACAGGAGCAGAAGCAGCCTGAGAGACCACTGGGGGTGAGGCTCCAGGCTGTGGCACCTCCAAGTTAGAGCAGACATCACAATGTGGATAGGTGCTCGGTTCAGGCAGCAGGAGCTTACATGCAGCGCATACAGTATAAAGCTTTGGAGCCTTGCTCCTCGTGTGAGACATGCTGCTGGAGTGGGGACAGCTTCTACAAAGAGAATGAACCCCAGGGAGTATATACAGAGGTCCACAACCAGAGACCGGCTGTGGCTTACCAGATCGCTGGAAGCGGTGTTGTGTGCCCTCCAGATCCCGAAGCCCGGACCCCCAATGCACAGCACCTCAGCAGGGATGCAGAGTGCAGGATGGCCCAGCGCAGAGTGAACCCTGTCCAAGAAAATGGCCGCCGGAGCGAAGAGAGGGGGCGTGACGGGGGCGTCCCTGTAGGAAAGCGGGATCTGGAGGGCCATAGAGACCTGCAGGGGAGGAGTCACGCACAAGCAGTGGGGAGTGTCCCTCCCCTGTGCAGGACAGCCGCTGGGAGGAGCCGTGCCTGTCCCTCTGCATGAGTGACATGCGAGGGCCGGTAACAGAAACTAGGCCTCCGGCGAAGCCGGGGCCTAAATTTGAGCAGCGAGGCCGACGCGCAGGCACCATCGGCGCAGTTCTCAGGCGAAAGCCAGAGAAACCGCCAGAAATGCCAAAATAAATACAGCAAACACACTCTCCCCATACAATAAAGGACAGGGACCCCCAACATATGAACGTCTCAGGTACTTAGCTGCTGAGACGCAGGGCCAGGTCCCTGGGGATGAGTGCTCCGGTCCAGCAGAATCCTAAAGGGCTGTGGACGGAGACCGGTCTCCTGCCAGGCATGGAGACCGCGCTGGCTCCCACTTCAAGCCAGAGCCCAGGAGGGATGGTGAAGGAGCACGGCATGTAAGGCTCCAGCCTTGGAAATCAACCTTACAACACCACCGACACAGTGGGGTGAGAAGGGACATGCTGGGAGTCCAGACGTGGACCCGCACTTCTTCAATCTCTTTCCAAAAAGCAAAAAAATCATATGAGAATGCATGTGTGGATGTATGCCTCCTGAACACAAAGCGATAAACTGGCTGGGACTGGCTCACCAGGGGGGTGTATAAGCTCAGAGGGAGGAGCTACACTTTTAAGTGTAGTACTTTGTGTGTCCTCCGGAGGCAGAAGCTAAACACCCAAGGTCTGGGTCTCCCAAAGGAACGATAAAGAAATACAGCGGAGCCCACGTGTTTTGTTTTCTATATTTCCGTTTGCTTTCTATGCGTGTTCTATATGTCTGTGTTCTATGTCTGTGTCTGTGATGTCTGTGTGTGTCTGTGATCTCTGTGTGTGTGATCTGTGTGTATTCTATGTCTGTGTCTGTGATCTCTGTGTGTTTACTCTCTGCTCCGCTTCCTCTTCCTGTCATAATGACATCACTTCCCTGCAAAACCGCAAGCAAGCGATGTACATTACCGCAGGTAAACCGCGAAATACCGCAGGGAATAACGCAGGAAAACGCAATGAACCGCACAGAATTTGCTGCCTGCGTTAATCCCTGCGGGATTTCACGATTACATTGGAGTCAATGGAGTGAAATCCCGCAGCGACGTGCGGAAAAGAATTGACATGCAGTTATTTTTGCTGCGGAAATCCTGCAGCAAAACATGCAGCTGTCAAATTCCGCCTAGTGTGCACAGGATTTTTTTTTCCCATAGGTTTTGCTGGTGAATCACTGCACAGATGTTATGAACATTTTCTGCAGCGAAACATGCAGGAAATCCGCGGCAAAAACCGATAAGTGTGCACAGGGCCTAAGTGTACCGCAGCTGCGGGTGCACTGAGTCCTGGGGGCTCTCCCCCTCCCCCGCCACAGGTGGAATGCTATGCAGGAGTCTGCAATCACAGCTCATGTGCATCCAGTCAGTGTGACCTTTGCTCCAATTCAGTGTGGAGAGTCTGACGCCTGCTGGCAGAACTTGTATCAACTCAGAGCCTGCCAGAGGGACTGAAAAAGTTTTCATCTGCTCTGGAAAAAAATTGGAAGGATCTCACCTCAACTCCTGTGGGGATGGCAGTCCGATGGCTGCTGTCTGGTCACACTGGTGCGGAGCATTTATCAACTCAGAGCCTGCAAGAGGGGCTGAGGAAGTTTTCCATTTGCTCTGGGCTCTAGAAAAATTGGAATGATGTCACCTCAGCTCCTGTGGAGATGGCAGTCTGCTGCCTGGTCACACTTGGTGCAGAACGTGTATCAACTCAGAGCCTGCAAGAGGGGCTGAGGAAGTTTTCATCTGCTCTGAGCTCTGGAAAATCAGTGCCATGAGACCTGTCGTCCAGTGAGTAACAGCCCAGGATCTAGCGTCGCAGGAGGGGTACGGGGAGGCGACACTCCGCGTTCCCGCCTGTTGATGGTTTTGGGAAATCGGTCCCCCAAGGAAAC
Organism: Anomaloglossus baeobatrachus; assembly: GCF_048569485.1. Classification (NCBI taxonomy): domain Eukaryota; kingdom Metazoa; phylum Chordata; class Amphibia; order Anura; family Aromobatidae; genus Anomaloglossus; species Anomaloglossus baeobatrachus. The sequence continues at coordinate 144,838,877 of NC_134363.1, read as the reverse complement.
TGTCGCCCTCTAAAAACAAAAAATTCTTGCTGCAGTAGTCTGCAGAGATGTGCCTCCTATAGACACTAAGCTAAAAGTGAAGTAGCCTGGCTTGGGCCAGGGGGTGTATACTGCAGGGGAGGAGATAACATCTTTGCATCTACTTAGTGTCCTCCTATGGATAAGCAACATAACACCCATGGTCCTGTGTCCCCCAATGAGGCGTCAGAGAAAGCAGATGTTACAAGGCACCGATCCAGAGCGTTACTCTCCAACGTCTGTTCTCAGTGGTGGAAGTGATCGGCAAATGGAAACATGGGTTTTCTCATAATAGGCCCCTGAGGTGATAAGTCAAGTGCCCTGGGTATCTCTCCTGGAAACCTGCTGCATTTGATTGGAAGTCTCAGCCAGCCATTTAGTAATGACTTGGTTGAATGTTCACCAGCATGTAAGGAAAGGGATTATCTTCACGAGACATCTTCTCAATTAGCTTCTAATGCTCCCATATTAGGGACGTTTCACTCAATCATGCATGTTACTTATCCAGACAAAATGAGGTCTACCAAATCTTGGAGACTGAAAAGTTTCCTTCCACTGAAGCAGAATAACCCCCACTGAATTATGTTCAAAGAGATATTGAATCTTGAAGACCCTACCACAATGAGCCAATTGCAGGCACCACCAAGTTAAGCAGTTAGTTATGTGGGGTAAGAAGCACATGATGCCCTTTGAAGTCAATGGACTATATGGATGCACTGACTTCACCAGAGCCAATAATTGAAGCCACTCTTCACGCTGAATTTCAGAGCAGGACGCCAAAAATTACAGCCATAAGGAAAGGAGCTGTCTGCTTCTACCATGACATTTTCCTTACCAATTTCTTAACATAAACTTGCAAACTCGGTCAAAAGTGTAGCTTACCATGTTTCCACATTTCTCCCGCTTCCATTCTTTCCCGCTGTTGACGTACGGGACTACGGCTGCGGTAATTGGCTTTAATTTTGTCACCGTGCTCCTCTCTGGCGGTTCTGTGATGAGCGGATACTGCAAAGGAGAAAGCGGAAATTAGAGAAACAAATCAAAATCATATAGTCTTTTTCCATTTGTGTGTACCTAAAATCTCAACGGGGTTGCCCGGACTAAAATATTGATCACCTATCCCGGTATGAGCGGTAATACTGGAAGGATGATCACCCGTGGGAGCTTGGGTTAGTACAAACTGAACAATGTAAAAACGTGCTACGTTTTATAAAACGTGCGTTTGATTTGCTAGTGAATATATCCTAACAGGTCAACTAGATTTTTTTTTTAGGGTTTCACACAAAAGATCCAAGGAGCTCTATTTGGTTATGTGTTTTTTTAAAAATTTGTAAGCATTATACCAAAATCCTAAATACTTAAAGAGAACCAGATTTGGGGCCTATAAGCTGAAGCCACCACCAGTGGGCTCTTATATACAGAACTCTAATAAGAGCCCAGGCCGCTGTGTAGAACATAAAAATACCTTTATAATACTTACCTAAACGGTCGCTGTGGTGGAGTTGGGTCAGATGGGCGTCTCCATTCTCCGGTGTCGGCGCCTCCTCTTTCGGCCATCTTCGTTCTCCTTCTGAAGCCGGGGTGCATGACGCGTCCTACGTCATATACACTCGCCAGTCCCGCGCACGAGCACTTCAATGCTTTAATCTGCACTGCTTAGGGGAGATCAAAGTGCGCCTGCGCAGGACCTCAGTGCTGGCGAGCGTGGATGACGTAGGACGCGTCATGCAACCCGGCTACAGAAGAAGGAAGACAAAGATGGCTGAAAGAGGAGGCGCAGCACCCGGAGAATGGAGACACCCATATGACCTAACTCCACCGCAACGACCGTTTAGGAAAGTATGATGAAGTAATTTTTACGTTCTACACAGCGGCCTGGGCTTTTATATACAGCATGTTAGAATGACGTATATAAGAGTCAACTAGTGGTGGCCGCAGCTTATAGGCCCCAAATCTGGTGACAGGTTCCTTTTAATTGTTTCAGTGTGAAATGCAGAATATTGATAAATAATAATAATTGATGCCTCAGGTGTTATCTGTTCTGGTCCTTCATACTAGAAATACGACCAAAGGTACTACGTAAACAACAGCAACTTACAAGAGGAAAATCTCTGAGTAGCTGAAAATAAATCATAATAACAATTAAAGGGGTTGTTCTGAAAATGTGTTTCTTGTCTTTCTAGAGTGCATTTCTCTAGTGCCTCCAGGTTTCCTGCTGTCCAGGGGGCGGTGTGCTCCAAAATGATTGACCGTTCTGACTGGCGGATTTGGAACTCTACTGACCCGAAATGTGTAAAGTTCGTGTATCACTGCAACAATGGAAAGGCACTAAAACCCGCTAGATCCAGCCAGCTTCAGAGCATTGTTTACAAGCTCTATACTAGAAAACAGCTTGGAATCTACAATTAGTGGCAAAGAAACTTTGTGCTTGACCCAATACTGAAAACCCTTCGTTCTTGGAGGCTTCCTTACAAAAGTCAGCAAGGCATTTGTATTAAAAGTCCAAGCAATCAATAAGTGCCAGGCTGAGGCCCCATTCACACATCCATGTTTTGCCCATGTGTCCTTTGCAGACAGAATGCCTACTCACTGTCCTTTTTTTTCCTGGGATGATAAATAAAAATGGAAGTGCCTAATTTTGATTTAATTTGCAGATCAAAATCATCTGTTCAAGTCAATGGATGAGCAAAAAAAACGGATTTTTGTGTACTCACCGTAAAATCGTTTTCTCTTAGCCATCATTGGGGGACACAGGACCATGGGTGTTATGCTGCCTATCCATAGGAGGACACTAAGTAGATGCAAAAGACATTAGCTCCTCCTCTGCAGTATACACCCCCTGGCCAGGCCAGGCAACCTCAGTTTTAGTACACAAGCAGTAGCAGAAAAAAAATAGTAAGAACTTATCTCAACGGAGGAACATGAGGAAAAAAAAGAGTCATAACCAAATAAGGTACTGAGAGAACCAAGGCCCAACAGGGCAACAGGGTGGGTGATGTGTCCCTTAATGAAGGCTAAGAGAAAACGATTTTACGGTGAGAACACAAAAATCCGTTTTTCTCTGACGCCTCATTGGGGGACACAGGACCATGGGACGTCCTAAAGCAGTCCATGGGTGGGAAACATAAAAGAAGACAACACAACCCAAGGACGAGGAACCAGTCCCAGACAGTCTGGAGCGCCTACTGAGAGAGGTGCTCTACTGCCGTTTGCAGAATTTTCCTACCCAGATTTGCCTCAGCTGAAACCTGGGTATGGACTCTGTAATGCTTTGAAAAAGTATGTAGGCTAGACCAGGTCGCAGCCTTACACACCTGTTCCACTGAAGTCTGATGCCGAATGGCCCACGAAGCGCCAACTGCTCGCGTGGAATGAGCCCGCAGCCCACTAGGAATGGGCTTGAGTTGCCAGTGGTAGATTTCCTGGACCGCAGAGCGAATCCAGCGAGCCAGAGTTGCCTTTGAAGCTGCCTGTCCCTTCTTAGGCCCCTCAGGAATGACGAACAAAGAGTCCGTTTTCCTAAAGGGGGCTGTCCTGGATATGTAATATCTGAGAGCTCTGACGAGGTCTAATGAATGCAGAGACCTTTCCACCCTATGAACTGGGTGTGGACAAAAGGAAGGCAGAACAATGTCCTCGTTCAAATGAAACGGGGTAGGAACCTTTGGAAGAAAATCCGGAAGGGGGCGCAGAACCACCTTGTCCTGGTGAAAGATCAGAAAAGGCTCAAGGCAAGAGAGTGCTGCCAGCTCCGAAACCCGTCTGATGGATGTAATTGCCACCAGGAATGTTACCTTCCAGGACAGAAGAGCAAGGGAGGATTCCTGGACAGGTTCAAAGGGGGACCTCTGGAGACCGTCCAGAACGAGATTGAGGTCCCATGGGTCCAGCAGCCGTTTGTACGGGGGAACTAGATGGGAAACGCCCTGGAGGAAGGTCTTGACTTGCGGTTTTTGAGCCAGGCGTCATTGGTAGAAGATTGAGAGTGCTGAGACCTGCTCTTTAGAGGAGCAGAGAGCCAACCCCGCTTGCAAGCCAGACTGCAGAAAGTCGAGAATTCTGGGGATGACCAGAGGCATAGGCTGGACGTTAGTTTCCCTGCACCATGAAAGGAAGATTTTCCACGTACGGTGCTAAATGCGGGATGAAGCAAGCTTTCGGGCGCTGATCATGGTGGCAATAACCGCGGGGGAGAATCCCGCTCTTGTTAATACCCAGGTCTCAATGGCCATGCCGTCAGCTTCAGGGCTCTGGAGTTCTGATGGGAAATGGGCCCTTGGGTCAGCAAGTCTGGGATGTCTGGAAGGTGCCATGGTACATCTGTGAGCATTTCTACTAATTCGGCGTATCAGGCGCGCCTGGGCCAGTCCGGTGCTATCAGTATCACCGGGACTCCCTCTGCCTTGATCTTCCCGATTACCCGCGACAGCAGGGGTAGAGGTGGAAATATGTAAGGCAGGCGGAAGTGGTGCCAGGGGCAGACTAGAGCATCCGCGCCGATGGACTGCGGGTCGTGTGACCTGGCTATGAACGCGGGTACCTTTGCGCTCAACCTTGAGGCCTTGCGTTCAACCTTGAGGCCATTAGATCCACGTCTGGTGTACCCCAGCGAGTGCAGATGTGTAGGAACACTTCTGGGTGGAGAGACCATTCTCCGGCGACCAGGCCTTGGCGACTTAGAAAGTCTGCTGCCCAGTTATCTACTCCCGGTATGTGTACCGCTAATAACACTGACCCCGTCGATTCGGCCCAGCTGAGGATCTTGTGGGCCTCGAGATAAGCCGCTTTGCTGCGGGTGCCCCCCTGCCGACTGATATAGGCTACAGCTGTCGCACTGTCCGATTGGACTCGAATCTGACTACCCGCTAGCAGAGGGCAGAACGCCTTGAGCACGAGGGAGATCGCGCGGATTTCCAGGATGTTTATGGGTAGGGAAGACTCCTGGGGCGTCCAACGTCCTTGAGCAGTGTGGTGCCGGTACACTGCTCCCCAGCCTAGGAGGCTGGCATCCGTGGTCAGGACCAGCCAGTTCACTGGGAGAAAAGATCTCCCCTTCGATAGAGATGAGGACCGAAGCCACCAGCGGAGTGCATACCTGACTGCAGGCGTCAGGTGAAGATGTTTGTCCAGGGAGAAGGGGCTCTTGTCCCAGGCAGCTAGAAGGGCTAGCTGCAGTGGGCGGAGGTGCAGCTGAGAAAAGGGTACTGCCTCCATAGCTGCCACCATCCTGCCGAGCGCCTTCATGCTGATTCGAATGGAGCGAGACGGAGGACGTAGAAGGCAGCATACCGCTTGTCGAAGAGCGATCGCCTTGTCCTGAGTGAGATATATTAAGCCCCGACAGGTGTTCAGGGACATGCCCAGGAAGGTGATGGATCGTGATGGGACCGGGGATGATTTGTCTAGATTCAGTAGCCACCCTAAGCGGGACAGGGTGTCCACGGTGATCTGTACGCTGGTTGAGCAGTCGCGGAAGGAGGGGGCCTTGATGAGGAGGTCGTTCAAGTAAGGGAGAACGACTACTCCCCTGGCGTGAAGGACGCTCATGGCGGCCGCCATGACTTTGGTGAAGACCCTTGGTGTGGTGGCAAGGCCGAAGGGTAGGGCTACAAATTGAAAATGGGAGTCCTGAACCGTGAAGCGGAGGAACTTTTGGTGAGCTGGAGCGATGGATATGTGTAGGTACGCGTCCTTGATATCTATGGAGGCGAGGAATTCCCCTTCGACCATGGATGCAATAATGGACCTTAGGGACTCCCTTCTGAATCTCCGTACGTGCACATGTTTGTTTAGGTGTTTGAGGTCCAGGATGGGTCGAACTGACCCATCCTTTTTGGGGACCACAAAGAGGTTGGAATAAAACCCCCTGAACTTCTCGTCGTCCGGGACAGGTATTATCACTCCTGCTGTTTGGAGCAAGTGGATTGCTGAGAAAAAAGCCTCGCGTCGTTTTCGAGTCTTTGGGGGGTTTGAGAGAAAGAACCGACTCGGGGGTCGGGTCCGAAATTCTATGTGGTAACCGGAAGACACAAGGTCTCGCACCCGTTTGTCGTCTGAGGCGGTAGCCCAGATGTGTTGAAAGAGCTGCAGTCGCCCTCCTACAATGATTGTGTCTTCCGGGGCGCCGAAGGAGTCATGAGGGGGAAAACGTCGTGGACGAGTCTCCCTAGTCCTGGACTGTTTCGGTCTAGGCTGCCATAACGAAGTGGGTTTCTGGGAGAGTTGAGAAGGTCGGTCCCTGCGTAGTCCGCGGCTAGTGGCGGGGGCAGAGCGGGATGTCGACGAACCAAATGAGTTCCGAAAGGACCGGAACGAGGACTGTGGATGTCTGGTGAAGGTCGTCCTGGGCTTCAGCTGGGGAAGGGAGGTACTCTTTCCTCCCGTGGTGTCAGAAATGAGCTTGTCCAGACGTTCGCCAAACAATCGGTCTGGAAAAAAAGGGGAGGCCCGTGAGAGACTTCTTGGAGGCAGAGTCCGCTCGCCATTGTCGGAGCCAGAGAGCTCTTTGGATGGCTATGGTATTTGAGGCGGCAAACGCTGCGCAGGTAGCAGTGTCCATGGAGGCCTGCATGAGGTACTCCGTCGCACAGCAATTTGAGCTGTTACCTCTGTGAAGGTATGAGGGAACTGGGATTCCTCAAGCGAAGTGTTAAGGGATTCTGCCCAGACCGAGATCGCCTTTGCGACCCACACAGAGGCAAAGGAGGGCGAGAGGGAGGAACCCGCAGCTTCAAAGGCAGAGCGGGCGAGGTGCTCTACCTGTCTGTCTGTCGGGTCCTTGATGGAGGAACCATCGGGTAAAGACAGGAGCATCTTTGTGGCAAGGCGGGAGACCGGGGGGGGGGGGGGTCGACCGAAGGCGGATCGTCCCAGCCCTTAGGGGCAGGTGAGGCAAAAGGGTACCGGGACTCCATGAGTTTACGGTTACTGAAGCGCCTGTCAGGCGGTGCTTTGTGAGGATATCCTGAAACTCTGGGTGATGAGCGAAAACCTTTTGGTGTTTCCTTGCCCTCTTAAAGGAGACCGCATGGTCAGTGGTAGTGGATGGGGGATCCTCCACATGCAGAGTTTGGTTGATTGCTGCTATAAGGGAGTCTATTGCAGTTTAATCATCTGGGGAGGTTGAAACCAAGGAATCATCCTGGTACAAACAGCATTCTCCCTCCTCCGGCTCTTCAGAAGCCGTGGAGCGTGTGGGAGAGCCTGCCCTGTGTGCTCCCGAGGGAGAGCCATGGGGGCTATGAGAGAGTGCTGGAGACACCCGGCCGTGTGCTCTTTTTCTGATCCCTGCAACCGGTGAAGCATGGGCCCGGATTACCTCAGAAGGACCCTCCATAGGGGTATCCTCAGGCTGCGTTCCGTCCAGGGGCCCAGAAGGGTGTGGAGGACGACATTGCATAGCCAGCACCAGGTTCTTTGACAGTGTTTCCATGGATTGGGACAGAAACTGTGCCCATTCCAGTGGGCTGGGAGCCCTAGGCTCTGGGCTGACGGTTGCGGCGGTGGTGGCTATAGGGGCACAGGACTCACAGAGAGAAGAGGTGTGTTTACGTGGTAGCTCAGCGTGGCAGGCAGTGCAGGCTGAATAATAGACTATGTCAGCCTTAGCACTCTTAGTACCCTTAGAATTCTGCATGTTCCTAATAGGAGTATGCCAGGAGGGGGAGCAATGATCTGCAGAGCTACAAGTGAAGCAGTGGGAAGCAAGGATTGTATTTGCTTCGGTGTACCTCACCAGAATCAGCCGATGGCCCTGCGTCCTCAAGAAGGAGTAAGCCCGCTCTGTGGAGATCTTCGTGGGCTTTCCTGGGGGGAGGGGGGGGCTTATCGCGGCCCGCGGGGCTTAGCGCTAAAAGATCGCCAAGAAGAAGTCAGGGTGTCGGTAGTAAAAAAACGGCGGGAAGAGAGCTTCTGTGACAGTTTTCTCTCCCCCTCCCTTCAGCCAGCACACAGCTAGTGGGAATAAAGACTGCAAGTTCATGAGCCCTGGGAGCCCTGCCCCGCCACCGGTAGATTATCTCTGCAGGATTCCCTGCAATCAGCAAGGGACTCCCCCTCCTCCAGCCAGAACGCAGCTATGGTGGGAATAAAGACTGTAAATTCAGTAGTCCTGATAGCCATTCCCTGCACCGTCTTTCTCCCTTTGCCTGGGAAACCAGTCAGGGGGGATCTCACCTTAACACTGCCTCAGTCCAGGCAGTGGAAATAGCAGAGTCAGCTTGCCGTGTCCGGCCACACAGGTGCAATGTATCAACTCAGTGCTTGCAAAAAGGAGCTGAGGAAGTGTGCCTCTGCCCTGGGCTCTGGAAAAATCGGTGTCTGTGGGACCCGTCATCCAGTAAAAAGCAGCCCAGGATCCAGCGTCGCAGGAGGGGTACGTGGAGGCGACACTCCGCGTTCCCGCCCATTGATGGTATTGGGAGATCGGTCCCTAGGGGAAACCGTCGCCCTCAAAAAATAATAAAACCTTGAAACGATGTGCCTCCTACAGACACTAAGCTAAAACTGGGGTTGCCTGGCCCGGCCAGGGGGTGTATACTGCAGAGGAGGAGCTAATGTCTTTTGCATCTACTTAATGTCCTCCTATGGATAGGCAGCATAACACCCATGGTCCTGTGTCCCCCAATGAGGCGTCAGAGAAAAAATAAAATAAAATGGATAGCACATGGATGTGACAAAGGTGGCATCCATGTGCTATCCATTTTTTTGCAGACCCATTGACTGTTATTGTCTAATGGATAGGAAGGATTTTTTTTTCTTCTTTTGACCTAAGAATAACGTCAGACAGACTTAATTTCCGAGAACTAAGTGGTCACACAATTTTGTGGATGAACCAATAATTTCGGCAAAATTGAGTGCCCATTTAGAAAGTGCAGCATCAGCATTTCATTAGGGTTTTCACTAACATAGCTGCTATATCAGGACAGCGCCGTCTGCCCTCACCCTTAAAGCTAAAGTAAAGCAAAAGAAAATTTTGAGTACTCACCGTAAAATCTTTCCTGAAGCCTTCATTGGGGGACACAGGAGACCATTTGTGTGTGCTGCTGCCACTAGGAGGCTTACACTATGCAAAAAATATTAGCTCTTCCCCAGTAGTATACACACCCCCCAACTGGTACGGAGATAATCAGTTAGTGAGAAAGCAGCAACAGAAGCAACAGTAAGGCAAAAACATATAAGTAACATAGTAAAGAGCAAAACATATAACAATTGAATACAAGGCAAGGTGTTGTCCCCAATGAAGGCTCCGAGAAAGAATTTACGGTGAGTACCCAAAATCCTCTTTTCTCGATCGCTTCATTGGGGGACACAGGAAACCATGGGTGATCCAAAAGCATTCCCAAGGGTGGGCACAGAATACTACCCTCAAGTCTAAGCTTGGACCACAGCAGCCTGCAAGATCCTTCTACCAAGGTTCGCATACAACGAAGCGTAGGTGTGAACCCTCTAGAACGTTATGAAAGTATGAATGGAAGACCAGGTGGCAGCCTTTCATAACTGAGACAAGGGCATGGTAACAGACAGCCCAGGAGGTCCCCAATGTGCAAGTGGAGTGAGCCATGACCCTGAAAGTGGCGATATCGAGGTAGAGTACTCATAAGAAGTCCAGAGTATGGAGCGATAGTTCCTAAGAATGAAAAGGAGACGGACCGAAGGAAGCATAAGGTCTTTGTTAAGGTAAAAGGAGGAAACCACCTTAGAAAAAAAGGATGGATTTGAAAGTAAAACCACCTTGTCCTGATGGGACACCAGGTGTGGGGAGCGGCAAGAGAAGGCAGCTAGTTCAGACACTCGTCTGATGGAAGTGATAGCTAGCAGAAAAGCAACTTTCCAGGGGAGGAAGGAAAGAGAACCTTCTCGTAGTGGTTCAAAAGGGGGCTTATGGAGGACATCTAGAATGAAGTTGAGGTCCCAAGACTGCCGAAGAATGGTAAGGGGGTGCAGAATTTGCTACCTCCTGAAGAAAGGTTCTGACCTGGGGACAAGATGTAAGGTTTCTCTGGAAAAGAATGGAAAGCGACGAGCCCTGACCCTTGAAAGCGCTAAGAGACAGGCCCAAATCAAGACCCGACTGCAGAAAAGACTGTAAGGAGAAGAACATGGGAGCAGTCTGGTTGGTTTCACACCAGCGGAAGAAGGCCTTCTATGTGCGATGGGATATGCGACAGGAAAAAAGCTTCCTAGCTTTCATCATGGTCTGAATGACCTGATCAGAAAGACCTGAGGCTCTTAAAATTGTGGCTTCAACAGCCATGCCATTAAATTGAAAGCCTGAGAATTCTGGTAGAAGAGATTTGGCACTTCTGGTAGCCTCCATGGAACGTCTAAAAGAAGATGAAGTAACTCTGCGTATCAAGGTCTTCTAGGCCAATCCGTGGCCACAAGTATGATGGGTACTCCTTCCGCATTAATCTTCTTAACCAGTCTGGGGATCAGCAGTAGAGGAGGAAGCAGGTACAGTATGTAAGGGAGAATTGGGACTAGGAAATTGTCAGAATGCTGAAGTTGATCGCTAAGGTATCGTAAGATCATGACACGAACTGGGGAACCTTGTGGTTCAATCTGGATGCAATCAGATCGACATCGGGTGTCAACCATCGGACATCGGAGGCAGATCTGGTTGAAGACTAAAGGGTTCAGGGACCATTCTCCTGAGGGGAGGCCCTCTCAGTTGAGAAAGTTGGGAGCCCAGTTGTCCACTCCGGGAGTGTGTACTGCTGAGATTGCTGGAAGATTCCATTTGGTCCATAACAGGGTCTGAGAAACCTCTGACATCACTGCTTGGCTTCGTGTTCCTCCTTGGTAGTTGATGTATGACACTGCTGTGGCGTTGTCGGCTTGGGCAGAGATCTGACGGCAGAAAAGAAGGTCCTAGCAGTGAAGGAAAGTGTGACTGGGTCCTTCTCACATATCAACAGAGCGAGAGATGGATGAACATTCCAAAGACCATTTATTCCAAGCAAATCAAACGGTCCATAACATAATCTACCACACAGAGGGTAAAATAGTCCAGAAACACGCATATAGTCCAGTAAGCAATAAATGTTCAGGTCTCTCTGAGAACCTGCAGTTTCTGCCCAGAGTATCAATCTTAGTCCTTCTCTCTTCTCCTGCTCAGCCAGAATCACTAATCTCCAGGTAAAACAGAGAAATTAGGTGGATCCCAGGCCCCCTCCCCCAGCCTTTGTGACAATAGCCCGACAGGGGTGATTAAACCTGCAAACAGGACAATCTACACACAAAGAATACAGAATGGACGGAGCACCACGCCCAAAATACGAATCTTCACAAAATTATACACAACCCCCCATATTCCACCATTACAATGAGCCAGAATGATTGCCCTGAGTCCCAGAATGTTGATGGGAAGAGATGATTCCTGGGCGTTCCATCATTTTTGTACCATCAGGTTCTGGAAGACTGCTCCCCAGCCGAGGAGACTCACATGCATTGTTATAGTCTTCCAGAGTATCGGCAGTAATTATCTCCCATGTGGAATGAGGGGAGGAATGTCTCCACCATTACAGAGACCTCTTGATCAGGAAGGGAAGTGCTACTGGCCGATCCAGGGAGTGAGTGGATTTTCCCCCATCTTGATAGGAGAAAAAGCTGAAGAGGGTGAGTATGAAACTGGGCAAACATAACTAGTTCCATTGAGGCTATCATCTTGCGAAAATAATCCACATGCAGAAACAGAGAAAACATGGCCAGGGATGTCAGAGAACAAATTAGAAGGGCAGAGTGTTTTTCTTCGGGTGAGAAGACTTGTGAAGGTGCCTTGATCAGGATGTTATCCAAGTAAGGCATGACAAGAATGCTCCTGGTCCGAAGAATGGTCATAACAGCTGCCATCACCTTCATTTAGACTCTGGGAGCTGTGGATAGGCTAAATGGTAGTGCAGTGAACTGAAAATGGTAATCCTGAATTGCGAAACGCAGAACACTCTGGTGGGAGGAGAAGATGGGTGTGTGCAGGTAGGCATCCTGGATGTGTACAGAAGAAAAAGAACTCCTGGGGTTCCATGGAGGTTATCACTGAACGAAAAGACTCCATCCTGAAGTGGCGGAGACAGATTCGCCAATTCAATGGCTTGAAGTCTAAACTGGGGAGGATGGATCTGTCTTTCTTTGGGACCACAAACAGGGTTGAATAGAAATCTGAGAAACGTTGCTGAACAGAAAATGAGAATGATACTAACGGACCAGAGAAGAGAACTGGTGGCCTATACAAAGTAACGAAAATCCAGCGGATCACAGGCAGATGAATTAAAAACTTTCCTTTATTTTCATCGCTTTAAAAATGAATAGACAGCATCCACAAGGCACAGTTCATCGAACGCGTTTCGACATAACGCAGTGTCGTAAGTTCTTATTCATGGATATAACGAAACCAGGAATGACAGACGGATCCTTTGGAGGGCAGGATATGAAGAAGTGAGAGCAGGGGAGGGTGAAAAACCTTCTTGCAGCTGAAGGATACGACATCTCGAATCCAAGAGTCGTTGACTACAGAAACCACTCATCCCAGAACAAGAGAAGGCGACCACCCACCCCGAGAGGATTCCCCAGAGAATCTGGTGGATCTGGATGACCTGCCCTGGTGTCTACGAGAACACCAGAAAGGAGAAGGCTTGGAGGAGGGTCATCTTTTTTCTTTGTGTCCTGGCAACTGTTGTTCGTATTAAAACTGACAAAAGGAATGAAAGGGAAATGAGTGTCTCTTGGTTGGTGGACCTTTTGGCATTTGTTGTGGAAGAGGTGTACTCTTGCCACTGGTAACACCCAAAATAATCTTGTTTAATTTTTGTCAGAAGAGCCGGGAGCCCTGGAAGGTGAGACTAGTGAGGGACTTCTTGGATGCTGGGTTCTCGTTCCACGCCTTCAGCCACTGGACTCTGCAGACAGAATTCCCTAGAGAATGAGCTTGGCCGACGCAAAGACAGCTTTGGAAACCCATATGGAGGCGAAGGACAAACGGAAGGGATATCCCGAGGCCTCAAAGGTAGGTTTTGCTAGATCTTCAGTGTGTATGTCAGAAGACCCCCATCTGAGAGGGGAAGGATAGTGTTGCTGGAGAGCCAGAAAACTGGGGGATCCACAGAAGGAGACTCTGCCCATCTTTGAGTGAGAACCGACACAAATGGGTATACGGTAGGAACTCCATGCGTTTACTTCTTTGGAAACATTTTTTCGGACACTCCCATTCCCTGGAGGAAATTTCGTAGAACTCTGCGTGGTTAGCAAAAACCTGACGAGGTCGCTTTAACTTCTTTAAAAAGGTACAGAGTGTACCGGTTGAGCCTGTTCCTCATCTTTGACATTAAGAGTTTGACTAACGGCTGCTACAATCAGACTATCCACCAAATCCAGTAGTTTAGAGATCTGTTCGGAGAACAGATCATAGTGAGATTCGGAAGGTGGTCAGATTCTTGAACCGCCGGAGAGCAGGAGAAAAGAGAACGAGGAAAGGATGTGACACACTAACCCAGGGCCTTAGGGTACTCGGAACTGGTCCGGAGTAGTCCAGGGATGTCAGCGGTGGTGGTGCTCGGCTCCATGACCCTGGCGGTGTCAATTAAATGAATAATGGAGAGATGATGGTGGTAGAAATTAAAGAAATAAATAAAAATTTGTGACGCCACATGTGGTTTTGCGACTAAGGGACCGCTGCAGCTGAATGGGACCTCTGGGGCTGGTGTTGCGGCAGCTGAGGTGTTTCTGCTCCCCACAGGTCAGAGCTTTTGGGAAACTCCCCAGAACACCAGGTTTAGAGCTCCCTCTGCTGGCCCGGAGTAGGAACTGTGTTGAATGTAGGTATTACTGGCCAAGGGACTCCCCCTCTTGCTTTCAGGCTTAGTGTTAACCCTTGGGCAACACTACTGTGGCGACCAGACCACTGGGGTGTTAAGATGCCCTTGTATAGGATGCTATGGGAGTGGGGGACCTGGAAGACAAACTATTTGAGTTTGCTTCTTGAATCTTTTGCGTAGACCTCCATGTTGGATTTAAGGAACTGGGGAGTCTCACTCGCCCTGGGAAGCGAGGAAAGGGGGGAATCGAGAGTGATACACCTTCACTCTGTTGCCCATCACAAGCTGAATCTGAAAGAAGGAAAATCATTAATAAAACACAACAAACTCTACCTCCAACTCTAAATAAGCTAAAACTGATTATCTCCATGCCAATTGGTGGGAGCTAACTTTTTTTCTATAGTGTCAGCCTCCTAGTCGCAGCAGCACACACCCATGGTCTCCTGTGTCCCCCAACGAAGCAATAGAGAAAAATGCTTTCCACAACATTAAGACGACGATCTGGTGTGTCTCAGCAGTTCTGTCATATTTGATGGCAACAATAGCACATTGAAAAACACAGCAAGGGAAATTCTATGATGTCAGCGCGTCATAACAGCAGAAATACCATAAAAGTCTACGTCATTCTGCCCTTTGATCACAGTTATGGAGATTTCAGAAGAGTTAGTATTTCAATATTTCTTGCTGCCGAGCATAATCTACAAAACATCAATTGGAGCCAGCTTGTCTGACTGAGAAAGGGTGAAGAGGACACAAAGCAGTACAGAACTGCCACAAAGTTATTGTCATACAAATGGTTTTAAAAAGCCAAAACTTACTTTGAGTGCTAAACTCTACAAGTATTCTTGACTCTGCACTGTACTGCATTTTCTCAGTCTCTTGTAAGAGCCCTAACTTCCTGCGTTCAGGAAGCGCAGATCCTGCGAGCCCTAGAAGGCATGTTGTACAGATTGGCAAGTGCATGACTAGCAAGTACGCGTATTATTACTACCAATTCATTGATACCACTTCACTTTCAAGGGAATCTGTCATCAGGTTTTTGCTATGTAATCTGAGAGCTGCATAATGTAGGGGCAGAGACCCTGATTCCAGGGATGTGCCACTTACTGGGTTTTGTGTTCCAATTTCAATAAAAACTGTTTTATCAGCAGGAGATTATCACTAGAGGACTAGGTGTCTCCTGTCTCATGGTTCAACCCCATCCTCACCACTGATTAGCTGCTTTCTGTGAATACAGTGTACGAAAAAGCTGCCAATCAGTGGTGTGGGATAGGTTATACATGGCTCAACGTTCTGAGCTCTACTAGATCTGCAGCAAATAAAACAGCACAACTGCTGCACCTAGAAACTAAGTCAGATTACTTAGCCAAAACCTGCTGACAGGTTCCCTTTAAGGGAACATGTCATGTCCAAAAATGCTATTTACCTGCAGCTATACAGTTGATGTGCAGGTAAATAGCTTTAAAATCATGTTAAGCAGCTCTACAGCAACAGCTCCTACAGGGAAAAAATTAAGTGTTATTCTCCCTGTAGCCGCATGGATCTAGCCAACGGTTATAGTCACTGCCCACTAGACAGTGAATGCGGCTTTAATAACTCCCATACACATTGTCTGTTTTGTAGGCTGTCAATCAAACGTTACAGAACGGGTTGTCAATCAATGTACCAGGGAGTGATTACTGCGGCCCTCACTCCATACTGAGTGGTGACAGTAATTTCTACCTGCACCAACCTCAAGACTGGAAGTGAGCAGTCGCTGGGAGGATTTCAGTTAATTTTCTCCCTGTAGCTGTGGCTCCAGTACGGCAGGCAGGATTTTAACACAATTTACCTGCAGATTAAATAGAATTTCTGGACATGACAGGTTCCCTTTAAGAATAGAAACAAAAACGAAAGAAAAATTGTGCTCTATATGTTAGTGACTTCATTCATGCCGTTTATAACAAAAGCTGAAATTCTTGCTCGACATTAAGAGTCAGAACCACCATTTTAATTGTTTTTCGTTCTTTGAATGGTCCCCCAATAATCATCTCATCGCAGGTTGTCAAACTAGTGGAAACACCAGTAATCACCTAATCTACATGGAAACTGAGTGGTAAGGATTAGGAACTAAAATGATTATTTTACAGTATATAAAGAAGGACTGGGAAGTCTGAAGTTGAAGGGCTTTTCTAATGTTCTACCTTAAGGAGCACACTGCTCTCCTGCCCCTCTGCTTTGCTGGAGGCGGTATGCTCCTGAAGATTGACAGATTGGACAAGGGGCATGGTTATGGTTAGAACAGTGCCATCTCCAAGAAAGCCATCAGATGCAGCATGGAAAAAAAAAAAAAGGCGGAAGCACTGAAGCAGGAAGGAAGCTATCTGACCAGCTTCAGAACGCCACCAGGAGGCTCTAAATTATAAAGCCTACAAGCAGCGCACGCTCCGTGTCTAAGTAATATTCTACCATTCCTGAGAACAGAGAGCAGTTTTAATAGGAGCAATTGTGAAGTTGCTTGTTTTTACAAGCACTTTGCTGTTTTTCCCCACTTACTGGTCACATCGATATGTTGAGAAACAAAGTTTCTCTTGAATACCTTCTGTTGCTAATAGTGCCTGTGAGCGGCGCTATTGCGGTCCGCTCACCCTCTTCACGTGACTGCCGGGCTCCGTGACCTCTGATGTCTGGTGAGATCACGTCAACTGAGGCGGGCCGCAGTCTTCCAGAGTCACCGTTTCACCGCTCGTCACAGCCCAGCATCACAGCGCAGCATCTCCCTGCTCTCTCCTTCACTGCAGACAGCCACAAGCAGGAGCGACGCTGGACTATGATGCTGAACTGTGACGAGCGCTGAAACGCCCCCCACAACGCAGTGACTCACGGAGACTGGGGCCGGCCGCAGTGATGTCAGGTCAACTGGAAATTGACATGACATCACCGGATCCCAGAGGTCACTAAGCCCGGGGGTCACACAAAGGGGGATGAGCGGATGGCAACAGCGCCGATCACACACTATTGGCAACGCAAGGTATTTGAGCGAAATCTTGTTTCTTAACATACTATTTGATGTGGCCAATAATGAAAAGGGGAGAACCACCTCTTTAACTACTTGAGACAACCCCTACGAGGGCACCAAACTCACCCAGTTTCTTCACAAACTATATTTTTAATTGTTCACCCAAAACGAGCAGGAAAGATAAAAGACTGCCCTAAAAAATTGGCGGCATTATCCCCCAAGCCAGCAGACATGATTGTATAGAAAATTTCCTCCTCCATCATTTACACGGCCAATCAATTTTTTATATGCAGGCTGAAGACTTCTTCATCCTTTATATTCCTTCCAGGGGCGCAGAAGCCAAATTGATGCCTTCAAAGTACTTGTGGTGCTACTTGTGCCTGGTATCTCCCTCCCCGACCTCTCCTTCAAAACACGGTTAAGACCCTACTTGCGCTCCTGATTTCTTTCCAGAATTTCTCCACTTACAATCAATTTTGTTATGTAAATAGATGCAAATTCTATTTATGTTTCTAAGATCCAGAATATCTACTATATTCGCTATATAATGGTTCTAAGCGACCACTGGGGGAACTCTATGATTATATTAGGTAGTTTAGGACTTAAAGAACAGAGTTCCAACCAATGAAGGGAATTTTGTTTACTTACCGTAAATTCCTTTTCTTCTAGCTCCAATTGGGAGACCCAGACAATTGGGTGTATAGCTATTGCCTCTGGAGGCCACACAAAGTATTACACTTAAAAGTGTAAGGCCCCTCCCCTTCTGGCTATACACCCCCAGTGGGACCACTGGCTCACCAGTTTTAGTGCCAAAGCAAGAAGGAGGAAAGCCAATAACTGGTTTAAAGACCAATTCAATCTGAGGAAACATCGGAGAACTGAACCATACCACATGAACAACATGTGTACCCGAAAAAACAGAAAAACCCCGAGAAAACAGGGCGGGTGCTGGGTCTCCCAATTGGAGCTAGAAGAAAAGGAATTTACGGTAAGTAAACAAAATTCCCTTCTTTTTCGCTCCTAATTGGGAGACCCAGACAATTGGGACGTCCAAAAGCAGTCCCTGGGTGGGTAAAAGAATACCTCGTGATAGGGCCGTCAAACAGCCCTTCCCTACAGGTGGGCAATCGCCGCCTGAAGGACTTATCTACCTAGGCTGGCGTCTGCCGAAGCGTAGGTATGCACCTGAAAATGCTTAGTAAAAGTATGCAGACTCAATCAGGTAGTTGCCTGACACACCTGCTGAGCCGTAGCCTGGTGCCGTAATGCCCAGGATGCACCCACGGCTCTGGTAGAATGGGCCTTCAGCCTTGAGAGAACCAGAAGCCCAGAAGAACTGTAGGTTTCAAGAATTGGTTCCTCGATCCCCCGAGCCAGGGTGGATTCAGAAACTTGCGACTGTTTACGCCGACCAGCGACAAGGACAAAGAGTGCATCCGGGTGGCGCAGGAGCGCCATGCGGGAAGTAGAACCTGAGTGCTCTCACCAGAACCAACAGATGCAAATCCTTCTGAAATTGATGGACTGGACGAGGACACAAAGAAGGTGAGGTGATATCCTGATTGATATGAAAGTGGGATACCACCTTAGGGAGAAATTCCGGAATCGGACGCAGAACTACCCTGTCCTGGTGAAGGACCAGGAAGGGAGATTTGTATGAGAGCGTTGCTAGCTCGGAAACTCTCCCAAGAGACGAGACCGTTACTAGAAGGCCACTTCCCGAGAAAGCGGGAAGGGAGACCTCTTTCAAAGGCTCGAAAGGCGGCCTCTGGAGAGCAATGAGAACCTTGTTCAGATCCCAGGGCTCTAACGGCCGCCTGTACGGAGTGCTGAGAAGACAAACTCCCCGTAGGAACGTGCGTACCTGAGGAAGTCGTTTCTGAAAAAATACAGATAGCGCTGAGACTTGTCCCTGAAGGGAACTGAGCGACAACCCTTTTTCCAACCTAGATTGCAGGAAGGAAGGAAACATAGACGATGCAACCGGCCAGGGAGAAACACCCTGCGCCGAGCACCGAGATAAGAATATCTTCCACGTCCTGTGGTCAATCTTGGCGGACGTTGGTATGCTAGCCTGTCTCATGGTGGCAACCACGTCCTGAGGTAACCCTGACGACACTAGGTTCCAGGACTCAATGCCACACCATCAGGTTGAGGGCCGTAGAATTCAAATGGAAGAATGGCCCTTGAGACAGCCAGTCTGATTGGTCTGGTAGTGCCCCCGGTTAGCCTACCGTGAGGCACCACAGAACCGGGAACCACAACACCCTCGGCCAATCTGTAGCGACGAGGATGGCGCGGCCGCAGTCGGTCCTGATCTAACGCAGCACTCTGGGCAACCATGCTAGAGGTGGCACATAAGGTAGCTGGAACTGCGACCAATGCTGAACTAAGGCGTCTGCCGCCAGAGCTCGATGATTGTGAAACCGTGCCATGAAGCTGGCACATTGTTGTTGTGCCGTGACGCCATTAGATCGACGTCCGGCCTCTGTCAGCGGCGCCAGATCTCCTGAAACCCGTCCGGGTGAAGAGACCATACCCTTTCGGCCACCCCCCGGCGACTTAGGAAGTCAGCTTCCTAGTTTTCCACGCCTGGGATGTGAACTGTGGATATGGTGGATGCCGTGTCTTCCACCCACATCAGAACCTGCCGGACTTCCTGGAAGGCTTGCCGGTTGCGCGTTCTTCCTTGGTGGTTGATGTATGCCACCGCTGTGGAGTTGTCCGACTGAAGTCGGATTTGCTTGCTTTCCAGCTGCTGTTGGAAGGTTTGCAGGGCAAGATACACTGTTCTGTGTTCAAGAACATTGATCTGAAGGGTGGACTGTTGCTGAGTCCACGTACTCTGAGCGCTGTGGTGGAGAAAAAACTGCTCCCCACCCTGATCGACTCGCGTCTGTCGTAACTATCGCCCAGGATGGGGATAGGAAGGACCTTCTTTTTGACCATGAGGTGGGAAGAAGCCACCACCGTAGAGATTCCTTGGCCGCCTGAGAAAGAAAGACGACTCTGTTGAGGGAGGTCGACTCCCCGTCCCATTGGCGGAGAATGTCACATTGTAGTGGACGCAGATGAAACTGCGCGAAAAGAACTGCCTCCATTGCTACCATCTTACGTAGGAAGTGCATGAGGCGTCTCAATGTGTGCGACTGGTTCTTAAAGAAGAGATTGCAGCCCGTAGTGAATGCTGTTTGTCTAGCGGAAGCTTCACTATCGCTGAGAGAGTATGAAACTCCATGCCTAGATATGTTAGCGATAGGGTCGGGGTCGGATCTGACTTTAAAAAGTTGATGATCCACCCAAAACTCTAGAGAGTCTCCAGCGCAACGTTCGGGCAGTGTCGGCATGTTTCCTAAGAGAGTGCCTTGACAAGTAGATCGTCTAAATATGGGATCACAGAGTGACCCTGAGAGTGCAGGACTGTGACTACTGCTGCCCTGACCTTGGCGAAGACCAGTGGGACTGTCGCTAGCCGGAAGGTAGAGCTACGAACAGAAGGTGTTCGTCTCCTATAACGAAGCGTAGAAACGCTAGTGCTCTGGATCAATCGGCACGTGTGGATAAGCATCCTTGATGCCTAATGATGCTAGGAAATCTCCTTGGGACATTGAGGCGATGACATGGCGGAGGGATTCCATCCGGAACCGCCTGGTGTCCACGAGCTTGCTGAGCAGTTTTAGATCCAGAACGGGACGGAACGGCCCGTTCTTATAGGCACCGCAAATAATTTGGGGTAAAAACCGTGACCTTGTTCCTGAAGAGGAACGGGGGTCATCACTCTTTCTGCCTATAGAGTGCACCCTGTTTGCAGAAGAGCAGCGGCTCGGCCGGGAGGTGGAGAAGTTCTGAAGAATCGAGTTGGAGGACGAGAAGTGAGCTCTATCCTGTACCCGTGAGACAGAATGTCTCACACCCAACGGTCATTGACCTATGGCAGCTAAATATCGCCAAGGCGGGCGAGCCTGCTACCGACCGAGGATGCGGAGAGAGGAGGCCGCAAGTCATGAGGAAGCCGCCTTGGAAGCGGGTTTTCAGACTGTCTCTTCTTTGGGCGTGACTGAGCCCGCCAAGAATCTGAGCTCCTATGATCCTTTTGAGTCCACATTGGACGAGGAAAAATGGGACCTGGCCGAGCCTCGAAAAGACCGAAACCCCGACTGCCTCCTGCTCTGTTGGGGTTTGTTGTGTCCGGGCTGAGGAAAGGATGAATCCTTACCCCTGGACTGTTTAATGGTTACATCCAAACGCTCACCAAACAGTCGGTCAGCAGAAAAAGGCAACTGGTTAAGCACCCTTTTTTGGAAGCAGAATCTGCCTTCCATTCACTTAACGAGCAGACCAGGCTCTGCTTAAAAACACGGAGTAGCGGAGGCTACTGCCGCACGGTTCGCAGAGTCTAGGGCAACCTGACCCGCGTAAGAAACAAATGCAGACATTTGAGAGGTTAAGGATGCCACCTGCGGCACAGATGTACGTGTAACCGTGTCAATCTGTGTAAGACAAGCTGAAATAGCTTGGAGTGCCCCAAGGGTGAGAATGCTGGAGCCAACGGTGCGCCGACAGCCTCATAGATGGATTTAGACCAGAGATCCATCTGTCTGTCAGTGGCATCTTTAAGTGCAGCTCCATCTCCCACTGCAACTATGGATCTAGCTACAAGCCTGGAGATTGGAGGATGCCGCTTGGGACACTGGGTCCAGTCCTTGACCACGTCAGGGGGCAGGGATAACGTGTATCCTAAGCCGTTTGGAGAAGCGCATATCTGGATAAGTGTGGTGTTCCTGGACTGCCTCTCTGAAGGCAGAGTGGTCCAGAAAAATACGTGAAGCTGACTCCTCCACTGGAGGAGCTGGGTGAGAAATAACCAACATTCTATTGATGGACGCTATAAGATTATTCACTATGGCGTCACCATTAGGTGTATCCAGATTGAGAGCGGTCTCAGGATCAGAATCCTGAGCCGCTACTTCCGCCTCATTACACAGAGAGTCCTTCTGCTAGGACCCTGATGAAACCGAGGGCCGCTCAAGTGAGCCCGCTTAGGCTGTCTGGGACTGACGTCTGTGCAGAGCCGTGACTCTGGGATGCGTGTGACATTCCCGGAGCTGTTAGTTGTTCACACTGAGGGGGGCCATGGATCAATGATTCAACAGTGCCCATGTTGTGAGAGACATGTCCGGACTGCTAGGCTTCTAGTATCATAGCCATAGTCTCAGAAAATCTGTCAGTAAATACTGCAGACACCGTCCTCATCCTCTGGCCATTAGCAGAGACTCCGGCTGAGTTGGATACAATGGGGGTCTATGTAACCTGCCGGCCGTATAGCCGTACATGCTGTACCGGCTGCATAGAAAAACATGTGGTTCTGCACCTTTGTTTTACACAGAGAATATGCTGATAACTCCTCCGCACAATCCAGGAGGGTATATACAACGTGCGACCAAACAGTGCAATGTATATAGTAGAAGCATATCTATAAGTGCACTTCTGCACTAGTGGGGTTAGCACCACAGGTGCTGCTTAACGCCTGTTGCAGCGATTGTGTGACTATCAGAATGCCAGGGTCTTCCACACTTGTCTCTGTATCGTACAGAAAACTGACACTAATGGCTGCCGGCGTCCTGTATAGAGAAGGAAGCCGTGGGCGTGCCTGAGAAAGTGCGGGAATCCGGTTTCACAGTGCACACAGTGAGAGGGGTGGAGTATGCAAAACATACTCCAGCTCTCAGCGCTGCTGTGCTATGCAGCGTCACGCCCCTACCCTGACTGTCAGGGCTGTGGGCGGTAACGAAGGGAGACTAGGCCCAGAAGCCGGGGACTCGAGTTAATAAGCGCGGCCGGCATATCAGTGCTGGCCGGCGCGGAAGTCCCCGGCGCACCACAACTCCCAGCGGCGCCTTAAATAAAAACGGCAGCGGCGTTAGCGCGGTAGTCACCCAATACACTAACACACCCAGCAACGCTGTGGTGTGCGATGGCACTAGTGCGGACAGCGCCGCTGTCCCTGGCGCACTAACACACCCAGCAGTGCTGCCGTGTGTCTGCGCGGTCCCCACCGGGACACCGAGTACCTCCATGTAGCAGGGCCATGTCCCTGAAGATACTCCGCTCCATGTCCAGCAGTACCAGGGGCTGTGGATGGAGCACGGCCTCAGTGCCTGGAGACCGATAGAATCCCACTTCACCCAGAGCCCTGTAAAAAGGGATGGGGAAGGAAGCAGCATGTGGGCTCCAGCCTCCGTACCCGCAATGGGTACCTCAACCTTAACAAACACCTCCGACATGAAGTGGGGTGAGAAGGGAGCATGCTGGGAGCCCTGTATGGGCCCTCTTTTCTTCCATCCGACATAGTCAGCAGCTGCTGCTGACTAAACAGTGGAGCTATGCGTGGATGTGTTGCCTCCTTCGCACAAAGCACAAAACTGGTGAGCCAGTGGTCCCACTGGGGGTGTATAGCCAGAAGGGGAGGGGCCTTACACTTTTAAGTGTAATACTTTGTGTGGCCTCCAGAGGCAATAGCTATACACCCAATTGTCTGGGTCTCCCAATTAGGAGCGAAAAAGAAATAAAGATGTGTTAATAGTCCGTGTTCAATACACTTTGCACATATCAACAGTATAAGCTAGTGTAAGAAACAGATCTTCCCTGATGAAGCGGTAATACACCAACGCGAAAATGCGCGTGTGGAGGGTCTTTCTTTCTTTCTCTGGTGGGCACGCTAATTTTGGGGTGTACTATTGATTTAATGTTGGTAAACAAACAGTTTTGCGGTTCATCTGAGTCCATTGAGACTATACTATTTATTTGCACAGAATCTGCACCTTACAGGATTTTTTACCCATATGCATTGATCCTTAAATGACCCCCCCCCCCTTTTTTGTATGTAGCCATATCACCTCTCGTGGGGTCACCAAATATCCCCTTTCTTATTGTCCAGCTTCTATGAATTATAAATCTAACGCTAAATATTTATGTATTTTTTCTTAATATATTTTTGATACCGCAAGTTTAAATAAAGATTCTAATTTTTATTAATACTTGACTTGTGAACTCCGAATCCTTTCTTTGTTGATAGTGTAAGAAATGGTGTAATACATCTTATCAGAGAAATAATTTTTCTCCACTTATGATCCACTTCCTCTGCTCTCAAACTCACTATACATTGTGAAAAAAAAACATTTTTTTAAAGCCATTGTGCACAAAGCAAGACAGACGGCCAAGCACAGTGAGGAGTCAGGTTATACCTCCTATTATTTTCTATGGTGACGGGAGGGGGAGCAGGAGGAGTGAGGATATAGGCAAAGGGAGAGAGGGGCAGCTCAAGCTGTATGTAGCGAGTGATTTAGCCAATTCCTGGAGCTGGATCCACAGCTACACTGCTCAGTTTAGCTGTATAAATCTCCTCCATGCAGCAACTTGTGAACATGTCCTAAACAGAGAAATATGAGGAATCCCACAGTTTCTGTGTAAGGAAGAAATCATAGCAGCTAGTCTTCTGTAAGCCGTTAAGAGACAACTGAAATGTAGAGTGTGCGAAGCAGAAAACTGGTGAGACATGCAGGATGCAAGTCATATAATGGCCAGAAAGTGTCATTCATGATGTACATACACGATAACTTATTCTGAAAGACGTTACCAGAAGTGGCAGGTATGGTTTTAAGAAATTAAATGGTAGAGAAGTTTGGAACTAAAAGATACTTTTTTTTTTCAATTTTATTTTAAGAACACTCCTGAAATGTCAGAAGTTTTGATCAGTAGAGGTCAAGGCGCAGAGATCACCACCAATTTTTGAAACAAAGAGCTCTGAGACCCTTTTCGGAGCGGTGTGCAGGCCCAAAATAAATCTGTGGGTTCATAGACCACTAAGCTTGTCTCCCTGTGCCGACCCGATCACACATATAAGGCCATGTGCCCACGCTGCGGAAAATGCGCGGATTTTGCCGCGGATTTCTCGCGGAAAAGCCGCAGATTTCCCGAAAATCTGCAGCACAGCTACTCCCCAGCCATTTCTATGGCATTTTGGAAATGCTGTGTCCACGCTGCGGATTTTTCCGCAGCGGAAATCGTGCGGATTTTCGTCCGGAAAAATCTGCAACATGTCAATTATTGTTGCGGATTTTCATCCGGATTTTGGCTTTAAAATTGGGGGGAATGCGCACCAAAATCCGCATCAAATCCGCGGCAATTCCGCGGTAAATCCGCACCTTTGAAAAGGTGCGGATTTTGCGGGAAAGCTGCGGATTTTGATGCAGAAAAATCCACAGCTACATTCTCCCGTGGACACATAGCCTAAGAGTTCAGCATCCGTTGCTAGAGCGGGGTCTCTGTACCTGTACTTCCACCAATCAAAAAATACAAACAGTTTTATAACGTTCCCTTGTACCCTAGAATGTTGTACACTACAATGAGACCAATCAATATTTAAGATAAGTATTAAGTAAAGGTAAGTACCAGCCCTGAAAATAAACCGCAGCTTCATAGATGCTAATACTTAAGTGACAGGACCGGATGCAGATAATAGTACCTTCTCTCCTGGCCTCCCGTCCTTTACGTCTCTCCTCTGCTCGCCGCTGTCGCTCTTTCAGTTCTTTCTGCTGTTCCCATTGTTTCCTTTCGCGCTCACGATTACGTTCAAGTTGTTCCAAACGATCGCTGCAAGAAAAAAAAAAAAATAATAATAAACAGGAGAGGAAATACATGGGGTCTGACAATAAGATGTTCACAGGGTGCCAAACTATTGAGATCCCCAAAAATTAACTGCAAGTTATAGATGAACCCATCGTTACAGGAGAAACAAAGCAATACCCAATTTACACATATTTACTGTCCATGTAATGTGTGGATGGGCGGAGGCTTCCAAAACGTGGGCGTTTCTTTGTAGCAGCTAACCACTGGGGGTATAAATGAGGATGCTGATGATATATGATGAATATGAACTCCAATTTTCACCATTTACATCCTTCCATTTTCTCCCCCTCCATAAACTTGAGTGCAACTGTTATTATGGATATTATATGTTCTGTTCACTTTGCACCAGTTCAGACTAGAAGTTTAGGAAGTGCGGGCAATTCTTCTATTTTGTATTATGGAGTCATGTCCTTTGTTTTCGCACTCCTCCCAGTTACTTCAGGTGTTTTAATTTTCATTCTGCAGGTTCTTTTCTAGCCCATATAAGTGGACAGTTTAAACAACAAGAGAGGCATAAAAAAGAGAATTTTGTTTACTTACCGTAAATTCTTTTTCTTATAGTTCCGTATTGGGAGACCCAGACCATGGGTGTTTAGCTTCTGCCTCCGGAGGACACACAAAGTACTACACTTAAAAGTGAGCTTATACACCCCCTGGTGAGCAGACCCAGCCAGTTTAGTGCAAAAGCTGAAGGAGAATAGCCACCCACAAGTAGAACAGAGCAAGAGCCGGAACAACCGGAGACTCTGTCCACGACAACAGCCGGTGATAACACGCGGAACAAAAAAGTGCCAACAGGCAGGGTGCTGGGTCTCCCAATACGGAACTATAAAAAAAAGAATTTACGGTAAGTAAACAAAATTCTCTTTTTCTTTATCGTTCCTTTGGGAGACCCAGACCATGGGACGTTCCAAAGCAGTCCATGGGTGGGAAATAAACAGAAAAACTAAGAAGTAGGCAGAACCTAACTTTACAAATGGGCGACAGCCGCCTGAAGGATGCGTCTGCCCAAGCTCGCATCTGCCGAAGCATGAGCATGCACTTGGTAGTGCTTCGAAAAGGTGTGCAGGCTAGACCAAGTGGCAGCCTGACAGACTTGTTGAGCGGTAGCCTGGTGCCTGAAAGCCCAAGAGGCACCGACAGCTCTGGTCGAATGTGCCTTGATCCCCGGCGGGGGAGGCACCTGAGAACTCTGGTAGGCGTCCGAAATGGTTGACCTAATCCAACGGGCTAAGGTCGGCTTAGAAGCAGAAAGGCCCTTGCGCCGACCTGTGGTTAGCACAAAAAGAGAGGTGCACCGCCTAATCGCAGTGGTGCGAGACACATAGATCCGGAGAGCACGCACCAGATCCAGAGTATGCAGCGCTTTTTCAAAGCGATGAACAGGGGCCGGACAGAAGGACGGTAAGGTAATGTCCTGGTTAAGGTGGAAGGGAGAGACCACCTTTGGAAGAAAGTCCGGAGTCAGACGGAGAACCACCTTGTCTTGATGAAAAACTAAAAAAGGTGACTCCGAGGAGAGCGCAGCCAAATCAGAGACTCTCCTGAGAGAAGTTATGGCAACCAGAAAGGCCACCTTCTGTGAAAGCCGAGACAAAGAAACATCCCTAAGAGGCTCAAAGGGGGGTTTCTGCAAAACCGTGAGAACCAAGTTAAGGTCCCAGGGATCCAAGGGCCGCCGGTAAGGCGGAATGATGTGAGACGCGCCTTGCATGAAGGTGCGGACCTGAGCCAGCCGAGCGAGACGCCGCTGGAACAGAACTGACAGAGCTGAGACTTGTCCCTTGAGAGAGTTGAGGGACAGTCCTAGCTGCAGACCGTAACTATGGGGAGATTTTTTGTTTTTTTTTTAGGTTTTTGCACCCAGTTCAGACTTAGAATGGTGTTCCAAACGTTATTCCTTATTTACTAGCTGCAGACCGGACTGTAGAAAAGACAGAAGGGTCGGCAAGGAGAATGGCCAAGGGGGATGGTCGGTAGAGCGACACCAGGACAGGAAAATTTTCCAAGTCCTGTGATAGATCTTAGCGGAGGAAGACTTACGGGCCCGAGTCATAGTGGAGATGACTTCAGGAGGAATACCAGAAGCCGTCAAAATCCAGGACTCAAGAGCCACGCCATCAATTTGAGGGCCGCAGAATTCGGGCGGAAAAAAGGACCTTGCGAGAGTAGGTCTGGACGGTCCGGGAGATGCCACGGCATCTCTACGGACAGATGGAGCAGGTCCGGATACCAAGCTCGCCTGGGCCAGTCCGGTGCAATGAGGATGACTCGACGACCCTCCATTCTGATCTTGTGCAGAACTCTGGGCAAGAGAGCTAGAGGGGGAAACACGTAGGACAGACGAAACTGGGACCAGTCTTGAACCAGAGCGTCCGCGGCGAATGCCTGGGGATCGTGGGAGCGAGCCACGTAAACAGGAACTTTGTTGTTGTGACGGGATGCCATTAGGTCCACGTCCGGAGTGCCCCATTTGCGGCAGATTGACTGAAACACTGCCGGGTGCAGGGACCACTCGCCACCGTCCACGGTTTGACGGCTGAGATAATCTGCCTCCCAGTTTTCAACGCCTGGGATGTGGACTGCGGATATGGTGGACTTGGAGTCCTACGCCCATTGAAGGATGCGTTGTACCTCCAACATTGCCAGGCTGCTGCGTGTCCCGCCTTGGTGATTGATGTAGGCAACCGCTGTCGCGTTGTCTGACTGGACTCGAATGTGCCTGCCCGCCAACAGGTGGTGAAATGCTAGGAGAGCTAGAAGCACGGCTCTGGTTTCCAGCACATTGATTGAAAGGGCTGACTCGGACGGAGTCCAAGTGCCCTGCGCTCTGTGGTGGAGACATACCGCTCCCCAGCCGGATAGACTGGCATCCGTGGTGAGAATCACCCAGGACGGGGCCAGGAAGGAGCGCCCCTGGGACAGGGAGAGGGGCCGAAGCCACCACTGAAGAGAGCTCCTGGTCTGTGGCGACAGAGCCACTAACCTGTGTAAGGAGGAAGGCCGCTTGTCCCAACAGCGGAGAATGTCCAGTTGCAGGGTGCGCAGATGGAACTGGGCAAAGGGAACAGCCTCCATGGACGCCACCATTTGACCCAGCACCTGCATCAGACGCCTGAGGGTATAATGGCGGGGCCTCAGCAGAGAGCACACCGCTAGCTGGAGGGACTTCTGTTTGACTAAGGGCAACTTCACAAGTGCCGGCAAAGTCTCGAACTGCATCCCTAGTTACGTGAGGCTCTGGGTCGGAGTTAGAGTGGATTTGGGCAGATTGACCAACCACCCGAATTGGGCTAGAGTGGCGAGAGTGAGCGAGACACTCCGCTGACAGTCTGCGCTGGATGGAGCCTTGACTAGAAGGTCGTCCAGGTAAGGAATCACTGCCAACCCCTGGAGGTGCAGAACCGCAATCATTGCTGCCATGACCTTGGTGAATACCCGAGGGGCCGTGGCTAACCCGAAGGGGAGAGCCACGAATTGGAAATGATCTTCTCCTATTGCAAAACGTAGCCAACGCTGGTGTGAAACTGCAATTGGCACATGCAGATAGGCATCTCTGATGTCGATGGATGCCAGGAAATCCCCTTGGGTCATTGAGGCAATGACTGATCGCAGGGACTCCATGCGAAAGTGCCGCACCTGAACATGCTTGTTGAGAAGCTTGAGATCCAGGATGGGCTGGAAGGTACCGTCCTTTTTGGGAACTAGGAAGAGATTTGAGTAGAAACCTCTGAACCGTTTCCGGGCGGGAACCGGTACAATCACTCCGTTGGCCTGCAAGGCTGCCACGGCCTGAGAGAAGGCGGCAGCCTTGGAGCAAGGGGGAGTTGAGAGAAAAAATCTGTTTGGCGGGCTGGAAGAGAATTCTATCCTGTAGCCGTGGGAGATGATATCTCTCACCCACTGATCGGAGACGTGTTGAAACCAAGCGTCGCCATAGTGGGAGAGCCTGCCACCGACTAAGGACGTCGCCGGAGCGGGCAGAGAGTCATGAGGAGGCTGCCTTAGTGGCAGCACCTCCTGCGGTCTTCTGTGGACGCGCTTTTGGGCGCCAGTTGGATTTCTGGTCCTTGGCTGAGTTAGCGGACGAGGCCGAGGGCTTAGAGGACAACCAGTTGGAGGAACAAAAGGAACGAAACCTTGACTGATTCCTACCCTGGGCAGGTTTCCTGGTTTTGGTTTGTGGCATGGAAGTACTCTTCCCACCAGTAGCTTCCTTAATAATTTCATCCAGCTGTTCACCGAACAGCCGGGACCCAGCAAAAGGGAGCCCACCAAGGTACTTCTTAGAAGAAGCATCTGCCTTCCACTCTCGAAGCCACAAGACCCTGCGGATAACGAGGGAATTAGCCGAAGCCACCGCAGTGCGGTGAGAAGCCTCCAGCATGGCAGACATGGCATAAGATGAAAAAGCTGAAGCTTGGGAAGTTAAGGCAACCTTTTCGGGCATAGATTCCCTGGTGAGGGAATGCATCTCCTCTAGAGAAGCAGACATGGCTTTGAGAGCCCACACTGCTGCAAAAGTCGGGGAAAACGCGGCCCCCGCCGCTTCATACACGGATTTGGCCAGAAGGTCAATCTGCCGGTCAGTAGAATCCTTAAGGGAGGTGCCATCAGCCACCGACACAACGGTCCGGGCTGAGAGCCTAGACACCGGAGGGTCTACCTTTGGGGACTGAGCCCACTCCTTGACCACCTCAGGTGGGAAGGGAAAACGGTCATCAGAACCACGCTTTGGGAAGCGTTTGTCAGGACAGGCCCTGGGTTTGGTCACAGCAGCCTGAAAACTGGAGTGGTTAAAGAACACACTCTTTACTCTCTTAGGCGAGGTAAACTGGTGCTTTTCTGAAAGAGAAGGTTGCTCCTCTGATACTGGCGGATTGAGATCCAGTACAGAATTAATGGAAGCAATCAAGTCACTAAAATCTGAGTCACTCTCGGACAGATCAATGGGGTACATGGAGTTAGCCTCCGAGCCCCCTGTAAAGGCATCCTCTTCATCCTGCGAGTCAGCTCTTAAATCAGAGCCGCGGGAGGAGGAGGGAGAGGGAACCCTGCGTCTCCTCTTAGGAGGACGGGGTCTGGGCCCTGATGATGAATCCTCTGTGAGCTCCGAACCTAAGGGACCCATAGCAGTAGGGGCACCCTGTAAAGGGGGCTGATGCATATTTATCAAAGTCCTGGACAGAAGTCCCATGGACTCAGCAAAAGACTGGGAGATAGACCTAGAAAAGGATTCTACCCAAGCCGGGGGTTCGTCCACAGGAGCAGGAGCAGCCCGAGAGACCCCTGGGGGTGAGACTCCAGGCTGTGACACCGCCAAGTTAGAGCAGACATCACAATGAGGATAGGTGCTCGGTTCAGGCAGCAGGAGCTTACATGCAGCGCATACAGAATAAAGCTTTGGAGCCTTGCTCCTTGTGTGAGACATGCTGCTGGAGTGGTGGCTCTGCAAGAGAATGAACCCCAGAGAGTATATACAGAGGTCCACAACCAGAGACCGGTTGTGGTTTACCAGACCGCTGGAGCGGTGTTGTGTGCCCTCCAGATCCCGAAGCCCGGACCCCCATGCACAGCACTTCAGCAGGGATGCAGAGTGCAGACCAGCGCCGAGTGAACTGAGAAGATGGCCGCCGGAGCGAAGAGAGGGGGCGGGACTTGGCTTGAGAGCGGGAACTGGAGGGCCATAGAGACCTACAGAGAGGAGACACGCACAGCAGTGGGGAGTGTCCCTCCCCTGTGCAGAACGGCCGCCGGGAGGAGCAGAGCCTGTCCCTCTGCATGAATGACATGCGAGGGCAGAGAACAGAAACTAGGCCTCCAGCAAAGCCAGGGCCTAAATTTGAGCGGCGAGGCCGACGCGCAGGCACCATCGGCGCGGTTCTCGGGCGACAGCTAGAGAACCCGCCGGAAATGCCTATAAATACAGTAAGCACACTCTCCCCAACAATAAAGTACAGGGACCCCCAAAATATAAACGTCTCAGGTACTTAGCTGCTGAGACGCAGGGCCAGGTCCCTGGGGATGAGTGCTCCCGTCCAGCAGGGTCTTGAAGGGCTGCGGATGGAGACCGGTCTCCTGCCAGGCAGGGAAACCGTGCTGGCTCCCACTTCAAGCCAGAGCCCAGGAGGGATGGTGAAGGAGCACGGCATGTAAGGCTCCAGCCTTTGAAATCAACCTTACAACACCGCCGACACAGTGGGGTGAGAAGGGTCATGCCGGGGGTCCAGACGTGGACCCGCACTTCTTCAATCTCATTTCAAAAGGAAAAAATCATATGAGAATGCATGTGTGGATGTATGCCTCCTGATCACAAAGCGATAAACTGGCTGGGTCTGCTCACCAGGGGGTGTATAAGCTCAGAGGGAGGAGCTACACTTTTAAGTGTAGTACTTTGTGTGTCCTCCGGAGGCAGAAGCTAAACACCCATGGTCTGGGTCTCCCAAAGAAACGATAAAGAAAATAAAATAAGATCCAGATGAGAGTTACACCTTGGCACAAGTAAATTTGTCCATTTTTATTTGCATTTAAAAAAAGAAAAAAAAATTGCATATTTTCTAGGCAGTAATGCATATTCACATTCTAATGTTCCCCATTTACATACAGTGGAACCTCGGATTACGAGCAGAATGTGTGTGAGTATGCTCGTAATCCAAGTTACTCGTATAGCAAGGCAACTTTTCCCATAGGAAACAATTGAAACTCACACAATCCGTTCCACAACTTCCCTATTGTACCATTTCACACACAGAAACACACACACATTATTCTCACCTATACTCCCGTTCCCTCGGCAGCCTCTTCCCTGGTTCTTGCAGTCCGCAGGCATGTGGACCCAGTATGGATCGCAGCTGACATAGAAGCTGCTACTGTCAGTGCTTCAGCAGCAAACGTCATATGCTTGCCTCTAATTGGTCAGCGTGCTGCCTTTGGGAGGTGTGCCAGAGAGAGCTCAGCGCCGGCAGACATGAAGCACAGACAGCAGTAGTCCCTGCACCAGCTGTCATTGTTACTTGATCCACGTGCCAGTGGGCCATAAGAAGCAGCCAGAGCGGGTCAGAGCGCGGTGAAAGTACGGAACCAGAAGTGTGTGCGTTTAGTATTTGCTCGTACAGCAAAGCATTGCTCACAAACCGAGTTACAAATTTACAGCAAGTTTTGCTCGTATAGAGAAATGCTCGCACACCGGGTTACTTGTAATCCGAGGTTCCATTGCACTTCCGTTTTTTCCACTTTCCCTTTGCAATTGTTATTTTGGATATCATTTCTACAAGAGCCACGCTCATTATTACATAAGCCATTCCTGATGCTGCATTTAGAACGTTGTTTGCCTTTACAATAACTTTAAATGAGTTCTCTAAAAAGTGGAAACAATTATAATGCACAAAAACACAATCCTCGGATCTTTCTTACCGCTCCCTCCTGGAATGCTCCCTGGCCAGCTCCCTCCTCTTCAGTCGCTCTCGCTCACGGCGAACCTTATCTTGTTCTTCTCTGTGTCTTTTTCTCCTTTCAGGCTCTCGGTCCTTTTCCTTCACACGTATATATTTACCTGCACATGTTGGTCAGTACACATTGTTCATTTTGCACAGAAACATGCAACCATAATCCATCGTTATTAACCATGTGTACATCTTCCGCACACGGAAGTAACTTAACGTCTCAATGTGAACAGAAACGTGGCTCCTAATATGTTGGGTTCAGTTGTAAAAGAATAAGAACTCTGGTCAGCAACAAAAGTATAATTACTATATAATCATAATTTATTATTATTTTTATTATTACTTGTTGAACATGCATCTAATCATGCCAGGCCCCTTTCTGCATTATCAATGCTGGTCCTTACACTATGTGGGAGTTTGCTGTAAAGGTTTGTCGCCTTGCAGTGTATTCTAAGTATGTGATTGCTTAATTTTTTTTTTTAAATTTCATCAAATGGGTTTGAGCGCCTAGAAATATAAAGAAATAATCTCATTATATAGAAGTACCTTCAGCAGAATGGCTGCGGTGTCTGCGTTTCTCTTTCTTCTTCTCATCTTTTCTGTGATGAGATTTTTCTTTCCGAGAAACTTGCTGTGGAGGTTTAATAGCCAAGGAGTCGTCTTCTTCACCTCTAAGAATAAAGAGATCACCAAGAAATTAAGTGAAAACACAGGATTTGTTTACAGGATTTTCAATTAAGCTGAAATTTGGGCAAAATCAGCAACGGGATCCCAAATCTGGGAATACCCGGAGTCATTTTGATCCAGGCTTGGGTAAAAAAAAATAAAAAAAAAAATTGCAGATTAAAAAGCAAAAAAAAAAAAAAGTAGATTTTGGGTACTCACCGTAAAATCTCTTTCTTGGAGCCTTCATCGGGGGACACAGAAGACCATGAGTTTAAGCTTAGTGGCCATAGGAGGTGGACACACTCTGGTCTGGGAGCAGCCCCTCACGTTTGTATTATTGTGTTTTAGTAAACTTTTCCCTTTGTTTCCCAGATACAGCCCGCACCGAGTGTGTCCACCTCCTATGGACACTAAGCTTAAACTCATGGTCTCTTCTGTGTCCCCCAATGAAGCGATAAAGAAAAGAACTATTCAATTTGCTGCCGATGCACTGCAAATCCCTATAAGTACAGCATGTGACCACTGAGGCAAGTCAAAGGCTGCATTAAATTGTATCAACGTGTCACATCTTTAGTGTTGTCCCATGAAGAGATATTATAACATAAAAATTATATATATACACATAACATACAAAAGGGGTTGCTGATAAGTCTTTGGCTTTACCCAGAAACAAACGAGATAGGATGATGAAACTTTACATTTATTCCACTCTCCACTGATGACAACACACTTCTTACATCGGATTTTCCATGTTCTGTAAGGCTACTTTCACACACCCGGTTTGTGCTGTGCGGCACAATCCAGCGCTCTGCTGAAAAAGCGAAACCGTTTTTTAGCCGCCAGTTCGTTTTCTCCAGCATTGACTTGCATTGGTGCCGCATGGGCTTGCGTTCAGTCCGGTTTTTGCCGCATGCGGTAGATTTAGCCGATGCGGTGGCCGGATGGAACGTTCCCTGGCACGTTTTTTGCTCCGGCAAAAAAACCCGCATCGTGCCGCATCCTACCGATGCGGCGCATTTCTCAATGCATGCCTATGGACACCGGATGCGGCGCGATGCGGGAAAAAACGCATCCGGCCGCTGCATGCGGTTTCTTCCACTGCACATGCTCAGTAGCGTGCCGCAACCGGAAATAAACAGACGGGCCGCATGTAAAAACTTATGCAAAGAATGCAGGGTTTTCACCGCATCCGTTGCATAGGTTTCACAGCTGGATTGAGCCGCAGTGCTCAAACCGGATGTGTGAAAGTAGCCTAAGCCTAGCAAAAAGAAGGATTTCGGTTGTGCCTCAAACCAGGCATCCGTAGCAGACAAGGTATCAGAAATGTATCAACGTTAAATTGGTCAACCTTATAACTTGGACACTCCAAGTAACACTTGTAACTCAACATGAAAAAATTAATATATTTTTTCAAAAAAAGGAGTACGAGTCCGCAATAATTCCACAAAAATATAGTTTATTATTCAAAAACCATAACCACCTATTCCCCACACAATAAAATAGATAAATGCAGTAGAATGTTCAATAATAGAACCAGCAGCATATTTTTCACACGTAAAAATATCTCTAGATAAACGTATAAAGTGACAAGTGCCTAGATATATTAAGGACTATTTAGTTTTTTGTATTAACATGTAAAGCAACTGACCATCCTGTAAGTAAATCACATAAAGTGTACACGTGCATATATATTGCACATATCCCAATACAAATATATTTAAGTCAAAGGCTTTAAATATATATACCCCAAAAGAGGACCATAAATATTGCCACTAGTAATGAGAATTACGTGCTGCCACCCGCTAGGTAAAGAACCATGATTACTATATAGGTATCACCCGGACATAGTAAGCTATCCCGGCCCCTCATGTGCTACCTGAAAAATTAACGAGACTGTGAGCATAAATGTCCGCTATAATATACCGTGCGGTTTGTGCAATGAAAGATATTAAACACCGCAATTGGAGCACAAAATCATGGTAATTACCTGGGTGGAAGAATGTGCGATTGCTGCCGTCCTATTCCCCGACATACGTTTCGCTAACCCGGTTTCTACAGGGGGCGTGCCGGGCAGGAGGAAACGAAGGGATTAAATGTACACGCCTGGCCAATCAGGGACATTCCAGCGCTTGCATCAGCCAAATTCCGCCCTCCTTCAAACCAGACTTCCTGCCGGGCGGCCGTGGGACGCAACCTGTGTGTCAAACACAGGAACTGTGCAGCGACGCAGGTTGGTCCCACATTATGCGCCCTTTAATCAGTTCCGAGAGAGTTTTGTCCGTGCAAGCGCATAGTCCCGATGGCACAAAAATACGCGGTGTAGAATAGAGATCTATGCTTTCCTCATGCTCTTCTAAAAAAATCCACTAAATTTCCCTCATTTAATTCATGTTCAGCCATTGAGATTTTTACAAAAATGGTGTCTCAGGAATTTCGAGAGAAGTTCTCTATAAAATCTGGCCCTACAAATCTTACTAAACGTGAAAGGAGTGCTTTGGAAGAGTTACAATCATGGAAGGACGTGCTGTTCAAACCCGCCGACAAAGGCGGTAACATGGTGATATGGCCTATGACCATGTATGAACGGCAGGCATATAAGTTGTTGAATGTACGCCAGTGCTATGGGAAACTGACCACTAACCCTCTCCCCACTTTTCAGGACGAATTACTCTCTATTTTGCTGGCGGCTTTTGAGAAGGGAATTATACCCAAGAAATTGGTTGATTGCGTTAAAAATCTGCATCCCCGGCTGGCAACGTTCCACTTGATCCCTAAAGTGCACAAGAACGTGACTGACCCTCCTGGAAGGCTGATTGTGGCCGGTAACGGCGGGCTGTGTGACATTATCTGCAATGTCATCGACCATTATTTACAGCCATTGGTTGCGGAACTGCCATCATTTATCAAGGACACAACATCGGCCCTGTGTAGACTGGACAATATACAACTTTGTTCTAACATGGTTCTGGTCACGGGCAATGTCGAGTCCTTGTATACGTCGATTAGACATGCGGATGGCCTTTGGGCAGTTTCTTTCTTCCTGCATAATAGTACCATTGATGGCGATATGGTTGATTTGACTTCTTCTCGAATTTGTGCTCATGCACAATGTATTTACATTTGATCAAAAGATTTTCCTGCAAACCCAAGGCACAGCAATGGGGGCGGTATGCGCCCCCTTCTTGGGTGCATGGGAGCGGGATATCTTTTTGGGGGAGGCCATCCCAGGTTGTAGTGGCATCCTTAATTGGATGCGCTACATAGATGACATATTGTTTATCTGGGATGGCCCCTCCAATGGTCTTAAAGATGTAATGCAGAAGTTGAACAACAACAACCAAAATATAAGACTTACATTTAAGCAGGGCAGAGAGTTGGATTTCTTGGACATTCTAATTAAGACCCAGGATAATGGCTTCCTATCTACTTCTATTTTTAGGAAAAGTACCGCCACAAAAAGCCTTCTTCATGCATCCTCTTCACATCCTACGACTGTAATCTCGGGAATACCAATTGGACAATTTTTAAGAACCAAAAGGATTTGTTCAGATCAGAAAGCCTTTCAAAAGCAATCAGGCGAATTGGCACAAAGATTCCTAGAAAGGGGATATAGTAGGTCATCAGAAAAGGTTTCCATTGTGCCACACAGGCCTCCAGAAGTTCGTTGTTGTTCTCCAATAATTATGAATCGGTAGATCACATCTCTAACAAAAAAGAACAAGCCGAACAGGTACGGTTCATAACCACATATGATAATCGGTGGGGAGAAATGAGGGATATTGTGTCCAAGTACTGGGGGATTCTTCGTTCTGACCCAATTTTCAAAGAAAAGTGTTGCCCCCAAAGCCTCTTATTACAGCAAAGAGGTTGAGGAGTTTGAGGGATACATTGGTGCACAGCCACTTTGACCCGGAACGGAGAGATAAAAGGATTATACCTGTGTTGGATCAGGGCTTTTTTTCCCTGTTGTCTGTGTAAGGCCTGCGCTAACTTGGTGAAATCAAAAAGCTTTAAAAATTTTGACGGGTCACGGAAATTTACCATCAGGAAACAACTTACATGTTCCTCTAAAGGAGTCATTTATTTGGGTGAGTGCCCATGTAAAAAAATGTATGTGGGTCTCACAACGCGTGAATTAAAGATCAGAATGCGGGTACACTGCAGGGACATTATCAAGGCCAAGACAGTTGAGGACATTGCACAATTGAAAACGTTACCTCGGCATTTTCGAGAATTACATAACTGCAATCCCCACTCCCTGAAGGTCAAGGCCATCGACCAGGTGGCTTTGGGCATTAGGGGAGGTGATTTGGGAAAAGTTTTGGCAAGGACGGAGAGCCGTTGGATCTTTAGGTTGGGTACCCTTAACCCGCATGGCCTCAACGAGACACTGGGGTTCGGGGCTTTTTTGTGAGCATCTTCCTGTGTTCTTTTGTCAGCTCCTTTGGTTTTAATTGTTTTTAATGGTTTTAGTCATTATATTAGTGTTTTGGGTTGGGAGGTATCTGGGATTGTTTTTAAGTTTTTAGCGCTGTTGTTAAATTGTTTCATTTTGTCTTTATACATAAAATCCTTTTTGTTCTTCTGTCCATATTGGGATTTTCATCAAGCTTTACATGCAAGCATGACATTGTCTCCATTGAAAATGAGGATTCATCAATAAACTATTCGTGCATTTGTGTACACATGTGAATATGCACATATATATGTACTTAATTTATGTACACAGCTGCATGTGTGTTTTCTCCATAGGGGTATATACTGTATGACAATGTAGCAGTGGACATGATGTACAGGGATTTTTTTGTACAATCTGCTTCACCTGTTTAATAATTGTTGAAGCAGTGATATATGAGGAATATGAGACTTCACGATTTATAAAGTTGGTGATAATGAAAAGTGATATTATGTAATGGAATTGTGTTTTTCTATATGGCACAGACGAGGTCTAACATAGATTTCTATTCTACACCGCGTATTTTTGTGCCATCAGGACTATGCGCTTGCATGGACAAAACTCTTCCGGAACTGATTAAAGGGCGCATAATGTGGGACCAACCTGCGTCGCTGCACAGTTCCTGTGTTTGACACGCAGGTTGCGTCCCACGGCCGCCCGGCAGGAACTCTAGTTTGAAGGAGGGCGGAGTACGGCTGACGCAAGCGCTGGAATGTCCCTGATTGGCCAGGCATGTACATTTAATCCCTTTGTTTCCTCCTGCCCAGCACGCCCCCTGTAGAAACCGGGTTAGCGAAACGTATGTCGGGGAATAGGACGGCAGCAATCGCACATTCTTCCACCTAGGTAATTACCATGATTTTGTGCTCCAATTGCGGTGTTTAATAACTTTCATTGCACAAACCGCACGGTATATTATAGCGGACATTTATGCTCACAGTCTCGTGAATTTTTCTGGTAGCACATGAGGGGCTGTTATAGCTTACTATGTCCGGGTGATACCTATATAGTAATCATGGATCTTTACCTAGCGGGTGGCAGCACGTAATTCTCATTACTAGTGGCAATATTTATAGTCCTCTTTTGGGGTATATATATTTAAAGCCATTGACTTAAATATATTTATATTGGGATATGTGAAATATATATGCACGTGTACACTTTATGTGATATACTTACAGGATGGTCAGTCGCTTTACATGTTAATACAAAAAACTAAATAGTCCTTAATATATCTAGGCACTTGTCACTTTATACGTTTATCTAGAGATATTTTTACGTGTGAAAAATATGCTGCTGGTTCTATTATTGCACATTCTACTGCATTTATCTATTTTATTGTGCGGGGAATAGGTGGTTATAACTATATTTTTGTGGAATTATTGCGGACTCATGTACTCCTTTTTTTGAAAAAACATTAATTTTTTCATGTTGAGTTAAAAGGTATCAGTAATGGTGTGCAATTTGGTACCCGTGAGGTGTTTCTTCAGGGTGGCAAACAAAAGATAATTGGAGGGAGCTAGAGATCGATAATAAGGTGGGTGGTCAACCAGCTGGAAGCCCAGCTCTGCCAGTTTTGCCGTGGTCGCTTGTGCAGTGTGAGCGGAGGCGTGGTCTTGCAGGAACAAGATTCCTTTGGACAGTTTGCATGTCTTTTGGCCTTCAGAGCTGCCTTCAATTGGTCCATAAGTTCAATGTAATACCTTGCAATGATGGTGGATCCCTTTTGAAGGTAGTCCACTAGCAGCACGCCCTTCTTATCCCAGAACACAGACGCCATCACTTTAGTGGCTGATTTTTGTACCCTGAACTTTTTGGACAAGGAGAACCACTGTGCCTCCACTCTTTTGACTGCTCCTTGTTTTCAGGGTCATACAAATAAATCCAGGTCTCATCCGTAGTGACTAGTCGACGCTGACAAATGGACTGGGAAGATTTCACTCGCATTCTTCTCTGATCTGTTGTCAAACATTTGGGGACCCACTTTGCAGATCGCTTCCTCATGTCCAAATGTTCATGGATAATGACACAAAAACGTTCACGGGAAATCCCCATGATATCTGCTATTGCTTTAGCTGAAAATCGTCTATTCTCCAGTATGAGGTTGTGCACAGCATCGAGAATTTCCGGAACAACCGCCACTCTCGGTCGTCCAGGACGTTCCTCATCATTGGTGCTGAAGTGGCCCATTTTAAATTTGGCAACCCAGTTCTTAAATGTGAAATATGAAGGGTATTGATCCCCCAATGTCTGCGACATATCACCATGAATATCCTTTGCGGACTTTCCTTGCAAAACAATTTTATCACTCCTCTGCTCTCAGTTGCTAGGAATATCGTATTAGACTCCACCATTTTGTTTTCCTGCGGTCGTAGAACACTGTTGCCATAAGCAAACACAAAATTTTAAAAGCATATATTAGACATAAGGCTTTCATGTGATGTAACATTCGTTACCATAAAAACAAAAAAGTTCAGAAAGCCAAAGACTCAACAGGCGTGTGTAGGTGTAAAGTAAATATAAATAATAAATAAATATATATATATATATATATATATATTATATATATATATAATTGCCTTATTCTGTCTGTCTGTCTGTCTTGCTCCAAAATTGTGTCCTTACGGTGACACAAAGCTGATTGGCCGCTGGGCTCGCCATGGCCCCGCCCCCCCGCACGGATTGGCCACTCGCCCAGGCTGCGCCCCCACACGGATTGGCCGGCCGCTCGACCAGGCTCCGCCCCCCCCACAGATTGGCCTCTCGCCCCGGCACCCTGCAGGCATTGGCAACTCGGCCACGCCCCGCCCCCCTCACGCAATGCACGCTAGCTCTGTCCCCGCCCCACCCACGCATTCCCCGAACCAACACGGTCACGGAGCCACGACTCCCAGGTGAGTACTGTACCCCCGGGAGCCCACATCAGCGTACGCCGCCAACCCAGCCGACACATACCCTCGCATTGCTGGGGTTGCCGCCGTATGCTGGTGTGGGCTCCCGTGCGAGCGGGGGACGAGATACGCTGGTAACCATGGTAGCATAGTTACCAGCGCATCAAGGTCCTGCAGCGGCGGAACATACACACACGCACACACATAACAGCACACACACACACATACACACACACACCTCACACACACATCACATCGCATCCACACACTCACAACATCCTGGGATATCGCTTGCTTCTCGGCGGCGATACTGTACTGTGAGCTTCCAGAATCTGCCGGAGGATCACATGGCCAGAAGCATGTGGTATCTCCGATTGTTGTGAGTGTGAGCGCGTATGTGCAATATCGTCAATGTGTGTGTGCGTGAGTGTATGCGATCGGGTGTGTGTGAGTGTATGCGATCGGGGGTGTGTGAGTGTATGCGATCGGGGGTGTGTGAGTGTATGCGATCGGGTGTGTGTGAGTGTATGCGATCGGGTGTGTGTGAGTGTATGCGATCGGGTGTGTGTGAGTGTATGCGATCGTGTGTGTGTGTGTGTGTGTGTGTGTGTGTGTGTGAGTGTATGCGATCGGATCTGTGAGTGTCGGCAGAGGAGCACGGCGTGCTAGAGGAGGCTGGGAGGAGAGCGGCTGATCCTGGGGAAGGCTGGGATGGGGAGGCTGAGAGAAGAGAGGCTGATGCTGGGGGAGGCTGAGGCTGGGGTAGGCTGGGAGGAGAGAGGCTGATGCTGGGGACAGAAAAGGCTGATGCTGGGAGGAGAGAGGCTGATGCTGGGGGAGGCTGAGGCTGGGGTAGGCTGGGAGGAGAGAGGCTGATGCTGGGAGGAGAGAGGCTGATGCTGGGGGAGGCTGAGGCTGGGGGAGGCTGGGAGGAGAGAGGCTGATGCTGGGA
Source organism: Anomaloglossus baeobatrachus (assembly GCF_048569485.1). Taxonomy (NCBI): domain Eukaryota; kingdom Metazoa; phylum Chordata; class Amphibia; order Anura; family Aromobatidae; genus Anomaloglossus; species Anomaloglossus baeobatrachus. Next base: position 144,796,955 of record NC_134363.1, on the reverse strand, counting down.
GGAGAGAGGCTGATGCTGGGAGGAGAGAGGCTGATGCTGGCGGAGGCTGAGGCTGGGGTAGGCTGGGAGGAGAGAGGCTGATGCTGGGGACAGAAAAGGCTGATGCTGGGAGGAGAGAGGCTGATGCTGGGAGGAGAGAGGCTGATGCTGGGAGGAGAGAGGCTGATGCTGGGAGGAGAGAGGCTGATGCTGGGAGGAGAGAGGCTGATGCTGGGAGGAGAGAGGCTGATGCTGGGAGGAGAGAGGCTGATGCTGGGAGGAGAGAGGCTGATGCTGGGAGGAGAGAGGCTGATGCTGGGAGGAGAGAGGCTGATGCTGGGAGGAGAGAGGCTGATGCTGGGAGGAGAGAGGCTGATGCTGGGAGGAGAGAGGCTGATGCTGGGAGGAGAGAGGCTGATGCTGGGGGAGGCTGAGGCTGATGCTGGGAGGAGAGAGGCTGATGCTGGGAGGAGAGAGGCTGATGCTGGGAGGAGAGAGGCTGATGCTGGGAGGAGAGAGGCTGATGCTGGGAGGAGAGAGGCTGATGCTGGGAGGAGAGAGGCTGATGCTGGGAGGAGAGAGGCTGATGCTGGGAGGAGAGAGGCTGATGCTGGGAAGAGAGAGGCTGATGCTGGGAGGAGAGAGGCTGATGCTGGGAGGAGAGAGGCTGATGCTGGGGACAGAGAGGCTGATGCTGGGGACAGAGAGGCTGATGCTGGGGACAGAGAGGCTGATGCTGGGGACAGAGAGGCTGATGCTGGGGACAGAGAGGCTGATGCTGGGGACAGAGAGGCTGATGCTGGGGACAGAGAGGCTGATGCTGGGGACAGAGAGGCTGATGCTGGGGACAGAGAGGCTGATGCTGGGGACAGAGAGGCTGATGCTGGGGACAGAGGGGCTGATGCTGGGGACAGAGAGGTTGATGCTGGGGACAGAGAGGCTGATGCTGGGGACAGAGAGGCTGATGCTGAGGACAGAGAGGCTGATGCTGAGGACAGAGAGGCTGATGCTGAGAGGAGAGAGAATGATGCTGCGGGTAGAGAGGCTGATGCAGGGAGGAGAGAGGTTGATGCTGCGGGCAGAGAGGCTGATGCTGCGGGTAGAGAGGCTGATGCTAGTGCAGCATGGGGGGTGCGCAGCATGGGGGATGGAGCACGTTTGGGAGTGCGCAGCATGGCGGATGGACCACGTTTGGGAGTGCGCAGCATGGCGGATGGAGCACGTTTGGGAGTGCGCAGCATGGCGGATGGAGCACGTTTGGGAGTGCGCAGCATGGCGGATGGAGCACGTTTGGGAGTGCGCAGCATGGCGGATGGAGCACGTTTGGGAGTGCGCAGCATGGCGGATGGAGCACGTTTGGGAGTGCGCAGCATGGCGGATGGAGCACGTTTGGGAGTGCGCAGCATGGCGGATGGAGCACGTTTGGGAGTGCGCAGCATGGGAGATGGAGCACGATGGGGAGTGCGCTGCATGGGGGATGGAGCACGATGGGGAGTGCGGAGTATGGCGGATGGAGCACGTTTGGGAGTGCGCAGCATGGTGGATGGAGCACGTTTGGGAGTGCGCAGCATGGTGGATGGAGCACGTTTGGGAGTGCGCAGCATGGCGGATGGAGCACGTTTGGGAGTGCGCAGCATGGGAGATGGAGCAAGATGGGGGGTGCGCAGCATAGGGGATGGAGCACGATGGGGAGTGCGCTGCATGGGGGATGGAGCACGATGGGGAGTGCGCTGCATGGGGGATGGAGCACGATGGGAAGTGCACACCTCCCCCCAACACACACACACACGCGCGCGCACTGCACAACACACCACATACACACACACTGGGAACCACAAACAACTGCCCTACACAGACACCCACACACAGACAACGCTGCACACACACAACACCCAACACACAAACACCGCGACACACACAAATATACGCACATACCGCACAACACACACATTGCACAAAACATACCTCCCCCCAAAACACACCACACACACAATCCGCGCAACACACACACACACAACGCAACACACATACAACACCGCTCTCACCCCCCGTCACACCCAGACAACATCCAGAACATGTACAGCCCCTACACAAACACTTGGTAACTACACACAACATATATATATATATATATATATATATATATATATATATATATATATATATATATATATATATATATATATATATATAAAAACAAAAATCATACATGAACTACACAATAGTAGGATTTTTGTGTACTCACCGTAAAATCTCTTTCTCTGAGTCTTCATTGGGGGACACAGGACCATGGGTTATGCTGCTGTCACTAGGAGGCTGACACTAAGTAAACATAAAAAAGTTAGCTCCTCCCTAGCAGCATACACCCCGAGCCGGAGGCGGGCTCAGATCAGTTGGTGCACAAGCAGTAGGAGGAGTACCAGAATCACCATACATAAACACAAGTTGTAACTAAAACAATGCAGCCGTGCAAACAAGAGGTCTATGAACATAAGACCACTGAAAAAATAGCCGGCAAATGCAATTGAATCAACCAAAAAAAACCAAGCAGGGTGGGTGCTGTGTCCCCCAATGAAGACTCAGAGAAAGAGATTTTACGGTGAGTACACAAAAATCCTACTTTCTCTATCGTTTCATTGGGGGACACAGGACCATGGGACGTCCAAAAGCAGTCCCTGGGTGGGAATACCGAAAAACCCGCAGAGGAAGAAAAACAACAACCTCCCTCGGCGGGCTTGCACTATAATTGAATGCTGCCACCCTATTACAGGTGTGCAACTGCTGCCTGCAAGACCTTTCTCCCAAAAATAGCATCTGCCGATGCTTGGGTGTGAACCTGGTAGAACCTAGTAAAGGTGTGCAGGCTAGACCAGGTGGCGGCCTTGCAGACCTGGTCGGCCGACGCCTGATGCCTAATCGCCCAAGAGGCTCCCACTGCGCGGGTAGAGTGCGCCTTTACCCCCCGCGGCGGAGACTTGTCCCGAATCCGATAGGCCTCTGATATGGCGGAACGGATCCATCTGGCAATTGTGGCCTTGGATGCCGATTGACCCTTCTTGGGACCAGAAGGGAGAACAAACAGACCATCTGACTTACGGAACGGCGCGGTTCTGGAGACATAAATTCTAAGTGCACGCACTAGGTCCAGGGTGTGCAAGGACCTCTCCAAGCTGTGAGAGGGGCCAGGACAGAAGGACGGAAGGACGATTTCCTCGTTAAGATGGAACGGGGAGACCACCTTTGGGAGAAAAGCGGGATCTGGCCGGAGAACCGCTTTGTCCTGGTGAAAAATCAAAAAGGGGGAACGACAAGAGAGAGCTGCCAGCTCTGACGTCCTGCGAATAGAAGTGATGGCAACAAGAAACACCACCTTCCATGACAGGTGAGAAAGGGAAGATTCTCGCAAGGGCTCGAATGGGGAGCCCTGAAGTGCCCTAGGACTAGATTAAGGTCCCACGGTTCTAGAGGCCGCCGGTACGGCGGTGCCAGGTGGGCAACTCCCTGGATGAAGGTCTTAACCTGTGAACGAGCGGCCAGTGGCTTCTGAAACAGGATTGATAACGCCGATATCTGGCCCTTTAGTGTTGCGAGCGAGAGACCCGCATCTAGGCCTGACTGCAAGAATGCCAATAGGGAAGGAAGGGAGAAGGCGAGAGAAGAAATATTCTGCTCTTCACACCACCTGAAGAAAACCTTCCACGTGCGGTGGTGAATCTTTGATGAAGATGGCTTCCTGGCCCTAATCATTGTCTGAATCACTCTTGAGGAAAAACCAGCCTTAGCTAGAACCCAGGATTCAATGGCCAGGCCGTCAAATTTAGGACCCGTGAGTTCTGATGGAAGAGAGGCCCCTGCTGCAGGAGATCTGGACGGTCTGGAAGGCGCCACGGAGCGTCTGCGAGGAGCTGAGTTAGTTCCGCGAACCATGCTCGCCTGGGCCAGTCCGGAGCCACTAGGATGACCGGTATCCCTTCCGCCTTGATCTTCTTGAGGACCCTCGGAATTAGAGGGAGCGGAGGGAAGATGTACGGGAGACTGAACTGGCTCCATGACAGGGTGAGGGCGTCGCCTCCTAAAGCCAAGCGGTCGCGGCACCGTGCTACAAAGTGCGGAACCTGACGGTTGAACCGGGAGGCCATTAGGTCCACGTCCGGAACTCCCCATCTGTCGCAGATCTGGTTGAAGACTTCCCGGTTGAGGGACCATTCTCCTGAGGCGAGGCCTTCCCTGCTGAGGAAGTCCGCCGCCCAATTGTCCACGCCTGGGATGTGTACCGCTGAGATCAGGGAGTGATGACACTCGGCCCAGTGCAAGATCTTCTTCACTTCTCGCATCGCCCCGACACTTCTTGTGCCGCCTTGGTGGTTGATGTACGCCACCGCCGTCGCATTGTCCGACTGGATCCTGACCGGGCAACCCTGTACGAGGTGCCGAAACTGCTGCAAGGCTAGCCGGATGGCTCTTATCTCCAAAATGTTGATCTGGAGGCAACTCTCTCTCGGTGACCATCGGCCCTGCGCTGTGTGATGTCGAAACACTGCTCCCCAGCCCTGGAGACTGGCGTCGGTGGTCACTATCTTCCAGTGGAGCGGGAGGAAAGACCTCCCTGATGCGAGGTTGCGCTGATTGAGCCACCAACGGAGGGAGTGGCGGGTCTCCGGCGAAAGATGAAACCTGCGGTCCAGAGAAAAGGGAGATCTGTCCCACTTCTTCAGCAAGGCCAGCTGGAGAGGTCGGAGATGGAACTGTGCAAAGGGTACCGCTTCCATCGCCGCCACCATACGACCGAGGACTCGCATGCCGAACCTGATGGACACTTGGCGCTGACGCCGGAGAGCGCGGAGTCCTCGTTGTAGGGAGGAGATCTTCTCCTGTGTGAGGAAAACTCGCCCTTGGATGGTATCGAATACCATGCCTAAAAAGGTGATCCGACGGGCCGGGATCAGAGAGGACTTCTTCCGATTTATCAGCCACCCTAACCGTGAAAGGGTGTCGATTGTGACCTGAACCCCAAGACGACAGTCCTCGAAGGAAGAGCCCTTTATCAACATATCGTCCAAGTACGGGATGACCATGACACCCCTGGCATGCAGGACGGACATGGCAGCAGCCATGATCTTCGTAAAGACCCTGGGTGCGGATGCGAGGCCGAAGGGAAGAGCCGTGAACTGGAAGTGATCTTCCGCTATCGCAAAGCGGAGGAACTGTTGGTGAGAGGTGGCTATCGGGACGTGACGATAGGAGTCTTGAATATCCAGCGATGCCAGGAATTCGCCTACCTCCATGGACGCGATGACGGACCGGAGTGACTCCATTCGAAACGGCCGAGGTCTCACCGACCTGTTCAGAAGCTTTAGGTCGAGGACGGGACGGACAGAGCCGTCCTTTTTGGGGACCACGAAAAGGTTGGAATAGAACCCCTTGAAACGCTCTGCGGGAGGGACTGGTACCACGACTCCGGTTCGGAGGAGGGAGTCTATGGAGTGAAAGAACGCGCGAGCCCGCGCGGTAGACTCGGGAGGGCGAGATAGGAAAAAACGTCTCGGTGGCTTTGCCTCGAATTCTATTTTGTAGCCTGATGTGATGATCTCTCTGACCCAGGCATCGGTGGTCAGGGGGATCCACACATGCTGAAAACGAGACAGACGCCCTCCCACAAGTCTGGCGCTGTTGCGCGCCGACCGCGAGTCACTTGGATGAACGACGGCGGTAACTGGAAGAGGATCTCGTGGACTGGCGGGGGCGTGAACGCCAGGCGGGATTGGTCTTGAATGACGGGGTCTTCCTGTCTCTCGGAGGAGAGCAGCTTTTCCGCGGCTGGGGATTGGAGCTGAAGCTGCGAAAGGGCCGGAAACGAGCGGTGGAGCGCCGATTCTGGAAGCGCTTGGGACGCAATTGGGGGAGAGATGTACTCTTCCCTCCCGTTGCATCGGAGATCAGCTGGTCCAGCCTATCTCCGAAGAGACGCTCCCCTAGGAAGGGCAGAGAAGTTAGTGACTTCTTAGAGGCCGCATCCGCGTTCCAGGACCGGAGCCAAAGGGCTCGACGGATGGCCACATTGTTGCTGGCGGCCTGGGTCGCGCAACTTGCAGACGCCAGGGCTGCATTGAGCAAGTACTCACCCGCGAGGGAAATCTGCGAGGCGATGGGAACCAGGTCCGGATTGGCAGGAATGGCGCGGAGACCGCAGCGTAGCGTGTCCGCCCAGGACATCAGGGCCTTCGCAACCCAAACCGAGGCGAAGGCCGGAGAGAGGGATGAGCCCGCTGCCTCGAAGGCGGAACGGGCCAACCTGTCAATAGTACGGTCCGTAGGGTCTTTGAGAGACGTACCGTTAGTGAGTGGAAGGACTGTGTGAGAAGACAGGCGGGAGATTGGGGGGGGTCGACCACAGGGGAACCTGCCCAATCCTTTCTAAGACCCTCAGGAAAGGGATAATGCAAATCGATGGACTTACCGCTGGTAAATACCCTGTCCGGCTGTTGCCTGTGGCTGCGCAGCAACTCAGCGAATTCTGGATGTCCGCTGAATGTGTTCTGGGCCCGCTTCACCCGCTTAAAGGAGATCTGGGTGCTCTGGGAGGAGACTGGGTCCACCTGTACCTTCAAGGTCTGGTTTACTGCTTCTATCAAGCTATTTACCATGTGCCGGATATCGGCCGCCTGCTCTGAGTCCTGCAGGGGTACCGCATCGGAATCATCCTCGGAGCAGTCAGAAGCCTCCCTGGAGGACTGACGGTCTGGACCTGGGGATGAAGGTGAAACCTGGGAAGAGTCTGAGGACGAGACCTGGCGGGTCCGTTTCTGAGCAGCAGAGGAGGACCCTGCAACGGGGCTCACCTGCTCCGGAGGCAATTGCGCCGGGTCTGCGGGAATCTGGGCGAGCGTCGGCAGCAGGCGTAGAGCTTGCGCGATGGTCCGAGAAGCCTCAGAGAGGGAATCTACGGACTGGGACAGGGACGCTAGCCAGTCGGGGGGGGGGCGGGACGCAGGGCCCTGCAGCATATGGCGCTGTGGCGTCTGCGGTATCAGAAACGTCGGCCGCGGAGTTCTGCGGAGGCTGCGCGTCTGTAGAACAGACGGAGCATAGTGGGGCGTCCTGACCCTGGGAAAATTTGGAGCTGCAGGAGGAGCATGCAAAAAATAGTGCAAAGGGGGCCTGCTTGGATTGGGTGGGCTTAGCCTTAGGCATGGTGCAAACAGGTACTCTCCCTGGTGGCTGCTAGGAAGGAGACAGGAGAGGGTTAACTCGTCCCTAAACTCAGAGAATGCTACCTAGTGAGGGCTACTCCTTAGGAGCAGAGCTTACCCAGGTCCTGCGTGCTGCCCACCAGTCCAGAAGTGGAGTCCAGGAATGAGCTGGCCAGAAAACTCAGAACGCCAGCGCGCTGCAGCCTCAGGGGACCAGAGGCAGGCTAAAATGGAGAGGGGACGCTGGAGGAGGCTGGGGGAGGAGCAGGATTCCGGCGCGAAAAGCCAGGAGGATTTACAGCCCCCACCATCAGCCAGGAGGCAGAGCAGTGGGAGGTACAGAGGGAGACGACCGGCGGCCAATAGCGCTGCAGGGGGGCGTGGCTAGGACGCAGGAGCGACTAGGCCGAGACCGGGGACTAAATTTATGGAGAGGGCAGGGGGAAAGAGCAGGGAAGTCGGTCCTACCTGCAATCGGCGGCGCCGGCTCAGCGATGGATGCGGTGCAGGCAGGGCTCCCTGCCCTGCCTGTGAACAGCGCTGCTCGTCCAGGAAGGCTCCGGGGGAGAGCGTGCTGAGGCAGGGTAGTGGACATCATGATGGGGGTAGACAGCCCCCTATCACACACGCTGCGGAGGATCCATCCCTGCTGTACTCCCCTGTACGCCCTTTGGGGTGATACCTCAGGGCGAATCAGGGGTGCCCACAAAACAACCTGCCCACACGCGCACCCCCGGGAGTGGTACCACGGGGACGGGCGGGGGAGAGGGCCCCGACGTCTCAAGCCCCTGCGACCCTGGGGAGCGGTACCCACGGGGCTGCGGAGAATGAGTGAAGCGAATACCTGCAGAGAAGAAGACGACAGGTATGAGAGTGATGAGCGGCGCCGAAATAAAAGAAAAAAAAGCGCAAAAAAATACATGGCTGAGGGGGGCCGAGACGGCCCACATCAGCCTCCTACGACACTAAGCTAAAAACTGATCTGAGCCCGCCTCCGGCTCGGGGTGTATGCTGCTAGGGAGGAGCTAACTTTTTTAGGTTTACTTAGTGTCAGCCTCCTAGTGACAGCAGCATAACCCATGGTCCTGTGTCCCCCAATGAAACGATAGAGAAACGTAAATTCTAGAATGCCCGATGCGTAGAATCGGGCCACCTTCTAGTATATATATATATATAGCAAAATTTAAGAGACCACTGCAATATTTTCAGTTTTTCTGATTTTTCTCTTTATATTTTTCAGTAAAAAGAGAATTTTAATTACTTACCGTAAATTCTTTTTCTTATAGTTCCGTATTGGGAGACCCAGACATTGGGTGTATAGCTTCTGCCTCCGGAGGACACACAAAGTACTACACTAAAAAGTGTAGCTACTCCCTCTGAGCATATACACCCCCTGGATAACCAGATCTAGCCAGTTTAGTGCAAAAGCTGAAGGAGAATAGCCACCCACAAGAAAAGACAGAGCAAGAACCAGAACAACCGGAGCCTCTGTCTACGACAACAGCCGGTGATAACACGCGGAACAAGAAACTGCCAACAGGCAACAGGGAGGGTGCTGGGTCTCCCAATACGGAACTATAAAAAAAAGAATTTATGGTAAGTAAACAAAATTCTCTTTTTCTTTATCGTTCCTATGGGAGACACAGACATTGGGACGTCTCAAAGCAGTCCATGGGTGGGAATAAACAGAAGACTGAGAAGTAGGCGGAGCCTAACTTCACAAATGGGCGACAGCCGCCTGAAGGATGCGTCTGCCCAAGCTCGCATCTGCCGAAGCATGAGCATGCACTTGGTAGTGCTTTGAAAAGGTAGGCAGGCTAGTCCAAGTGGCAGCCTGACAGACCTGCTGAGCCGTAGCCTGGTGCCTGAAAGCCCAAGAGTCACCGACAGCTCTGGTCGAGTGTGCCTTGATCCCCGGCGTGGGAGGCATCTGAGTACACTGGTAGGCATCGGAAATGGCCGACCTAATCCAACGAGCTAAGGTCGGCTTAGAAGCCGAGAGGCCCTTACGCCCACCTGTGGTTAGCACAAAAAGAGAGGTGCACCGCCTAAGAACAGCGGTGCGAGACACATAGATCCGGAGCGCCCGCACCAGATCCAGAGTATGCAACGCTTTTTCAAAGCGATGAACAGGAGCCGGACAAAAGGAAGGCAGGGAAATGTCCTGGTTAAGGTGGAAAGGAGAAACCACCTTAGGGAGAAAGTCCGGAGTCGGACGGAGAACCACCTTGTCTTGATGAAAAACCAAAAAAGGTGACTCCGAAGAGAGCGCAGCCAAATCAGAGACTCTCCTGAGGGAAGTTATGGCCACTAGAAAGACCACTTTCTGTGAAAGACGAGACAAAGAAACCTCCCTAAGAGGCTCAAAGGGGGGATTCTGCAAGGCCGTGAGGACCAGATTGAGGTCCCAGGGATCCAAGGGCCGCCGGTAAGGCGGAATGATGTGAGACGCGCCCTGCATGAAGGTGCGCACCTGAGCCAGCCAGGCGATACGCCGCTGGAACAACACTGACAGAGCCGAGACTTGTCCCTTGAGGGAATTGAGGGATAGTCCTAGCTGCAGACCGGACTGTAGAAAGGACAGAAGGGTCGGCAAGGAAAAAGGCCAAGGAGCATGGCCGGAAGAGCGACACCAGGACAGGAAAATTCTCCAGGTCCTGTGATAGATTTTGGCCGAGGAAGACTTCCGAGCCCGAGTCATAGTGGAGATGACTTCAGGAGGAATACCAGAAGCCGTCAAGATCCAGGACTCAAGAGCCACGCCGTCAATCTGAGAGCCGCAGAATTCTGGCGGAAAAACGGACCTTGTGAGAGAAGGTCTGGACGGTCCGGAAGATGCCACGGCACCTCTACGGACAGATGGAGCAGGTCTGGGTACCAAGCTCGCCTGGGCCAGTCCGGAGCAATGAGGATGACCCGACGGCCCTCCATTCTGATCTTGCGCAGAACTCTGGGCAAGAGAGCTAGAGGGGCAAACACGTAGGACAGACGAAACTGGGACCAATGTTGAACCAGAGCGTCCGCTGCAAAGGCCTGAGGATCGTGGGAGCGAGCCACGTAAACCGGAACCTTGTTGTTGTGCCGGGATGCCATTAGATCCACTTCCGGAGTGCCCCACTTGCGGCAGATTGACTGAAACACTGCCGGATGCAGGGACCACTCGCCACTGTCCATGGTTTGACGGCTGAGATAATCTGCTTCCCAGTTTTCCACGCCTGGGATGTGGACTGCGGATATGGTGGACTTGGAGTCCTCAGTCCATTGAAGGATGCGTTGAACCTCCAACATTGCCAGGCGGCTGCGTGTCCCGCCTTGGTGATTGATGTAGGCAACCGCTGTCGCGTTGTCTGACTGGACTCGGATGTGCTTGCCCGCCAAAAGGTGGTGAAAGGCTAGGAGAGCTAGAAGCACAGCTCTGGTTTCCAGCACATTGATCGAGAGGGCTGATTCGGACGGAGTCCAAGTGCCCTGTGCTCGGTGGTGGAGACATACCGCTCCCCAGCCGGATAGACTGGCATCCGTGGTGAGGATCACCCAGGACGGGGCCAGGAAGGAGCGTCCCTGAGACAGAGAGAGGGGCCGAAGCCACCACTGAAGGGAGCCCCTGGTCTGTGGCGACAGAGCCACTAGCCTGTGCAAGGAGGAAGTCCGCTTGTCCCAACAGCGGAGAATGTCCAGCTGCAGAGGACGCAGATGGAACTGGGCAAAGGGAACAGCCTCCATTGACGCCACCATCTGACCCAGCACCTGCATTAGGTGCCTGATGGAATGACGGCGGGGCCTCAGCAGAGAGCGCATCGCCAGATGGAGGGACTGCTGTTTGACTAAGGGCAACTTCCCAAGTGCCGGCAGAGTCTCGAACTGCATCCCTAGATACGTGAGCCTCTGGGTCGGAGTCAGAGTGGATTTGGGCAGATTGACAAGCCACCCGAATTGGGCTAGAGTGGCGAGAGTGAGCGAGACACTCCACTGACAGTCTGCGCTGGATGAAGCCTTGACTAGAAGGTCGTCCAGGTTAGGAATCACTGCCAACCCCTGGAGGTGCAGAACCGCAACCACTGCTGCCATGACCTTGGTGAATACTCGAGGGGCCGTAGCTAACCCGAAGGGGAGAGCCACGAATTGGAAATGTTCCTCTCCGATTGCAAAACGTAGCCAACGCTGGTGTGAAACTGCAATTGGCACATGCAGATAGGCATCTCTGATGTCGATGGATGCCAGGAAATCTCCTTGGGTCATTGAGGCAATGACTGATCGCAGAGACTCCATGCGAAAATGCCGCACCTGAACATGCTTGTTGAGAAGCTTGAGATCTAGGATGGGCCGGAAGGAACCGTCCTTTTTGGGGACTAGGAAGAGATTTGAGTAGAAACCTCTGAACCGTTCCCGGGCGGGAACCGGTACAATTACTCCGTTGGCCTGCAAGGATGCCACGGCCTGAGAGAAGGCGGCGGCCTTGGAGCAGGGGGGAGTTGACAGAAAAAATCTGTTTGGCGGGCTGGAAGAGAATTCTATCCTGTAGCCGTGGGAGATGATATCCCACACCCACTGATCGGAGACGTGTTGAAACCACACGTCGCCAAAGTGGGAGAGCCTGCCACCGACTAAGGACGTTGCTGGCGCGGCCAGAGAGTCAAGAGGAGGCTGCCTTAGTGGCAGCAGCTCCTGCGGTCTTCTGTGGACGCGCCTTTGTGCGCCAGTTGGGTTTTTGGTCCTTGGCTGAGTTAGTGGATGAGGCCGAGGGCTTAGAGGATGACCAGTTGGAGGAACGAAAGGAACGAAACTTCGACTGGTTCCTACCCTGGGCAGGTTTCCTGGTTTTAGTTTGTGGCATGGAAGTACTCTTCCCGCTAGTAGCTTCCTTAATAATTTCATCCAGTTGTTCACCGAATAGCCTGGATCCAGCAAAAGGGAGCCCAGCAAGGTACTTCTTTGAAGCAGCATCTGCCTTCCACTCTCGAAGCCACAAGATCCTGCGGATAGCGAGGGAATTAGCCGAAGCCACCGCAGTGCGGTGAGAAGCCTCCAGCATGGCAGACATGGCATAGGATGAAAAAGCTGAAGCTTGGGAAGTTAAGGCAACCATTTCGGGCATAGATTCCCTGGTGAGGGAATGCATCTCCTCTAGAGAAGCAGAGATGGCTTTGAGAGCCCACACTGCTGCAAAAGATGGGGAGAACGAGGCCCCTGCCGCTTCATATACAGATTTGGCCAGAAGGTCAACCTGGCGGTCAGTGGAATCCTTAAGAGAGGTGCCATCAGCCACTGATACAACGGTCCGGGCTGAGAGTCTAGACACCGGAGGGTCTACCTTTGGTGAATGAGCCCACTCCTTGACCACCTCAGGTGGAAAGGGAAAACGGTCATCAGAAACACGCTTTGGGAAGCGTTTGTCAGGACAGACCCTAGGCTTGGTCACAGTGGCCTGAAAACTGGAGTGGTTAAAGAACACACTCCTTGTCCTCTTAGGCAAGGTAAACTGGTTCTTTTCTGCCAGAGAGGGTTGCTCCTCTGATACTGGCGGATTGAGGTCCAGTACAGAATTAATGGACGCAATTAAATCACTAACATCTGAGTCACTTTCGGACAGATCAATGGGGCACATGGAGGTAGCCTCCGAGCCCCCAGTAAAGGCACCCTCTTCGTCCTGCGAGTCAGCTCTTGAATCAGAGCCGCGGGACGAGGAAGGAGAGGGGACCCTGCGTCTCCTTTTAGGAGGACGGGGTCTGGAACCAGATGAAGAATCCTCTGTGAGCTCCGCTGAGAGAGCCCTAGCAACAGAGGAGCCCTGAGAAGGGAGCTGATGCATGTTCAGCAAAGTCCGGGACAGCTGTCCCATGGAGTCGGCAAAAGACTGGGAGATTGACCTAGAGAAGGATTCTACCCAAGTCGGGGGTTCAGCCACCGGAGCCGGAGCAGCTGGAGGGACCACTGTGGGTGCGATTCCAGGCTGAGGAATTGTCAGGTTAGAGCAGGCATCACAATGTGGATATGTGCTCGGTTCAAGCAGCACGAGCTTACATGCAGTGCATATTGAGTACAGCCTTGCAGCCTTGCTCCTCGTGTGAGACATGCTGCTGAAGTGGGGGCTCTGAGCCAGAATGACCCCCAGAGAGTATATAAGAAGGTCCACAACCGGAGGTTGTGGCTTACCAGACCGTTTGTGTGCCCTCCAGATCCCACAGCCCGGACCCCCAAGCAGCTTAGCAGGGATGCTGCAGCCAGCGCTGATCCAGAGAAAAACGCTGAGAAAATGGCGCCGGAGCGAGGAGAGGGGGCGGGACCTGCTCTGAGAGCGGGATCTGGAGGGCCAAGGAGACTTACAGGGGAGGGGACATGTACTCAGAGAGGAGTGTCCCTCCCCTGTGCCGAACGGCCGCTGGGCAGAGCCGCACTGTCCCTCTGCATGATTGACATGCAAGGGCAGTGAAATCGAAAGTAGGCCTCCGGCGAAGCCGGGGCCTAAATTTAAGCGATGCGGCCGGCGCGCAGGCACCATCGGCGCGGTTCTCAGGCGACAACCAGAGAACCGGCCGGAAATGTCAGAAAAGTTACACAGCACACTCTCCCACCATAATAAAGTACCGGGAGCCCCCGAATATAAACATCTCAGGTACTTAGCTTGCTGAGACGCAGGGTTCCAAGTCCCTGGGGATGAGTGCTCCGTCCAGCAGGATCCTGAAGGGCTGCGGATGGAGACCGGCCTCTTGCAAGGCAAGGAGAACCGTGCTGGCTCCCACTTCAAGCCAGAGCCCGAGGGATGGTGAAGGAGCGCGGCATGTAAGGCTCCAGCCTTGGAATCAACCTTAACAACACCGCCGACACAGTGGGGTGAGAAGGGACATGCCGGAAGTCCAGGCTTGGACCCACTTTTCTTCAAAAATTTTATAAAAATGAAAAATCAGATGAGAATGCATGTGTGGATGTATGCCTCCTGAACACAAAGCAATGAACTGGCTAGATCTGGTTATCCAGGGGGTGTATATGCTCAGAGGGAGGAGCTACACTTTTTAGTGTAGTACTTTGTGTGTCCTCCGGAGGCAGAAGCTATACACCCAATGTCTGGGTCTCCCATAGGAACGATAAAGAAAATGCGAGTGGTTCTTTTATTATATAATCTACTGACAGCGTCTCTGAATTTCCAAGCAATCAATTTTGGATTTATTTTCTGAAAATGAGAAATGGACAAAGTAACAAAACAATGCACAGTACTTTCAGACCTCAAATAATGCAAAGAAAAGAAGTTCACTATCATTTAGAAACAACAATACTAATAATGTTTTAGCTCAGGAAGAGTTCAGAAATCAATATTTTGTGGAATAACCACGACTTTTAATCCCAGCTTTCATGCGTCTTGGCTGCTTTCCACCAGTCTTTCACACTGCTTTTGGGTGACCTTATGCCACTCCTGGTGCAAAAATGTAAGCAGTTCTTTGTTTGATGGCTTATATGACTATCCATCTTCCTCTTGATTACATTCCAGAGGTTTTCAATGGGGTTCAGGTCTGGAGATTGGGCTGGCCATGACAGGGTTTTGATGTGGTGGTCCCTCATTAACACATTGATTGACCTAGTTGTGTGGCATGGCGCATTGTCCTGCTGGAAAAAAAACAGTCCGCAGAGTTGGGGAAAATTGCCGGAGCAGAAGGAAGCAACTGTTTTTCCAGGATATCCTTGTATGCGGCTTGATTCATACGTCCTTCTCAAAGTTTAATCTGCCCAATTCCAGCCTTGCTGAAGCAGCTCCAGATCATCACTGATCCTCCACCAAATTTCACAGTGGGTGCAAGATACTTTGGCTTGTATTCTTCTCCAGGTCTCCGTCTAACCATTAGACGAGCAGGTGTTGAGCAAAGCTAAAAATTAATCTCATCAGAGAAGATTACCTTACTCCAGTCCTCTATGGTCTAATCCTTATGGTCTTTGGGAAACGTCAGCGTGGCTCTCCTTTACTTCTCATTGATAAAAGGCTTTTTTCTAGATTTACATGACTTGCGCCCTGCCTCTAGGAGCCTGTTACGAACCGTTCTTGCCGTGCACTTCACCCCAGCTGCCATTTGCCATTCCTTTTGTAGGTCACTTGATGTCATCCTGCGGTTGCTGAGTGATATTCGAATAAGATGACGGTCATCTCGGTCAGTGGAGAGTCGCTTTCGCCCTCTGCCGGTCTGTAGCTTTGGTATCCCCAATACCTGCTGCTTGACCTTGTTTGTAATGGACTGCCGTCTTAGAAATTTTAAGGATGGAGGCAACGTGATGCTCACTGTATCCCTCTGCTAGTAAAGCCAGAATTGAGCCCTTCTTTTCCTCACTCAAAACTTTTTAACTCTTTTGACATGGTTAAAAGTTATTTATTCATTCCCATTACTTTTGGGATATTACTAGCATTTGTTTTGCCATCCAGCTTGTCATATTGCAAGAGGATTGTGAAGATCACAGCAGGGTTTTTTTTTATACTTTCCCTCGTTAAATAAGATTTGGTTCAGGTGATCACCTAATCAGAAGCACATCAAGTAGAATGAGGTGGACTCTATAGAGAAGTTAATTTTTATAAAACTGTGGTCTCTTAATTTTTACCAGAGTTGTAAATGACTTTCATTTAAGTTTTTAAAAGCCAGTATATGTAGAGGGGCACTTGTCTGTACCTGTCTTCCACTGAATCTTCACGTCTGTAGGGGGAATTTCTAATAGTAATCTCCATCCTGTGATCTCTTAACTCCCCTTCTTCTAATGAATCTCTCTTTGATTCACAATCATCAGCCTGGGAAGAAAAAAGGTAAACTATGAAACCAAAAGGCAAAAAGAGGATTTTGGGTACTCACCGTAAATTCCCTTTTTCTGATCCTTCATTGGGGGGGGACACAGAAAACCATGAGTGTATGCTCCTACCACTAAAAAGCTAACTATGCAATAAAGGTTAGCTTCTCCTCAGTAAGGTACACCCACCATCTGACACAAAGCTAATCAGTTAGTGAGAAAGCAGCAAAAACCAACAGTAAAACAAAAATGAAGCTGAGAACAACATAATTGAAAACAACAAAAACATTACAGAAGGTAAGGTGCTTTGTAATCCAATGACGCTTCGACAAAGAATTTTACGTTGAGTACCCAAAATCCTCTTTACTCATTTGCTTCATTGTGGTACGCAGGAAACCATGGGATGTCCAAAAGCAGTCCCAAGGGTGGGAAAAGGAACAAGAATTAAATAAGACAGGATCAGGACTAGACCTGAGCTACTGCCGCCTGCAGAACTTTCCTACTGAAGCTCGCATCAGCCGAGCCGTAGGTGTGTACTCGATAGAATTTTGAGAATATATGAACAGATGACAAGGTAGCAGCTTTACAAAGCTATGACACGGAAGCTTAAAGCTGTACAGCCCAAGAAGTCCCCACTACAAGGCTGGAGTGAGCCTTGACTCTGGATGGAGGCTGCCTGTTCTTTGCCCGATATGCTTCCAAAATAGCAGACGGAATCTAGCGGGCGATAGTTGCCTTGGAACCTGGGAGATCTCTACGAAGACCTTCTGGAATCAGAAACAAGGAGACCAAACATCTAAAGGGCGCTGTTCTGGGAAGATACAGACCTAATGCTCAGACTAAATCCAACTTATGTAGCGACTTTACCAGAGGTTGGTTCAAGAATGGAAAGAAGGATTGAAGAATGATGCCCTCATTGAGGTGAAAAGAAGGGACCACCCTAGGAAAAAAATGAAGGAACCGGTCGAAAAACCATCTTGTCCTGATGAAACACCATAAAAGGAGAATGACAGGAGAGTGCTCCAGCTTTGAGACACGCCTGATAGCCACCAGAAATGCAACTTTCCAGAAGAAGAGAGAAAAAGAAACATGTCAAATGGGCTCAAAGGGGGGACCCTGAAGAATGTCCAAAACCACATTGAGATACCATGGGTCCACAGGGGGATATGGTGGGACCAAATGAACGACGCCCTGCATGAACTTTTTGACATGAGAGGTGAAGGCTAGGTTCCTCTGGAACAGGATGGATAGAGCCAAAACTTGTCCCTTGAGGGAGCTAAAGGACAGGCTTGCATTAAAGCCCAACTGCAAAAAGGACAGTAGGGAAGGGAGCACACAGGATCTGAGAGATACCCATTTGGCCTCGCACCAGTGAAAAAAGGCCTTCCAAGTTCAGTAATAGACGCTGGAAGAGGAGGGTTTTCTTGCCTTAATCATAATTAGTATGACCTGGTGCCAGAAACCTATGTCTCTTAGGACCGCAACTACAACAGCCATGCCATTAAACTGAAATAATTTGAATTCTGGTGGAAGATAGACCAATAGGACAGAAGGTCTGAGAGCTTTCACGGGACATCCACGCTCCTCTGCACCAGTCTAGTGCCATGAGGATGACTGGTACACTTCCTACTTTGATCTTCTTAATGATCCGAGGAATCAGGTATAAAAGGTGAGAATAGATACAGCAGGCTGAATTGACAGCACAGAACAAGGGCATTGGCACTGATCACTAAGAGATCACGGGACATGGAGACAAACTGAAGAACCTCTCCTATTTATCCTAGATGCCATCAGGTCGACGTCGGGAATGCCCCACCTGTGGCTAAGTTGATTGAAGACCTCCGGATTCAAAGACCATTCTGTCGAAGAGAAGCATTCGCGGCTTAAGAAATCAGCAGTCAAGCTGTCCATGCCAGGAATGTGTACCGCCGAAACTGATGGTATCCTCTGCTCGGACCATGAGAGGATACCAGAGACTTCTGCATTTCTTGATTTGTTCCTGGGTTCTGCCTTAGAGATTGATGTATGCCATGGCTTTGGCGTTGTCGGACTGAATGCGAATAGGACGGCGCGACAGACAGTATTGCCATTGATGGAGGGAGAGATAAATGGCCCTGAGTCTTAAGGGTCCCAGTGTTTCCTGGACTGTGAAGTAGTAAAACAGGAAGCCCCATTCGAGGAGACTGGCATTGGTCATCAGGATCAGCTTGCCGAAAAAGATTTTCCCAGGCAAAAACAGATTTCGAGACCCAGGCAAAGGTGAAAACTGGACAGAGTGATATGCTGGTTTCCTCAAAGGCAGATTTTTTCCAGGGATTCAATGTGCCTGTCATTTGGGTCACAGAGGCACCATCCGGATGCGTTAAGATCATAGTGGCTAACCGAGATAACAGTGGATCAACAACTGGGGACTCTGCCTTGACCTCGAGGAGGTTAGGAATAAAAAGATACAGGATATCCATTTGCCTTCTTCTCTGGAGCACCCCCATTCTTTTAATAAAATGCCCTTAACCTCGTTAAGATTGGAAAACACCTGAGGGGGTGATTTAAGTTCTTGAAGGCTACAGCTCCGCATGTGGAAATATTCTTCCCTGACATGGAGAGTCTGGTTGAATGCAAGGATCAGGCTGTCCACCATATCTTGAAGATTGGTGGCCTGGTTGCAGTCGAGATAAGAATGCAACTCGTAGTCTGGATCAGAACCCTGTACAGCTTGGGGATCTAGCAATAAAGAGCATGAGACGCATGTCAGTCTGGAGGATGGGGAAGGAGAAAAAGACCCAGAAGAAGAACGGGAAGGTGTGCATTGCTTCGACATCTTATGCGGTTTGCCGTGACGGAAAGCATTAACCTCTGTGAGTAGTCAAAAAGGATTGCGACATAGAAGTGGCCCACAAGGGAGAAGGGAGAGCACTCACATCCTGGTCAATCAGGGGTTTGTGGGGAGCTTGCATTGTGAGAAGTACTGCAATTGGAGCAGAGCTTTAACTTGAAGGTAGTTTTTATTACAGGAAGAAAAAGTAAAGTTCAGAAAAATAGGAGAAATACAAGAGCGAGTTTCCCTGGAATTAGGCATAGGGAGATGGGGAGAGAACCCTGAGGAGGAGTCCAAAGAAGCCTGTGTGCTGCAAGGACAGAGAGTCTACCCCAGATCCTGAAGAAGTGGAAACGGTCTGATAGGGTCTTGATCTGTGAAAAAAATGTGGTTGCGGTCCCCTGTTATCTGAATTAGGATGCAGGAGTTCAAGGCGACATCTGGGCGAGAGGCTTCCTGGCAAGAGAAGATGGCGCATGCAAGAGACTGGAAGAACGCACGCACAAGGAGCCCACATGCTATGATTGGACGGAGTGGCCAAAAGAAAGGAGAACCCTGATTACCTGGGGGTGAAATAGAAAAGGGCGACTAGGAAGACAAAGGGAAGCAAGGCCTAGAGGAAGTAGGCCTCGTAGAAGCCGGGGCTTAAAAGTTGGAGGAGCAGACCAGTGAGGCCAAGACCTCCATCTGACAATCGCTTGGAAGGAGATGCTGAAGGAGGGAAAAATGCTGCACTGTGTTGCCTCAGGCAAGGACAGATACCCCTACACTCCGTATGGATAGGGAAGGAGGGAAGTACCTGTTCAGATGTCTTGATTTCTTCTTCACAGAGTGGGAGACGGTTCCAAGGGCCCTGGGAGGTAATCTTTAGGGATGGCTCCATCTTAACTCAAGAGCCGTCTTACTATGATAGATAATCGGGCCAGGTAGCCGCCACGAGACACTCTTGATGGGTTGGGTCCTGACCGACAGACCAGAGAGGGTACAATGTGGATCAGACCACACTGTTCTCTTGGTCTCTAAGGTGGGAAGTCAGGGTGAGCGATTACACCCTTTTGCCCAAGTCACAAGCTATATCTGAAAGAAAAAGGGAAAAGATTAATAACACAAAAAGATTTGGTGGAAACGGGTCTGAGAGCAGCCACGTGTACGCCTCCTTCTGACACCAAGCTAAAACCGATTAGCATTGTATCAGTCGGTAGGTGTACCCTGTTGAGGAGCAGCTTATTTTATTGCCTAGTGACATCAGCATACACTCACGGTTTCCTGTTTCCCGCAGTGAAACGAATAAACAAAGACTTTTGCAACTATTCTTACATTAGGTAGTTTAGCCAAGTTCAAACTAAAAAATAAGGCGTGAGAAAAAGTTTAAACTGCCCTGTTTTTGGGAAAGGCATAATTAAAGGGGTTATCTTGTGACAAACATTTATGACATGTGCACAGGATCATCTGTAACCTGCATCAATCTCCAAAATAGTGAATCCCACCATCCCTTATTTTGACTGATTCCCAACCTGCAATGACAGGTGAGGTGGCTGTACATGTGTCTCCATTCACTGCTATGCAAGGTTGGACTGGTATCTATTAGACAATTATGGCATATACATCTGTCATAGGCTGGTTTTTTCGTATTAGATACCTGTTGGCCAAGCTCTTGTTACCTGAAAGCTCTCTCCTAACATCCCTTTACACATACATGGGGCGTAAGCAACTGCCAGATACTTATGGCAGGGGTTGATCTTCCTTGAGAAATATGCAGTGTGTCCACCCATATCCTGTCCACCGCCATTAACTTGAGAACGGCGGCAGCTATAGGCATAGAAGTGGTGTCTAGGTATAGTAAAGTAGCCATGCACTACGCAATGAAACCACCTATAGCGCCACCTGGTGGAAAACAATGGAATTAGGATTTTTATCTAGAAAACGGAACGAGATAGAGGAAAAAAAAACGTGAATAACAAAGTTGCAAGGCATCATCAATTCAATACGAATCGACACCTAGCATACAGAAATGCTATGATATGAAACCCATGACCCCCCCAAAACATTGAATGCTGGTCACACATATGGCGCTCATTTAACTTTGATGCTCAAAGTGGCCAGCGTCAGCCGCAATGCACATCTGGACTCTGCACAGCATACTGTATCTTGCTACACGTTGTGCAATAAGGTAGGTGACACGTTTGCACAAGCATCTGTGATACGTCGTCGTAGGTCCTGCAATGTTGGTGGAGGGGTCACATACACCTGCTGTTTGATGTGACCTCACAGAAAGAAGTCCAATGGGGTCAGGTCAGGTGAGCGTGGAGGCCACTCCACGCAGCCACCATACCCAATGGCTTGTAGGAAGGTCTCCATGAGGTATCGCTTCACGTCCGCAGCCTTGTGAGTTTTACACGTTCTAATCATAGCATTTCTGTATGCAAGGTGTCGATTCGTATTGAATTGATGATGCCCTACAACTTTGTAATTCACTTTTTTTCTCTATCTCGTTCTGTTTTCGAGATAAAAATGCTAACTCCGTTGTTTTCCACCAGGTGGCGCTATAGGTGGTTTCATTGCGTAGCGCATGGTTACTTTACTATACCTAGACACCACTTCTATGCCTATAGCTGCCGCCGTTCTCAAATTAATGGCGGTGGACAGGATATGGGTGGACACACTGAATATCATGTTGAATTCAGGCCACCCAACTCTTCTTTCCCTCCACATCTGCTGTAAAGAAGAGTCTCAGGACACATGAGATGGTCAGCCAGTCACACAGAAATCACTACATTTGGCCGACATTTATCCAATGTGTGCGGGCGCCTTTAGTATTGAGATGTCAAGACAAGAATCCATATAACATCAATCACTTTTCAAGGCTTCTTACATTTTTTGGATGTTTGTACTCTGATTTTTCTTCTTGCTCCTTCCTCCTCTTCTTTTCTTTCAAAATTTCATCCAGCGTTTTTACTTTCCAGGTGTCTTTTTCATCCCCCATTTGGTGGGTCAACCTAACAAAAACACAAGGAAACGATAGTTTAATAAGTTTACAACAAAAGACTTAAAAGAACAACCAAAAATATATGATACTAGAAGGTGGCCTGATTGTAACGTATCGGGTAGTCTAGAATGTGTATGTAGGTTAGCAGATTGAATAATAAGGTAATGAATGGGCTGGATGGGTTAGGTTTAATTTACTATTCTTATAATTGTTTATTGGTTTAAAAATGACAAAATAGAAGGAACAGTTTTATTTTCAATAATTTATTACATAATGAATTGGCTTCAAACTTTCAATACATACATTTCATATGCTATAAATGCTTACAATTTTATTTTATATGAGGGGAAAAGGAAAGGATGGGAGGGGTAAGAATATTTTATTAGGGGAGAAACCAGGGGAAGAATGAGGTAGGTGGGTAATACGGAAAGAGGTTGGGGAAAAATTCCTGCTTATTTAGTTCATGTAAAGAAGGGAATTTTGTTTACTTACCGTAAATTCCTTTTCTTCTAGCTCCAATTGGGAGACCCAGACAATTGGGTGTATAGCTATTGCCTCCGGAGGCCACACAAAGTATTACACTTAAAAGTGTAAGGCCCCTCCCCTTCTGGCTATACACCCCCAGTGGGATCACTGGCTCACCAGTTTTAGTGCCAAAGCAAGAAGGAGGAAAGCCAATAACTGGTTTAAAGACCAATTCAATCCGAGGAAACATCGGAGAACTGAACCATACCACATGAACAACATGTGTACCCGAAAAAACAGAAAAACCCCGAGAAAACAGGGCGGGTGCTGGGTCTCCCAATTGGAGCTAGAAGAAAAGGAATTTACGGTAAGTAAACAAAATTCCCTTCTTCTTTTTCGCTCCTAATTGGGAGACCCAGACAATTGGGACGTCCAAAAGCAGTCCCTGGGTGGGTAAAAGAATACCTCGTGATAGGGCCGTCAAACAGCCCTTTCCTACAGGTGGGCAATCGCCGCCTGAAGGACTTATCTACCTAGGCTGGCGTCTGCCGAAGCGTAGGTATGCACCTGAAAATGCTTGGTAAAAGTATGCAGACTCAATCAGGTAGGTGCCTGACACACCTGCTGAGCCGTAGCCTGGTGCCGTAATGCCCAGGATGCACCCACGGCTCTGGTAGAATGGGCCTTCAGCCTTGAGAGAACCAGAAGCCCAGTAGAACTGTAGGTTTCAAGAATTGGTTCCTCGATCCCCCGAGCCAGGGTGGATTCAGAAGCTTGCGACTGTTTACGCCGACCAGCGACAAGGACAAAGAGTGCATCCGGGTGGCGCAGGAGCGCCATGCGGGAAGTAGAACCTGAGTGCTCTCACCAGAACCAACAGATGCAAATCCTTCTGAAATTGATGGACTGGACGAGGACACAAAGAAGGTGAGGTGATATCCTGATTGATATGAAAGTGGGATACCACCTTAGGGAGAAATTCCGGAATCGGACGCAGAACTACCCTGTCCTGGTGAAGGACCAGGAAGGGAGATTTGTATGAGAGTGTTGCTAGCTCGGAAACTCTCCTAAGAGACGAGACCGTTACTAGAAGGCCACTTCCCGAGAAAAGCGGGAAGGGAGACCTCTTTCAAAGGCTCGAAAGGCGGCATCTGGAGAGCAATTAGAACCTTGTTCAGATCCCAGGGCTCTAACGGCCGCTTGTACGGAGTGCTGAGACGACAAACTCCCCGTAGGAACGTGCGTACCTGAGGAAGTCGTTTCTGAAAAAATACAGATAGCGCTGAGACTTGTCCCTAAAGGGAACTGAGCGACAACCCTTTTTCCAACCTAGATTGCAGGAAGGAAGGAAACATAGACGATGCAACCGGCCAGGGAGAAACACCCTGCGCCGAGCACCGAGATAAGAATATCTTCCACGTCCTGTGGTCAATCTTGGCGGACGTTGGTATGCTAGCCTGTCTCATGATGGCAACCACGTCCTGAGGTAATCCTGACGACACTAGGTTCCAGGACTCAATGCCACACCATCAGGTTGAGGGCCGTAGAATTCAAATGGAAGAATGGCCCTTGAGACAGCCAGTCTGATTGGTCTGGTAGTGCCCCCGGTTAGCCTACCGTGAGGCACCACAGAACCGGGAACCACAACATCCTCGGCCAATCTGTAGCGACGAGGATGGCGCGGCCGCAGTCGGTCCTGATCTAGCGCAGCACTCTGGGCAACAATGCCAGAGGTGGCACATAAGGTAGCTGGAACTGCGACCAATGCTGAACTAAGGCGTCTGCCGCCAGAGCTCGATGATTGTGAAACCGTGCCATGAAGCTGGCACATTGTTGTTGTGCCGTGACGCCATTAGATCGACGTCCGGCCTCTGTCAGCGGCGCCAGATCTCCTGAAACCCGTCCGGGTGAAGAGACCATACCCTTTCGGCCACACCCCGGCGACTTAGGAAGTCAGCTTCCTAGTTTTCCACGCCTGGGATGTGAACTGTGGATATGGTGGATGCCGTGTCTTCCACCCACATCAGAACCTGCCGGACTTCCTGGAAGGCTTGCCGGTTGCGCGTTCTTCCTTGGTGGTTGATGTATGCCACCGCTGTGGAGTTGTCCGACTGAAGTCGGATTTGCTTGCTGTCCAGCTGCTGTTGGAAGGTTTGTAGGGCAAGATACACTGCTCTGTGTTCAAGAACATTGATCTGAAGGGTGGACTCTTGCTGAGTCCACGTACCCTGAGCGCTGTGGTGGAGAAAAACTGCTCCCCACCCTGATAGACTCGCGTCTGTCGTAACTATCGCCCAGGATGGGGATAGGAAGGACCTTCTTTTTGACCATGAGGTGGGAAGAAGCCACCACCGTAGAGATTCCTTGGCCGCCTGAGAAAGAAAGACGACTCTGTTGAGGGAGGTCGACTCCCCGTCCCATTGGCGGAGAATGTCACATTGTAGTGGACGCAGATGAAACTGCGCGAAAAGAACTGCCTCCATTGCTACCATCTTACGTAGGAAGTGCATGAGGCGTCTCAATGTGTGCGACTGGTTCTTAAAGAAGAGATTGCAGCCCGTAGTGAATGCTGTTTGTCTAGCGGAAGCTTCACTATCGCTGAGAGAGTATGAAACTCCATGCCTAGATATGTTAGCGATAGGGTCGGGGTCGGATCTGACTTCAAAAAGTTGATGATCCACCCAAAACTCTAGAGAGTCTCCAGCGCAACGTTCGGGCAGTGTCGGCATGTTTCCTAAGAGAGTGCCTTGACAAGTAGATCGTCTAAATATGGGATCACAGAGTGACCCTGAGAGTGCAGGACTGTGACTACTGCTGCCCTGACCTTGGCGAAGACCAGTGGGACTGTCGCTAGCCGGAAGGTAGAGCTACGAACAGAAGGTGTTCGTCTCCTATAACGAAGCGTAGAAACGCTAGTGCTCTGGATCAATCGGCACGTGTGGATAAGCATCCTTGATGCCTAATGATGCTAGGAAATCTCCTTGGGACATTGAGGCGATGACATGGCGGAGGGATTCCATCCGGAACCGCCTGGTGTCCACGAGCTTGCTGAGCAGTTTTAGATCCAGAACGGGACGGAACGGCCCGTTCTTATAGGCACCGCAAATAATTTGGGGTAAAAACCGTTACCTTGTTCCTGAAGAGGAACGGGGGTCATCACTCTTTCTGCCTATAGAGTGCACCCTGTTTGCAGAAGAGCAGCGGCTCGGCCGGGAGGTGGAGAAGTTCTGAAGAATCGAGTTGGAGGACGAGAAGTGAGCTCTATCCTGTACCCGTGAGACAGAATGTCTCACACCCAACGGTCATTGACCTATGGCAGCTAAATATCGCCAAGGCGGGTGAGCCTGCTACCGACCGAGGATGCGGAGAGAGGAGGCCGCAAGTCATGAGGAAGCCGCCTTGGAAGCGGGTTTTCAGACTGTCTCTTTTTTGGGCGTGACTGAGCCCGCCAAGAATCTGAGCTCCTCTGATCCTTTTGAGTCCACATTGGACGAGGAAAAATGGGACCTGCCCGAGCCTCGAAAAGACCGAAACCACGACTGCCTCCTGCTCTGTTGGGGTTTGTTGTGTCCGGGCTGAGGAAAGGATGAATCCTTACCCCTGGACTGTTTAATGGTTACATCCAAACGCTCACCAAACAGTCGGTCAGCAGAAAAAGGCAACTGGTTAAGCAACCTTTTTTGGAAGCAGAATCTGCCTTCCATTCACTTAACGAGCAGACCAGGCTCTGCTTAAAAACACGGAGCAGCGGAGGCTACTGCCGTACGGTTCGCAGAGTCTAGGGCAACCTGAATCGCGTAAGAAACAAATGCAGACATTTGAGAGGTTAAGGATGCCACCTGCGGCACAGATGTACGTGTAACCGTGTCAATCTGTGTAAGACAAGCTGAAATAGCTTGGAGTGCCCCAAGGGTGAGAATGCTGGAGCCAACGGTGCGCCGACAGTCTCATAGATGGATTTGGACCAGAGATCCATCTGTCTGTCAGTGGCATCTTTAAGTGCAGCTCCATCTCCCACTGCAACTATGGATCTAGCTACAAGCCTGGAGATTGGAGGATGCCGCTTGGGACACTGGGTCCAGTCCTTGACCACGTCAGGGGGCAGGGATAACGTGTATCCTAAGCCGTTTGGAGAAGCGCATATCTGGATAAGTGTGGTGTTCCTGGACTGCCTCTCTGAAGGCAGAGTGGTCCAGAAAAATACGTGAAGCTGACTCCTCCACTGGAGGAGCTGGGTGAGAAATAACCAACATTCTATTGATGGACGCTATAAGATTATTCACTATGGCGTCACCATTAGGTGTATCCAGATTGAGAGCGGTCTCAGGATCAGAATCCTGAGCCGCTACTTCCGCCTCATTACACAGAGAGTCCTTCTGCTAGGACCCTGATGAAACCGAGGGCCGCTCATAGTGAGCCCGCTTAGGCTGTCTGGGACTGACGTCTGTGCAGAGCCGTGACTCTGGGATGCGTGTGACATTCCCGGAGCTGTTAGTTGTTCACACTGAGGGGGGCCATGGATCAATGATTCAACAGTGCCCATGTTGTGAGAGACATGTCCGGACTGCTAGGCTTCTAGTATCATAGCCATAGTCTCAGAAAATCTGTCAGTAAATACTGCAGACACCGTCCTCATCCTCTGGCCATTAGCAGAGACTCCGGCTGAGTTGGATATAATGGGGGTCTATGTAACCTGCCGGCCGTATAGCCGTACATGCTGTACCGGCTGCATAGAAAAACATGTGGTTCTGCACCTTTGTTTTACACAGAGAATATGCTGATAACTCCTCCGCACAATCCAGGAGGGTATATACAACGTGCGACCAAACAGTGCAATGTATATAGTACAAGCATATCTATAAGTGCACTTCTGCACTAGTGGGGTTAGCACCACAGGTGCTGCTTAACGCCTGTTGCAGCGATTGTGTGACTATCAGAATGCCAGGGTCTTCCACACTTGTCTCTGTATCGTACAGAAACTGACACTAATGGCTGCCGGCGTCCTTGTAGAGAAGGAAGCCGTGGGCGTGCCTGAGAAAGTGCGGGAATCCGGTTTCACAGTGCACACAGTGAGAGGGGTGGAGTATGCAAAACATACTCCAGCTCTCAGCGCTGCTGTGCTATGCAGCGTCACGCCCCTACCCTGACTGTCAGGCCTGTGGGCGGTAACGAAGGGAGACTAGGCCCAGAAGCCGGGGACTCGAGTTAATAAGCGCGGCCGGCATATCAGTGCTGGCCGGCGCGGAAGTCCCCGGCGCACCACAAATCCCAGCGGCGCCTTAAATAAAAATGGCAGCGGCGGTTAGCGCAGTAGTCACCCAATACACTAACACACCCAGCAACGCTGTGGTGTGCGATGGCACTAGTGCGGACAGCGCCGCTGTCCCTGGCGCACTAACACACCCAGCAGTGCTGCCGTGTGTCTGCGCGGTCCCCACAGGGACACAGAGTACCTCCATGTAGCAGGGCCATGTCCCTGAAGATACTCCGCTCCATGTCCAGCAGATACCAGGGGCTGTGGATGGAGCACGGTCTC
This sequence comes from Anomaloglossus baeobatrachus, assembly GCF_048569485.1. Taxonomy (NCBI): domain Eukaryota; kingdom Metazoa; phylum Chordata; class Amphibia; order Anura; family Aromobatidae; genus Anomaloglossus; species Anomaloglossus baeobatrachus. The sequence continues at coordinate 144,769,227 of NC_134363.1, read as the reverse complement.
AGTGCCTGGAGACCGATAGAATCCCACTTCACCCAGAGCCCTGTAAAAAGGGATGGGGAAGGAAGCAGCATGTGGGCTCCAGCCTCCGTACCCGCAATGGGTACCTCAACCTTAACAAACACCTCCGACATGAAGTGGGGTGAGAAGGGAGCATGCTGGGAGCCCTGTATGGGCCCTCTTTTCTTCCATCCGACATAGTCAGCAGCTGCTGCTGACTAAACAGTGGAGCTATGCGTGGATGTGTTGCCTCCTTCGCACAAAGCACAAAACTGGTGAGCCAGTGATCCCACTGGGGGTGTATAGCCAGAAGGGGAGGGGCCTTACACTTTTAAGTGTAATACTTTGTGTGGCCTCCGGAGGCAATAGCTATACACCCAATTGTCTGGGTCTCCCAATTAGGAGCGAAAAAGAAATATTGTTATGATCGGTTATTAATTTTTTTTTTTTGTTTGGTTTTTGACCGAGGTATGTAGCAGTATGTGGGAGGTAAGGTCTTGAATAATGATGGTTCATTTTTTGCTCGTTGGTCTTCCGCCGTGCAGCACGCATCGGCATGTTTGACAGCGGGAGACCATCGATCTGAATGGGCAGGGAGCCGGCGTACGCTGGTAACCATGGTACACAATCGGGTAACTATGCAAAGCGCTTTGCTTATTTACCCGATGTGTACCATGGTTACCAGCGCACGCCGGCTCCAGCACACATGTGCCGTAAGCCGGGGTAAGCTGGTAACCATGGTACACATTGGATAACTAACCAAAGCGCTTTCCATAGTTACAGGATTGTGTACCATTGTTACCAGCGTACGTCGGTAAGCTGATAACTATGGTACACATTGGGTAACTATGCAAAGCGACAGTGCTGGTTCATTTTTTACTTGTTGGTTTCCTGCTGTGCAGCACGCATCGGTGTGTTTGACAGCAGGAGACCAACGATCTGAATGGGCAGGGAGTCATCGTACGCTGGTAACCATGGTAAACAATCGGGTAACTAGGCAAAGAGCTTTCCATAGTTACCTGATTGTGTACCATGCTTACCAGCGTACGCCGGCTCCAGCACACGTGTGCCGGGAGCCGGGGTAAGCTGGTAACCATGGTACACATTCGGGTAAGTAAGCAAAGCGCTTTCCATAGTTACAGGATTGTGTACCATGGCTAACAGCGTACGTCGGTAAGCTGGTAAACTATGGTACACATCGGGTGACTATGCAAAGCGTCAGTGCTGGTTAATTTTGTGCTTGTTGGTCTCCTGCTGTGCAGCACGCATCAGCGTGTTTGGCAGCGGGAGACCAACGATCTGAATGGACAGGGAGCAGGGGTAAGCTAGTAACCATGGTACACATCGGGTGATTATGCAAAGCGGTTTCCATAATTACCCGATGTGTACACTGGTTAACAGCGTACACCACCTCCGGCACACGTGTGCCGGGGTAAGCTAGTAACCATGGTACACATCGGGTAACTATTCAAAGCGTCAGTGCTGGTTCATTTTTTGTTTGTTGGTCTCCTGCTGTGCAGCACGCATCGGCGTGTTTGACAGCGGGAGAGCAACGATCATAATGGGCAGGGAGCCGGCATACGCTGGTAACCAAGGTACACAATTGGGTAACTAAGCAAAGTGGTTTCCATGGTTACCCGATGTGTACCATGTTTACCAGCGTACGCCGTACACCATCCCAGCAACGCAACGGTATGTTTCGGCTGGGTTGCCAGTGTGGGCTTCCAGGGGTGCAGCAGTCACCTGGGAGTCGGGGCTCCGTGTGGGTTCGGGGAATGCGTGCAGGGGGCGAGGCCAGGCCGAGCGTCTAATGCGTGCGGGTGGCGAGGCCTGGCCGAGCGGCTAATCCATGCGGGGGCGGGGCTCGGGTAACTATGCAAAGCGGTTTCCATAGTTACCCGACGAGTACACTGGTTAACAGCGTACGCCGGCTCCGGCACACGTGTGCTGGGAGCTGGGGTAAGCTAGTAACCATGTTACACATCGGGTAACTAAGGAAAGCGGTTTCTATAGTTACCCGATGTGTACCATGGTTACCAGCCTACGCCGTCTCCGGCATACGTGTGCCGGGAGCCGGGGTAAGCTAGTGGTTTCACACATCCGGTGCGCTCCCGTACACTGTGTACAGTACAGTGGCCGCGCAGCAACTTCCTGGTCACATGCTCCGATCACATGACAACACGTGATCGGAGCTTGTCGTGTGGCTACTGTACTGTACAGAGTGCACGGGAGCGCGCCGGATCTGAGAAAGTGGCGAAAAGGTAAGTAACTATTCAAAGCGACAGTGCTGACGTGTGCCGGGGTAAGCTAGTAACCATGTTACACATCGGGTAACTAAGGAAAGAGGTTTCTATAGTTACACGATGTGTACCATGGTTACCAGCCTACGCCGGCTCCGGCACACGTGTGCCGGGAGTCGGGGTAAGCTAGTGGTTTCACACATTCGGCCTTTTCTCCACTTTGTCTTGCCGGTGTGGGCTTCCGGGGGTGCAGCAGTCACCTGGGAGTCGGGGCTCCGTGTGGGTTCGGGGAATGCGTGCGGGGGGACGGGGCCAGGCCGAGCGTCCAATGCATGAGGGGGCGGGGCCCGGCCAAGCGGCCAATGCGTGCGGGGGCGGGGCCGAGCCGAGCGGCCAATCCGTGTGGTGGGGCGGGGCCAGGCCGAGGCCAGCGGCAAATGCGACGTCATTTTCGTTACAGACAGACAGAATAAGGCAATTATATATATAGATTGGATATAAAATAGTATATAAATGCACCTCCTAATATACACTGTCTGTTTCAGCGGCCCTCTCCTGGCTGTTTTATTTCCACCTTGGTCGAAACATTTTAGCTTCCTTCCCAGTCTCTGCATATGAGCAATAATGTGAAGAAGGGGTTATCCATCTGAATCAGTTCAATAGCTAAGCCAGCCCCCTTCGATATGAATCTGATACAGGGACTGAGAAGGGGCTGGCTTAGCTGATGGACTGAACCTAGAGGGCAGCCTCCATGACGTACAGATATGCAAGGAAGGTGAAAAACACAGAAGCAGTGATGCAAGAGCACTACCATACTCTGGTGCTCAATACTATTAACAAGCATTTGGTTCTCGGATGGGCGCGACTGAGTATAACTGAAGCCAATAGGGCACTCAAGCAATTTTCCAGGATATCTTCCAGAAAAATGCTTGAGACCCCCATTGACTTCCATTATACTTGGGTAATACTTGGGTACTCGAGTTGCACCCAATCCAGCATCCAACGTCTTATTACGAGTACCGCGCACCCGAGCATGGTAGTGCCCGCTCATCACTAGTTACGAGTACTGAGCACCCGAGCATGGTAGTGCCTGCTCATCATTAGTTACGAGTACTGAGCACCCGAGCATGGTAGTGCCTGCTCATCATTAGTTACGAGTACTGAGCACCCGAGCATGGAAGTGTTTCCTCATCACTAGTTACGAGTACTGAGCACTCGAGCATGGTAGTGCTCGCTCATCACTAGTTACGAGTACAGAGCACCCGAGCATGGTAGTGCCCGCTCATCACTAGTTACCAGTACTGAGCACCCGAGCATGGTAGTGCTCGCTCATCACTAGTTACGAGTACTGAGCACCCGAGCATGGTAGTGCCCGCTCATCACTAGTTACAAGTACTGAGCACCCGAGCATGGTAGTGCCCGCTCATCACTAGTTACTTGTACTGAGCACCTGAGCATGGTAGTGCCCGCTCATCACTAGTTACGAGTACTGAGCACCCGAGCATGGTAGTGCCCGCTCATCACTAGTTACGAGTACTGAGCACCTGAGCATGGTAGTGCTTCCTCCTCACTAGTTACGAGTACTGAGCACCCGAGCATGGTAGTGCTTCCTCCTCACTAGTTACGAGTACTGAGCACCCGAGCATGGTAGTGCTTCCTCCTCACTAGTTACGAGTACTGAGCACCTGAGCATGGTAGTGCCCGCTCATCACTAGTTACGAGTACAGATCAGCCGAGCATGGTAGTGCCCACTCATCACTAGTTACAAGTACTGAGCACCCGAGCATGGTAGTGCCCGCTCATCACTAGTTACAAGTACTGAGCACCCGAGCATGGTAGTGCCCGCTCATCACTAGTTACAAGTACTGAGCACCCGAGCATGGTAGTGCTCGCTCATCACTAGTTACGAGTACTGAGCACCCGAGCATGGTAGTACTCGCTCATCACTAGTTACGAGCACCCGAGCATGGTAGTGCACCCTCTTCACTACACAGAAGTGGAGTTGGAGAGAAACACAAACTAAAATATGAGGGCAGGTATTTACTATAAAGTATATTAGGAAGGACAATAATATAACATCTTAAATGTATACATAGAGTCCCTTTCTACTCCATGAAGTACTATGAAGCGGAATCTGCTCCACAATGTACAAGTTCCAGCTGTTATACAGCCAGCACCTACTTCCATCAGAAAGCTCCGATCACAGTGAATGTTACTGTCAAAATTTTGACAGCAGTATTTAGATGGTGTGATTCTGAGGGGGTGTCAGAGCACCCATCACCCAACCAAAACACAATCATGCAGTGTCAATGCGTCCAGATTGCATATGCTGCCTGCTAAAGGCTTGCATTGACACAATAGGGCTAAGCACACGGGGCGAGTAAAACGGATTTTGTGGAATGTGATGTAAACAAAAATCGCATTCCACTCAGACCAATGTTACTCTATGGGGCCGCTGCCATGTGCGATTTTTTTTCTCAGCTCTAATCGGACAGAGAAAACAATCACAACATGCTGCGGGTGGAATCTGATTCATTTTCATTCGCACCCATACAAGTCTATGGGTGCGAGAGAAACATTGCTCAACACTCACATGACACCTAAGTGCAGTGCGCTAATCGCATCAGCTGATAATAGAGGAGATAGGGAGGAGATTAATCCATCTTCTACTCCGCAGTTGTGATCCGATCAAAGAATCGCATCACAGTGGCATGACACTCACAGCAGAACGGAAGCTGAGTGTCATGAGATGCAGTCGCAGTAATGCTCGTGGGCCCCCTATAATGGTCCTCCTATAATGCCCAGGGACTTAGAAAAAAAATAAAACATATATACATACATATATATATATATATATATATATATATATATATACATACATACATACATACATACATACACACACACACACACACACACACACACACACACACACACACAGATACACACATGCAAACATACACACACTGTAAAGTAACACATTAGATGGAATAAAAAGATTTGGTATTCCTAAATTTGATAAAATTGTATCCACAACTTTTTTTTCCCCATAAAGATCAAAATAGAAAATAAGAGAAAAAACGCTGGAATAAAAAAACGGATTTTTGTGTACTCACCGTAAAATCGTTTTCTCTTAGCCATCATTGGGGGACACAGGACCATGGGTGTTATGCTGCCTATCCATAGGAGGACACTAAGTAGATGCAAAAGCATAGCTCCTCCTCTGCAGTATACACCCCCTGGCCGGGCCAGGCAACCTCAATTTTAGTACACAAGCAGTAGAAGAAAAAAAACAGTAAAAACTTCTCAACAGAGGAACATGAGAAAAGAAGAGTCATAACCAAATAAGGTACTGAGAGAACCAAGGCCCAACAGGGCAACAGGGTGGGTGCTGTGTCCCCCAATGATGGCTAAGATAAAACGATTTTACGGTGAGTACACAAAAATCCGTTTTTCTCTGACGCCTCATTGGGGGACACAGGTCCAAGGGACGTCCTAAAGCAGTCCATGGGTGGGAAAAATAAAAGAAGACAACACAACCCAAGGACTAGGAACCAGTCCCAGACAGCCTGGAGCGACTACTGAGAGAGGTGCTCTACTGCCGTTTGCAGAATTTTCCTACCCAGATTTGCCTCAGTTGAAACCTGGGTATGGACTCTGTAATGCTTTGAAAACGTATGTAGGCTAGACTAGGTCGCAGCCTTACACACCTGTTCCGCTGAAGCCTGATGCCGAATGGCCCACGAAGCGCCAACTGCTCGCGTGGAATGAGCCCGCAGCCCACTAGAAATGGGCTTGAGTTGCAAGCGGTAGACTTCCTGGATCGCAGAGCGAATCCAGCGAGCCAGAGTCGCCTTTGAAGCTGCCTGTCCCTTCTTAGGCCCCTCAGGAATGAATGAACAAAGAGTCCGTTTTCCTAAAGGGGGCTGTCCTGGATATGTAATATCTGAGAGCTCTGACGAGGTCTAACGAATGCAGAGACCTTTCCACCCTATGAACTGGGTGTGGACAAAAGGAAGGCAGAACAATGTCCTCGTTCAAATGAAACGGGGTAAGAACCTTTGGAAGGAAATCCGGAAGGGGGCGCAGAACCACCTTATCCTTGTCCTGGTGAAAGATCAGAAAAGGCTCGCGGCAAGAGAGTGCTGCTAGCTCCGAAACCCGTCTGATGGACGTAATTGCCACCAGGAATGTTACCTTCCAGGACAGAAGAGCAAGGGAGGATCCTTGAGGAGTTCAAAGGGAGACCTCTGGAGACCGTCCAGAACGAGGTTGAGGTCCCATGGGTCCAGCGGCCGTTTGTACGGGGGAACTAGATGGGAAACGCCCTGGACGAAGGTCTTGACTTGCGGTTTTTGAGCCAGGTGGCATTGGTAGAAGATTGAGAGCGCTGAGACCTGCCCTTTAAGGGAACTGAGAGCCAACCCCGCTTGCAAGCCAGACTGTAGAAAGTCGAGAATTCTGGGGATGGCCAGAGGCATAAGCTGGACGTTAGGATCCCTGCACCATGAAAGGAAGATTTTCCACGTACGGTGGTAAATGCGGGATGAAGCAGGCTTTCGGGCGCTGATCATGGTGGAGATAACCGCGGGGGAGAATCCCGCTCTTGTTAATACCCAGGTCTCAATGGCCATGCCGTCAGCTTCAGGGCTCTGGAGTTCTGATGGGAAATGGGCCCTTGAATCAGCAAGTCTGGGATGTCTGGAAGGCGCCACGGTGCGTCTGTGAGCATTTGTATTAATTCGGCGTACCAGGCGCGCCTGGGCCAGTCCGGTGCTATCAGTATCACCGGGACTCCCTCTGCCTTGATCTTCCTGATTACCCGCGGCAGCAGGGGTAGAGGTGGAAATATGTAAGGCAGGCGGAATTGGTGCCAGGAGCAGACTAGAGCATCCGCGCCGATGGACTGCAGATCACGTGACCTGGCTATGAACGCGGGTACCTTTGCATTCAACCTTGAGGCCATTAGGTCCACGTGTGGTGTGTCCCAGCGAGTGCAGATGTGTAGAAACACATCTGGGTGGAGAGACCATTCTCCAGCGGCCAAGCCTTGGCGACTTAGAAAGTCTGCTGCCCAGTTCTCTACCCCCAGTATGTGTACCGCTGATATCACTGATCCCGACGATTCGGCCCAGCTGAGGATCTTGTGGGCCTCGAGATAAGCCGCTTTGCTGCGGGTGCCCCCCTGCCGATTGATATAGGCTACAGCTGTCGCATTGTCCGATTGGACTCGAATCGGACAACCCGCTAGCAGAGGGCAGAACGCTCTGAGCGCGAGGAAGATCACACGGAGTTCCAGGATGTTTATGGGTAGGGAAGACTCCTGGGGCGTCCAACGTCCTTGAGCAGTGTGGTGCCGGTACACTGCTCCCCAGCCTAGGAGGCTGGCGTCCGTGGTCAGGACCAGCCAGTTCACTGGGAGAAGGGATCTCCCCTTCGATAGGGATGAGGACCGAAGCCACCAGCGTAGTGCGTACCTGACTGAAGGCGTCAGGTGAAGATGTCTGTCCAGGGAGAAGGGGCTCTTGTCCCAGGCCGCTAGAAGGGCTAGCTGCAGTGGGCGGAGATGCAGTTGAGCAAAGGGTACTGCTTCCATAGCTGCCACCATCCTGCCGAGCACTTTCATGCTGAATCGAATGGAGCGAGATGGAGGACGTAGAAGGCAGCGTACCGCTCATTGAAGAGCGATCGCCTTGTCCTGAGGGAGAAGGATCAAGCCCCGACGGGTGTCCAGGGACATGCCCAGGAAGGTGATGGATCATGATGGGATCGGGGATGATTTGTCCAGATTCACTAGCTACCCTAAGCAGGATAGGGTGTCCAAAGTGATCTGTACGCTGGTTGAGCAGTCGCGGAAGGAGGGGGCCTTGATGAGGAGGTCGTCCAAGTAAGGGAGAACGACTACTCCCCTGGCGTGAAGGACGCTCATGGCGGCCGCCATGACTTTGGTGAAGACCCTTGGTGCGGTGGCAAGGCCGAAGGGTAGAGCTACGAATTGAAAGTGGGAGTCCTAAATTGCGAAGCGGAGGAACTTTTGGTGATCTGGGGCGATGGGTATGTGTAGGTACGTGTCCTTGATGTCTATGGAGGCGAGGAATTCCCCTTCGACCATGGATGCAATAATGGACCTTAGGGACTCCATTCTGAATCTCCGTACGTGCACATGTTTGTTTAGGTGTTTGAGGTCCAGGGGACCACAAAGAGGTTGGAATAAAAACCCCCGAACTTCTCGTCGTCTGGGACAGGTATTATCACTCCTGCTGTTTGGAGCGAGTGGATTGCTGAGAAGAAGGGAATTTTGTTTACTTACCGTAAATTCCTTTTCTTCTAGCTCCTATTGGGAGACCCAGACAATTGGGTGTATAGCTTCTGCCTCCGGAGGCCACACAAAGTATTACACTTTAAAAAGTGTAACCCCTCCCCTCTGCCTATACACCCCCCCGTGCATCACGGGCTCCTCAGTTTTGGTGCAAAAGCAGGAAGGAGGATACTTATAAATTGGTCTAAGGTAAATTCAATCCGAAGGATGTTCGGAGAACTGAAAACCATGAACCAAAAGAACAATTCAACATGAACAACATGTGTACACAAAAGAACAACAGCCCGAAGGGAACAGGGGCGGGTGCTGGGTCTCCCAATAGGAGCTAGAAGAAAAGGAATTTACGGTAAGTAAACAAAATTCCCTTCTTCTTTGTCGCTCCATTGGGAGACCCAGACAATTGGGACGTCCAAAAGCAGTCCCTGGGTGGGTAAAAGAATACCCTGAGAAAAAGAGCCAACAACGGCCCTCCTCTTACAGGTGGGCAACCGCCGCCTGAAGGACTAGCCTACCTAGACTGGCATCCGCCGAAGCATAGGTATGCACCTGATAGTGTTTCGTGAAAGTGTGCAGACTAGACCAGGTAGCTGCCTGACACACCTGCTGAGCCGTCGCCCGGTGCCGCAATGCCCAGGACGCACCCACGGCTCTGGTAGAATGGGCTTTCAGCCCTGAAGGAATCGGAAGCCCAGAAGAACGGTAGGCTTCAAAAATCGGTTCCTTGATCCACCGAGCCAAGGTTGACTTGGAAGCCTGCGACCCCTTACGCTGGCCAGCGACAAGGACAAAGAGCGCATCAGAACGGCGCAGTGGCGTCGTGCGAGACACGTAGATCCGGAGTGCTCTCACTAGATCTAACAAATGCAAATCCTTTTCACATTGGTGAATTGGATGAGGGCAAAATGAAGGTAAGGAAATATCCTGATTGAGATGAAAAGGGGACACCACTTTGGGAAGAAAGTCCGGGACCGGACGCAGAACCACCTTATCCTGGTGAAATACCAGGAAGGGGGCTTTGCATGACAGCGCTGCAAGCTAAGAAGATCCTCCAAGCCCTGTGATAGATCTTGGCTGACGTTGGTTTCCTGGCCTGTCTCATAGTGGCAATGACCTCTTGAGATAACCCTGAGGACGCTAGGAGCCAGGACTCAATGGCCACACAGTCAGGTTGAGGGCCGCAGAATTCAGATGGAAAAATGGCCCTTGAGACAGCAAGTCTGGTCGGTCTGGGAGCGCCCACGGTTGACCCACCGTGAGGTGCCACAAGTCCGGGTACCACGACCTCCTCGGCCAGTCTGGAGCGACGAGGATGGCGCGGCGGCAGTCGGACCTGATCTTGCGCAACACTCTGGGCAGCATTGCCAGAGGAGGGAATACATAAGGCAGTCGAAACTGCGACCAATCCTGAACTAAGGCGTCCGCCGCCAGAGCTCTGTGATCCTGAGACCGTGCCATGAATGCCGGGACTTTGTTGTTGTGCCGAGACGCCATTAGATCGACGTCCGGCGTTCCCCAGCGGCAACAGATCTCTTGAAACACGTCCGGGTGAAGAGACCATTCCCCTGCGTCCATGCCCTGGCGACTGAGAAAGTCTGCTTCCCAGTTTTCTACGCCTGGGATGTGAACCGCGGAGATGGTGGAGGCTGTGGCCTCCGCCCACAGCAGAATCCGCTGAACTTCTTGGAAGGCTTGACGACTGCGAGTGCCGCCCTGGTGGTTGATGTACGCGACCGCCGTGGCGTTGTCCGACTGTATGCGGATCTGCCTGCCCTCCAGCCACCGATGGAACTCCTGCTGTGCTGCCGACTCCTCTATAGGTAGAGCTGGGGGAGAAAGATCTAGCACCTGGTTGATGGACTCTATAAAGGTCATTTACTATGGCGTCCCCTTCAGGTGTATCAAGATTGAGAGCAACGTCAGGGTCAGAGTCCTGGGCTGCGACCTCCGCCTCATCCTCTAGAGAGTCCTCAAGCTGAGACCCCGAACAGCGTGATGAAGTCGGGGAAGATTCTAAGCGAGCCCGCTTAGCCGGTCTGGGACTGCGGTCCGTGCCGGAGTCCTCCACGTAATAACTAGAGGCCACCCCAGGAGCACGCTTCGTCGCAGACCGAGAGGGGCCTGGGGGCGATCCCGCAGTGCCCGGGGCCTGTGTAAGGGCCGGTCTGGGCTGCAAAGCTTCTAGTATCTTAGCAGACCATTTGTCCATAGACTGAGCCATGGATTGTGAAAGTGACTCAGAGTTTCTCAGCAAAAGCTGCAAACTCTGTCCCTGCCGCCTGGACAGGGGAAGCCGGCGGTTCTACCTGGGCCGAGGGTCCCACCAGTGCCCCAGGCTCCGGCTGAGCGAGTGCCACATGGCCCAAGCATTGCTCACAGTGAGGGTAGGTGGAACCTGCAGGTAGCATAGCCGCACAAGAGGTACAGGTTGCAAAATAACCCTGTGTCTTGGCACCCTTGCTCCTTGTGAACGACATGCTGTAGTCTCCCAGGAGAGTGATCACTGAGGGATATATAGCCACAAGCTAACAGTACAGCCGAACCGAGAAAATGTATACAATATAATATTATATATATATATATATATATATATATATATATATATATATATATATATATATATATATATATAATATATATATATATATATATATATATATATATATATATATACACAGTTCAGCACTCTAGGGGGCCCAGCACCGGTGGGAAGAAGCCACCTGGCTTACCGACCGCTCAAGCAGTGTGTGGCCACCAGATTCCCTGCCTCGGGTCTCCCAGAGGTGCTGCCAGAAGTCCTCCACCGGCAGAATGTGCTTAAAACATGGTCGTCGGCGTTCACAGGGGAGGAGGGAGCCGTGGGCGTAACCACAAAAGTGCGGGAATCTGGTGCCCCAGAGTGAATAGTGAGGGGGGCGGAGGACAGCCAAGTGTGCTCCAGCCCTCACTGTCGGCGTCAGACCGACCGTCCCGCCCTTCCCCCTGACTGGCAGGCCCGGGGGCGGGAGTTTAAGGCACTAGGCCGCAAAAGCCGGGGACTAAAGTTAAAAACCGCGGCCGGCAAGCAGGCGCGGTAGTCCCGGTCTCATACCAACAGCGCAGTCGCTGCAGCGTCTGAGGTCAAGGTGTTCCATGCACCGTCCCCAAGGGGACACAGAGTACCTGTAGATGCAGGGCCCTGTCCCTGATGATACTCAGTCTCCTGTCCGACAGAATCCCACAGGGGCTGCGGAGGGAGCCCGGTCCCAGTGCCTGGATGACCGGATAGGATAACACTTCTCCCAGAGCCCCTAAGGGATGGGGAAGGAAAACGGCATGTGGATCCGGCCTGTGTACCCGCAATGGGTACCTCAACCTTAACAACACCGCCGACTTAGTGGGGTGAGAAGGGAGCATGCCGGGAGCCCTGTTAGGGCCCTCTTTTCTTCCATCCGATATAATCAGCAGCTGCTGCTGACTAAAAATGGGAGCATGAGTGCATGTGTGCCTCCTTCAACACAAAGCATAAAACTGAGGAGCCCGTGATGCACGGGGGGGTGTATAGGCAGAGGGGAGGGGTTACACTTTTTAAAGTGTAATACTTTGTGTGGCCTCCGGAGGCAGAAGCTATAGACCCAATTGTCTGGGTCTCCCAATGGAGCGACAAAGAAAAAAAGCTTTGCGTCGTTTTCGAGTCTTTGGGGATTTGAGAGAAAGAACCGACTCGGGGGTCGGGTCCGAAATTCTATGTGGTAACCGGAAGACGCAAGGTCTCGCACCCATTTGTCGTCTGAGGCGGCAGCCCAGATGTGATGAAAGAGCCGCAGTCGACCTCCTACAATGAGTGTCTCTTCCGGGGCGCCGAAGGAGTCATGAGGGGGGAAAACGTCGTGGCCGAGTCTCCCTAGTCCTGGACTGTTTCGGTCCAGGCTGCCATGACGAAGTGGGTTTCGGGGAGAGCGGAGGTCGGTCCCTGCGTAGTCCGCGGCTGGTGGCGGGGACAGGACGGGATGTCGACCAACCAAATGAGTTCCGAAAGGAGCGGAACGAGGACTGTGGACGTCTGGTGAAGGACGTCCTGGACTTCAGCTGGGGGAGGGAGGTACTCTTTCCTCCCGTGGCGTCAGAAATGAACTTGTCCAGACGTTCGCCAAACAATCGGTCTGGAAAAAGGGAAGGCCCGTGAGAGACTTCTTGGAGGCAGAGTCCGCTCGCCATTGTCGGAGCCAGAGAGCTCTACGGATGGCTATGGTATTTGAGGCGGCAAATGCTGCGCAGGTAGCAGCGTCCATGGAGGCCTGCATGAGGTACTCCGCCGTAGCGGCAATTTGAGCTGTTACCTCTGTAAAGGTATGAGTGAACTGGGATTCCTCAAGCGAAGTGTTAAGGGATTTTGCCCAGACCGAGATCGCCTTTGCGACCCACACAGTGGCAAAGGAGGAAAGGAGGGCGGGAGGGAGGAACCCGCAGTCTCAAAAGCAGAGCGGACGAGGTGCTCCACCTGACTGTCGGGTCCTTGATGGAGGAACCATTGGGTAAAGACAGGAACGTCTTTGTGGTAAGGCGGGAGACCGGGGGGGTCGACTGAGGGCGGATCGGCCCAGCCCTTAGGGGCAGGTGAGGCAAAAGGATACCGGGACTCCATGAGTTTTCGGTTACCGAAGCGCCTGTCAGGCTTCTCCCTTTGCTTTGTGAGGATATCCTGAAACTCTGGGTGATCAGCGAAAACCTTTTGGGGTTTCCTTGCCCTCTTAAAGGAGACCGCATGGTCAGTGGTGGTGGATGGGGGATCCTCCACATGCAGAGTTTGGTTGATTGCTGCTATAAGGGAGTCTATTGCAGTTTGATCATCTGGGGAGGCTGAAACCAAGGAATCCTCTTGGTATAAACAGCATTCTCCCTCCTCCAGCTCTTCAGAAGCCGTGGAGCGTGTGGGAGAGCCTGCCCTGTGTGCTCCCGAGGGAGAGCCCACTGGAGGCACCCGGCCGTGTGCTCTTTTCCTGATCCCTGCAACCGGTGAAGCATGTGCCCGGATTACCTCAGAAGGATCCTCCATAGGGGTATCCTCAGGCTGCGTTCCGTCCAGGGACCCAGAAGGGTGTGGAGGACGACATTGCATAGCCAGAACCAGGTTCTGTGACAGTTTTTCCATGGATTGGGACAGAAACTGTGCCTATTTCGGTGGGCTGGGAGCCCTAGGCTCTGAGCTGACGGTTGCGGCGGTGGTGGCAGGGTGGGTCTTGGGGGGCTATAGGGGCACAAGACTCTCAGAGAGAAGAGGTGTGTTTACGTGGTAGCTCAGCGTGGCAGGCAGTGCAGGCTGAATAATAGACTATGTGGGCCTTAGTACTCTTAGTGCCCTTAGATTTCTGCATGTTCCTAATAGGAGTATGCCAGGAGGGGGAGCAATGCTTAGCAGAGCTACAATTGAAGCAAGCACCTCACCAGAATCAGCCGATGGCCCTGTCCTCAGGAAGTATTAAGCTCAATGAAGATCTTCGCACGCTTTCCTGGGGTGGGCGTGGCTTATCGCGGCTGCAGGGGGCGGGGCTTAGCGCTAAAAGAGCGCGAAGATGAAGTCAGTGTGCCCCCCCTGCTGTGGGTAGTAAAAAACGGCGGGAAGGGAGCTTCTGATAGTTTTCCTCCCTCTCCCTCCAGTCAGCACACAGCTTGTCACTGGTGGTTATCAGCCGGCTTTTCTGCTAGAGCAAATAAACAGAGCAAATAAATAAATGAGTCCCTGAGCCCTGGGCCCTCCCCCTGCCACAGGGAAATTATCTACAGGACTTTCTGCAAACAGGAGTGACTTCCCCCCTCCTCCAGCCAGCAAGCTAGAGAAAAGTTAACACTGTGTGTGCAGGATCCTTCTCTCTTCCTTGCACTCAGCAAGGGACTTTCTCATAATAAATACTGTAAATGTCCTGGGAGCCTTCCCTGCAGCGTCTTTTCTCCCTTTGTCTGGGAAACCAGTCAGGGGGGGATCTCACCTTAAACAGTGCTTCAGTCCAGGCAGTGAAAGTAGCAGAGTCAGCTTGCTGTGTCCGGTCACACCGGTGCCATATTCAACTCAGAGCCTGCAAAGAGGGACTGAGGAATTGGTGCCATATTCAACTCAGAGCCTGCAAAGAGGGGCTGAGGAATTGGGCTATAGGGGCACAGGCCTCTACCCTGGGCTTTGGAAAATCGGTGTCTGTGGAACCCGTCGTCCAGCCCAGGATCCAGCGTCGCAGGAGGGGGTACGTGTAGGCAACGCTTCACGTTCCCACCCGTTGATGGTAGTGGGAGATCGGTCCCAAAAGGAAACCGTCGCCCTCAAAAAATAACAAACCTTGAAAGGAAGTGCCTCCTACAGGCACTAAGCTAAAACTGAGGTTGCCTGGCCCGGCCATGGGGTGTATACTGCAGAGGAGGCGCTATGCTTTTGCATCTACTTAGTGTCCTCCTATGGATAGGCAGCATAACACCCATGGTTCTGTGTCCCCAATGAGGCGTCAGAGAAAATACTTTACAGGTTTGTTATCGGCATAATTGTACCAAGCGGGAAAATCAGATTATCAGGCCACTGTGTATGGTAAAATAAATGGTAGTGATCAAAACTATAACCAGTCTTATAAAACAAAAAAAACCTCTTAGGCTATGTTCACACATTGCATTTTTCCCCAGAAGCAAAACCTGATCTCTTCGCAGAAAAAAAACAAAACAAAAAAAAAAAACAAAAAAAAGCTGTGTTGTTGGTGTGTCATTTGTCCACATAAATGTTTAAAGGGAACCTGTCACCAGATTCGGGGCCTAAAAGCTGCGTCCACCACCAGTGGGCTCTTATATACAACATGTTAGAATACTGTATATAAGAGCCCAGGCTGCTGTGTAGAACGTAAAAATCACTTTATAATACTCACCTAAACGGTCGGTTCGGTGCAGATGGGTCGGATGGGTGTCTCCGGTCTCTGGTGCCGGCACCTCCTCTTTCAGCCATCTTTGTCCTCCATCTGAAGCCAGGGTGCATGACGTCATGCAAATGTGGCGCCCTGGACGAGCCAGGTAGTCACAGACATTACACCACACTCACCCGCTTCCCTAGACTGTCACACCAGTCAAACAAAAACCCTTGTTGCCTCCCTCCAGGGTCTGATGTCCACACCAAGTGGGGCGGAGCCAGGCGGTTGGCCCCACCCACCGAGGAGTTCACAGGCCTGGAGGCGGGAAAAAGCAGTTCAGTCGAGTTAGAGTTTGGAGGCGAAAGTGTGAGGAGTAGAAACTGCAAGTGTCTGGGTCGGAGCCCAGGCACTGCCAGCAAGGTTGGCAGACGGTGGTGGCCGTCTGCAGGAGTTAGTGGATCTCTGCAAAACCGTAGGACCGCCGGTACCGAACCGGGGAGTGGAGCTAAGCACACAGGCAGGGCCATCGGACCCTGACTAGGCTTGGAGCCGCCGACAACGGGGAAATCCGAGTGTGACTGGAACCCCAAGGGTTTCCCAACAACCAAGACCCGACAGAAGGCAACAGTCCACACCGTGAGGATATACAGCCACCGCCATAGGCTAGAGATCCAAGGGCCAGCGCCTGCGGGCAAAACGGGCTCCTTCGGTACCTATAAACCGGGGAGCAGACTACCGGTGGGCAACCACAGGAGTCAGAACAATCTAACAGGTGCAGGGAAAGACAGCCACCATCAGCCGTCCAGGGAGAGCACAAAAACACTGCAGCCGGCTACGGGACCCGTCCATCCGGCCGTTTGGTTTACCAGAGACTCTGTCATTGACTGCCTGAGTGAGTACACCAGTGCCATCCGGCACCGCACCGCGCCGCGCTGCCCCTGCAACCCAGCCATCCAGCCTCCCCGTTACACCACCGGGCCCCGGGATCACCAACCCCTACCCACGGAGGGGACAACATCCTCACTGCTCCCTACCATCGCTCCCGGGATCCCCGTCACCAGCAGCGGTGGTGCCCTTTGTCACCACGACCCGTGGCTGGCGTCACGAACTATCTCCCTAAACAAACCACCCCCTTTTCACTCGTGGACGAGGAACGCTGCTCGAGTCCCCGGGTCCGGTCCACCCCTCAAGCCACCGAGCAGCAGCGAAGCCCCGGACCAGAGCGTGGCGAGCGCGTCCCCTCCACCCGCGACACACACAGGCTGGCATTAAGGTCCCGAGCAATTGCACTACAATACTTTGATCTGCCCTGCTCAGGGAAGATCAAAGTGTGCCTGCGCAGGACTGCAATACCAGCGAGTGTGGATGACGTAGGACGCGTCATGCACCCCGGCTTCAGAAGGAGGAAGACCAAGATGGCTGAAAGAGGAGGCGCCGATACCAGAGAACTGAGACACCCGTCCGACCAGTCTGCACCACACCGCACCTTAGGTGAGTATTATAAAGTGATTTTTATGTTCTACACAGCGGCCTGGGCTCTTATATACAGCGTATTAGAATGCTGTATATAAGAGCCTGGTGGTGGTGGCCGCAGCTTATAGTCACCAAATCTGGTGACGGGTTCCCTTTAAATATAGTTACTTTCATTCACCACAAAAGCAGCAAAAACCGCAACATGTGAACACAGCCTTATGGGCAGGTATAGAGAACAATAAAGACGTTGCAGCTGCTGGAAGGTGAGGTAACGAGCAAAATATGGATCTTGGCCACAGCAGAAAGGGTTAAGGGTTATGGATGGGGGCGGTTTCACCAACTTCCTAGCACAGCCGAGCTCCCAAAGAGGTGATGTGGGGGAAGTTGTGCCCCGTCCTCCCTTTGCCTCCATGTATACGGAGACCGGACCGGCCCCAATGATATATCCCAGGCACAATGATGACACAACCAAACTGCCGGCCACCTCTATGGCAACCACGGGACTCCCCGGTTACCGGCCTACACCGATAGGTGACGTATAAGGACTATATAAACAAAGAGGACGTGAAGGAAACAATTTACCCCAAAGTTCTGCGCCGCACAGCGTGAGCACCGAGGTCACTTCCTGGTGTCTGACGTCTGGAACGCAGCGTAACGGAACCAACGGTCTTTCCAGACGTCTCCGCTAGGGGCCGCGCGTGAACAGCTAAAGGAACTTACTTCCTGGTCCCCCTCCGCGCGTGCGCAGTAGCAGCTACGTGCTTGTCTCTCCGCATCGCGCCGCTTAGTGGCGCGCCTGCGCAGTAGCATCTATGGAAACGTTTCCCGCTCTTTTGGGTTTTGTTTTTTGTCAGAAACCCATGAAGTAAATTAGTGATAAATTGTACTGTAACTAAAAAGAAAAGATAAATATCTTATTGATAGGGCTGAAACATGTCTTCAAATAATAAAATCCTCGTCTGTTAAAACATTAAAATGTCTATTCAGCTTTTCACGAGTGTAGAAGATGAAAGCTGTGTGACTGACTACCAATATGGCCGCCATTAAAGCTTTCACAGGGAGGGCTTGTTGCGGCACCTTTTTTCCCCCAACTGATTTTTGCAGTGTGTAAATGCAATTCATCAATGCTGTCTTCTCATGAAAAACGTGTTGTGCAAAACCCACCATTTTGAGTTTTGTTTGCTTCCTTTTGACCCCATAACTACTGCATGTACAATACGGCACCATGCATGTGTTCTATACCGCACAATTGGGACCTACAAGCTGAATGTACGGCTGAATTGTGTAATCTAATATATAAAGCTGAGTGTATGTATGTGTGTATGTGTGTATGTCCGCTAAAGGAATCCGCACCGTCGCATTTACAATCACGAAATTTTGCACAGACACCCCATGTGACTCACGGAACGTCATTGACTATGTTTTGATGGGAAAATTTAACCCCACGCTTTACAGTTACTCTCCAAAAAACCTGCCTCCATTAAAGTCAATGGAGCTGCGAGCTATAGGTTATTAATAGCAGCTGTGATTGGTTGCAATAGGAACAATATAATTTGATAGTATAAGAAGCTTATGTGTGAGGTAATAAGATGTCGGTGGGGAGACGGATAGAGAGAGACAGAAAGAGAGAGACAGAGTAAGAGGCAGACAGGAAAGAGACAGACAGACAGGGAAAGAGACAGAGAGAGAGAGAGACAAACAGTCAAAGAGACAGAGGCAGACATGGAAAGGGACAGACAGACAGGGAAAAAGACAGAGAGAGAGACAGACAGGGAAAGAGACAGACAGGTTAAAGAGACAGAGAGAGACAAACAGTCAAAGAGACAGACACAGACAGACAGGGAAAGAGACAGACGGACGGGGATAGAGACAGACGGGGAAAGAGACAGATGGGAAGAGACAGGCAGAGATAGAGAAAGGCAGACACAGAGATACAGACACAGAGAGACAGACAGAGACATAGACAGACAGAGAGACGGACACAGATAGAGACACACAGACAGAGACTGGGAGAGAGACAGAGACACAGTTACTAACCCGGGAAACGCCGGGTGCTACAGCTAGTATAATATGAACGTGGTTCTTGTTAGTGGGCACCCCCTATTCCCTCTGTTTTTCCATTAAAAAAAAATGTAAAAAACATTAAAATAAAATAAATGAAAAATAAATAAATATTAGTGCCATCTGAAAAAAATAAATAAAATATATATATATATATATATATATATATATATATGTGTGTGTGTGTGTGTGTCCAGAATTGCAGTTTTTAATCACTTGACCTCAAGCTGGTTTCAATTTATTTATTTTTTTAAATTTATTTAATTTTTTAAACTTTAAAAATGTGGTATCCCCCCAATCAACAGACTGTCAGAATAAAGTTAACATGTAATAAAAACATATATAAAAAATGGCCCTTTTTTGTCACTGTTTATTTTTTTTATTTTTTAATATGGTGCCATTAAAAAATATATTTCTCTTCCTAAAAAATAAAAATAATAAAAAAGAGCTATTTTTTTGTACCATTATCTTGAGAATATAATTAGGTGGAGGCGGAATTGTGTGCCTTTTATTAATCAGGGCCCATTTTCCTATCAACCCTACCCCACTGATTGGGATTTTGTGGCCAGTATTACAGGGGCACAGCTGGATTGTAGCCACAGATTCCTCTGATTCTACTAAACTGAGTCCATGAGGGGTCTCTATGACTGAATGTCATCTCTTATGAGCCCTGATAGGTCTGCGCTACTCCCTGCACATCCTGGGGAATATTTATTTCCCATACACCAGATACTACAAGTCCCATCATGCCCTGCTGACAGCAGCCTCACAATCACGGCCGAGATGACGTCACATGGCAACCAATCTCAGCGTCCCTAGCAACCGACTTCTTGGCTGCTGGATTTAGCACATTGCAGTGATTTGAGCCGTCAGATGGCGATCGTGAACCCCCTGGCTAACCCCAAAGGGGTGAAGCTGCAGTGCGAGCTGTGCCACAACCCGGCTTATATACAGTGCAGGGACTGCAAAGTGACGTATTACTGGTGAGTAGGATGTGCTGGCAGAAGTGTTGTGCAATGTTATTACTAACACGGGGATATACGATGACGATCAGATCTGGTGCAAATCGACCTTTTTTTCCCCTCCCAAATTACAGTACTATGTAATCGAGTGATTTGGCACATATATATGTATAGCCACCAGGGGGCGCAAGCACACAGATTCTCACTTGCATTACTGCTGGTGACCACTAGATGGCGCCAACAGATGCAAAATAAATAATAATAATAATTTTATTCATTTATATAGCGCTATTAATTCCACAGCGCTTTAAATACATTGGTAATACTGTCCCCATTGGGGCTCACAATCTAGAGTCCCTATCTGTCTGTCTTTCGAGTGTGGGAGGAAACCAGAGACCCTTGAGGAAACCCACGCAAACACGGGGAGAACATACAGAGTGCAGGTTATGGATTAGTATTTACTATTTATTTATGTAATTTACTCACTTATATAGCTCAATTAATTCCACAGCACTTTACAGATGTGATCATTACTATAGGCTTTTACATGCAGTCATTCACTTATTATTAATTAATTATTATTATATATTATACTAAACTACTCTTTAAAATTTGTCCAAAAGGTTTTAGGCTATGTGCCCATGTTGATTTTTTTTTTTTTTTTTTATTATGTGCTTTTCTGCGCGTAAAAAAGCATGTTTTGGCAGGAAAAGCACAGCAGAAAAAAACGCACATTTTTTATTGTGTTTGCACAATTTTTTTCTGCTTTTTTGTGCTTTTTTTTAGCTATAGCAATCGCAGGGGTTCAGGAGCTGTACCCCCGCAATCACCACCCGGTCTCCAGCTGATGCTACAGCCGGAGACCCAGCTCTCACTGCCTTGAGCAGTGCCTGCGCCCCTCCCGGCAGTTAAACCCCTGAATGCTGCGATCAGTGCAATTGCAGTATTCAGGTGGCAGGGAGAGGGATCACTTATTTCTCCCTGGTGATCGGGTCCCTGTAATGCGATCACGATCGCTGCCATGGTAACCCTGGGTTGTCACCATGACGACCCTTGGTTACTAAGCTATGGAGAGCCTCACACACCATGAGGCAAAGTGCTGCAATATAATCCACTGTAGTGATAAAACACTTGCAGGGAATTATAGAAACGCAGAAAAAAAATGCAGAAAGAATTGACATGCTGCTTCTTTTTTTCAGCAACAAAATCTGCAAGGAAAAAAGAAGCAACGTGTGCACAGCAAGTCAGGATTCTCACACACTTTGCTGGGATGCTTTTTCCTTGCTTTTATTGATTAAATTAAGCAAGGAAAAACGCAAAAAAAAAGCCATGTGGCCCCATATCCTAAATCTCTGTATAATACATCAGTGTTCCATTGATTTTAACTTAGTTTTGACTGCAAAAATAGGAAGCGTATGCTTTATTTATATTTACACCTGAGGATCTATTGTAAATAATGGACAAAATAGCTCCGCAAGGTTCATTATTTTATAATTAAAGGGAACCTGTCACCAGATTTGGTGACTATAAGCTGCAGCCACCACCACTGAGCTCTTATATACATATATACATCATTTTAACATGTTGTATATAAGAGCCCAGGCCACTGTGTAGAGCGTAAAAATGACTTTGTAATACTCACCTAAGGGGCGGTGCAGTGCAGACTGGTCGAATGGGTGTCTCTGTACTCCAGTATCGGTGCCTCCTCTTTCGTCCATCTTTGTCCTCCTTCTTCTGAAGCCTGGGTGCATGACGCGTCCTACGTCATCCACACTATCTGGCATTGAGGTCCTGCGCAGGTGCACTTTGATCTGCTCTGAGCAGGACAGATCAAAGTATTGTAGTGCACCTGCGCAGGACCTCAATGCCAGATAGTGTGGATGACGTAGGACGCGTCATGCACCCAGGCTTCAGAAGAAGGAGGGCAAAGATGGCCGAAAGAGGAGACGCTGGTATCAGAGAATGGAGACACCCATCCGACCAGTCTGCACTGCACCGACCGTTTAGGTGAGTATTATAAAGTGATTTTTACGTTCTACACAGCGGCCTGGGCTCTTATATACAGCATGTTAGAATACTGTATATAAGAGCCCAGTGGTGGTGGCCACAGCTTATAGTCACCAAATCTGGTGACAGGTTCCCTTTAAAGATGCTGGACACCTAGAAAGACTGGTGGAGCTGCACGACTGTGAAACTGTGCACAACTGCATTAACTTTCCATGCATAGGGGATGAATCCTCATTGTTTTTGCACCTTTTTTCTTGAGTACAGATGTTTCTAACAATTACTTTTTTTTTTACATGCACCTTATTTATCTTTTAATTTTTTAAAAATGTTAACTCTACTCTTTTTTTTTTTGTGGTTTTGTTACATTATTGCCAAGTTTTTGGTTACCCAGTTGTCTAACTAATGTTTGGTAAGGCTAGGTTCACATTTCCGTTGTTTTGCATCAGTCACATGCGTTGCTTGACGCATGTGACTGATGCGTTGTACAACGGATGACAAAGAACAGAAATCATTGTCGGACTCCGTTGTGTGCGGGGGGGGCGGAGCGCGAGGGGGGTGGAGCCGAGCGGGGCTGTGGCGCTGAGGACGTCAGTGCCGCGGGGACTGCAGGGCTGGGGACAAGTGAGTGAGTGAGCGCGTGTGTGTGTGTACATGCGGAGTGCGGGAGGGGGCGGAGCCGAGTGGGGAAGTGTCGGGATCCCTGCACACGTATCCAGGGTAAATATCGGGTAACTAAAAGCAAACCACTTTTTGCTTGGTTACCCGATATTTATCTTGGATACCAGCGTACACCGCTTAGCGCTGGCTCCCTGCACACGTAACCAGTGTAAATATCGGGTAACTAACCAAAGCGCATTGCTTGGTTACCCGATGTGTATCCTGGTTACGGGTGCAGGGTGCCAGAGAGAGTATGCGCAGCAAAATCCTACGGATTGCGCTGCTCAAAAAACGTTACAGGCTGCGTTGCTCCCGCCCGGCGGTCAGTTAAAAAACGACTGACTGCGATGCAGCGGATGCAACGCAGCATCATCAGTCGCAATCCGTCACTAATAGAAGTCTATGGGGAAAAACTGGATTCCTGCAAAATATTTTGCAGGATACCGTAATTACTCAAGGCGACGGATTGTGACTGATGCAAAACAACGCAAGTGTGAACCTAGCCTAACATTTCCCATTGAGAAATGTATAGCAGTATGGAACCCCCTTGACATTTATTCACACTGCCTGAGATTTTGCAACCTTTACTTTCATGTACAATAGTCCGGACTTTGTAACCTGATATATAATATATGTAATATTACTCTTTTCACAAGTGGCGTGGAGCACCAGCGGGCAGACTGGACGAGTATTCACGAGAAGATATGCCAGCTGCTGATCCCGGTCCGCACTCCAGTCCCTTTTTTGAATTCTGCAGCAGAAAGATCTCATTCTATGCAGCAATTATTGCAGCGAAAGGTACAGAATCTTCTGATGTCACTGTATATCCACACATTGTTGCAAATGTCATAGTATTAAAGCACAATGGTGCAGATTTATTATTTCATTAGTGCCTGTTTTTAGTATAGTTTTTGGTGTTTTATCACCTGTTTTTGATTTATACCTAATTCAACTTTTAATTTACGTCTTTTTAAAGCCTAATTTATGTGTTTGTCTTTTTTTTTTTCTTACATGTTTGCCATTGTGTACACGGTTTAGGATATCCAGAAGTTTTCAGCTGATTCATTAAATAAGACTTATTAAATTGCTGCAAAAATTTAGCACAAATATGCTCCAATTCCCTCCCCCCAGAAGTGATTTTATATGAACACTATTTTTGCGCCATTTTACGATCCATGTGTCTTAAAAAAGTTGCAAAACAGGTCAAAGACAAAATGAAAGCATTTTTTATGTTGTGCAATATCAATGAACCGTGTGCATCATTTTGAAGAATTTGAGTAAAAAAACAGATACAACAAGCCTAAAAAGTATAAAGCGGTGGTGAAAGGGGTTAACGCCACACTGCCATGAAGGAAAGACAGTCCAAAAGTACTTTGATGGTGATTTATTTGTAGAATGCGTTTCGGAGATTCCATCTCCTTCATCAGGACAAAATCACATAACCTGTGTCCTGATGAAGGAGATGGAATTTCTGAAACGCGTTGTACAATAAAATCACCATCAAAGTACTTTTGGACTGTCTTTTCCTTCAAGGCAACATATCGTTAACCCCTTCCACCACCGCTTTCCAGTTTACATCCAGGTGAGGCTGCAGCAGCCAGGTCTTTGAAACGGTTACAGGTAGTTTTTACTCTCACAACCCAACAAGGTGAGCCCTCGCACTCCTCTGTCCTACAGTTCATTTCAATTTACAAGCCTAAAAGGAATAGTGAAAAAAAATGCGAATGAATCGGGCCTAATATGTTACTTTGGGGGCACAAATGTAGTCTTTATTATTCTATAGAGGACTTGGGGAGCATAAAGGGAAATTACTAGGGGAGCAATAACAGTGGGGGTATGAATACTTATAAGCATAACAGCTTTTGTACAACAGTGAATTATTACTTTAGGGGGCACACAGTAAGCAACATTTCTACCTGGGGAATAAAGGCGGTAGGAGTACAATGCGGGGGCACGGAGCAGAAAACTTTTTCTGTTGGGAACAAATAGGGCAATATTTTATGGGGGGTTAAATTTTTACTCTGTGGGAGCACAAAGCAAGGGCACTATTACTGTGATAGACACAAAGGGGAAAGTATTGCACTGCAAAATGCAGAGGCCATTGGAGTAAGGTCGCTTTCACACTGCATTATGACCTAAGTTCACTGGTCCCGCCGGGGCTTCCATCCGAACCTCCCGCAAAACAGGTTTCGGTCACATGCGCTGACGGGGCCATTGACTGTAATGGTGCAGACAGAGTCACAGTGTGCTCTGTCTTGCACCATTTTAGGGCATATATGCTTTCTGCAGGCAGACACCAAGACAAAGTAGACAGTGACTCCATCTGCACCATTATAGTCAGTGGCCCCATCGGGACTTCCATCCACACCCCCCCACAAAACAGGTTTCGGACGCATGCACCGACGGGGCCATTGACTAGAATGGTGCAGATCTAGTCACCATGTGCTTTGTCTTGTACCATTTTTGAGTGTATACACTTTCTGCAGGCGAACACCCAGACATAGTAGACGGTGACTTTGTCTGCACCATTATAGTCAGTGGTCCCATCGACACCTCCGTCTGAATCCCTTTTTTTCATGGGGGGGGGGGTTTGGTTCAGACGGAAACCCTGATGAGACCACTGAACGTAGGTCATAATGCAGTGTGCAAGGTGCCTTAGTGGCAAGGTAAGAGTTTGCTTCGTGTGCAGTCATCATGGTGGTCACAACATCACCGAATATACCTGAATTGAATTCACTTTCCACTAATTTGAATTGGCATCTGAAAAATGTATTGAGCTTCTGTATCTAAGCTCGTCACTATATAAACGTTGTAGAGGAGCGGTGCCCTAGTAGCCCCCTTGGTCTCTAGATTCTGTTAACAGCAGTCCGGGCAAGGTGACAACCCTCATCATTATGCCTGGAAATAAAAATAAAAAATTTGCAACCAGAATAAGAAAAAAAACAAACTGATTGGCACATAAAATATATTTTTAGTTAGTAAAAATATATTCCCTTTAATATTAATAATAATAATTCCTTTTTCAGTATTTTGTCCCTGTTTAGCTGCATGCTAGATCCTTACAGCTCTGGGGTCCTGGGTTTCATCTGACAACATATTTGTCATGCATTTTCATGGGTTTCCTTCCACACTTCATAAAGGCATGATAGTGACCTTAGGTTGCATGCCCCAGTGTTAAGCGCTGAAGTATATGTTGGTGCTATACAATCACACATGATCAATAAATAGTGGTGAATTGGAAAGCCAGTCTGGTTGAAGATACTATTGGTATCCAATGATATATCTGTAGCCTGTTCACACTTAAGGCCGCTTTACACACAACGATATCGCTAGCGATCTCGTTAGCAATGTGACACGCCCAGATCGTTGATACGATTTGCCGAGATCGCTCATAGGTCGTTTTGTAGCTGTCACACGTACCCATCTCACAAACGACGCTACATCGTTCAGCGATATATTGTTTGACCAAGGCGGTCGTGTGGACACCGTCACACAGCAATCCTCCCAATGATTCCAGCAACAACAGAGACGTATAATTGTGTCCGCCTTATCAACCATGCATGCCAATTCAGAACGCAGTTGGTACCACCAATCAGAGCGGAGGAGGCGTGGAGCATTGCTTGTAACGACGCGCCCGCGTCGCTGATGACGGATGCACTAACGATGTTGTTCGTCATTGGTGAGGTGTCAAACGTAGCAATATGTCTGCTGTGTTCCAAACGACGAACAGTATTTTGAAAATGAATGACGTGTCAACGATCAACGATTTTCGCACTTTTTAAGATCGTTCGGAGTCACTCGTAGGTGTCACACGCAACAACATCACTAACGACGACCGTGACCCCGACGACATATCGTCAGATAAATCGTAGCATGTAATAGGGCCTTTAGAGTTAAATCCAACGCAATATTTTTATTTTTTAGTTACTCCAGGTCCTCTATAACTGTGACAGTAAACGAATGTGTGTCCCTCCTATAGAAACATTTAATAGAACTGACCACTAAGGAAGCTCAGAGACTCCTGTATGAAGGACGCCACGTGGATGCGATTCCTACAGCCTCCCATTCCCTGTCTTTCAGTGTTGATGTGTATGGACTGGCGTCCGTGGAGTTAGTACCAGTCTACCTCATCCTTGCTGAAGCTAACATTGGTAAGTAGGGCAACTTATGAATATCTGTATGTGGTGTAACCTATGCTATTATTGTAAATGGTGACATAGCCATAGCGCATATTGCACTATGCAGATATTTTGGTTCTGGTGCTTTAGGGCATGCAATGGCCCCATATCCACAATAGAGAAGCAGTACACTAAATGGGTTTTGATGTGGATATTTTGCATCACGGCCCAGAAGCCTGATGCTAGCCTTTGGTTGCAAATTGCCCTTTGCCATATTACTATTTTCCAATGAACATCTCATTTTATACATTGCACTTGAGTGAGGGGCATTTAGGTGCTAGCTGCCCATTTGGCCATGGTGGTGAGCATTGTGGTATTGGACATTCACTGCAATACTGGTGGCCAGCCTGGGCCTGGAAGAAGATTATTATTATTCATTATTATAGTGCCATTTATCCCATGGCACTTTACATGTGAAGAGGGTATACATACAAAACAAGTACAATAATCATAAACAATATAAAAACAGACTGCTAAAGAAGGAGAGAAGACCCTGCCCGCGAGGGCTCACAGTCTACTGGGGATAGGTGAAGGGATAGTAGGTGAGGACAGAGCTGGTTGCGCAGTGGTGTACTGGTCTGATGGTTACTGCAGGTTGTAGGCTTGTCGGAAGAGGTGGGTCTTCAGGTTCCTTTTGAAGCTTTCCAACATAGGTGAGGGTCTGATATGCTTGGGAAGAGCGTTCCAGAGTATGGGGGAGGCACGAGAGAAGTCTTGTATGCAATTGTGGGAGAGGAGATAAGATAGGAGTAGAGAAGGAGATCTTGTGAGGAACTGAGGTTACATGCAGGTAGGTACCGGGAGACTAGATCACAGATGTATGGAGGAGACAGGTTGTGGATGGCTTTGTAGGTCATGGTTAGGGTTTTGAACTGGAGTCTTTGGGCAATTTGAAGCCAGTGAAGAGATTGGCAGAGAGGAGAGGTCAGGGAATAGCGAGGAGAGAGGTGGATTAATCGGGCAGAAGATAGATTGGATGGGTGCAAGAGTGTTAGAAGGGAGGCCACAGATCAGGAGATTGCAGTAGTCGAGGTGGGAGATGATGAGGGCATCCACTATTGTTTTTGCTGATTCTTGGTTAAGGAATGGACGAATCCCAGAGATATTTTTGAGTTGTAGTGGGCAGGAGGTGAAGAGGGCTTGGCTGTGTGGCTTGAAGGATAGAGCAGAGTCGAGGGTTATTCCGAGGCAACGAGCTTGCAAGACTGCCTCGGACATAGGTTGTGATCACACAGGGGTGGTGTTATCTTTATGTTGACCGCAGTTCTGTCCTAGTAGTGATGCCTCTGATAAAGAGCTGGAGGCACACAGAGCAGTCCTTCTATTTGGCCCTCATTTTTCTGGCCTGCTTTCATGAATGATGTGTTCCATATATTATTGTGTACTTGTGTCATTTTATAATTAGGTCTTGGCCATCTGACCCAGGCAGAAGAATATCTGTCCCGAGCCTACTGGACTGTGCTAAAGACTACAGACTGCAGCAATTCCATCAAATCCAAACTACACCGCAACCTAGGACTGCTTTACTCAGCCAAGGGGGAATTTGAGGAGTCACTCCGACATCTGTCTAATGATGTAAGTAAAAAATCTCTAAATGAAGTTGCTCTTCTGCTATGTGCCAGAAGCAACCATATGTATTCTGTAGGGTCTGTAAAATGGATATATAGTTGCATCGGTAGTATTTGTGTAATAAGACCTCATTCAGACGCTTTATTATCTACGTATTTCGAAGTAAAAACCTCACTTCTTCTTCAGGATAGGTAACTTGGTGACTATCCTGATGAAGAAGTGGGGTTTTTACTTTGAAACGCGTAGATAATAAAGCACCTTTCATCTATTCATTGTATTGAACTCTTCATCGTTTTCAACAGCAGCACAGATTGGTCCACGTTTTCTCCAGGTTCCTATTCAGAATATAGACACAGAGCTGCTCTTAGGAGCCACTGATTCTGCTGTTGTCCAATTGAAAAATGTTATTATTATAATAATTTAAATATTTCAATGGGTAAATAGATTAATTTGTATCTTCATTTTACAATATTGTCTTTGCTCTGGGAACAAAACAGCCTTTACTCCAAACTGATACATTGTAACAAACTACCAAAGATATTGTAATTGAAGCACAAAGCTTATTAGAAAGTGTAGAGCTGGCGTCCCTGCGCTCTCCTCCCTGCAGGGACGTGCGCTGACTCACTGCCACAGCCGTCCCTCACTATGTGCCCCTGCGTCTCCTCACTCCCCCACATGTGCGCTTTCTGTTTCATCTTCCCGGGGCATATGCACGTCGCACAGGTCCACCGGGAGTGTTCTTGGGGTGCAAATGCGCTGCTGTCGTTTTCTTAAAGAACCATCTCATCACTCCCAGGAAGTGCCTCTCATCCTATCGCTGAGAGGCACTGGGTACATAAGGCACTCTCCCACTAAGGGAAGTGCCTGATCAATGTGTTTATTTAGCTAGTGTTTCTGTATCCTAGCCAGCTAGTTGTCCGCTGTGCTTTTGTTACAGTGTACTACTTCACCGCCTGTCCGTCCTGGCTGTGCCTCCAGCCTCAGCTACACTGGTAGTCCTTGCTACAGCAGAGACCTTGCCTGTCTGTCCCGGCCTGCCTCCAGCCTCAGCTACACTGGTAGTCCTTGCCACACCAGACTGTGCCTGTCCATCCCAGCCATGCCTCCAGCCTCAGCTACACTGGTAGTCCTTGCCACACCAGACTGTGCCTGTCCATCCCAGCCATGCCTCCAGCCTCAGCTACGCCGGTAGTCCTTGCTGCACCAGAGACTGTGCCTGTCCAACCCAGCTGTGCCATCAGCCTTAGCCTGTCTACTCCTGTCCGCCCTTGCCTTGGGGGTCAGCTGCCACAGTCCCGGTCTCTGCCCTGGGAGTAGCACCTGGTATCTGCCTCGTGGTGGGCGCTTAGTCAAGCCTCTCTCACTAAAGGGTAAGCCCGGGGTCTGCCTGTGGTCCATTGGGTCCACTTCTGCTTGCCGCTTCACCATCTCCAACGGCGAGCGTTACAGAAAGTTTTAGACATATTTATTTATACAATAATAAATGCACATAAAACCAGAAAGACCGTCCCACATTTTTTATAATTGGAAGTAGAGACAAGAGGATGGATTTGCAGGACTCCGATCTATTGGCCAGGTCAGTGATCTCTGATCGTTGGGTAGGAGGCCTGCTGGTGTGACGTCATCATTCCGGTGTGACTCCTACTCACAACATCCCACCTGTCCAGCTAGTAAAACAAATCCAGTTGGGAATGTCGGTAACGAGACTCACAGGACTCCAATCCAGAAGTCACAGTTTATTGCCCTGACCGATGAACCGGAGTCCTGCGAATCGATTCTCCCATCTCTAATTGAAAGCATAAACTCATCTCATCATAAAAAAATATCATCTTGATAAGGAATTAGTATACAGTTACTGTGGAATAATCTATTCGCCATTTTGATGCATTTTACATGAGGTGAGCGTGCATTATGCTGTCGTCCATCATATTTAATCAATTCCAGACAACAGATTAATTGATAAAAAGTAAAACACCGTGTAATCTAAAAAGTTTGGTCAAAACATGCAAATAACTGAGCTCATGTCATCAAATTTAATGCACTTCAATGAGGAGGAATCCTTTAAGAGTTTTTGGCGATTATAGCTCCTATCCAGTGCGGGTATTTCATTATATGCACCATTCTTCTAAGAAAAAATTGCTTCTCCAGCATTATCTAGAAATATTTACTATATGTTGTGTCCACCTTTATTATCATTGTTTTTTCATCGCTCCAATGCATCTTCAAGTATTGATTTAAAAACGAATTTAATTTTGTATATGCAGACCCTATGCACATCTATGTGTGTCTGTGGCTACAGGTAACAAATAGCCATGTCATAACTATTTTTACCTCTATTTCTTGCTAACTGAAATTCAAAAGGTTACGAAGAAAAACAGCGGCATGCAAACGTTTGGGCACCCCTGGTCAAAATTGTTCTTATTGTGAACAGTTAAGCAAGTTAAAGATGAAATGATCTCTAAAAGCCATAAAGTTAAAGATTACACATTTCCTTTGCATTTTAGGCAAAAAAAAAATAAATACAAATAAAATTAAAAAAAAATATATACATATATATATACAAAAAAATAAATATAAATACAGTAATACAGTATATCTCTATATATATATATATATATATATATATATATATATATTCATCTTTTACATTTTAAAGTTAACAAAAAAGGAAAATGGGCCAATGCAAACGTTTGTTCACCCTGCATGGTTAGTGCCTAGTCCTTTGGCAAGTATCACAGCTTGTAAATGCTTTTTGTAGCCAGCTAAGGGCCGTTTCACATTTGCGCTGTTTTGACGGAAACGGGCTCTGTTACACATACAGTACAGTTCATTTATTTACAGTGGAAGCGCGACATCATGTGGACACATGCGGGTACTGCATGAAAGACACAACCCGCATGGTTTCGCACTTCAACTGTAAATAAATGAACTGTACGGCATATGTGACGGATCCCGTTTCCGTCAAAACAATGCAAGTGTAAAACGGCCCTAAGACTTTTTCAATCCTTTGTTTTCATCCATTCTTCCTCGGAAAAGTCTTCCAGGTCTGTGAGATTCCTGGCTTGTCCTGCATACACTGCTCATCCTTGGAGACGTCTTCCAGTTCTGTGAGATTCCTGGGTCGTCTTCCAGTTCTGTGAGATTACTGGCTCATCTTGCATGCTCTGCTCTTCCTTAGAGTCGTCTTCCAGTTCTGTGAGATTACTGGCTCATCTTGCATGCTCTGCTCTTCCTTAGAGTCGTCTTCCAGTTCTGTGAGATTCTTGTCTTGTCTTGCATACTCTGCTCTTTCTTGGAGACGTCTTCCAGTTCTGTGAGATTCCTGACTCTTCTTGCATGCACTACTCTTTTGAGGTCTAGCCACAGATTTTCAATGATGCTCAGATCAGGTGACTGTGAGGGCCATTGTAAAACCTTCAGCTTGCGCCTTTTATGATTGTCCATTGTGGATTTTGACGTGTGTTTAGGATCATTAGCCATTCGTACAAGCCATCTTCTTTTCAACTTCAGCTTTTTTACAGATAGTGTTATATTTACATCAAGAATATGTTGAAATTTCATTGAATTAATTTCTTCCCTCTACCCGTGAAATGTTCCCCGTGCCATTTGCTGCAACACAACCCCAAAGCATGACTGATCCACCCCCATGCTTAATAGTTGGAGAGATGTGCCCTTTTTTTCTCCACACATCTCTTAATTCATTGTGGCCAAAGAGCTGTATTTTAACCTCCTCAATCCTCATGACTTGTTTAAAAATGAATCAGGCTTGTTTGGATGTTCTTTTGCATACTTCTGATGCTGAATTTTATGGTGAGGACGAAGGAGAAATTTTCTGTTGATGTTCTTCCATGAAGGCTATATTTGTGTAGGTGTCTCTGAACAGTAGAACAACGTACCACAACTCCAGCGTTTGCTAACTCTTCCTGAAGGTCTTTTGCAGTCAAGCAGGGGGTTCTGATTTGCCTCTCTAGCATTCCTTTGAGCAGCTCTCAGGCCTGAAACACACTTCCGTTAAAAACACGCACGTGCCGCGAGACACGTATTTACCCTGCGTGTTGCGTGTGGTAAGTACGTGTCTCGGGTACGTGCGGTCCACGTGTGTTCTACGTGTGCTATCCACGATAGCACACGTAGAACCGGTAATTTGCATACTCACGTGGTCCGCGCTGCTGACCGTGGTGCTGATCTTCGGTCTCCAGCCCTGCCGTCTCCCCACTGCTGCCGGCCGCAGTGAAGTGAATATTAAATGAGCATAATGATAGCATTGCTGAACGTGTCTCCGTGCCGCCGGTACGCGCAAAAAATGGCAAACACGTACCGGCGGCACGGATGTGTGTCGGAGGCCTCACAGAAATTTTGCTTGGTCTTCTGGACCTTATCTTGACCTCCACTGTTCATGGTAACTACTATTTCTGCAGGATTAGACTACACACAAAGTTTGTTTCCAGATTGTCACCATAGAGAGACATTGGCCTGAATTGGAGCCGCAAACCCAAAAGAATTGAGAGACAAAAGTATACATATACCTTTAAAGGTATGTATCAGAAGTGACCAAACAGAGTAGATCATTATTTACAGGGCTTTTTGGTTTAGGCAATTATAAGATTAAGGGTTTTGGGGGTAACATCCACAGATTATAGAGGTTTATGCAAATTAGAGCAAAGTCAACCAAAACCGTAACGGCCTATCTTATGTGTATGGGAAATTCTCTCCTAACAGATGATGTGGCTTACTAGTCTTCCTTTCCATAGAAAACACTGCATGCACAGTCAAACAGATCATGCATGGATGTGGGGTGAGCTATTCCTCCTATCTAGTTCAAGTAACCATGTAACTGGACATTGTTTTATTTCTCTTAGGTTTTTTTTGCAAGTACAGTTTCAGAACCAAACCATAT
Organism: Anomaloglossus baeobatrachus; assembly: GCF_048569485.1. Taxonomy (NCBI): domain Eukaryota; kingdom Metazoa; phylum Chordata; class Amphibia; order Anura; family Aromobatidae; genus Anomaloglossus; species Anomaloglossus baeobatrachus. The sequence continues at coordinate 144,736,013 of NC_134363.1, read as the reverse complement.
CAGCACTTCTGGAGGGTTTTTCCATATGGCCAATATATTTTTTCGGCAGAATAAAATGGACATTGCCGACTCTCTGTATTCTGAGGTACGTCTTCCTATTGTCTTTACAATTCATATCAATGATTATTTTCACGCTTAGGCTAAGTTCACACAAGGCAGATAAAATATCCAGGCGGAACTCGCCTAAAAAGACGTTGTGTGCACAGAGCCTTAATGTCACCTAGCTTTCCAAAAATGGATAATTAAAGGCATTGGCTCACAACCTCTTGTTGTGGGTTCCGCATCTTTCATGGCCAGTGCAAGTCATATACATTAATGCCACTTTTAATCACACAATAGGACCATACAGTGCTCAGTATAAATGAGTACACCCCTTTTGAAAAGTAAGATTTTAATCTACGGCTCACTAAATACAAGAACAATTTTGGAAATTTTGACAAGATGGAGTTTCAGCAGTCATGCAGTCCGCACATAAGGATACTGCCTCCACCATATTTCACTGTAGGAACCATGCATTTAGAAAAATTAATTTAGAAAAATAGTGAGACATGATGGTGGCAATGTCCTTATGTGGGACTGTACAAGAGCTCCTGGTGTTGAGGGGCTACATCTCATTTCTGGAATCATGAAGTGACAGATGTACTGCTCTATATAGAAAGAAAAGATACCACCATCACTCTGTGCCTTTGGTAGACGTGCACTTTTCCAATATAACAATGATCCAGAACACACATCTGTTACATTTCTGAAGCAGAATAGGGTGAAAGTGATTCAGCACTGAGTGTCTCCGGATCTGAACCCAACCGAAACCTATGGGGAATTCTGAAGACAAAAGTTGCCATCACTCCCCATACAACATCCAGGCTCTAATAGATGTCGTTCTACGAAGGTTGGAAAAAGATCGATCTTACAATATGTCACCAACTTGTTCATTCCATGTCAAGAAAACTTGATGCTGTCCTTAAAAATACTTGTTTTTGATAGTTTTTATTCATTTCTGGATAAACTAATTTGAGTAAAATTGAAGATTTTGTAATGAAAATTATATTAATAACCTCACTTTCATGTTATAGGTTAAACAAATGTTCTATGAAACTCATTCTTGACAAAATTGTAGAAATTGTTCTTGTATTCAGTGAGATATTGATTAAAATTGTACTTTTCAGTGGGGTGTACTAATTTATGCTGAACACTATATATGTGATGCGTAACATAGCATTGTGTAGTAAGCAGCACCTTTTATGTGTTGGGTAGCAATAATAAAATATCACATGATGGTTTTGTTTCTCAGGTCACTGATATATGGCACGCTCATCTCAGCAGACTGGTGGAGGTTCGGATACAAGCGTCGTTGAAAAGTGGCCCTGTATGGTTTGATGATGCTGATCAGGAATGTTTAGGTATGTCATTATAAGTGTGACACCCCTGGACTATTGGGTCGTCACAGGATATTGCACAATCTGCCCTCCCGTGCAATATCCACCTCCTTCTTGGTTTGGGTCCCTAACCATATGGTGTTGCCTACATCAGCGAATCAAATCCTAGATACACCTTCCACCACACCCACCAAACACACCAGTGGACGGCTTGAGTGAAATAGAGTCGCCCACCTGGGTGGCTAGGGAGGGTAGGTGAGGAGTGTAGTAAGTGAAGAGTGAGGAAGTAACCCTCGAGCTGTGAGGAACTTAGAGGAGGTCGAGATTGGGGCTCCTGGAAAACTGTCTAGGGTGCAGACTGTGGTCTGGGCCTAGAGGAGACGGACCCCCGGTTGCAAGGGATCGTGACAAGGGGCATGGATCTGTCGAGGAGGACAGCCGGCGGCCTTGCACCATCACCTGTCCGGGACCGAGGTACGACGGGGTACGTGGACCCTAGGTCGGGGAGTAGCTTCAGGCAACCCGATAATTTACCCGACAAGAACGGAGCCTTCAAGATTTGTTCCCAACCACTCCAAAATTGGGGCACTAGCACGAGGGGGATAGGACTTTCCAATCCAAAACGGTCCAGAAAATCCCAAGCGTGAGCCCTGAGGGCATGCTCCCACACTTAGCCATAGTGGGAAGCAGGACCCGGCAAGTTTCACACTAACCGGGACCACCAGAGAAGTAAACTTATTGCCAGGAGGCAGGTCACAGATCACTAGGCAGCACCATTGGGGACGGGACCCAAACTAGCTCCCCTCAGCGGCAGCGGTGTCCAGAGACTTGGTTTACCAATTGTTGGTGTCTGCTTAATGGACTGAGTGACCCCCCTGGCACCCAATTGCATCCCTCTCAAACACCGAGTCCCAGGGTATTCCCCCTACTCGTGGAGAGTTCTAACACCTGGCTGCCCCATTCCATCATCCCGGGGTACTCCCAACTGCAGAGGTGGTACTCCTAATTACCACATACCACGAGTGGCATCACGAACTCTATACTATCCCTTGTAAATACCCCCCTTCATTTGAGAGGCCGCACGACCCCCGGATCCGGAGGCCCTCGAACCACTGAGAACCCGGATCCAAGCAGCTCGGCTGCTGACACGGGGGCGGCACATAAGAACTTAATGTGAGACAAAGTTTTGAAAAAAACAAAACAAAATATCCATTTTGCTGTGATTTGTTTAGATTTTCTGCAAAAACAAAGTTTTTGTTTGTTGTGTTTTTCGTAAATGTGTTGCGGCAGTAATGTGTGAATGCGGCCTAAGGCTGTAAAGTGGACATTTAACAACTTCCCTACATAGGATGTAAAATATATCTTTTACATAGGATGTAATAATACGTCTTACGTCGAAGATACAGTGCCTACAAGTAGTATTCAACCCCCTGCAGATTTAGCAGGTTTGATAAGATGCAAATAAGTTAGAGCCTCCAAACTTCAAACAAGAGCAGGATTTATTAACAGATGCATAAATCTTACAAACCAACAAGTTATGTTGCTCAGTTAAATTTTAATAAATTTTAAACATAAAAGTGTGGGTCAATTATTATTCAACCCCTAGGTTTAATATTTTGTGGAATAACCCTTGTTTGCAATTACAACTAATACTCGTCTTTTATAAGACCTGATCAGGCTGGCACAGGTCTCTGGAGTTATCTTGGCCCACTCCTCCATGCAGATCTTCTCCAAGTTATCTAGGTTCTTTGGGTGTCTCATGTGGACTTTAATCTTGAGCTCCTTCCACAAGTTTTCAATTGGGTTAAGGTCAGGAGACTGACTAGGCCACTGCAACACCTTGATTTTTTCCCTCTTGAACCAGGCCTTGGTTTTCTTGGCTGTGTGCTTTGGGTCGTTGTCTTGTTGGAAGATGAAATGACGACCCATCTTAAGATCCTTGATGGAGGAGCGGAGGTTCTTGGCCAAAATCTCCAGGTAGGCCGTGCTATCCATCTTCCCATGGATGCGGACCAGATGGCCAGGCCCCTTGGCTGAGAAACAGCCCCACAGCATGATGCTGCCACCACCATGCTTGACTGTAGGGATGGTATTCTTGCGGTCGTATGCAGTGCCATTCAGTCTCCAAACGTCACGTGTGTGGTTGGCACCAAAGATCTCGATCTTGGTCTCATCAGACCAGAGAACCTTGAACCAGTCTGTCTCAGAGTCCTCCAAGTGATCATGAGCAAACTGTAGACGAGCCTTGACATGACGCTTTGAAAGTAAAGGTACCTTACGGGCTCGTCTGGAATGGAGACCATTGCGGTGGAGTACGTTACTTATGGTATTGACTGAAACCAATGTCCCCACTGCCATGAGATCTTCCCGGAGCTCCTTCCTTGTTGTCCTTGGGTTAGCCTTGACTCTTCGGACAAGCCTGGCCTCGGCACGGGTGGAAACTTTCAAAGGCTGTCCAGGCCGTGGAAGGCTAACAGTAGTTCCATAAGCCTTCCACTTCCGGATGATGCTCCCAACAGTGGAGACAGGTAGGCCCAACTCCTTGGAAAGGGTTTTGTACCCCTTGCCAGCCTTGTGACCCTCCACGATCTTGTCTCTGATGGCCTTGGAATGCTCCTTTGTCTTTCCCATGTTGACCAAGTATGAGTGCTGTTCACAAGTTTGGGGAGGGTCTTAATTAGTCAGAAAAGGCTGGGAAAAGAGATAATTAATCCAAACATGTGAAGCTCATTGTTCTTTGTGCCTGAAATACTTCTTAATACTTTAGGGGAACCAAACAGAATTCTGGTGGATTGAGGGGTTGAATAATAAATGACCCTCTGAATAAACTTTTCACAATTTAAAAAAAAAAAAAAAAAAGAAATAACATTCTTTTTTGCTGCAGTACATTTCACACTTCCAGGCTGATCTACAGTCCAAATGTCACAATGCCAAGTTAATTCCGAATGTGTAAACCTGCTAAATCTGCAGGGGGTTGAATACTACTTGTAGGCACTGTAGCTGTATGGAGTTGGCTCAGGAACTCTGCTTACATCATACTTGCAGTTGCAAGCTGTGTTATACATCTGCCACTAACAGCAGCGACCAGAGCTAGCTCCGATCAACCACCGTTGCCAATTCTTCCGACACATTGTTGCTGCCATCTTTCCACTATATATATATATATATATAGCACAAGTGACCAAACTAGTTTTGTTGGTTTTTTTTTTTCTTGTTTTTTTTTTTTGTAAATATAATAAAAAAATATATATTAGTCACCACCTTTTCCCTGGTTGAAAATTAAGAAATACAAAATAAGCATCATCCAAAAAAGTCCAATCTATCAATTTTTTTTATCAACCTATACTATAAAGACTGTAAAGAGAGAAATAAATAAAAATGTCAGAATTATTGTGTTTTTTTCGGTCGCCGTACCTCAACTGTAAAATATAGTAAAAAAATTATCATACTCACATGTAAGTATTAACATGAAAATAAAAAAAAATGGCTTTTGGAAAAAGGGGAGAAAACCCCCCCCAAAAGTGTAAAGTGAACCAATCGCCCAGTGAGCAAATATTGATAAAATCAAATATTGAAAAAATCACCCAGTCAGCAAATATTTGGAGCAGCTGATCAATTCCATGCAATTATTTATTTTCTTTTTATAGATGAAAACCAGGAAGCAGAAGCAGTTCAGATTCTCAGTGCTATATATGACATCAGAGAACAGGCGCCGAAGAAAGATCCTGCCAAAATCGCAAGGATTATGCATACTCTGGCTATGCTTTACTTCCTCATCAGGGATTTTCATAAAGTAAGTGTCATGTGGTGTTCAGAACAAGACTCATTAGCTGTCACAGTAGCATCAGGCCCTGTGCACACTGCAGAGCCTGACAGGCAACTTGATGTCTCCTAGTTGTTCAGCCAGAGCTGGGCGTCGGCTGTTTCATGTGCATTGTTGCTCAGTCCTGCAGGAGTTAATTCCTACTGACCTGGGCAACTCTGCTAGGAGCTCAGGTTGCTAATTACCAATCACAGTCATCTCCTCCCTATATAAGATTCTGGACCTTGCTACTCAGAGCTGATAATAGCTTCAGCATAGCTCCAGCGATTTCACTCTTTTTGGTGATCCAGTTCTTGGTGATCTGTAGTTGTGATTTTGAGTGGTGTAGAAGTTTCACTGTTGTGCGTTACTTCCTTCCTTTTTCTTTATTCCCCTGTACATGTATGGTCTCTCTTTTGTGTTTAAGTGCAGTGTGTACGATTTTTGTTCTTTCTTGTCCGTGTTAGTTCTCTGGAGTTTTGTTACTGTGTTTCCGACCCGCACCAAGGGTGGGGAAAGAGGTGGAGTAAGATCAGGGCTCAGACAGGAGTCAGGGTCACACTGGGGGCTCAGAACTTGCTACCATCAAGCCTACCTCCAAGATAAGGGACAGCACATAGTCTCAAGTCTGAGGGCCAATCTAGGAGCCCCTGTCCTGTCATTTCATACACCGTTACAGTAAGTGCCTCAGATTCTTCAGTTGTAGTCTTTGTGGATTCCCTGACAAAAATCTAATGCCTTTGAGCAGCTTATAAGAAAGCTACCCTACATGTAGAAAAAAGTTGCAATCCAGTATCTCAAGAAAAACAAAATCTTTGGGCCCAATACATAAAAGCTTTTTACACTAGTTTTCTGGTGTAAAAAGCTTTAAAAAAATGCCTACTTTTTGCTCAACTCAAGGTTGCGCTAAAATCTTGCAACATTTAGCATTCTCACGTGATTTTCACCTAGTGGGACGTGGGTGTAGCAACCACTGCTCATTAAATTCATGACAGGGTCTGGAGGAGGATTTGTGGTGAGAGGTGTATGCCTCTTGTCTGATGCCCATCTCCTCATCAAGACCAGCTTGAATCCGGCCCATTGTCTTTATTAAAATATTATCTTCATAAAAAGCACATTAAACTTGTACAGGGGAAAAAAAAACTATATGACAGCCTTTACGCATTTTGGACTACAGAGTCCTTAAGGCCTGTTACACGCAACAACGTATCTAACGATATATGGCCGGGGTCACGGATTCCGTGATGCACATCCGGCATCGTTAGCAACGTCGTTGCGTGTGACACCAACGAGCGGCCGTTAACGATGGAAAATACTCACCAAATCATCCATCGTTGACACGTCGTTCATTTTCAAAAAATCGTTGGTTGTTGAGGACGTAGGTTGTTCTTCGTTCCCGAGGCAGCACGCATTGCTACATGTGTCACCTCGTGAACGACGAACTACAGCTTACCTGTGTCCTCAACGAGCACCACGGTGGGAGTGACGGAGATGCCGCTGCTCTCCGCCCCTCCTCTTCTATTGGCGGCCCACTCTGTGACGTCACTGTGACGCCGAACGAACCTCCCCCCCCTTTCAGGGGAGGTTGTTCACCGCCCACAGCAACGTCGTTAGGGAGGGCTGTACGTGTGACACGGACAAGCGAGATTGTGCGCCACTGGCAGCGATTTACCCGTGACGCACAAACGACGGGGGCGGGTGCCATCGCTAGCGATGTCGCTCCGTGTAAAGCTCCCTTTAGTCATAGGAATGCTAAATTCAGAAATATATACTGATTTTTAACCCCAGGAATGAGGTCACATGATCACGCACCACCCCAAGCTCACACACTTGAACATATCACACGCATATGTGAATGAAGCCTTAGGCTAGGTTCACACTTCCGTTAAATTGTATCAGTCACAATCTGCTGCTCTGGTAAACAACGGAATCCGTTTGGCGGATTCCGTTGTCCCCATAGACTTGTATTAGCGGTGGATTGTGACTGATGATGCTGCGTTGCACCCTCCGCCTGACTGATCAGTCGTGGAACGACAGACCGCGGGGCGGAAGGAACGCAGCCTGTAACGTTTTTTAAGCAGCGCAATTCGTAGGATTTTGCTGCGCATGCTCTCTCTGGCTCCCTGCACCCGTAACCAGGATACACATCGGGTTACCAAGCAATGCGCTTTTGTTAGTTACCCGATATTTACCCTGGATACAGGTGCAGGGAGGCCGACACTTCCCCGCTCGGCTCCGCCCCCACCCGCACTCCGCATGTACACACACACACACTCACACACTCACCTGTCCCCAGCCCTGTAGTCCCCGCGGCACTGACGTCCTCAGCGCCACAGCCCCGCTCGGCTCCGCCCCCTCGCGCTCCGCTCCCATCATGCTCCGCCCCCCGCACACAACGGAGTCCGACATGAATTCTGTTCTTTGTCATCCGCTGTACAACGCATCAGTCACATGCGTCAAGCAACGCATGTGACTGATGCAAAACAACAGAAATGTGAACCTAGCCTTAGTGAACTGTAGCCGCTGAGATCTAGGAGTAAAGATTTATGGGCTTTTACATCCTCGTGGAAAGCACCCATAAGGACCTGAGTTCATGGGATTTGGTTACTGTATAAAAAAGTACAATATATAAATATACTGTATGCATATGGAATTGAATAATAGACTACAATATAGGAGTTAATATAGACAATGATATGTGGCTTTGCTTTATTACAGGCCAGTGAATGGGCAAAGAAACTGCTTCAGATTACAGAACAGCTACCCAGGGATGATCAGTCAGACATCATTACAGTCCTAATAGAAAACATCGAAAGAAAATTAAATACCAAGCAAGATTGTTACCAGCGAGACACTTAACTTCATATAACTTCACTCGGAATATGGAAAGCTCCCGCAGCAATAAAAGCTCTGCAGAAACAGAAAATTCTGCAATAAAACAAATGCATCTCTGTAATATATTGTGTATGTATAAACATACAATATAAGAAATGATAAAAATTGTCCATTACAAATTTTCTTATAGATTCTACAATGAAAGCCATAGGGCAGTAGATAAGAGAGGGCTTCAATGCAGTTTTTTTTTTTTTTTAAAGGGAAGAAAGAGTTCAAGCTACATACTATAAATCTTAAGCATAGAAAGAAGAAATGGAGCTTGCAAGGCTATTAGTGTAAAATATCCAAAAATTTTATTATACAAATTTCTTATTAAAATGGTTTCAATCACTATAGAAAAAGTACATATGCGGTGCTAATAAAGAAAAAGGGGAATTACCACACATAAGTGGGAGAGCAAAAGTGATAAACACCCCAAGTAAACATAAATTACTAGCAAGGGCAAAGGGTCATAAATAAACATAAGTGGCTGGCTGATAACTATGGTGTCTCTGTCTTGGCAGGAAACGTAATTATATATAGCCAAATCAGCATAAATCCCTAAAACAGGACAGAGGTTCCAAATATCAGACTAAAAAAGTCAAAAAATGACCACCAAGTATGGCGCCTCCACCCTGACCGGGCACATGAAGTTGTACGGCCAAATCGGCATAGGTCCGTTTAAACAGGGCAGGGGTCACCCAATAACAAGCCAGTCACATGAAAAAGACCCTAAGAACCCATAACTTACACATGATTAAGAAGGGGGGGTGAACACCAGAGCGTCCCACGACAGTGCAAAGAGCCTTCCTACGCGCGTTTCGCATGGATTACATCTGCTGGCTTCATCAGGGAAGGTGTACGGCAATTGCCGTTCAAGGACCTTATGTAGGAAGTCACATGACTTCATTGGGCAGACCAAGACCTGGAAAATGTGTCCCAGCCAATCGGATCCCCGCCGACGCACACGCGCACCGCGCGCCCAACATCACACACCCCTCAGCCGTCCAATGGGAGAGGGAGCCCGGAGCACAGCACACGTGCTCCAAGGCCACCCCCACCCAGCAAGGACGGCCAAGGGGCGGGCAAGGAAGGCGAGCGGCGCACATGGGTCACGGAGATCAGAGGGCGGGACACAGCTCCCAGCTAGAGTCCGTCAATCAGCCATCGGGTTGCCATGACGGCGCGCACGCCAAAGCACGGTGAGAGTCCGCACCACGTCCCCGGCAATCCAGTGAGGGGGGACGCGGTGGACCCCCGGGCCCAGGGGTCCGCAGCATCCACCCCCACCAAGAATGACGCCGGGCAAGCAGCGGGGACAGACCACCGCGCGATGGGAGCGCGCACAGCAACCAGAGGGCGGGACAGGCTAATAGCTGGAAATGAAAAATATGAACAATAAATAAGTATCCTTGCCATCCCATAAATAAGACCACAGAAATGAGATAACAATGGCATCAATCATATTACATAAAAACAAAGAACAGGAGAATTATTATAAAGAGATCTTCTTAAAGTGACAGTACGTCCATGTCATAAGGGAATCATGTGCGAACAATTTTTCCAAAAATCGATGTCAGGTCCAAGTCCGACATGTAGACCACAATGGATAATAACTAGACAAGGTCCTATGAAGGCAAGAGAATTAAATTAGGAACACTGAAAATTAATGATGGGGCCAAAAAGAAACCAAATAAAAAATAATTAAAAAATACCCTAAATTAAAAAGGAAAGGAATGGTGCAGTACATGACAAGAGCCACTCATAGAAACGGGGCGAAGTTTAGAGCCTCATTAAGGCCCTTTGGTGTGACTGTGTCCAAAATGGTAATCCATTTCAGTTCACGTTGGGCCAAAAGCTTTTTGACATTTCCCCCCCTAATCCCACAGTGAATCACGTCAATACCCCTGACCATAAAAGATTTAGGGTTGCATCCATGGACCAATTTAAAGTGGCGCGGTATAGTTTTTAATTCTGCCACATTGGTCGCTGTGGTTGCCGCCCGAATGTCCCTCACATGCTCTCTTACTCTTAATTCCCTTGACGTCATACCTATATAGATCTTATTACAATCACATGTTGCATAATAGATGACGTTGATGGTAGTACAAGAGATATGTTCTCTTATAGGGAAATTTTTTCTCCCATCACTAGTATGGAAGGAGGAGCAGCGAGAGACATTCGGGCAGGAAACACAGCGACCACAAGGGAAGCAACCTTTGATGGGTCCAGACGAGCCAAAAGGACTACTGGTCACTGGTGGTATGTAATGGCTTTTGACATACCACCAGTGACCAGTAGTCCTTTTGGCTCGTCTGGACCCATCAAAGGTTGCTTCCCTTGTGGTCGCTGTGTTTCCTGCCCGAATGTCTCTCGCTACTCCTCCTTCCATACTAGTGATGGGAGAAAAAATTTCCCTATAAGAGAACATATCTCTTGTACTACCATCAACGTCATCTATTATGCAACATGTGATTGTAATAAGATCTATATAGGTATGACGTCAAGGGAATTAAGAGTAAGAGTAAGAGAGCATGTGAGGGACATTCGGGCGGCAACCACAGCGACCAATGTGGCAGAATTAAAAACTATACCGCGCCACTTTAAATTGGTCCATGGATGCAACCCTAAATCTTTTATGGTCAGGGGTATTGACGTGATTCACTGTGGGATTAGGGGGGGAAATGTCAAAAAGCTTTTGGCCCAACGTGAACTGAAATGGATTACCATTTTGGACACAGTCACACCAAAGGGCCTTAATGAGGCTCTAAACTTCGCCCCGTTTCTATGAGTGGCTCTTGTCATGTACTGCACCATTCCTTTCCTTTTTAATTTAGGGTATTTTTTAATTATTTTTTATTTGGTTTCTTTTTGGCCCCATCATTAATTTTCAGTGTTCCTAATTTAATTCTCTTGCCTTCATAGGACCTTGTCTAGTTATTATCCATTGTGGTCTACATGTCGGACTTGGACCTGACATCGATTTTTGGAAAAATTGTTCGCACATGATTCCCTTATGACATGGACGTACTGTCACTTTAAGAAGATCTCTTTATAATAATTCTCCTGTTCTTTGTTTTTATGTAATATGATTGATGCCATTGTTATCTCATTTCTGTGGTCTTATTTATGGGATGGCAAGGATACTTATTTATTGTTCATATTTTTCATTTCCAGCTATTAGCCTGTCCCGCCCTCTGGTTGCTGTGCGCGCTCCCATCGCGCGGTGGTCTGTCCCCGCTGCTTGCCCGGCGTCCTTCTTGGTGGGGGTGGATGCTGCGGACCCCTGGGCCCGGGGGTCCGCCGTGTCCCCCCTCACTGGATTGCCGGGGACGTGGTGCGGACTCTCACCGTGCTTTGGCGTGCGCGCCGTCATGGCAACCCGATGGCTGATTGACGGACTCTAGCTGGGAGCTGTGTCCCGCCCTCTGATCTCCGTGACCCATGTGCGCCGCTCGCCTTCCTTGCCCGCCCCTTGGCCGTCCTTGCTGGGTGGGGGTGGCCTTGGAGCACGTGTGCTGTGCTCCGGGCTCCCTCTCCCATTGGACGGCTGAGGGGCGTGTGATGTTGGGCGCGCGGTGCGCGTGTGCGTCGGCGGGGATCCGATTGGCTGGGACACATTTTCCAGGTCTTGGTCTGCCCAATGAAGTCATGTGACTTCCTACATAAGGTCCTTGAACGGCAATTGCCGTACACCTTCCCTGATGAAGCCAGCAGATGTAATCCGTGCGAAACGCGCGTAGGAAGGCTCTTTGCACTGTCGTGGGACGCTCTGGTGTTCACCCCCCCTTCTTAATCATGTGTAAGTTATGGGTTCTTAGGGTCTTTTTCATGTGACTGGCTTGTTATTGGGTGACCCCTGCCCTTTTTAAACGGACCTATGCCGATTTGGCCGTACAACTTCATGTGCCCGGTCAGGGTGGAGGCGCCATACTTGGTGGTCATTTTTTGACTTTTTTAGTCTGATATTTGGAACCTCTGTCCTGTTTTAGGGATTTATGCTGATTTGGCTATATATAATTACGTTTCCTGCCAAGACAGAGACACCATAGTTATCAGCCAGCCACTTATGTTTATTTATGACCCTTTGCCCTTGCTAGTAATTTATGTTTACTTGGGGTGTTTATCACTTTTGCTCTCCCACTTATGTGTGGTAATTCACCTTTTTCTTTATTAGCACCGCATATGTACTTTTTCTATAGTGATTGAAACCATTTTAATAAGAAATTTGTATAATAAAATTTTTGGATATTTTACACTAATAGCCTTGCAAGCTCCATTTCTTCTTTCTATGCTTATGTGCCATATGGAGTGGCGTTGATTTTTGATGCGAGATGTGCTTTGGTTCAATGTTTCTGTGTCTCATACTATAAATCTTTATGCTATTAGTTCCCAGAAACGCTGGCCAAATATAGCCTGAATTATACAATTTAGCAAGTCAGCAAAACAGAGCTCTACTCTGCAACTATATTAGAAAATTAATTAGTGCAGAATTTCTGGCTAATTACTGGTATTTTGCAGACCCCTTTATCCATAGCACTGCCCTGTTTGGAGTCTATAATCACTGTATTATGTGTGATGATAATTAAAGGCGTTGTCCAACAATAAAACAAATTTTTAGGTGTGGATTGAATAAAAATAGTAAACAGAGGTATATTCATATTTCAGTAACCCCGCTCCAGAAGTCGGTCTGCTCTGGAGTTGTGGTGCCTGTGTGTCGCCCCTGCGTCAGCAGCCGGGCTGCTCGGGTCCGGATTCGCAGTGGCTCGAGAGGGCTCTGGATCCGGGGGTCGTGCTGCTCCTCAAACGAAGGGGGGTTATGTACAGGGGATGGTGTGTACAGTTCGTGACGCCACCCTTGGTGCGTGGTAAGGTGGAGTACCACCGCTGCGGCTGGGAGTATCCGGTGGCGATGGTGTGGGCAGCCAGGTGTTTAACCCCTCTACGCGTTGGGGGAATGCCCCGGCACTTGGTGATGGTGACGGGGATGTGCCGTTGGGACGGTAAGGGTCACTTGCGTATCAGTCCAATAACGCTGACACTGACAACTGTAGTAAACCAAAGTTCTGGACACCGCTGCCGCTGAGGGGGTGCACGCCTGAGTTCCGTTTCTGTTGGTGTTGCCTGTTATTCTGCTTGTCTTCTAGTTGGTCCTCTTAGTCTGAAACTAATTGGATCCCGCTCCCCAGTATGGCTAACTGAGGGAGCTTGCTCTCAGGGTTCACCCTTGGGATTTTCTGGACCGTATGTGTGGAAAGTCCTATCCCCCTTGTTGCACTAGTACCCCGATTTTGGAGCGGGTGGAGAACGGATCTTGAAGGCTTTGTCCTTGTCGGGTAAATTGTCAGGACGCCTGAAGCTACTCCCTGACCTAGGTTCCACGTACCCCGTCGTGCCCTGGCCCCTGCCCGGTGATGGCACAACGCAGCCGGCTGTCCTCCTCGACAGTCCGTGCCCCTTGTCACGATCCCCTGCGACTGGAGTCCAGCTCCTACCAGGCCCAGACCAACGTCTGACACCTAGTAGTTCCAAGGAGCCCAGCTCCTGACCTCCTCTCTCTCTCCTCCAACACTACTCTCCTCGCTCCTGACTCCAACTGACTGCCTCCTGACACTCCTGACCCCCCTTAACCAACCCCCCCCAAGTGGGCGACCCTATTCCACTCAGGCCGTCCACTGGTGGATCTGATGGGTGTGGTGCAGAGTGTTCCTTGGATTTTGATTAGCTGTTCTTGGCAACACCAAAGTTTAGGGACCCGTAACCAAGGAGGAGGTGGATATTGTACAGAAGGGCAGATTGCACAATACCCTGTGACGACCTGATAGGCCAGGGCGTCACACCTGCACTGTTTGGAAGTCATAACAGCACTGCAGCCAATAATTGTCTGCAGCGGTCAAGTGACTACAAGAAACCTCCGATGATGCGCTCTCTAGTCATCTTACCGCTGCAGCAAATTATAGGTTGCAGCACTGTTGTGACTTCCAAATGGGACATACATTGTTTCCTAAGCAGTTTCCAGGACAATAAATTAAAAATAATATTTAAGTAATCTGTTTGGTAAACATAATATTTTTGTCCGTATTTAGTAGGGTAATATATTATTAATTATAACTATGTGTAGTAGACTAATGGAAATTAATCAGTAGGATCAACCCTCCTAAGCCATTTATAAGGGCAGGCAGGTCAAAGAAAGCTGAATAAAATGATACCTTGATATCTTCGATCTGATGTCTTTTTCCAGATTTCCAGAGAAATCCATGTTTTGCTTAATAGGTGAATAAGCTGATATTGTTAAGATCTCACTGTGAATCGGCTTCCTGAGCTTATTGTAAATGAAAGTTGGTGTTACTGTAGCACCCCACGGGGCAGGTGCATTTAACCTACTTGTTTCCGAGCCGTCGACGGTCGTTGTTACGGGCGGCCTAGCCCGTCTCCGTTGCCCTGTGACGTACAGAAGATGGCAGGGGAGAGATGTTGGGGGTAGTCGTGAGGTGTTTGTCGTGATGCCATCTATGGTATGCGGTCGCTGACCTCCGGGGTAGATGGTAGTAGCTTCCAGGGATGGTATTGCTCTCCACAAGTAGAGCGGGCCCCGGGGAGGATGATGAGGGGAGTAGTAATGGCGGCGGGGAGCTGCAGGGCGGGTAATGTAGAGTCAGAGTCTATAGCTGCGGTTCCAGGTTGTTTACTCACTTTTGTACGATGCCGCACACCCAGGTAATACCGATCACCTGCTATGCTGGGCTCCGTCAAACCCGAATCCCTTTAGAGATCAATCCAGTTTGGCGTTTGGTGGGTTTCTCTTTGTAACGCCTGTCTGTGGATCCCCTGGCTTGAAGCTATGAGGGAGACCCTTGGTTTCACGAGATGTACTCTTGTCCCTCTCTGCAGGTGCCGCGGTTCCGATGTGGGGTCCGGCTTGAAGCGAGGCCCCGGATCCTATATCGCACTGTGCCATCAGGCGCTGTGTGGTCAGGGAAACTTGAAACTTTCCCTGTCCAGGCAGATTCTGGAAAACCATTGTGGAATATGATCTTCCCTAGGGTCCTGCCGCCCTGTGTGGCGTTGATTCCGTGGGGAGCAGACATCACTCTCCCTGTGGCAATCGTTGTGAACTTCTCCTCCTTCCCACCAGAGCGACTGCTCCGTTGCTCTCCTGCTGGAGAACTCTCTAACTGTTGTGTTGGCTCCTGACTCCCCCTGCTGGCTGCACCTCTCCCCTCCCAGGTCCTAAGCTAGTGGGACTGGGGCCCCTGTTGAGGGCATCCTGTAAATGCCTCTCTGTCAGCGACCCCTTTATTACCAGACCCTAGCCCAGTCCCCAGTGGGAACAAGGCAACTTTGTGTGTATTTGAGTGTGTAATGTGGTGAAACCGGGAATGACCTCCTCAGGAACCGAGTTTAGCATTACACCCAATGTTGGGCGACTGAAGCCTCAGGGGTGCCACATTACCAATGTGAGACATGTAGCTCTGGAGGGCAGACTGTCAGTCATTACATGTCTCACATTGGTAACGCCCTCTTTACGGAGGCAGATCCTCAGAGAGATCTACGTCTGGCCCATAGATCTTAACACTTCATTTACATATTGACAAAAACATTGATTGCTCTGGAATAAAACATCAAATTTTAGATATTAAGATTTAATTTTATTCAGCTTTCTATCACCTACTGTACATGTCCATATAGATGGCTCGGGAGGGGGATGATCGTACTGACAGATTCCTTTTAAGACCACACTCGAAGGTGGTCGCAATGCCAAGAACCCTATTGACATAAGGTTTTAATACACATCAGTTTGGTTTCCATATTTTTGACAATGGCCTCAAGATTTGTCAGGTTTACATCAGTAACCATTAACGGTTACTTTAAGAAACACACCAATTTGGACTAAAACTGCTTCTGGATACTTTTTTCTGCGACTAAGTATAGTATTACCCTAACTCATAGAGGAATGTGGTGACGTATGGTGAGCACTTTCCATTCTGCTCACAGGTCATTGTGCTTGTATGCCACATCATAAAAGGAACTTGTAATACAAAAGTTCTTAATTTTTCTACACCTTTTGTGGTGTACGTCCATTTCTTTACAAAATTATTTATTCATGGGCTAATGCAATCCATCGCTGCACATACAGCAGATGCTTTTTAGGAAGTGACAAAAAAAAATATTAGTCTCATGGTCGTCTCTTTATAGTAGACATTGGTGACATGTTCTGGGTCAGAGTCTCACTCTGCCTTGTGAAACTCTGCTGATTAAATGTATTCCCTTTCCTTTGGGGAACAGAGGGTTAATGTCAGTTTGCTTTCTAGCAGCTTCTGACCGCTAGTCAGGTGTTTCCGGTTTGGACCACTCCCAGGCCCTATATATACCCTCTGCTTCCAGCAGAGGGTGCTGATTATTTTCATTCATTTGGAAGCTTGGCCAGGAGGTGTAAGGAGCTGGAGGAGCCCTCTCTGCTACTTGCTTTGTTGGCTGCTGCATTGGTGCTACTACAGCAGTCCATGGTGTGCTTATTGTGCGGTGTTGAAATTTCCCAATTGCCTGTTTTCTTCCCCCTTTTTATGTTGTTTTCCCCTATGCACGTTTAGTCGCTCTTTTGTGTGTGATTGATGTGTGTACGAGTAGTTCTTTTCCTCGTCCATGTGTAGTTGTGGGATTTGTGAAATGCACTATTTGAGTGATAGCAGCTACAGAATATCTAATTAGTGGGTCGAGTTTTGCTAGTTTTTACCGCCCCTGTCTGCTGTCTGTGCTTCCTCCCCCTGTCTTGGTTATTACAGGGGGAGGCGGGAGAGAGGAAGAACAGGGGGAGGAAGGCCAGGCAGGCATATAGAGGCGGGAATAATTATCAAAACACGACCCATCTATTAGATATTCTGTTGCACCTATTAATCAAATAATAGTGCATTTCACAAACTTTACTTGCCTGTATTTCAAAAACTATATATCCAATCTCACAACTAAAGGTATGTATAGAATCAGCATGATAGCCCCAGTATGGCACTGGCTTTAGTTTATATAGGAAAATCCTGGTGGTTGGTCCTCTTTAAGGACGACCCCTTAAGGTCCATTCACACATAACGATATCGTTAACGAGATCGTTACTACGTCACAATTTCCGGATCGTTGTTAAATCGTTGGTGAGATCGTTGGTGAGATGTCGCACAGTCATTTTCCCAACGACTTTAGTAATGATGCAGCGACCTGTATAACGATCTCATTGGTCGTTGGGACCCTGTCACACAGCAGCTATATAATGATTCCGACCTCGAATAGGGGCATAGTGTTTGACGCTGTGAGCCACATAGGCGTGCATATGCGTCACCTTTTCCACACCCCTCCACTCCGATTGGTGGCCAATACTGCGTTCTGATTAGGTGGCCGGCCTAGAAGGCAACTTTGTATCGCTTCATCCTTTGTCTCTTTTTGAGCCTTGCTTTGAGGATAGAACCTGCGACTCCACCCGGATTCATTCGTACTTTGTTCCCGGTTGCTTGCTTGCTTTTCGGATCGAAGCTGCATCTTCACCAGGATTCATCCCTCCTTCGTTCCCGAGTGTTTGCTTTGAGGATTAAAGCTGCGATTTCACCAGGATTACCTGTTCTTCACTGACAGACCTCAAAGCAAGGCTCAAAAAGGAACAAAGCATGAAGCGATATCCAATCAGAACGCAGTACTGTTCTCAGCGCCAACCAATCAGTGCAGAGGGGGCGCGGAAAAGGTGACGCAACTACATGCCTACATGTCACAATTTTAAGTTCTCATCTAGGTCGCTAACGAGATCGTTGGTAGGTGTCAAACATACAGATCCATCCTGCCCGGCAGGATTCCAACAAGCCAAATATGCCCAGGACATTCAGCAACGACCAACGATCTCACAGCAGGGGGCGGATCGTTGGTACGTGTCAAACATAACGAGATCGCTGGTGAAGTCATTGTTTCGTCACAGAAACTGTGACGTAGCAACGATGTCGTTAGCGATCTCGTTACGTGTGAAGTGGCCTTTACTCTCTGGTTATCTTTTGACCCTTCACTTGCTTAAATTACTTTCTTATGAACTACTACCTGACATAGACTATCAAAATAAAAAATAGAACAGATAGACTTGACTCCATCAGTGTCTTGTACCAGCAAGTTTATTAAGAAAATCATGTTTAGCGCAAAACAGTCATTGTTGTTTCATTGCCATTGTGAATTCTGGGACCGGGAGGAAGTCACCTGGTCATCGCCTCCCCTATCCCACAAAAAAAAAGAAACTATGATACAATAACAGGCGTAGAATAAATAGTATAACTTAACATTTCTTTTTGTTTTTTTTTACATTATTCAGTTTTACATGTATTTACAGTTGTGAACATCGCTGAAGATAGCTACAAGCAGTGAACACACAAACAATGTACATTATTACAGCCTAACTACAGTTATTTATATATCTATTTATACACATTAGATTGCTCATGCCTCTTACGACTACTGTGGTATATGGCTTAAAGGGGGTTTTCCGGGATTTCAAATTCAAATTTCAAAAGTAACGTCTCTTGGAATTCCGCCCCCAAATTTCAGTTATTGAAAGCTTTTAGACATTTGGACTCCATGTCTTATAGGCACTAGCACTGTTCGTATTTACTAGACCACATTATCCATGGGCTCTAATGCCGCATCCATATGGGTAGCAGAACCCATGGATGATGTGATATCATGATTATGTCACATGATCAAAAAAAGTGACATCATTTACTTAAAAGGGGTTGTCCAGAAAAAAAACAAGTTATCTGCAAGAATATATGATAACTTGTGGATCAGTCTGGGTCCGACGACCGGGACACGCTCCAATTAGGAAAAAGGGGTATTCATAACCCCAATAGGGAACTTTTACCGAGTTACAAAATTGAGCAGCAGATCTGACACCCAATCGTCGCTCCTTTCATAGCAGAGTCCAGCGCTCAGCAGACTCATAATAAACAAAACGGTCGAGAATGTGCACTGCAGCTCCACTTTAATAGTACACTCATATGAGTGTCTGACTCGGACGAGTGCAATGCGAGAAGATGTAGCATTGCACTTGGACCA
Organism: Anomaloglossus baeobatrachus; assembly: GCF_048569485.1. Lineage (NCBI taxonomy): Eukaryota > Metazoa > Chordata > Amphibia > Anura > Aromobatidae > Anomaloglossus > Anomaloglossus baeobatrachus. The sequence continues at coordinate 144,716,888 of NC_134363.1, read as the reverse complement.
ATGTTAGTCAATGAGGGAGATCAGACGGTCAGCTTTTTTCCTCATGCAGATTCTGGATGAGCGAAGTCGCAGCATGCTGTGATTGTCAGTGAGAGATGTATCACTTGCACCCCTACAAGTCTACGGGTGTGAGTGAACCATCAGACTGCACTCAGATAACATCTGAGTGCAGTGTAATAATTGCATCAGGTAATCCCTCCCTCTCCTCCGCAGCTGTCATCCCATCATCATAGTTGCATGACACTGGGCTCACGCTGGCAGCACAGCGAGAGCCGAGGGTTATTAGCATATTGCATCTGATGCACTCGCATCGGATGCCATACGATCGTGTGACTCCAGCCTAAAGGGGATAAAGTTATCCATTTTGAAGATTGGTGCAGTCCACAGCGGTCAGACCTTCCCCCAATCGGTCAGTAAAATATCACCCTGTGGATAGGGGATAATTGGTTTTCTCTGGACAACCCCTTAAATCCTGGAAATTCTTCTTAAAATAGAAAATCACCGATAAATGAGTTTTGTTTATCACAATTTGCCAGTGTAACGTCTACCACGTTTCCTAATCTGCCACGTTATTCCTTAGTTCTACAATATATTTTTTATATATAAGGCATTTGTTCCTTACCATTTAAGTATAGATTTAATGTGGTTGTGTAGGATTAGAAAAAGATGGTAATTTTCTTTAAAAAAAAGTTAATAAAATAATAAACAAAAAAATTATAAATAATAATATAAAATAATACTAAAGTAATATAATAAAATATTAAAATAAATATAATATATTATCAATAATAATTGTATAATTGTATATTATACGGTATATGTATCCATATATATATATATATATATATATATTATATATATATATGGTGCTCCAAAAGTAGCTGGACAGTATGTGTATGGGGTTATCAAACATGGTGTAACGTGAAACTGACTCAATTGCCCTTAGCGACCAATCAGATTCCACTTTTCATTTTTCATAGATTCTTTGGAAAATGAAAGGTGGAATCTGATTGGTTGCTAAGGGCAACTGAGTCAGTTTCACTTTACACCATGTCTGATAACCCTATTACACATACTGTCCACCTACTTTTGGACCACCCTGTAATATTATATACATATATATAGATATTACGAGTAAAATTAATTATAGTTAATGCTGGTCTGATGGAAGTGAATGGAGATGAGCTGCACAGAACCTGTGGACAAATTGGGAGCATTATATATATAATTTTATTATATTTTATTATATTTCATATTACCATTATTATTATTTTATTATTATATATATATATATATATATATATATATATATATATATATATATATATATATATAATTTTATGATTACATATTATTATTTTATTATTTTTTTGTTTTATATATATATATATATATATATATATATATATATATATATATATACACACACATATATATATATATATATATATGTATATATATATATATATATATATATATATATATATATAAACAAAAAAATAATAAAATATAAGATAATATATAATCATAAAATTATTTTTTTATATATCTAAAATAATAATAAATAATAATAAAATAATAATAATGGTAATACGAAATATAATAAAATAACATATATATAATGCTCCCAATTTGTCCACAGGTTCTATGCAGCTCATCTCCATTCACTTCCATCAGACCAGCATTAACTATAATTAATTTTACTCGTTTATATAGTGCCATTAATTCCACAGCGCATTATCGACATCATCATCATCACTGTCCCCAGGGGTTCACAATCTTATCAGACACAACCTATAGACCGATATGGGTAGTTTCTGGAAGAATGCAGCCATGTTTTTCTAATTCCGTCTAACCCTTACTTCTCAGGTAGTGCATAATTAATTTACAGTGTCTGCAATTCCATATTTTCGGTAACAAAAAACAATCAAACAAACAAAAATGCACACAGTTTGTTAGGACAAAAGTAAAAAATTGGCAATGTTTACAGTTGAACAGTGCGCCATATTGCTCAGAGGGCTCCCAGGGGAATGCTGCAGTAAGCCCATATATCTTTTTGTGCATTGTATAGACATTTATATATCAAAGTGATATTAAGGTTTTGGGTTTTGGATTCTTATAAGCAAGGTAACTCATGCATCATTTTCATGCTAAATCTAGCTCAAAGCGATATGACCGTCTACAGTCTTTAGTAGTTGATCTTCCTTGTGTTATAAGTTGTATCAGGTCTGATGGATCATACTATCTAATTGCAACAATCTTTATACAGGATAAGCCAATGATCATAGATTAGGTTGAGACCTTTGTAGAGTAATATAATACTGGGATTCCCGTCTGATGCTGGTTCAGACTATACTGTATACTGTACTGGATCCAGAAAGTTTTGCACTTCTTTGCCCCGTTCCTATCAGGACTCCATGAGATCAGTGGGTTAGTCCTTGTCCATTATTCACCAATACTATGGTGCCTGTGCTGGTAAGGGAAACTGCAAAGGCTCTTTTCTATTCATGGGGGATGTGAGGTAGAGCCACCATATACTGAGGCCATCCCTTTTCTACTTATTCCATAGTGCATGTGGTGAGCCTGGTTAAGACTTTTTGCATCAACAGATCCATATATTTTATATTTTGCTGTGACAGTATATATGTGTGGTATAAGTGTGCACTTTAGATACCCTAAGGCCTCATTCAAACATGTGTGATTTTTCATGTATGCAGAAAAAATAAAACAATCCACGTTTCATCAGTTTTTAGAGTCAGTGATTTTCAAGCATGGAAAAACAAAATGAATAACTTGCAAAGGTTCTCCTATCCATTACAATGTTAATCATAGACATCACACGGACGGCACGCTGATGCCATCCGTGTGCTGCCTGTGATATTCTTGGAAATGCTGAGTTACGGAGCTGCGCCGTCTTCTGATTCTAATCAATAGAAGGAACTGCAGATGTACATTGCCTAGGCCAAAAACTTCTACTGCAGCAGGATACAGCTAAGCCCCCACTAGGTGGAGGCATCACAGGTGCAGGAGGAGCAAATCACACACACGTTTCCAAACATGGAGGGGGCGATTGCTGGATGGAAAAAACTGCACACTGATGGCTTGCATAGGGTGTCACCTAATAGGCTGCGGGATTGTGACTGTGCATCTGCAAGTGTGAACAGCGCTCTATGCAAGCCATCAGTCTGCAGTTTTACCATCCAGTAATCGCCACCTCCATGTTTATAAGTGTGTGTGTGATTTGCTCCTCCTGTACCTGTGATGCCTCCACTTAGTAGGGGCTTAGCTGTATCCTGCCAGAGTAGTAGTTGTTGGCCTAGGCAATGTACAGCTGCAGTTCCATCTTTGCTGTAACTCATGATATTTAGTCCTCCTTTTTATTGCTTTTTTATAATCAATAGAAGGCAGATTCGCAATACACGGCCGCTATCAGAAGACGGAGCAGCTCCGGAACTGAGCATTTCCGGCCCCCTGCTGCCAGCGCCAAGAACAGCTGATAGGATATGTCTGACACTCAGCACCCACGTCTAAGGATAGGCAATCAATGAAAAAGTAGATGACAACAACTTTAACATTGATAGACTATCCTTCTCCTTTAATGTCAGGTGTTCACAGATTTCAGCTGATTGCTGGCGTTTCCAGTAGGGGGACAGTTTGTGATCATCTTATTATCATGGAATCCCTTTTCCCTGCTTCGTCTTCTCATAGTGGCTGAGGCCGGGTACTGCATATCCACCTTCAATTGATTTGAATTGGGAGCAGATGTGCAGTACCCGACCACGGTCACTATCAGAAGAGCAGCTCCGGAGCTGAGCATTTCCGGCTGCCTGCTGCCGCCGCTAGGAGCACGAACAGCTGATCGGTGGGGGTGCGGGGTGTCAGATCCTGGCCGATCAGACATTGATGACCTAGCCTAAGGGGTACTTTGCACACTACGATATCGCAGGTGCGATGTCGGTGGGGTCAAATCGAAAGTGACGCACATCCAGCGTCGCTGTCGATATCGTAGTGTGTAAATCCTTTATGATACGATTAACGAACTCAAAAGCGTCGTAATCGTATGATCGGTGTAGGGTCCGACATTTCAATAATTGCGCTGCAGCGACGGTACGATGTTGTTCTTCGTTCCCCTACGGCAGCACACATTGCTGTGTGAGAAGCCGCAGGAGCGAGGAACATCTCCTACCTGCGTCACCGCGGCCCACGCCGCCTATGCGGAAGGAAGGAGGTGGGCGGAATGTTTACGTCCCGCTCATCTACACCCCTCCGCTTCTATTGGCCGCCTGCCGTGTGACGTCGCTGTGACGCCGCACGACCCGCCCCCTTAGTAAAGAGGCGGTTCGCCGGCCAGAGCGACGTCGCAGGGCAGGTGAGTGCATGTGAAGCTGCCGTAGTGATAATGTTCGCTACGGCAGCAATCACAAGATATCGCTGCTGCGACGGGGCGGAGACTATCGCGCTCGGCATCGCAAGCATCGGCTTGCGATGTCGTAGTGTGCAAAGTACCCCTAAGGACAGGCCATCAATGTAAAAGTAGTGGACAACCCCTTTAAAGTCCAGGACAACCCTTTTGAAAATCAGTTTTACTGCACTGGAGAAACTATGCATTGTACATTGCCCATTTAAATCAATAAGCGGTAATGCAAGTCAGGCCAAGTCCTTGGAAGTAAATGACATTCCCTGTAACTGCCCTCCCTTCTGGACCACAAAATCATCCTCATAGATCCTGAACACTCTGAATTCTTTAATAATGAAAGCGTGTAAAGATAAAAGCAAACTCTTCAGCTAACGCTGCCCGTCATTTCTTTGTAAGCTCAGCTCATCTCCGGTTGAAATAAAAGTTCTAGATCCTGGGTGATATGGCTGAACAGATAAAGCCTATACAATAAATCTCACTTTCATTGCATTTCTGCTTCCAAGGACAATTTTTTTAAAGACCAAACTTTCTTTTTAATTCAATACAAAAAAAATCACAATGTCTGAAATTGGATTCTTTTTTTGTGGTTCACAATACCTCCACTATTCACCTGAATGAAGGGGCCATGGCGGTTACTCAGACAACGCACCATATAATGGGAGTACCGTGCCCGAGAAAGCATTATCCCTTAGTGAGTATGGTCCATGGTTGCATTGAATCACTTTGCAGCAGCTCTTTGAGAGTCACAAAGGACCTTGAAGGTTTTATAGAAATTGTTGGCAATTTCTAATTAGTGCAATAGTAAACACTGTGGACAGCATTAGCCCTAAAATAAAGGGATTGTTAACTATTCCAAAAATGCATCTGGTCACTTTTGACAAATGTGTAATATTGATCCAAGTGTCAGATCAAACTCGGCAATAAAAGTCTATGGGTTGGTGAGAAAATTGGACAGACAGTGATGTGGTGTCCGGTGATAGAAGGTCACTACGTTTGTTTGCGCAAACTGCTCCCTGACCTTCTATTATTCCTTCTTGGTGTATTTGGTATCCTATGTATCTCCTCTGCTTTTTTCATCCCTTTCTCTTTAGGACCCTACGTAGTTCCTCACCCTTCAGCTGCTTTTCATCAGTACTTCCTTGGTGTCTATATATACTTTCAATTCCACATATTCAGTGCTGATAATAAGTCCTCTACCCTTAAGTCTTAATAAGTCTTAAGTGCAAGCAGTCGGCTCGCATTCTTCTGGTGTAACCTGGTTGTCGTTTTCAGTTCCTGTTCTTGAGGCATCTGGAGAGAAGTTGTTGTTTCCTTCACTTGTTTGTTATCCCTGTGTCTTCTTTAAATCTTAGTGGGGTTGACTAAGCGCTCATTCCATCCGTTCCCTACCTAGGGCCCAGATCAGGGTCACTCTAGGGCCAGGTATCCAGCTTGGGCCATAGAACCTATCTAAGGTGGTGAGGGGACCCAGGGACCAGCAGTAGGCTTAATAAGGGGTCACCATCTCCCCGATCCTTAGACACAGGGTCTCCCTTTTCTTTCAATGTATGCTGGGTACTTCCCATTACCTAGCGTGACAGATGCCATCCGTGTGCGGTCTCTATCACTGCCTGATCAGTAGAAGGTGGAGAAACTTAATTTATTTTCTCATCAGTGGAAAAACTGATGAAATTTGGACCAATTTTCTTGTATGAGATAAATCAGCGACATCTGAATGAACTCCCAGCATGCTGATAATTGTAGTTTTTTATAACTACGTAATACTGATGGGGACACTCCTAGGGCATATCACTTCTCGCACAGATTTTAGATTCTAGTAATCCAGCTTTCTTTCTGTGCTCATTGTTGGCACCTGATGCACTTTCTATTTTATTGCAGTATTTTTTTTTTCAGCCCATTCACCTTGATGACCTTACAAAATAAGTAGCGTAATGATACTGTGTTGGCACTGACTTTTATAATACCATAGTTCAGTAAAATGCATATGGTGGGTACTTTCCATATGAAATGTATTTCCTACAAATAAATTTGCAGCGAAACAGTAGTTACACAGGCCATGCACCTTAGATAAATGTCGGCCAAAAGCTTTCTCTTCCAACATACATGAGCATTCTGCTTGGCTGAGCGTTCATGTGTTTTCAAAGGATAGGTAGAAAAAAAAACTTAAAGGGAACCTATCAAGTGCAATATGCACCCAGAAACACGCGCAGTTCTGGGTGCATATTGCTAATCCCTGCCTTAATGTGCCTGTATCCAGAAGCCTAGATAAAGAGATCTTTAGAAAAGGTATTTCTAAAGATCATTTATGATATGCTAATGAGGCCAGCGACTAGTTACAAGGGTGTTAGTTGCTTTGGCTAGTTGGCCTCCTTAGCATGTTAGCATGTCCCTGTGAGCGTGCTCACATGCTAATGAATGTGCAGTGTCAGAGGCATGGTCGCTCTCCCCTCTCTTCTGCCACCGTTGGTTTTCAGCTCAGTGCGCATGATCAGAAGTCCCGGACTATGAAGCCGGGTGTAAGAGTCACGGCTTCAAACTGGTGTAGTGCGCATGACTTCTGATCCTGCGACTGAGACGAAAACCAGCAGTGGCAGCATAGATGAGATCGATCATGCCTCTGACGCAGTGCATTCAACGGCATGTTAGCACGCCCACATCGGCGTGCCTACATGCTAAAGGGGCAGTCTAGGCAAGGGAACTAACGCCCTTGAAACTAGTCCCTGGCCTCATTAGCATATCATAAAGGATCTTTAAAAATACTTCTTCTAAAGATCTCTTTATCTATGCTACTATAGGCTGGGACAGTAAGGCAGCGATTAGCAATATGCACCCAGAACTGCTCGTGGTTCTGGGTGCATACAGGACCTGACAAGTCGCTGCCAGAAACGAAAGGGTCAGATGTTTGGATTCAAATTGTCAGACTCTTATCTACATTAAAGTCTTCATCTATCGGGAGGGGGGGAGTTGGAAGGCCCCATGCACATTAAATGGTTGACCGATGATGCCATTATTGGTGGGTATTGCTCATTTTTTAATGTATATGGAGTCCATTTGGCTTACTATCACCCACAACTCATAAGGAAACAAGTGCATTACTTTGTCAGCTGAAAGGCTGTCCAGACAAAATAACAGGAAGGGCATACAAGGCACCTACTAATTTAGGGACATACAAGGTCTCAAGGTCTTCACCACAGTCTCAGCATACCCTCACCCCGTTTGACAGGGCTTACCCTGGCTCCGTAATTAGCTAGGCTTCAGCATTTTCAAGTTATACCCTTATTAGTAGTGAATACATTCCCACTCTCCACTTTGGTGATCCCACCCTTTAAAAAAAACAAAAGGGCTCGTAATACTGCTTGGGTAAGAAATGATGATTTACACCAGTGAAGTCTAAGGGGTACTTTGCACGCTGCGACATCGCTAGCCGATTGTAGCGATGCCGAGCGCGATAGTCCCCGCCCCCGTTGCAGATGCAATATCTTGTGATAGCTGCCGTAGCAAACATTATCCCTACGGCAGCTTCCCACGCACTTATCTGCCCTGCGACGTCGCTCTGGCCGGCGAACCGCCTCCTTCCTAAGGGGGTGGGTCGTGCGGCGTCACACGGCAGGCGGCCAATGGAAGCGGAGGGGCGGAGATGAGTGGGACGTAAACATCCCGCCCACCTCCTTCCTTCCTCATTGCAGGTGGGACGCAGGTAGGGAGATGTTCCTCGCTCCTGTGGCTTCATACACAGCGATGTGTGCTGCCGCAGGAACGAGGAACAACATCGTACCTGTCGCTGCAGCGAAATTATGGAAATGACCAACACTACACAGATCACCGATTTTCGACGCTTTTGCGATCGTTTATCGGTGCTTCTAGGCTTTACACGTTGTGACGTCGTTACCGGCGCCGGATGTGCATCACTTTCGATTTGACACCGACGAGATCGCAGTAGCGATGTCGCACCGTGCAAACTACCCCTAAGAGTCGGTGGCATGGCTGTCTCCATAACTCTAAGGCTGCCTGCCCACGATCAGAGATCACAGCGTTTTGGACTTCGCGTGTTTCAGCTACATCTAAAACGCTGAGTGGTACAGTACAAGTACAGTGGATTGGATTTCTAGAAATCCCATGCCCTCTGTGTGTGTATTGCTCGCAGCGCTAACAGACATGGGTGCAGCTCTTAAAGCCGCAAGCATGTCAATTCTTTGCTGCGGAGACGCGAGTGTTCTCTGCATGGAGATCACAGCGAGAGACCGCAACTGCCCGAACCGGGATCGTGGGCACGAGCGCTGTGGTCTCCTGTGGAGGAGACTCGCGGCCCCGCTGGTGAGGACCCACCACGTCCAGGATGCAGCGGGTCCTGATTGTGGGCGCGTACCATTGTACATGTACATACGCTCAATATTCATATCTGTTTTTGGAATTCTGGGCTTTATGGGGTCCCAAATATTTTGACTTTGGGGCCTGAATAACTAAACTGGTTGGTGAAGGGTTTGCCTCCAAGATCCCGACAGCAACTTTAAGGACTGCATCAATGAACCATTCTCTATCCTAAAATGATACTATAGTTATCGAACATGAAGAAAGAAAATTAAAAGGGAACCGGTCACCAGATTTGGGGCCTATAAACTGCGGCCACCACCAGTGAACACTTATATACAGCATTCTAACATGCTGTATATAAGAGCCCAGGCCGCTGTGTAAAACGTAAAAAAACCACTTTTTTAATACTTACCTAAACGGTCGCTGCGGTGGAGATGGGTCATATTGGCATCTACGTTTTCCGCTGCCGGCGCCTCCTCGCTCAGCCATCTTTGTCCTCCTTCTTCTGAAGCCGGGGTTCATGACGCGTCCTACGTCATACACACTCGCCAGCATTGAGGTCCTGCGCAGACGCACTTTGAACTGCGCTGAGCAGGACAGATCAAAGTATTGTAGTGCGCCTACACGGGATTGGCGAGTGTGCATGACGTAGACGCGGCATGCACCCCGGCTTCAGAAGGAGGACGAAGATGGCCGAAAGAGGAGGTTCCGGCACCGGAGAATGGAGACGCCCATCTGAACCAACTCCACTCCGTTAAGTTAAGTATTATAAAGTGTTTTTTTTATGTTCTACACAGCGGCCTGGGCTCTTATATACAGCATTTTACAAGGCTGTATATAAGAGAGACCACTGGTGGTGGCCGCAGCTTATAGGCCCCAAATCTGCTGACAGGTTCCCTTTAAATGCAACCTCCTCCTTCAACCAGTTTAGCCCATTATTCAATTGGATGAAGACCAGCCTAAATCCATTAAAAAAATATTAAAAACAATAATTATGCATACAATTGCTCATTGCACCCCAGTTCCATATACTGATGAGGAGGGAATGCTTTCTCCCTTGGCACCAAGAATGTTTTTTCCTATGCACGTTCCCCCATACACAGCCACTTTGTATTCTACAGGTGCAAATAATAAATTTGGTCCCAGGAGTACCATTGTTGCTGATGAGACAAGGAAGCAGCAGAATTATTACCTTTTTAGCACTATAGCGGCTCAGAACATATCTTTTGTTATTTATTTGCAAGCCCCTGATGAGCCGAGATTCCCACCGTGATTGATAAGTGCATTCATTTACACTGATAATGAAGAGGTAGTTTACTCTGTGACATCATTACAGATACTATCTATCTGTAACGGGGAACATGGCTTTGGTGCATTGATAGAATCCCTGATTTCCTTTACATCAGAAACACTATTACTACAGCGCGATCCATCACTGGTCTTGTGATTGCTGGCAGATGCAAGTGCTTTTGTCTCATTGATTTCTTGAGGGCTGGATTCTGCAGATAGCAGAGACATCTCTTCAGATGGCCTACTGGGGATAAGAGATATTGCATAATCTGCAATAATAGCGCCAAGATCTAATTTACACGCCTGGTCAAATTCAGTAAAACCAACATTTGCATTAGCCTCACAAACCACGAACGATCCATTATCCTTCAGGAGAAGGTCGATGCCGCATATGTCCATCCCCAAGAGGTTTGACACTTTCATAGCTAATAGTTTGCCTTGTTCACTAAGAGGGAAGGTGGAGCCCACACCACCTGTAACACAAAAAAGTAGGTTAAAAAAAAAAAGCAATGCCAGCAGCTAAATAGGAAAGGGTTCTTTACAGTTAGAGCAGTCAGACTGTGGAATGCCGACCACAAGAGGTAGTAATGGCAGATACTAGAACAGCTTTTAAAAAAGGGCTGGATGATTTCCTCAGTACACACAACATTGTTGGTTATAAGTGACAAAATGTATAATTGGGGGAGGAAGGTTGAAGTAGATGGACCTAGTAGAGTTGAGCGAGTACCTAACTATTCGTACTCCCTATACTCATAACGAGTATTGTCTAATACTCGTGTATTCGTTCCGAATAGAGTGTGCAATGCAAGTCACTGGAGAAACTCGCAATGTAACGAGCAACCTGAATGCTGCACTATTTGTGCGAGTAGCGAATATTGCAGAATTTGGGTTACTCGTTACATTGCAGGTTTTTCGCCAGTGACTTGAATTGCACACACTATTCAGAACAAATACGCGTGTAGTAGACAGTATTCGTTATGAGTATAGCGAGTACGAATAGTTAGGTACTCACTCAACTCTAGGACCTAGGTCTTTTTTCAAACTATGTAACATATTTTAGGAATACAACAAAACAAAAAAAAAAAAACAAAAACCTTACCTTTTGTCATACAGAGAAATTGTAAAATCCATAAAAAAAAACCAAACATCTTCACCCTGACATTGAACATATTGGATTAATTAGAACTGAGGAAAAAAAGAAAACGCTAACACTACATTTGGCCCCTGTTCAGCTAGGACCCCTTAGGTGTGGACAGGTAATTCAACTGATTATCTGCTGTGAAACATACACAAGGTCTGGGTGTGGAGACACGGGGCTCAGTGGGTGCTCTCGTCCACAAAAACCCGCCGCCTTTAGAAAGAAAGCGTGGCTCAGGGCTCATCCCAACTGAACGCCGGCCTCCTTAACCGTGGGCGTAACACTACTCAGACAACACAGGGTGAGGGAACCACAATAATTAGACTTTATTTGATCCCCAAACAATTAACGGCACATAACCAGCAAAACACACAAATGTAACAGGCAACAGAGTCTCACCCTTCCGCTGGCTCACCAGGGATTTAGAATGTCCATACCTCAGATGTTCCAGGGCTAATTACTCCAATTCAGCAGCACCCCGCTTTCGGCGGGCACCCACCGTGACTGGAATAACGCCAGATTTAGGAAGCTGGCTGAGGTCTGCAAAGTCTGTACCAGGTGACCAATTTGTCCCGACCTGGGTTTCTTCCTTAAGTAGTTCTTGGTTTGATGATATAATCCTGGCAGCCGGAGTCGAAATCCCTAGACTGTGGATATGGTCTCCAACTGGAACCGGAGTCCCTAGATTGAAGCCACAGGGTATCCTGATCCTCTAGTCAGCTCCTAAGAGCTTATACTGGATCCATCAGCATCCATCAACAACCACCTGGTGGCTTAAAGAAATCCCTTTAATAGCCACAGCCTTCCACTTGGATACACTGCGTCCTTATCGATTGGTTAGACAAGATCGCCTCTCACATTGGATGAATCTCAAGCTGCATGGACAAGGTTCATCCAAATGATGTCTACAGAAAGACTGAGGGTATACATGTTGTCTGGAATGCACAGACTAGACAATGACTACTAAGGTAATTACATTAGCAATACACAACTACAATACAATGATTACTGGAAGAGTCTGGAGAAACAATAGCTAAGCAAACATAACTTAGCACACATAAGAACAATACGTCTGGCTAAATGTTAAGAAACTTTAACCCATGAGAGGCATTGGGTGTCCATGTCGTCACACTGGGGTCTGTATATTCAGAGGCAGAGAAGTACACTTTAAGAAGAAACAGCTTCCTCCAATAAAAGCAGGATCACAGACCTTTTAGGGATGGTGGTCAGTGATGAATATTGAGGTTGTATTGATCCAATATTTGTGGGAGATACATTTTCAGCTTTGTGATCCCGATGGAAAGAACATGCATATTTCTATATCATCGTGCAATGAGGGCATCAGCCTCAAATTAATATTGGTTAGATGGATGATGCTATCCATGCCATGTTTCATATTTATAGAAAGGTAAAACTATGATAAGAAACATGACCATGATATCATCTACGAAAATATCCTGAGAGACGAGGATCTTGACATTTTCTGGAAACTGAAGCCACATCTGATCAAAAGCCCTGTTATTAGTCACCAGAGCGAAGTTAGGTACGTGTAACTAATGTTAATAAAAGCAAATGCCAAATTATTATCCTTGTTCTATGCCAGGAAGACACACTGCTGTGTAGGATTGTCCAAACTTTCATTGTAGTTCTTCTTTCCATACAGCTGAGCCCTTTCCATGACATAGTAGCAGACAGGCAGGAATCCAGTGAGCAGTCCAAGTCCAAGAAAATTTTTGTTAAAACAAAAAACTTTAATTCATTCATTTAAAAGTTTTGATACAGACAGTAAAGATCCATTACAATAGCAGTTATATATCAGTCCTTTTAAAAGACAATGTGTTTTGGCACGCTAGCCTTCTTCAGGTATCAAAAGTTTTAAAGGGATGAATTGAAGTTTTTTTGTTTTAACAAAATTTTTCTTCGACTACTCACCTTTCTGCTACAATAGTGCGCGGTGTGCCTCTCACCTCTATATAAGCGTAGCTTTCTGAAAATTGCTCCCTTTACACTGCTGTTTGGAAAGTGATGAAGTAAACTGGCTATTTTTCTGTAGTTATTCTTTTTTATAATATGTAATTGTATATACTGTATTGTTTTGTCCCCTTTATAACATCCTTTGCTTATCATGATTTTACCCTAATATAGAGATAAAACATGGCATGGATAGCAGGATACATCTAACTGATATTAATTTGGGGCTGATGTGCTGATCGCACAATTATATAAAAATATTCATGTTCTTCCCCTCGGGACCACGAAGCTGAAAATGTATGTCCCATAAATATCGAATCGATACAAACCCCAATTTCATCACTAACCACCTGCCCCAAAAAGCTTAAGATCCTGCTTTGATCAAAGGAAGCATTTTCTTTAGAAAGTGTACTTCTCCGCCTCTGAATATACAGACCCCAGACCTTGTATTTGTTTCCCAGCAGATAACCAGTTAAATTACCTGTCCACACCATGGAGTCCTTGCTGAACAGGGGCCAAATGTAGTGTCAGCAATCTGTTTCTTCCTCAGTAATACTTTTTCTCCCTTCCCCAGTTATACTTAATCCCATATGTTCAATGTGGGGGTACAGATATTTTTATAGATATTACATTTTCTCTCTATGACACTTTTCTTTCCATGCAATTGTTTAAGTTGCAGCTACATTCATTTCTATATAAACCAAACCAGGAGGAGAAGCTAGCTACTTCTTCGCTCAACAAGTCGCCCTTCTGCGTGCGCACCTGTTGAGTATGTGCTTATATACTCACCAAAAATCCCAATTTTACCAAGACAATCCTCAAAGCCAAACATCATAAGGATAAAGATTATGCAACTCATGTCTAAAGGTCTCTTTCATTTTGGGGCGGTGATGGTAGGTCCTAGGGCAGGGCTTTTATGTCCCGATTTGGAGGCATAATATATTGGTATGCATTCTTATAATTCTTCTATTCAATTTGCTTCCTATTATGTTGGCTGCAGGCAGATGGGATTTTGTCACTATCAATACAGTTTTACCAAAGCTAAAAACTAAAAAGTAGTAAAAACAAAGCATCATTTCTAAGGCAGGGCCTACCAAAAAGAGACAAAAACTGCATAGATAAAAATGCAAGTGCCCTACTTTACCTAATAATTGTAAAAACGATGCAGAAAATCTGCAACAACGAAAACTCACCAAATACTCATTGTGGGATCGTAGTCTTATGCGGGCGTCACATGGTACAATCTATCGTACGATCGCACGAGCGATCGTACCCGCCCACGTCGTTTGTGCGTCACGGGCAAAATCGCTGCCCGTGTCGCACAAAGTCGTTAAACCGCCGTCACACGCACTTACCTGCTGAGCAACGTCACTGTGGGCGGCAAACATCCTCTTCCTGAAGGGGGAGGGACGTTCGGCGTCACAGTGACGTCAAACAGCCGCCGGCCAATAGAAGCGGAGGGGCGGAGATGAGCCGGACGTAAACATCCCACCCACCTCCTTTCTTCCGCATAGTCAGCGGGTGCCGTGGGATGCAAGTAAGCTGTGTTCATCGTTCCGAGTGTCACACGGAGCGATGTGTGCTGCCCCGGGTACGATGAACAACCAGCGCAAAGAAAAATAAACGATTTTTTAAAAATAAATGACGAGCACACGACTCACGATTTGTAACCGATTTGCGAACGTTCAGCGTCGCTTGGAGGTGTCACACGAAACGACGTCGAAAACGATGCCGGATGTGCGTCACAAAAACCGTGACCCCGACGATGCATCGCACGATAGATCGTCTCGTGTGACGCCCGCATTAGTGTGTGTGTGCCCATGATCAGTGTTTGCAGCGATTTGGACGGTGAGTTTTTGCTGCGTCCAAAATGCTGCATTGTACAGTACAAGCAAAATGTATGGGATTTCTAGAAATCCCGTGCCCACTGTGTGTACTGCCCACAGAGAAAACTGACCTGTGGTGCAACTTTACGTCAATGCTTTGCTGCGGAGTTGCAAACGTTCTCTGCAGGGAGAACAAAAGCGAACCCTGATCGTGGGCACGGGCAGCTGCAGTCTCCTGAGTTCTACCGCGGAGGAGACTCGCAGCCCTGCAGGTCAGGATCCACCACGTCCAGGATGCAGCGGGTCCTGATCGTGGGCACGTACCCTTACATGTTCAAATCCGCAGCAAATGCCCGTGTTCAAGCATATACTTCACACAGCTTCTTTAAAGGGAATCTGTCGTCAGGTTTTTGCTATGTAATCTGAAGACCGCCTCCTGTAGGGGTTAACATAGAGATTTAAGAGATGCTCTCTTATCACAGTGTGTTCTGTTGTTTACCTACTATGTTTGTTTTAGCTTCAGGAGATCAGCTACAGGTTAGCTAGGCTGGCATGCTCCTGTGATTAGCTCATTTTCTATAGACTCTGTACACGGCATGCTCTCCTCCTGTGATTAGCAGCTCATTTTGTATAGACTTTGTACACTGGCATGCCCCCTCCTGTAATTAGCAGATCACTGTCTATAGACTTTGTACATACAGAGTCTGGTGTGGGAGGGGTCAGCTTTCTCAGCTCTGTTGCATTGCTGCATCTAAAAACTCTAATTATGTCACGACCGCTGCACTTAATAAACTAAGTGATACATCGTTGGATTCGGGGTCTCTTTGTCTACATAATGCTGCTTTCAGATAAGGTTAACAAAAACCTTCTGACAGACTCACTTTAACACTTACCCAAGCAGCAATTACTCTGCATTCTGCCATCAGTGGAACTTCGTAACATGGATCCAACGACACGTCCACCAACAATCACCACCCGGATGTCTTTTCCATGAGACTCTTTTACATACTTCTGAAACAGATATGGTGCATCATGTCGCACTAGATGGGATATGTCCAACAAATGGTGTTTATCCCGTGCAAGAAATACAGCCTTTCCTGATAGACAAAGCAAAACCAGTGTTAGATTGGGCACCGCTATAAAATAAAGGTTCATAACATGGATTAGATCAGTTATCCTGGATAAAGCGCTATACAGCGCGAAACGTGCGTCGGAGAGGGTGTGGGACATCATTCACGTTCATGTAAGATCCTGTAGGTATACTGAGTGTCATTGTACTGCTACTCGTTTTGGCTGAGTCCTGCACTTTTATAACACTTTGTGTTACATCATATATATAGATATACTATCGCAGGATTACTTATGTATTTTATTGTTCCTCTACGGGATGATATATATTTCTAATGATAATTGCTATGTGAAATTATGGTGTTCCCAATTATGATTTTGTGAGTTACATATTTTTAACCCTTCAATGGGGCTTGTTTTTCCTGAAGACATCTTGTTCATGATTTTATTATTTCAATTAATAAAAGTTAAATTTTATTAAACTTCGCTCCCTTTTTTGTTGGTGATATGGATTCGATCAGTGCCAAAATAGCTTGTGTAATTGCTTTCTGCCCCAGGATAGAAAGCGATTACTCAGGCTCTTATGGCTCTCATCTAATCCATTAGATCTTGGTCTATACAGGTCATAATTTTGTTCTGTCAGGTGTCCTCTTCAAGTGCTTACCGTCACCCCATTTTCTGTATGCTGTCAAAACTACTGGGGGTAATGGAAGAGACAACTAGGCAGATTTCTGCCTCAATAAACTGGTTTCAAGTTTTCAACTTCATACAAGTACTTTCTAGTGAATTTTCTGCATCAGACTAATTCTAGTGAAATCAGATCTTATCTTACACGTTACTCACAAGTGCCGAAAACAACCCTTTGAAAGGTTGATGACTCACGCGTATGGTATATCCTAGATAACAGGATTAAAGTATTGTGTGTGATCAACAAGTTTCTAAAGTTGGTATTTATATTTTATTATTAGAGATGATCGAATACTTTGATTATTCGGCTTCACGAATATTTTCCGAATACCTCGCCTCTATTCGACTATTCGATGCACAATGTAAGTCTATGGGAAGCCTGAATAATAATAATAATAATTTATTCATTTATATAGCGCTATTAATTCCATAGCGCTTTACATACAATGGCAGCACTGTCCCCATTGGGGCTCACAATCTAAATTCCCTATCTGTATGTCTTTGGAGTGTGGGAGGAAACCGGAGAACCCAGAGGAAACCCACGCAAACACGGGGAGAACATACAAACTCCTTGCAGATGGTGTCCTGGGTGGGAATTGAACCCAGGACTTCAGCGCTGCAAGACTGCAGTGCTAACCACTGAGCCATCGTGCCGGAATAGTTCCGAATAGTTGTTATTTGGGTTTCCTATAGACTTACATTGCGCATCGAATATTCGCGAATAGTCGAATAGTGGCGAGGTATTCGGAAAATATTCGCGAAGCCGAATAATCGAAGTATTCGATCATCCCTATTTATTATATCTGATAGGTCTTCTACCCGCTCCGTGAAGTCAAGAAGTAATGTCTCACTTATCGAGGCCAAAAGTAAGGTACTTATTTGGTGGAACATGGTTTCCCTGTAGGATATATAAATCCTACCGTCAAGTGTCCACTACGTTATGTTCTAGAGACCCCCGAGATAGGTGAAAATCTGTGAAGTAGAGGAGTTATATTTACTCTATATTTTCAAATTATAACATGCATTTTTCCTCCCAAAAATTTGGGAGGAAAATGAGGGGTTCGTCATATAAGCCGAATCTAGCTTACCAGGGAGGGGTGGAGACGGGGTCACAGGAGGCAGGGGCAATGCTGCGGGCTGCGGATAGTGAGCTACAGAAGGTGAGGCAGGGGCCATACTGAAAACATCGGCGGTGCGGACTTCAAATAATGGCGCCCGGAGTCAGAGCGTTCGCAGATTGAGCTCCCGACTCAAGATCTCATCTGCACAAGCGCCGCCTTCAACTCATTGATCTCTCAGCAGCTTATGTAAGAAAAATGTCACCCAGACGTGGCACGTGGGCAGATGAGATCTCGGTTCGTCATTGAGCCGATAGCTCAATCTGCACACACACACAGAGTACGGGCGCCATAACTTTGAAGTCTGCACCATTGACAGTTTATGGATGTTCCTGTCAACACGTGCAGCGAGCATCTGGGACACCAGTCCCATCGTCTCTGCCTCCTGTGAGCCCGCTCCACCAACGCTGCCGCACCCCTCCCCGATACCCGTGATACAGTGAAGCGCGATATAGCTGGGGACAACTGTACTCACTTGTGAGGAGGAGACACAGAGGGCACCATGTATTACATTTGGTACACTTATTCCAATGATAAAGCCAGATTTTTGCCATTTAATCTGAGAACAGAACAGTGTAGGAGCAGAGAGACAGATTCCAGGGATGTGCCAATTGCTGACCAGCTTGTTGTAATTTCAATATAATCAGCGTTTTATCAGCAGGCGATTATAACTAGAGGACTAGGTGTGCTGCTGCTAATCTGTGTAACCCCACCCCCACCAGTGATCGGCAGCTTGCTCACAATAATGCACAGAGGACACAGGAAACTGCCAATCAGTGGTGTGGGTGGGGTAATACACAGCTCAGCATAGCAATGCTATATCTGCAGCAAAGAAAACAGGGATTCTATCAAAACCACATTAAGCAGCCCAGTAAGTGGCACATTACTGAAATCAGGCTTTCCGCCCCTACACCATGCTGCTCTCAGATTACATAGCAAAAACGTGATGACAGATTCCCCTAAAAGATTATGGAGATTGGGGATTCAATTTATGCATTCAATCACCTCTATTAGTTTCAAGAAAGACACCTTGCAAGCTCTCCGTAATGAGCAAATTCCTGAAATATCATTTCACTTGCGGATCCAGCAGCCAGTACTGCACATCCAGTGATTTTAATATTGGGTGGATATGCGGTATCTGGTCTTGGCCACTATTCTGTTGATGGATCATGGACCTGTGCTGTTCAACTCCGCAACTCAGCACATCCATCTGCCACTAGCACCTGCTGATCGGCGGTGGTGACAGATGTCACAATCCCATCGATCAGATATTGATGATCTATCCTAAGGATAGGCCATAAATATAAAAGTCCCAGACAATCCCTTAAAAGGGAGCCTGTCGCCTCCGAAAGTGCTATTTATCTGAAGATATAGGATTAATATGCAGGATAATAGTGTTACAATTATTCCTGGTGACCATACTGAAAGTCCAGCTACAGGGAGAAAATTAACTTATTTCCTCCAAAGAGCCGCTGACTTTCAGTCATAGAGGAGTGCAAGGAGCAGCTGCAGTCACCTCTCACAGCACGGCACAACTATAAGCACACCCTAGAACTTGGATTAACAGCTCACTCTGCAGCGCATCTGTGCAAAGCTGGCTGTCAATCAAAAGTTCTGGAGCGTTCCTACAGCCGCCACTGACAGCATAGGAAACTGGTGATGGTTTTGACACAAATTTAGGGGAACTTTGGCCCACACTGGCCTCTATCCTTGTATTTCTTTATCTTGTCCTTCATTACAGCCTAAGTTGTTATCCACCACCAGGGTAATGTTTTGGGCTTTTTTATTTAATTTAAGCTGAAGCATCATTATAATCATTGTAAATGACTCCTTTTTTGGTTATTGAAATATATAACTATGTCGATATACAAAATGTAGGATATTAGTCATTATGGAGACCCATGTCCCACAATTAGGCAGTCTATCCAGTTTTACCTAAGCTTCCATTCACTGCCCTACTGGATTCCTCATCTAGTAATGATGATAGTGTATCAATAGACTTCTTTGTGGTCACATTGGGCCTTTCTGCCGAAAGCCCCTAGGATGCAGCTGCCTCACCAGATTTGGCCCCTATAAGCTGCGGCCACCCCCACTGGGCTCTTATGTATAGCAGTCTAACATGCTGTATATAAGAACCCAGGTCGCTGCGTAGAACGTAAAAATCACTTTATAATACTCATCTAAATGGTTGCTGCGGTGGAGTTGGGTCATATGGGCGTCTCCGTTCTCCAGTGCCATCTTTGTCGTCCTTCTTCTGAAGCCGGGGTGCATGACACATCCTATGTCATTCACACTCGTATTGAGGTCCTGCGCAGGCGCACTTTGGTCTGCCCTGAGCAGGGCAGCTCAAAGTATTGTAGTGCGCCTGTGCAGGACCGGCGAGTGTGTATGACGTAGGACGCGTCATGCACCCAGGCTTCAGAAGGAGGAAGACCAAGATGGCCGAAAGAGGAGGCGCCGACACCGGAGAACAGAGACACCCGTCCGACCTGTCTGCACCACAGCGACCGTTTAGGTAAGTATTATAAAGTGATTTTCACGTTCTACACACCGACCTGGGCTCTTCTATACAGAAAATAGACAATGGCACTTCCACTTTGTAGAAAATTCGTGGATAATGGGGTGCACTTTAGGTTCCAAGGCCACAGATTGAAATCTGGAGGCTGCCATGCGGCGGTGGACATTGCGCTTCCTTGCCATCCTGCATGGGCATCTCACCCAGACAACGCGCAACTGAAGAAGGTCCAGTGGGACCGAAAATGTTATTTTTCACGCACATTTGAATAAATACACATTTCAGTAAACCTTGGGAGTCTCTTGTTTCTATTTGGGCTCTTCTATACAGCATCTTAGAATGCTGTATATAAGAGCCCACTGGTGGTGGCCGCAGCTTATAAGTGCCAAATCAAAAAAAATAGAGAAGACACTGCGTCACCGATTAGGTGCTCAGGAGAAAAAAAACAAAATTGTAAAATGAGTGAACTCCGGCACACTATACGTACCGCAAAAAAACAAAGCCAAAAGGAATGCTAAATTCTTATTTCTTTTTATTGGTTCAAAAAAATTGTTCAGTAAATAGTGCTGTACAATATCATGTTCGTCATGTCATGACGTGTATGACGGACATGATATTGTACAGCACTATTTACTGAACAATTTTTTTGAACCAATAAAAAGAAATGAGAATATAGCATTCCTTTTGTCATTGTTTTTTTTGGGGTACATATAGTGTGCTGGAGTTCACTCTATAGGCCCCAAATCTTCTGGCAGGTTCCCTTTAAGTAAGTTGTGTAGAAGGCCAGGCATAGACAAGGCACTAGCGTCTTGGAATAGAGATGAGTGGACCCGTGGAAGTTTGGTTTGCCTGATTCAGACGGACTTTAGACAAAGTTCAGTTCGGGACCCGGCCTTGACTTGAACCCCAATGGAAGTCAATGATTAGGACGCCCACATACAGCCTGCCATAAACAGAACACTTCCAGGAGAGGGAAGGTGTTTTGGGGTGGAAGGGGGGGCACAATACATCCAAAAACATTGCTTTTACCTCCTTCACCCCCCTCTATGAGCCATTCAGAGACTCTGGGCCGGGAATCGAAAGTACCCAAGCTCCCCGATGCTCAATGGAGTGGTTGGCATACGTACATCACCCGAACTTCAGACACTAGTTTTTTTTAAAGTCTGTATTTGGTACAAACACCGAGCTTTAGGCTATGTGTGCACTAGAAATGTGAAGTTTCTCAAGAAAATTTCTTGAGAAACTTCTGGGAGTGAAAGATTTACGGACCTCCGGAAAAAATCCGCACCAAATCCGCATGCGGATTTGCCGCGGAATAGCCGCAAATTTGCCACAATTTTCCCGCGGGTGGCTCCCTGCGGATTTTGCAGGCTGTACTGCCGAAATCCGCAGGGTACCTGCGGAAAAGAATTGACATGCTCATTTTCTCAAGAAATTTTCTCGAGAAATTCTTCTCAAGGAAATTTCTTGAGAAAAATCCGCACAGTGCGCACAGCTATTTTTTTTTCTCATAGAATTTGCTGGGAAATGTCTGCACAAAGATTGCAGACATTTCTCAAGAAATTTCCGCGGCAAATCCGCGGGTAAATCCGCGGGTAAAACGCACTAGTGCGCACAAAGCCTTACAGTTTGGGTCCACTCATCTCCATCTAGGAGCTTTTGGACATACACATGCCTGCCCAGGTACTCCTCAGAAGGCCACTCATAAAGTTTATATTTTTAACCACTTATATCTTTATTATCCAACAGAGGCTTATTTCCCTAAAATGCTATATTCATGACATTGCCAATGGAGCAAAATCAAAAAAGCCAAAACATGGCTATAGAGTGTAGACAAAGCCTTCCCTTTGATATATCTATATAGCAACTATTGTGATACCCGTGGTGTACCTTCATCAAAACGTGATGTCAGAAAAGAAGAATACCTGTCAATATATGTAGCAGAAAGTGACCTATTCAGGATGACTGTATGATAATGGTCCTCCAAGTCTCTTAAACCATCTTCATTACCATTAAAAGCCCTAATTCTGGATTGGATTGAAAAAAATATTGGTTTATTGACCCATCACAATACAGAGCTCTACAAAGCCATTTTGAACCATAGAGGAGCTGATATGTTGTATGGGCTCTACATTGTGAGGGATAAATAAAGCACAGTTCCTCTGGATGTTCTTGAGTTCTGCTTTCTTCTTTGCTCTCCTGGAGATTTTGTGGACTCAAATCTGTTTGAACCTTGAACCCACCCAAGAGGAGTCCTTCCTCTTCTCCATCAAGTCATTGATAGCTCAGTCTATCAGGGTAATGGGAGCAATTTAGAAGGTTTAAGGAGTAACTGACAAGTTCTGTTCTACCAGAGATGAGGTCTTCAGGGGTTGTCCTCACAGATAAGCCCAAGACCTCATAGGCAACGTATGACTTAGTTATAATTCACATGTATTTGCTAAAGATTTTCTGCTTATAGGAATTGTTCTTTAACACTTTTTCAGGATTGTAATATTGATGACCTACTCTAAGGCGGGCTTTGCACACTACGAAATCGCAGGTGCGATGTCGGTGGGGTCAAATTGAAAGTGACGCACATCCGGCATCGCATGTGACATCGTAGTGTGTAAAGGCTCGATGATACGATTAACGAGCGCAAAAGCGTCGTAATCGTATCATCGGTGCAGCGTCGGCGTAATCCATAATTACGTTGACGCAACAGTCCGATGTTGTTCCTCGCTCCTGTGGCAGCACACATCGCTGTGTGTGAAGCCGCAGGAGCGAGGAACATCTCCTACCGGCGTCACTGCGGCTTCCGTAGGATATGCGGAAGGAAGGAGGTGGGCGGGATGTTTACATCCCGCTCATCTCCGCCCCTCCGCTCCTATTAGCCGCCTGCCGTGTGACGTCGCTGTGACGCCTCACGACCCGCCCCCTTAATAAGGAGGCGGGTCGCCGGCCAGAGAGACGTCCCAGGACAGGTGAGTCCATATGAAGCTGCCGTAACGATAATGTTCACTATGGCAGCTATCACAAGGATATCGCAGCTGCGACGGGGGCGGGGACTATCGCGTGCGACATCGCAACATCGGCTTGCGATGTCGCAACGTGCAAAGCCCGCCTAAGGATAAGCCATCAATATCTAATTGATGGGGTTTCTACACAGTTGACTACAGTAAATCGAGAATGAGCCCTATGGTTACCAGGCGCAGGTCTGAATATTTTGTTGTGTCTGTTTACCCCCACCGATCAGCTGTTACCTGCCTCCGGGTCCATCAGAAGTATAAAGTGTATGGAGCCAGAACACCACAATATCAGATTGGTTGGGTCGGATACCCAGTACACCCACCGATCAGCTGTTACCTGCCTCCGGGGCCACCAGAAGTACAAAGTGTATGGAGCCAGAACACCACAGCTCCATACTCCATGCTCTGTACAATGTGTATTTTTTGGTATCGCAGTTCAGCTCACCCAGAGGTGAAGGGGATGTGATGATGTTGCAGCTGTATATAACCACCCACAGGACCTGGTAAGGGCTGACCAGTGGGATGTCAGGAATTGGACCCCCACAATCTTATAATAACCAATTTTAAGCATAGGTCATCAATATATTAGTCCTGAGCAACCTTTTAAATACCTGTCTTTAGGGGGATGGGTATAATGTTAATATTTTCATTATTTATTTAGTACAATGTGTCGTTTACATACCAATAATAAAATTTGAGAGAGAGAAAAAAAAGAAGACTCTATATTAAATTATGAATTAAAAAGGGATCTTTTAGGAAGATCAACTCCCCCCAAGCCTATATATTGGCCTGCAGCACTCGGAAATGTAAATCCATCGACGCCTTTCATATCATCTATCTGTTGCTGCAACCTTGAGTAATTAGCATTTAATTCATACGCAAATGCAGTATTAAAGCATTAGGCTTTTTTTTTTTTGAAAACTAGAGTAGCACTTTAAATCTTAGGATCCTTTACTTACCATCTGGCACCTTCATGCTTTATCAGCATCGATCTTTACAAGTCTTTTGGATTCACGGCAGCGCAGGTTTTTTTAAACCCTTTCTTCCACATCTACTACTGATCCACCACGAGGGCTGCGGCAGCCATGTTCTACATACTTAAGGGTATGTGCGCACGTTGCTTTTTACCTGCTTTTTACCTGCTTTTTTGCTGCTTTTTCTTCTGCGCTGTTTAATGCCAAAATGGATGTGTTCTTCTATTCAAGCAAAGTCTATGGGAATTTGGGTTTCTTGTTCACACTATGTTGTTCAAAATGCTGCCTTTTTGTGGCAGAACTTTGGTCAAAAACTCAGCTTTTCAAAGAAGCAACATGTCAATTGTTTTTGCCATTTGGGTTTTGCACTGCAAAGCTGAGTTTTTGACCAAAGTTCTGCCACAAAAAGGCAGCATTTTGAACAACATAGTGTGAACAAGAAACCCAAATTCCCATAGACTTTGCTTGAATAGAAGAACACATCCATTTTGGCATTAAACAGCGCAGAAGAAAAAGCAGCAAAAAAGCAGGTAAAAAGCAGGTAAAAAGCAATGTGCGCACATACCCTAATAGTGGTTGTGACTGATCACAACAGCTGAAGGTGAACAGTTCCACACTATTAGGGTATGTGCGCACGTTGCTTTTTACCTGCTTTTTACCTGCTTTTTTGCTGCTTTTTCTTCTGCGCTGTTTAATGCCAAAATGGATGTGTTCTTCTATTCAAGCAAAGTCTATGGGAATTTGGGTTTCTTGTTCACACTATGTTGTTCAAAATGCTGCCTTTTTGAGGCAGAACTTTGGTCAAAAACTCAGCTTTTCAAAGAAGCAACATGTCAATTGTTTTTGCCATTTGGGTTTTGCACTGCAAAGCTGAGTTTTTGACCAAAGTTCTGCCACAAAAAGGCAGCATTTTGAACAACATAGTGTGAACAAGAAACCCAAATTCCCATAGACTTTGCTTGAATAGAAGAACACATCCATTTTGGCATTAAACAGCGCAGAAGAAAAAGCAGCAAAAAAGCAGGTAAAAAGCAGGTAAAAAGCAACGTGCGCACATACCCTTAACCCCACTCTTGTAATTAGGCTAAGACCCTATCTGCTCCATATTTGTTTTACAGCACATCACTTCTATACAACTCTATCAAAGCCAGATCGAGGCCACAGTGAGGCTCTCATAGATTAGCGACCTCAGATGCTCCATGAAACACTGAAGCTGCCGGCAGGGCACAAATCACCAGAGACCGACAGAAGTGAAGATGAGTATAAGAAGGGGGCAGGGGGACTTAGATTTAAAGCACCACTTCAGCGGCGCAATAAGAAAAAAAAAAAACACTGATGTGATGCTTTAAATACTCTGGGCATGGAATAGCATTTCACTAGCTTTTGCATCCTCCTCCATGTCTCCCCACCCAGCACCAGCCTCTTAAATTTGGTTGATAGCTCACTGTCTGTATAAGGTCAGGTTCCAGGATATGCAAACACAGACTGCTGCTGAAATTTCAAGACGCTATTTCAATTAGTGTTCTCCAGAGACTGGCTAGTTCCTAGTGGACAGCATAGGTATGAGCTATAGCCAGCATAGGAAGGATTGAGGAGTGAATACTTATAGCAGAAGGGAGTGGCTGCATCTGAGATTACAACTATCTGTTAGATCACTGCAGGATAGAAATAAACCTTAACCCCTTCAGTACCAGATTAAATTAAATACACTCCAACTCAGGGTAAATGACAAGTGGGCACTAAAGCGGATCTGTGATCAATAACAAGCTGTGATGATCGAATCCCAGGTGGCCCCGGGATCACATCAGGATGTGACACCTACTCACAAGAGTGCCCTATATTTTCATGGTATTCATTAAGTGCTCTGTGACACCCATAGCACTTAAAGGGAACCTGTCACCACTTTTTTGGCCTATAAGCTGCGGCCACCACCACCGGGCTCTTATATACAGCATTCGGGGTATAACGTAAAAAACACGTTATAATACTTACCTAACGCGGTGGGCCTTATGGGACTCTCCGTTGTCCGGTGCCGGTGCCGCCTCTTTTGTCCATCTTTGTGCTCCTTCTTATCTAGCCACGGTGCATGACGGGTCCGACGTCATACACACTTGCCGGCATTCAGGTCCTGAGCAGGGCAGATCAATGTATTGTAGTGCGCCTGCGCAGGACCAGCGAGTGTGTATGACGCAGCCGCGTCATGCACCCAGGCTTTAGAAAGAGGACGAAGATGGCCGAAAGAGGCGACGCCGACACCGGACAACATTGGCGCCCATAAGGCCCACCACAGCGACCGATAGGTAAGTATTATAAAGTGTTTTTTATGTTATACCCTGTTACCTGATACCATGTTAGAATGCTGTATATGAGAGCCCGGTGGTGGTGGCCGCAGCTTATAGTCCAACAAAAGTGGTGACAGGTTCCCTTTAACAGCTCATTTGCATATGCATGAAAATGATAATTATTAGGGAATGCAGTAACAGATAAAAGATATAAAAGGTGTCAATGGATTTACATTTCAAAGACCTGCAGGCCCATATGTGGTGTTTGGTGAAGTGAATTAAGGTGACAGATTCCCTTTACAGAACATAATAAATTACCTTGATGCCCTCGAGTGTTTTTCACAACAACAGGATATCCAAGAGGTTCCGCTGCATCTATCATTTTTGCAAATTCATCGTGTCCGCCTGTCATTTAAGAAAATAAAAAGAATGTAAGACATAAATAAATCCCCCGATAATGTATATATTGGCTCATGTGCAAGTGGACAGAGCCAAGCATCCATTCCAAACCCATTTACTGCTAGGTATTATTTATTATGTATACACAAGTACCGTTTACATCATGTGTAATGCTGGCCACACAATTTTTGATCCGGTCCTTGGCATTGATTATGGTATTGCTGGATCTGTCCGGTTTGACCACTCCGGTAGCTGATCTGCTAGCCACACCATTACTATGCAGAACACTTTGGACTTTCTTCGGCGGACAGCCCTGTTTTAAAGGTAAATTCTATTTTTACATTTCAGCAGGAATAGAAAAGAAATCACCGTCCTTCCAAAGAACCTGTAAATCTTGTGAGAAAAACTGACGTTAGCACCAAGTCATATGAGGAGAAACAATGCATGCTGGGATTTATAGTGACGTTACCCGGTGCTATACGGTGAACAATAAATCCCAGCTGGCAATGGTTGCCCTCCATGTAAGAAGGCACCTGTGACGACAATTAGAAATCCCTAATTGGGGTATATTCAGACAGTGGGGTTGAGTGTGAATAAATCCCATGGCAAAAATGCATGTGTGCAATTTTTTCAAGTGTTTTTAACTTCACTCAATCACACAAACTACACTTAAAGTTATTTTTTAATGTTGGACCATTACTAGATCTCGAAATAGGCAGATCACAAAATGTCCCTCTTCTGGGACCACCAGGAAGCGTCTTTTGAGGAACTGGGAAACAAGTATTACATTTTTCTGCAGCGTCACCGCAAGGAAAATTAAGCATTACATCATGCCTATTCATTTCAGAGGTTTAATCATGTAATGCAGGATGGGAAACGTCCTCCATTGAAAGAAAGGTAAAATTTGCTACTGCCTTTCACTCTGAAACTCACTCTATACAGTGTTTAAAGTAGACACCGCCTTTAGGCTCACACTCTTCTACACAGAAATGATGGCTGTTACTGAAATAATTTACAATGCAATGTTGTACTTTATTGCCAAAACATGCGATTTTACAGTGTAATCTTGCACTAGATCACATTATAGGATATCAAAAGTAAAAAGTTGCCATGAAGTGCTAGCCTCGGGGTATAATCTCACATACCAGGAGGCGCTTTGGAGTGAAGATTGCAGCGCAAACTGCACCAAATTCCATATATACAGAAATATCTACCCGAGGAGCAATGCTTTCTATTGCATATACATTTTGAAGTCTGATGGGGTATGCTACAATATTTTTTCGGATGGACTGAGAATAAAAGCAATAACCCCCCCCCTTTAAGAAATGGTATGCTTCCATATCAGAGGAAGAAAGGAAAGGTATACTCTGAGATCATGCACCTCTAGTACAGCTCTGTGCAAAAACAGAACCACAGTACATCGTACATCCATGTGCACGAGGCTTTAAAAATACAAAATATTCAAGTGACGGCCACATAGTAGCTTTTCAACAAATCTCATCACCTAAATGTTGCTAAAAATTTCCCCGCAGAAATTGAGCTGTGGTGCAGATTTTAAAACCTATGTGCAGAATTTGGAGCAGATTTCACCCTCTGCAATAGAAAGGGTGAAATCGGAGGCAAATCTGCAACAAAATCATCAGCAAAATAAGCATGTAAGGCCAGAGTCACACTTGCGAGTCTCGCATCGCATCACCCAGCACAGCCGCACACTCTCCTGTCAGGATCATTTCAGCTGCATAGAAACACATGCAGCCGACCAGCTCCTGTCAGAAGAGTGTGCAGCCGTGCTGGGTGATGTGATGCCAGACTCGCAAGTGTGACTCTGGCCTTAGAAGTTTGAATTTTACTGTTGATTTTGCAGCCGATAAGCTGCCAAAAAACGGAGGCTGGGTTCACAAGTTACATATTTGTCTGCACCTAAATCTGAGTTTGTTACATGCAGATTTTCCTGCAGAGTTCACGCTTTCCACTGTAATGTGTGAAATCCAAGCTGAAACTGCACAAAGAATTGACATGCTACTGATTTACCAAAAGAAAACAAAATGTATACATTTCCCATGTGGATTACACACACAAAAAAAATCATGTGGATGAAATTAAAGGGAACCTGTCACCAGGATTTTACCTTATAACCTGCGGCCACCACCAGTGGGCTCTTATATACGGCATTCTAGAATACTGTATATAAGAGCCCAGGCCGCTCTGTATAATGTAAAATAAAGACCTGTATTATACACACCTAGGGGGCGGTCCAGTCTGATGGTCATCACTGGTGTCGAGTCCGGCGCGTCTCTATCTCGTGCAGTCACCATTCTCCTTCCCAGCTCCGTGTGGATAAGGCATCCTACATCATCCATACAGATGTCTCCATTGCGCTCATGTGCATGCACACATCTCTCTGCACTGCTGTCGGCAGATCAAAGTATTGTAGTGCGCATGCGCGGGCGGTCTTTGACCTCTCCTCGCTCCTGCACATCACAGTACTTTGATCTTCCCTCAGCAGAGCAGATCAAAGTGCGCCTACGTGAGAGCGTGATGGAGGCCCCTGTGTGGATGAAATAGGACGCGCCATACACATAGGGCTGGGAAGGAGGACGGCGACTGCACGAGATAGAGGCGGCGCCGAACCGAGAGCATTGACGCTCATCGTACCTGACCGCCCCCTAGGTGAATATAATAAAGTTGTTTTTCACGTTATACACAGCAGCCTGGCCTCTTATATACAGTATTCTGGAATGCTATATATAAAGAATCACTAGTGGTGGCCGCAGGATATAAGGGAAAAACCTGGTGACAAGTTCCCTTTCTGATAAACTCATCCACTTTGCTACCGTAGTAAAAATGATGCAGATTTTGGGTGTGTAAAATTTGCACGAAATATGTGAATCTAAATTTAGGGGAAATCCGCAGTAAATAAATTACTTGTGAACTTAATGTCAGACTAAGTTCATACGTCATGTATTTGGCACAGATTTAAACACGTAAAATCCGCATGATTTTACGGGACCAGAAAAGTGGATGAGTTTTATCTTAAAGGCAACCTGTTACCAGAAGTGAATGCTGCTATCTTCTTTACAGATTTTTATAATTGTAGGATGTCAATTTTTTGCTTGGATTCAGACACGCTGCTGAAAAATCCACACCAAGAATGCAACATGTGAATTTAGAATCACGTTGCGAATTTGCTACAGATTTTCTTTATGGATTAGCAAATTACAGCTAAGGCTGCTTTCACACTACGTTTTTTTAGCAAGCGTCATGAACGTTTTTTTGCTGCAAAAGCGGATCCTGTTTTTGCAAAGAAAAACGCATGCAAACGCATGTGTTATTTTGCAGGATCCTGTCACTTGAAGTTTATGGGCGGGCATTGGAGTCATGTGATCGGGAGTGAGGGGAACTGAACGTGAGACTGGGAGCCGGAATCTGACAGCTGCCGAGGCTCATAACCAAGGTAAACATCGGGTAACTTGCTTGGATACCCGATATTTACCTTGGTTACGAGCGTCTGCAGCTGCTAGGAGCAGGGCTCCCTGCAACGTAACCAAGGTAAACATCGGGTATCCAAGCAAGTTACCCGATGTTTACCTTGGTTACGGGCGTCCGCAGCTCTTGGGAGGGGGAGAGAGGGACTGATCACGCCAGGCTGATTTCTGGGCATGCTCGGTAGAGCAAGCAGGATCCTGTCTATCAGCATGCCAGCGTTCACATACGTTTGCATGCAGTATAGTCAGGATACACCAATTTGCAGTATTTGGACGCAGCTCAAAAACGCTGCAAGTAGCGTTTTTGAAAAAAGTTAAACTGCAAGTCGCTGAATCCTCACTATAGCGCACGTAAACGCAGGTGAACGCATGTTGACGTGAGACCATTGCAAATGCATTGAAATGAAAACGCATTTGCACTGGATCCGTTTTTGCGTTAAAAAAACATTCAGGACGCATGTTAAAAAACGTAATGTGAAAGCAGCCTAATCCAAAGATATTTAATCAAATTACATCCAAATAATGGAGAAAATATCTACATGTTAAATTTGCAGGATGTCAATTTATTTCGGATTTAGCTACTTGCAATGCAAAGGGTTAAACCTGCAGTCAGCAAATCTGCATGTGACACATGCAGATTTTGCTGCATTCTTTTACAAGTACTTGTTCTATCCATAGTTTTTATGCCCATTATCATTTATAGGGCTGTTCACATGCCTATTGTTTGTTGCTGACTGAGTGTCTGCCAAAGAAAAAGGAGACATGTCCATTTTTTATCCACGTTATGGATGAAACTCGCCCATTCAAATCAATGGGTCAGTGCAAAAAAACCTTGGGTATCGGAGAGAGGGTTCAATTGTGGAAAAATCCACTGAACATTTTCTGTGTGAACACACCCTTATGACCACAACACCGGATCCCTGTGGTTTGACTGTCCTAATAAACTATGGAGGACAAACTGTAGGGGACAAGATACTGTATCAATAAAATGGTCAATGTGTCGAGCCACATACTTCGGTGTTTCGTACAGAACTAAATTCCCCTATTGTACAAGACCCGATTCAAAACAGCTCCTGGGACTTACCATAGGAGAAAGTGTCTGGTAAAGGAATTCCATGTCCAGCTAATTCCTGAAACGTCCAGAACTTGTTAATGCAGTTTAAAATGGCTTGTGGGCAATTGACAAGACGGCAACCTAGCTTTTCAAGGTGTCGCAAAACAGTAATATCGCTATCGGATTGCACTGTCGGAGTTGGGACCCGAACCAGTATCACCTGAGGGTAAGCAGTCACAATCTTCTGGTTAATTTGCAAGCCTGGAACAAAATATTATGAAAGATTAAAACCCACAAACACAAAGTATATAATTACATATACAACACAATGCAAGGGATAAAGGAAGTCGGTCCGCACAA
Source organism: Anomaloglossus baeobatrachus (assembly GCF_048569485.1). Lineage (NCBI taxonomy): Eukaryota > Metazoa > Chordata > Amphibia > Anura > Aromobatidae > Anomaloglossus > Anomaloglossus baeobatrachus. The sequence goes on along the minus strand of NC_134363.1, from coordinate 144,684,985 downwards.
CACGACTATTCAAACCAAGCACCAAGGGACTTGTAAGGAACATAATCCTAAGGCCTCGTGCACACGTTGAGTATTTGGTGAGGTTTTTTTTACCTCAGTAATAAGGCCATATGCACACGTTGAGTATTTGGTGAATTTGATACCTCAGTATTGAGGCCACATGCACACGTTGAGTATTTGGTGAATTTGTTACCTCAGTATTGAGGCCACATGCACACGTTGAGTAAGTGGTGATTTTTTTTTGCCTCAGTATTGAGGCCACATGCACACATTGAGTATTTGGTGATTTGTTTACCTCAGTATTGAGGCCACATGCACACGTTGAGTATTTGTTGAGTTTTTTACCTCAGTAATGAGGCCATATGCACACGTTGAGTATTTGGTGAGTTTTTTACCTCAGTATTTCTAAGCTAAAACTAGGTGTGGGTGATAAATACAGAAGTGGTGCCCGTGTCTCTATTAGGCTGGAATCACAATTGCGAGAGTCTCGCATTGCATCACCCGGCACGTCCACACACTCTCCTGACAGGAGCAGGATGGCTGCATGTATTTCTATGCAGCTGAGATGCTCCAGTCCTAAGAGCTGCAGGCCATGCCGGGTGATGCGATGCGAGACTCACGCGGGACTCTCACAAGTGTGACTCCGGCCTAATACTTTTCCTCCGATTGTTCCAGTCCTGGTCTTGGCTACAAATACTGAGGTAAAAAACTCACCAAATACTCGGTGATCACGTGGCCTAAGGCTGAGTTCACACAATGTGTGCGGATTTTATTCATGGATTTCTAAACTGAAATCTGCAGCGTTTCTCCATTTTAAATCCTTGCATATTATATTTTCTTATTTATGCATATTTATGTTCATGTTTGATTGTGGAAATGCAATAAAACTTAACATAATAATGCCAGGCCTGCTTTAATTTCTAGATTTCGGTGACCCATTCACAATAAGCTCCTAAAAGGGGCATTTCACAACTGAAACTGAAACGCTGTGGATTAAAAAAAATGCAACAAAATCGATGTATTCTGCAAAAAAATAAAAACATAACAGCAAGGAGACAGCATGTGGATGATGTTATGTTAAGCTGGCGCATTTTGCCTGTACTATCTAAGGCAGGAGTCACACTTGTGAGTGACTCACGTGAGTCTCGCATTGTATCACCTGGCATGGCCCCACACTCCTGACAGGAGTGGGTTGGCTGCATGTATTTTTATGCAGCTGAGATGCTCCTGTCTGGAGGGAGGCAGGACATGCCGGGTGATGCGATGCGAGACTCGCACAAGTGTGACTCCGGACTAACGTGCTGACTTTATGGGTATGTGCGCACACTGAATTTTTGGTGCAGAAATTTTCTGCACCTCGTGGAAGAAAAACGCACCAAACAACGCATGTGATTTTTGGTGCATTTTTATGACACAAGTTTTTTTTTTTGTGAAATCAATGGCTGGAAGCGCTACAAAAAGCAGAAAAAATACGCAATAACAATTGACATGATGCTTTTTTCTGCACCCAAAACTGCAAGGAAAAAAGAAGCAACGTGTGCACAGCACTTCAGAATTCTCATTGACTTTGCTGGCATAAGGATAAACATGCAGATTTGGACAACAAACTGCATAAAAAAAACAAAAACGCACAAGGTTTTAAGTGTATAATATCTACACAAAAATCTGCACCTCACACGCAACATGTAATTTCAGCTTTAATGGGTTTTTTATGTTTTATTATGTCTATGTCACCTACAAAGTGCTGTGCTTGGTTTGAACAGACATTGTGCTGATGGACAAGACGTAGGGATTTATTAATTTCATTAATTGAATTGTAGTGAAATGATTTTTACATGACGCAGATTGGTTTTCTCTGTAGCTGGCACTAAAAATTCAGTAACGTATAGCACACATAATGGAACATTTACCTGCACGGATCACATCTTATGGCATTTTTTTGTCTCACGTTTGTATAACCATGTATGTTTTTTGGACAAAGTACAGGAAAAAAAAACCTCAATACACAGCCCAAATAGTGTGGATGAAGTTATATAGTTTTGTACAAAACTATCCAGCAGATGCGTACATTAAGGCCGGAATCACACTTGCGAGTGCCTCGCGTGTAACTCACACGAGTTTCTTATTGAATCACATGGCACGGCTGCACACTCTCTGGACAGGAGTGTCTCAGCTGCATAGAGATACATGCAGCCGACCCGCTCCTGCAGGAGAGTGTGCAGCCATGCCGGGTGATTCAATGAGAGACTCGCGCGAGTTACATGCGAGCCATCCACACACGTGTGACTCTGGCCTTATCGTTGCAGTTGGCGCCCCAACAAGGGCCTGTGCCTTTCTTTTCTCTGTATTTTGGAGTTGACAGACTCACCCTTTATAATCCCTTAGGATAGGTGTTCAATTCTTTCACCAGATACAAGACAACAATTCCTCTGTGGGAAGCCAGTCCAAATGGGAACTTTAATTGAGTGGTAAAAGAACAAATCCCCTAGCCCAATAGGGACTATGTTAGCAAATTTTCTAACATTGTGTGTAAATATCATTTAACTATGTTTTTACATTACTGCAAATCCCCTTTAATATTAAGGTTATTTCTCTAGAACGGACTTTGAAAAAAACTTGTAGATAGCCCAAATAAAGATTATGAAAATTACATCCGCACGTTGCTTTTTAGAACGCAGCGTTTTGCATGCTGTCAAAACGCTGCATTCTAAAAAGTAACATGTCGATTGTTTTGTGCATTCTGGATGCTTTCTCCACTCTGTCTATGGGAGAGGCAGCATCCAGAACACATGAATTCTGCAGACACCAAACTTTCAGAACACAGCTTTTCAGCTGCATTCGGAATCGCACAAGCAGTGACTTTACGCTGCGGTGCAGAACGCACTTACGTGTGCACATGGCCTAACACTGCATTCTTTCCAACGTTCAGTGGCCCCGACGAGGCTTAAAGGGAATCTGTCCCCAGGTTTTTCCTCCCCCATCTGAGAGCAGCATAATGTAGAGACAGAGACCCTGATTCCAGCGATGTGTCACTTACTGAGTTGTTTGCTGTCATTTTGCTACAATCAATGTTTTCTCTGCTGCAGTTCTAGCAGTTATACAGAGCTCATGAATATGCTTGACTACCTGCAGCCCACCAAGTAGTCATGTAATGATATTATCCTGCTGATTAAACTGTGATTTTATCAAAACTACACTAATCTGCAAGGAGTTTGTATGTTCTCCCTGTGTTTACGTGGGTTTCCTCTGGGTACTCCGGTTTCTTCCCACACTTCAAAGACATGCAGATACTTTAGAAAGTGAGCCCCAATGGGGACAGTGTTCCCCTGATGTATGTAAAGCACTGTGGAATTTGTCAGTGCTATATAAAAATAAAGATTTGATTTTTTTTTTTAAGCAGCCCAGTAAGTGACACATCGCTGTAATCAGGGTCTCTGTCTCTACATAATATTATATATATTATATACATATTATACTGCTCTCAGATTAGGTGGCAAAAACCTGGTGCCAGATTACCTTTAAGGATTCTGGCGTATTCACCAATGGGGTCATTGACTGCATAGATGTAGACTGTGTCACCATATGCTCTGTTGTGCATAATTTTCATCAATGCTGGAGAGAAGGGGTTAATGCCTCACTGTTGCCAAAGGATGATAAAAAAAATTGTTGATTTAATGAAATATTATTTTATTCCATAGGTCTATGCGTTTCGAGGTGAGGACCTCTTCTTCAGGACCACAAAAATCAGAAAAATCAACAATACATCTGATGTATAGATGTATTGTTTATTTTTCAGATTTTTATGGTCCTGAAGAAGAGGTCCTCACCTCGAAATGCGTAGACCTATGGAATAAAATAATCTTTCGTTAAATCAACAATTTTTTTATCATCCTTTGGTGACAGCGCGGCGTTAACCCCTTCTACTCTCCAGCATTGAAGATAGCCACACGTGGGGCTGCGGCAGCCGCCATTATCAGTCTGCTTTTTGTGCTGGTTGTGACTTTCACAACCACAATAGGTGAGTGTACAGTAACATACTTATATTTTAATATCTGGTAAGACATTATTTTGCACTCTCTTTCTCTTAGTTTTACTGTGCATTATTTTCGGGTATATGTAACTATTGGCGGCAGACAGCTAAATGTAGTAGACTATTGACATGGTCTTTTCTCTGTTGCAGATTTTGTGACAGGTTGTGGGTCAGAATCTCACTTTATCTTATGAGACTCTGCTAATTAATGGATTCCCTTACCTTTGGGGAGGAGAGGGTTAATGACAGTTTACCTTCCAGCAGCTCTTGACTCCTGGCAGATGTCTCCAGTTGGGACCACGCTCAGGTCCTATAATACCCTCTACTTCCACCAGAGGGTGCTGGCTATTTTCTATCATTTGGTAGCTTGGCCAGGAGGAGGAAGGAGTTGGTGAAACTCTCTGAGACTTGTTTTGTAGGCTGCAGCATTGTTTTTTGCTGCAGCACTTCTAAAGGCCCCGTCACACACAGAGATAAATCTTTGGCAGATCTGTGGTTGCAGTGAAATCATGGACATATTATTCCATTTGTACACAGCCACAAACCTGGCACTGATTGTCCACAATTTCACTGCAACCACAGATCTGCCGCAGATTTATCTCTGTGTGAGACAGGGCCTTAAGTGTGCTGGTTGAATGGTATGGATGTTCCCATGTACTTTGCTTTCTTTCTCCCCTTCTATGTTGTTTCCCCTCGTGCACTCTTAGTGGCTCCTTTGTGTGTGGTTGCCGTGTGTATGAGTAGTTGTTGTAGTAGTTACCCCGTCTTGTCTATATTTGTCGGTGGGGTGGTTGACTTTGGTTCTTGTCCCTTCCCCACCTGGTGGTGGTTTGTGGAGGGGGTCTTATCATCAGGGACAAGGACAGGGAGATAGGGCCTAGGTTGGAGGCCCGAACCTCCCTACCTTTAAGGGTATCTCCGGGTGTTAGGGTGAGCGCAGAGGCCTCAGCCTTAGGGCCTGTATAGACTTCCCTGTATTTTCCCTAGCAACCCATGATAACTATGTCTTGGTGTCCTTTAATAGGCGGATATGGACGAAAATTATGCACGACAACGCACAAAATGACACCGTCGACATCGTTGCAGTCAATGGCCCTGTCGGCGCATACACCCATATCCCGTTCTGAGCCACTGAACATGGGAAAGAACGCAGTCTGAAAGAGGCCTTAGAGGAATGTGATAAACAGAGAGGGGAGATTAAAACTGAAAAAAAAAATATTAAAAAGGCTGTTAAGTATCAAATAATATTCAACTGTGGTATCTGCTAATGGCCTCAAGCAGCATCTGTGCCCATACATCCGTGTGTATGGCGATGTGACCCTCCTTGAAGGGTCATATCTTAAAGCTAAAATGAATAGCTAAAAGAAAACTAAATAACTAAAGGAAATGGTATTGTTAATACATTCTTAAAAACATTAAATTAGCAAAATACCATAATTGTGCCTATTTCTATACATTATCAATCTGATGGAGCATATCTGCTTATAGCTGTATCCTCTATGCCATTGCAGCAAAGTTTAATGGGCCTAAGCTGTGGTGCTTTGACCATTTACATTCAGTAATAAAGAAGAAAACTGAATTATTGGCACAGGGGAAGAAATGCCAAATCTCAGAACATAAAGTAGGCACAGAGACTGATTCCAGCTCTTTTATCAATTACTGGACTGTTGTAGTTTTAATAAAGCACAGTTTTATCTGCTGCAGCTCTGCTAGTCTTCTCAATAATTAGCTCCTTGATATTCTGTTTATCCCAGGCAAAGGAGGCGTAACTATAATAAGTGCAGTGGTTGCCATTGCACCCGGGAACTAAAGCTTAGGCCTGTTTCACACATTCGGCATTTCGCCAGAACCGGCACGCATGCAGTACAGTACATTCATTTACAATGGAAGCGCGACACCATGCGGTTGTGTGCTTCATGCACAACCACATTTGTCCGCACGGTGTCGCACTTCCACTGTAAATGAATATACTGTACTGCATGCGTGCCGGATCCAGCATGCGGCGAAATGCCGGTTGTGTGAAATCGGCCTTAAGGGGCCTAAATGGTCCAATTGGCCATAGAAGACCAGTGCTAATGTAGAACCATGATAATCAGGGGACTTGGAGAATTTGAATTGGGGTCAGTGGGCTTTAAGTTACGCCACTGCCTGGCCCTAATGCCCCCTTCACACGTCCGTGATTCCGGTACATATGATGTCCGTTTTCATACGTACCAGAAACACAGACATAAGGAGAACCATTAAAATCAAAACATCAGTGTTTGCACAAGGACCATGCATTCATATGGAGCACACGCGTGTCCATGTGTTCCGCACAGAGACATGTCCGTTTTTCTCCGGCAGCACTGATGTCACACGGACCACACAGTGGTGTGATTCGTGTGACATGTACCGGAGAAAACACGTGTCTTTGAAATAAAATGGTTTCCTATACTCACCTGTCTCCAGCGCTGCTGTCTTCAGCGCTGTAGTCTCCAGCGCTGCCGTCTTCAGCGCTGCGGTCTTCGGCGCTGCTGTCACTTGCTTCCGGGACCGCTCATTATGCTCATGCATATTCACTGCACCGCGGACCTGGAATCAGCAGCACCATGGACAGCAGTGCCGAAGACAGGTGAGTATAAAGCTCCTGATCTCCGTGTGCTATCACGAAGAACACACGTGTCCCAAAATCACAGCACATGGAGGGCCATACGCACCTTCAACAAGTCCGTGAAAATCGTGTGTGTTTGCCACTAATGTGTAAAAGAGGCCTAATATTGATTGACAGCTTTCAGCCCATGCAAAGTATAGCCAAAAAGCTGTCAATCAATGGCTTGGGCGAGGTTTTACGGAGCTCATCATTGAAAGGAGAGCACTAGATTAATCAGTGACCGCATTACAATCAAGGTCTTTGTCACTATTTTATGCTTCACTCAGATTGGGACTGCATAAAGCAAGTGACACATTCCCTTTAAGTTGCGACAGCTGCCTGTGATACCACTTGATCTATCGCCTTGATTCTTTTACTACTCGATGTATGCAACAAAGCACTGCAGGTAGCACTCTCTGAATGCCAACCTAATAGACATGAGAAGTGATTGCAGAGACAAGCTATAATTATAGATCCATTTCAGCTAAATGCTTTAATGTGCTGCATTTATATTGATGACTGATGGCGTTTAAAATGTGCCGAGCTGCAAATGTTTAAATAACTTGGACGAAGAATATCCTGCATATAATGCATGCTGCAAACACGGTAATGTGCTGACTCATCTGCGAAACGTCAGATCACCTTCAATAAAAGGGAAATGTCAAACTAGGGCAGTGTGTCAAATACCTGGCGCAATATACTGCATGGGCTATAAACTGAGCGGTGTGCAAAGCCCTGAATATAGTATGTCTATGACATAATTAGAGGTGCGGCCCAAATGTAATCTTCTCTGTGATATTTGTATATCTCAGCTGCATGCTTTACATATGGCCTTTTTTTTTTCCAGGTAGTTTGTAACATTTTTGTCCGGATGCGTTTTTACCGCGGTTTTTGCCGCGGGTGCAGAATTCTGCCAGAGGGTGCGGATTTTACTCAAGAACAATACATTTCCCAGTACGCACAGGGCCTTAGAAAGTTCTTTGGTCTTGCCCATGTTGTAGAGGTTAGAGTCTGACTGATGAATTGAGTCTGTGGACAGGAGTCTTTTATACAGGGGACAATTTAAGACTGCTGTCTTTAAGGCCAGAGTCACACCTAAGAAAGACTCGCACGAGTCTCACATTGCATCACCCGGGATGGCCGCACACTCTCTTGACAGGAGCGGGTTGGCTGCATGTATCTCTATGCAGCTGAGACGCTCCTGTCTGGAGAGTGTGCGGCCGTGTTGGGTGATGTGATGTGAGACTCTCGCTAGTTTCTCACTTGTGTGACTCCGGCCTAAAGGGAACCTGTCACCACTTTTTCGGCCTATAAGCTGCGGCCACCACCACCGGGCTCTTATATACAGCATTCTAACATGCTGTATATAAGAGCCCAGGCCGGGGGTATAACATAAAAAAACACTTTATAATACTTACCGAACGGTCGCACGGTGGGCCTTATGGGCGTCTCAGTTGTCCGGTGCCGGTGCCGGCGCCGCCTCTTTTGGCCATCTTTGTTCACCTTCTTCTCTAGCCGCGGTGCATGACGGGTCCGACTTCATACACACTCGCCGGCATTCAATTCCTGAGCAGGGCAGATCAAAGTATTGTAGTGCACCTGCGCAGGATCGGCGAGTGTGTACGATGTAGCCGCGTCATGCACACAGGCTTCAGAAAGAGGACGAAGATGGCCGAAAGAGGAGGCGCCGGCACCAAACAATGGAGACGCCCACAGCGCGACCGTTAGGTAAGTATTATAAAGTGTTTTTTTATGTTATAGCCCGGCCTGGGCTCTTATATACAGCATTCTAACATGCTGTATATAAGAGCCCGGTGGTGGTGGCCGCAGCTTATAGGCCAAAAATGTGGTGACAGGTTCCCTTTAATGCAGGTAACGAGTTGATTAGGAGCATCTAAGTGTCTGTAGGAGCCAGAACTCTTAATGGATGGTAGGGGATCAAATAATTAATTCTCTCTGCAAAATTTAAATAATCTTATAGAATTTGTTCAATGAGATTTTCTGGATTTTATTTTTCAGAATCTATCTCTCACTGTTAAAATTAACCTACCCTTAAAATTATAGGCTGTTCATGTCTTTGTCAGTGGGCAAACTTTCAAAATCAGCAAGGAATCAAATAATAATTTCCTTCACTGTATGTGCGGTGGAAAACTTAACACTGCACATCACCTTGAGAACACCATCCCCACCATCACACATGGTGGCGGCAGCATCATGCGGTATGGATGCTTTTCTTCAGAAGGAACAAGGAAGCTGGACAGAGTTGATGAGAAGATGGAGCTAAAAACTGGGCTATCCTGGGGGAAAACCTGTTAGAGGCTGGAAAACACTTGAGACTGGGGTGTAGGTTCACCTTCCAGCAGGACATTGCCACTGACCATACGCAGGATCTACAATGGATGGTTTAGATCAAAACATATTCCTGTGTGCGAATGGCCCAGTCCAGACCTAAATCACGTTGAGAATCTGCAACAAGACTTGAAAATTGCTGATCTCTGACATCTCCATCAAATCTCACTGAGCAAGAGCTAGTGGGCGAAGAAGAATGGGCAAATATGTCAGCCTCCAGATATGCAAAGCTGGTAAAGACGTACCCCAAAAGATTTGCAGCAGTAACTGCAGAGACAGGAGATCCTACGAAGTACTGTCTCAGGAGGGTTGAATACAAATGCAAGTTACAATTTTCAGATTTAGATTTTTAAAATCTTTAGATAATCTTTACAATTCACAAAGTAGTGTTAGTATATCATATAAAAGTCCGATAAAATGCAATTACGTTTTTGGGTGTAACGTGGAAAAATGTGGAAAAGTTCAAGGGGTATCAATACTTTTTCATAATCAGGGAATAATATATATATATATACAGTTAGGTCCAGAAATATTTGGACAGTGACACAAGTTTTGTTATTTTAGCTGTTTACAAAAACATGTTCAGAAATACAATTATATATATAATATGGGCTGAAAGTGCACACTCCCAGCTGCAATATGAGAGTTTTCACATCCAAATCGGAGAAAGGGTTTAGGAGTCATAGCTCTGTAATGCATACCCTCCTCTTTTTCAAGGGACCAAAAGTAATTGGACAAGGGACTCTAAGGGCTGCAATTAACTCTGAAGGCGTCTCCCTCGTTAACCTGTAATCAATGAAGTAGTTAAAAGGTCTGGGGTTGATTACAGGTGTGTGGTTTTGCATTTGGAAGCTGTTGCTGTGACCAGACAACATGCGGTCTAAGGAACTCTCAATTGAGGTGAAGCAGAACATCCTGAGGCTGAAAAAAAAGAAAAAATCCATCAGAGAGATAGCAGACATGCTTGGAGTAGCAAAATCAACAGTCGGGTACATTCTGAGAAAAAAGGAATTGGCTGGTGAGCTTGGGAACTCAAAAAGGCCTGGGCGTCCACGGATGACAACAGTGGTAGATGATCCCCGCATAGTTTCTTTGGTGAAGAAGAACCCGTTCACAACATCAACTGAAGTCCAGAACACTCTCAGTGAAGTAGGTGTATCTGTCTCTAAGTCAACAGTAAAGAGAAGACTCCATGAAAGTAAATACAAAGGGTTCACATCTAGATGCAAACCATTCATCAATTCCAAAAATAGACAGGCCAGAGTTAAATTTGCTGAAAAACACCTCATGAAGCCAGCTCAGTTCTGGAAAAGTATTCTATGGACAGATGAGACAAAGATCAACCTGTACCAGAATGATGGGAAGAAAAAAGTTTGGAGAAGAAAGGGAACGGCACAAGATCCAAGGCACACCACATCCTCTGTAAAACATGGTGGAGGCAACGTGATGGCATGGGCATGCATGGCTTTCAATGGCACTGGGTCACTTGTGTTTATTGATGACATAACAGCAGACAAGAGTAACCGGATGAATTCTGAAGTGTACCGGGATATACTTTCCGCCTAGATTCAGCCAAATGCCGCAAAGTTGATCGGACGGCGCTTCATAGTACAGATGGACAATGACCCCAAGCATACAGCCAAAGCTACCCAGGAGTTCATGAGTGCAAAAAAGTGGAACATTCTGCAATGGCCAAGTCAATCACCAGATCTTAACCCAATTGAGCATACATTTCACTTGCTCAAATCCAGACTTAAGACGGAAAGACCCACAAACAAGCAAGACCTGAAGGCTGCAGCTGTAAAGGCCTGGCAAAGCATTAAGAAGGAGGAAACCCAGCGTTTGGTGATGTCCATGGGTTCCAGACTTAAGGCAGTGATTGCCTCCAAAGGATTCGCAACAAAATATTGAAAATAAAAATATTTTGTTTGGGTTTGGTTTATTTGTCCAATTACTTTTGACCTCCTAAAATGTGGAGTGTTTGTAAAGAAATGTGTACAATTCCTACAATTTCTATCAGATATTTTTGTTCAAACCTTCAAATTAAACGTTACAATCTGCACTTGAATTCTGTTGTAGAGGTTTCATTTCAAATCCAATGTGGTGGCATGCAGAGCCCAACTCGCGAAAATTGTGTCACTGTCCAAATATTTCTGGACCTAACTGTATATTATATATACACATATATATTATATATACAGTATATATTATATATATATTATATATATAGATATATATATATATATATATATATATATATATATATATATATATCTATATATATATACACACATATATTATATATATACATACATATATTTTATATATATTGTGAGACTGTGACCGGGGTTATCTATGACGGCCGGTATGTCTCGCCCAGGTTGTGCTCACTCCATGATAGAAAGTAAATCCACTATAGGGTTAATGCTGTTTCCCTACAGGCTTAAGGAAGGGTTAAAAGGAAACAGGAACGAGGGCAGGTGTGCCGGGTGTGGGGGAAGTGACCAGAACTTCCTGAGCCCTCTGCTGGAGAGGCACATGTATTTTGTTATGGACTTTTTGTTTGGACATTAAACACCGTGTGCTGTGAACCTTGATGCCTGGATCCCGTGTCTTCTGCTGCGCAGCCGACCGCGCTACCTCACATATGGTGGAGAATCGGCGGGCATGACAGCCGGTGAGGTGTAGCATCCATCCCTGGTGACCCAGCTGCGCATGTCCTGGATTCGAGCGGCTATACTACAGCCCAAACCCGGCGACGCCATGGAGGACATACTAAAGCATTTGGCTCAGGCTAATGCACAGCAGCAACAGACCAATGCACACCTGCTCCAATCCTTGCAAGTGCAGGAAAAAAAACTCCAAGAACAGTTGGATCAGGCCAATGCACGTCAGCAGCAATCCTTGCAAGTGCAGGTCAAAATGCACCAAGAACAGATGGAGCAGGCCAATGCACGTCAGCAGCAAGCCTTACAATTGCAGGAAAAAAGGCACCAAGAACAGATGGTTCTCCTGGCCAAGTCGATCCGTGCCGGACCGGCAGCAACAACCCCGGGACCGGGTGACGACGGCAGCGTCCGGAAAGCGGTGAGACAAGCGTTGCAAAAGATGACCCCGGGTGATGATGTGGAAGCGTTCCTGGCGGTGTTTGAGCGGGTGGCCGAGCGGGAAAAGCTGCCGACCCCGCAGTGGGCTGAGGTATTGTCGCCCTATCTGACGGGGGAACCCCAAAAAGCGTACCTGGACCTCGGTACCGAGGACGCCATTGACTATGTGACCCTGAAAGCCGAAATACTGGCTCGGTTGGGGGTGAATACCTATGTACGGGCTCAGCGGGTAAATCAGTGGTTCTATGAGGAAGCCAAACCCGTACGCTCCCAGGCCTATGACTTATTACATCTTGTAAAAAAGTGGTTGCAGCCTGACACTCTGAGCCCGGCGCAAATGGTGGAAAGGGTAGTAGTGGATCGTTTTGTGCGCACTTTACCCGTCACCGTTCAACGGTGGGTAGGACAGGGTGACCCGAGTACCCTGGACCAATTAGTGTCCCTGGTAGAGCGGCATGTGGCTACGCAGGACTTGATACGGGACACTGAGACTTTGCGTACCGCCCGTCGGTCCGGCCCCTCCAAGCCTAGGGCCAAGGACCCACCGCCGACACCGGTACAGGAGTCCGCTACCATCCTGGCTGAGGCCGCGCCCGCCGTTCCTGAGGTCCGGAAGGCCATGTACCCTAAACGACAACTTGTCAAGGGGGTTTCCTTCCCTATTAGATGTTGGCGGTGCCAGCGGGTGGGACATATGGAAGCCCAGTGTCCACTCACCACGGAGCCCATGGATTGTGGGGTTACCCGGCGGGGTTCAATGTATGCTCAGGTGGTGTGTACCGCTGACCTGGTCTCCCCAGAGACAGAGCCCCACTTGTGCCAAATACAGGTGAATGGATGTCCGGTTACAGGATTGTTGGATTCCGGAAGCTTAGTGACCCTTGTGCGATCCACCTTGAGAGCTAAAGTAAAGGCCACAGGACGCACTGTGGGGGTGGTTTGCATACATGGGGACCGCCACGACTATCCCACGGGGATTGTCACCATCACAGCACCTTGCGGTCAGGTGCAACATGAGGTGGGACTTCTTAACACTCTTCCTTATGACGTGATCCTAGGAAGGGATCTGCCCTATTTTTGGACTTTATGGAGGGGACCCCCTAAGTCCCCTCAGATATTGGTCGGTCCGGGACCTGAGCCCTACAATCCTGAATCCGGGACACCTGCCGTAGGGGTCACCATGATAGGGACAGAGTGTGAACCCGATAGGTCGCCCCTAGAGGTATTGGCAGGAGAGGCTGAGACGGTCGAGCCCATCCCGGAGTTGGAGGCGTCCCCGGATACGTTTGGGACAGCCCAACTCCAGGACCCTACGTTAATACATGCCCGGAGTCGGGTGACAGTAGTTGACGGGGTGGCACAGCTGCCCGGTGCCCAGGTAAGGTACCCCCATTTCGCTCTTAAGCAGGATTTACTCTACCGGGTAGATGAAATACGGGGCGTAGGGGTAGAACAGTTGGTGGTGCCCCAGCCGCATCGCCGGCGGGTCCTCGACTTGGCTCATAAACACCTGATGAGTGGCCACCTAGGGGTCAAGAAAACGCAGGAGCGAATATTGCAAAGGTTCTATTGGCCCGGGGTCTTTGGGGAGGTAAAACGGTTCTGCGAAACCTGCCCGGAGTGTCAGCTTACTGCACCCCTGACCCATTTTCGCAGTCCGTTGGTACCGTTACCCATTATAGAAGTCCCTTTTGAACGGATAGGGATGGATCTGGTGGGGCCCCTCGTAAAGTCCGCTCGAGGGCACCAACACATCCTAGTGATCGTTGACTATGCCACCCGGTATCCCGAGGCGATACCTCTCAGACATACTGCAGCAAAGCTTATAGCTCGGGAGTTGTTTGCTGTGTTCTGCCGGGTGGGATTGCCCAAGGAGATCCTTACGGATCAGGGGACCCCATTCATGTCTAAAGTGACCAAAGAGCTATGCCGGCTACTCCAGATCAAGCAGTTGCGTACGTCTGTGTATCATCCGCAAACGGACGGTTTAGTCGAGCGTTTCAATAAAACCCTGAAAACCATGCTAAGAAGGGTGATTTCAAAAGACGGGAAAGACTGGGATATGATGCTTCCCTATTTGATGTTTGCCATACGAGAGGTGCCACAGGCATCCACGGGGTTTTCGCCTTTTGAATTGTTATACGGGCGACATCCCCGGGGATTGTTGGACCTGGCAAAGGAAACATGGGAACAAGAGCCCACCCCCCATAAAAGTGTGATTGAACACATTTTGGGTATGCAGAACCGCATAAGCGCGGTCATGCCAATTGTGAAGGAGCACTTACAGGAGGCTCAGGCCGCGCAAAGCGGCCGCTACAATAGACAAGCCACCGTGCGGACCTTTAAACCCGGGGATCGGGTGTTGGTATTGATCCCCACGGCGGAGAGCAAATTCCTGGCTCAGTGGCAAGGCCCCTACGAGATAAAGGAAAGAGTAGGGGTGGTTAACTATAAAGTATTGCAGCCCGGTAGGCGGAAACCTGAACAAATATACCATGTCAACCTATTAAAACCTTGGCAGGAACGGGAAAGCCTGATGGCTGTTTTTTCCCCACCTCCCTCCTCTTCGGGTCGTTCACATCCGGCTCCAGCGACCTCCGGAGAGGACGAACCGGAAGTAAGGATTGGAGAAGCCCTCACCAAGCAACAGAGGCGAGAGGCCAGACGGTTGGTTCAGCAGAACCCCGATGTCTTCTCCGAGCTGCCCGGTAGGACCAGTCTGATACGACATGATATTGTCACCGAGCCCCACCTGAAGGTACGCCTGAAGTCATACCGGGTGCCGGAGGCTCGACGACAAGCCATATCGGAGGAAGTAAAGACAATGTTACGCCTGGGGGTCATCGAAAAATCCCGGAGTGAATGGGCTAGTCCGATTGTCCTAATACCAAAACCCGATGGCTCCTTAAGGTTCTGCAATGACTTTAGGAGATTGAACGAAATATCCAAGTTCGATCTCTACCCCATGCCCCGGGTGGATGAGCTGATTGATAGGCTGGGACAGGCGCGATATTTTACCACGCTCGACCTGACCAAAGGGTACTGGCAGGTGCCACTAACGGAGTCCGCCAAGGAGAAAACAGCTTTTGTTACGCCGGAGGGTCTCTTCCACTATGTTGTCTTGCCTTTTGGGTTACATGGCGCTCCGGCCACGTTCCAGAGGTTGATGGACTTAGTGCTGGAACCCCACCAGGCGTATGCATCAGCGTACCTGGATGACATCATTATTTACAGCTCCGATTGGCAGACCCACTTGGAACAGGTACAAGCGGTGGTGGACGCGCTTCGAACAGCCGGATTGACAGCCAATCCCAAGAAATGTGCATTGGGACTCACGGAAGCCCGCTACTTGGGCTACGTGATAGGCCAAGGGGTGATTAAGCCCCAAATTAACAAGGTTGAGGCGATCCAGAAGTGGCCTAGACCCCTGACCACGAAGCAGGTTAGGGCCTTCCTGGGTATCGTGGGGTACTACAGGAGGTTTGTAAAGGATTTTGCGGGACTATCAGCCCCCTTGACGGACCTTCTCAAAGGCAAGAAGTCCGTCATGGTGCGGTGGACTCCGCAGGCCGAGGACTCCTTCCGGGCCCTGAAGGGGGTCCTGTGCGGACAGCCCGTTCTGGTCAACCCTGATTTCCGGAAGGAGTTCATAGTACAGACTGACGCCTCGGAGGTCGGCCTGGGGGCAGTACTGTCTCAGGTGGTTCAGGGGGAGGAACACCCCGTCACCTTCTTGAGTAGGAAGCTCACCCCTCCCGAGCGGAATTATAGCGTAGTGGAGAAGGAGTGCCTGGCGATCAAGTGGGCCTTGGAGTCCCTACGCTATTACCTGCTGGGACGGCAGTTTCGCTTGGTGACGGATCACTCTCCACTGGTCTGGATGAGGTCCGCCAAGGAACGGAATGCCCGGGTTACCCGGTGGTTCCTTTCTCTGCAGAACTTCCGGTTTACGGTTGAACACCGGGCCGGTAGGTTGCAGGGCAACGCCGATGCCTTGTCCCGCGGCCCGTGCTTGATGGCTGGAGTTCAACCCCGCACGCTTGAACTGAGGGGGGGGGTATGTGAGACTGTGACCGGGGTTATCTATGACGGCCGGTATGTCTCGCCCAGGTTGTGCTCACTCCATGATAGAAAGTAAATCCACTATAGGGTTAATGCTGTTTCCCTACAGGCTTAAGGAAGGGTTAAAAGGAAACAGGAACGAGGGCAGGTGTGCCGGGTGTGGGGGAAGTGACCAGAACTTCCTGAGCCCTCTGCTGGAGAGGCACATGTATTTTGTTATGGACTTTTTGTTTGGACATTAAACACCGTGTGCTGTGAACCTTGATGCCTGGATCCCGTGTCTTCTGCTGCGCAGCCGACCGCGCTACCTCACATAATATATATATTTTATATATATATATATATATATATATATATATATATATATACATAATTATATATGCTTCACTGATTCCAAAGAATGATTCTGTGTGCAAATATGATTCTCTATCTATATGTGAACACATCCTCTATGCTAGCGCAGCATGGATCTTCTGCAACTGAAGCCGAGTGAAAGTGTCATATGAACTTCCGACATGTCTACTAGATCAAAAGCAAGATAGCAGCTTCTGACTTGCAGGCAAATGACTTGCTGGAAAAGACAGAAAGCTCAGAGTATGTCTTACACTTCCACTGCATACATAAGCAGCAGCACTGGAATACATTTGGTGCACAAGCTCAGGGCAAGAGCAAAATTGGAGGTGACTTGTAAAACTGACTGACCTCAGCTGCTTCAGAACCTGCAGGAAGGATATAAAGACATCAATATTAGCTGTCTAAAGAACAGCCGGGGTTTCCTCCGATTCATAGATTTGGGTATTTTATGTACTTGAGGAATCCAATTTGAGCAATGAAGAAGAGTCGAGGGTGCAGAGTTAGAAGATACAATCAGAGGTCACCAAAATTCCTGCAGTTAAAGATGTGCAAAACCAACTTGCAGGACTCGGACCAGTTCCCACATGACTATTCGGTGGCCGCCAGATGGAATCCCTGCGAACCGCCTCCTATCTGTCTGAACACCCTATGGCCACTTTTGATTTTCTAGGACTGACAACTTCAATGACATTATGCCGGGCATGCTAATCAGAAAAGGTGCCATGGATGTCAGCAAGTAGCTGGCAGTTTGCAATGCTCCTGTCCGACAGCCACGGAATACTGAGGTGATCCTGAAAATCAGTTGTCACATCGTGTCTGACTCAAAACTCGCCGAGTGTCAGGACTACTTGTGACGCTGTTCACACAGCAGAGGCAGACACTCCACACGATGATGCTTTTGAGTTGCACAGACAGACTCGGGCGTCGACCAGTTGGGGTCTTGTTAGTAATCGGGCTTGCTGGAGTTAATTTCTGATAGCTTGTGGATTATTGCTTGAGTCACATGTTGCAGGAGACCTATCTCAGTCGCGTCCGCCCTTTCTAAGATGGTGATCTCCCATGCCAACTATAGCTTATGCGATCCGGGTGCTTTGATATCCAGTTGCTGGTGAACTATTGTGTGCTGTTTGGTGTGTTGTGGAAATACTTTTGTTGTCTGATTATTTCCTCCCTTCCATTAGTTTCCTCCTGATCATGTATTGTCCATACCTCTGTGAGTAAGAGTTTTGTTTTTAACTCCACTAGTTTATTTCTGTAGGATTGACCACTCCTATCCTGGCCCTCTTCTGGGTAGAGGAAGGGGGCCACTAGACCAGGGTTGTTCAGGAACTAGGGTTAGGAAGGCGGCTTAAACATCACCACCTTCAGATGTATCTTTGGGATGAGTGTCAGCTAGGGTTACTGTAGCTTGAGAGCCAGTTTAGGCTCTCCTGTCTCTTGTGATCCCGTCACATCCCGTGACACCAGTTTGCTCATCTCAACCTGCAGTATTAATAAAAGTCAAAGTTTTGAGACTGACACAAATTTTGCTTTTCACCAAGTTTAGCACTTCAGTGTTTTTAGATCTTTTAGTCAGATATTTCTGTGATTACTACAGTACAATTATCAACATTACATACGTTTTACTGACAAATACATTGAGTTTATGTAAAGACTCAATATTTGTAGTATTGACCCTTAATTTCCAGACTTCTGCTTATTTTCCTGACATGCTGGATATCATCTTTTGGGCCAAATCCTGACGACCCATTCTTGTCTCATCAGTGCTTGAAGTTTATCACACTCTTTTTTTTTTTGTTTTGTTCACCCGCGAGAATTGACCGTAGAATCTGAATGGGATTGAGATCTGAGAAGTTTCCTGGCCATGCATTAAAAATGCCAATATTTGGTTCACTGAGCCACTTAGTTATCACTTTTGACCAGTCACAAGGTCTCCAACAAGCTGGAAAAAGAATTGTTCATTAGTAGTGATGAGCGAGCATGCTTGTAACTACTCGGTACTCGCACGAGTATCACTGTACTCGGGCTGCTCGGCGGGTACCGAGTAATTTTGCAATACTCGTGCTTTACTCGTGGTCTTCATCCCTGCATGTTGGCGCTCTTTTGAGAGCCAGCCCTCATGCAGGGATTGGCTGACAGACCACTGCAATGCCACAGCCCTGTTAGTTGTGGAATTGCAGTGATTGGCCGGCCTGCACAGCGTGACCGAGCCTTTATACCGGCCGGCGCGCTGTGCTCTGTACACAGCCATCTCATATTCCCTGCTTTCCACGCCCACAGGCGCCTATGATTGGTTGCAGTGAGACACGCCCCCACGCTGAGTGACAGGTGTCACACTGCACCCAATCACAGCAGCCGGTGGGCGTGTCTATACTGTGCAGTAAAATAAATAAATAAATAATTAAAAAAACAGCGTGCGGTTCCCCCCAATTTTAATACCAGCCAGATAAAGCCATACAGCTGAAGGCTGGTATTCTCAGGATGGGGAGCCCCACGTTATGGGGAGCCCCCCACCCTAACAATATCAGTCAGCAGCTGGCCAGAATTGCCGCATACATTATATGCGACAATTCTGGGGCTGTACCCGGCTCTTCCCGATTTACCCTGGTGCGTTGGCAAATCGGGGTAATAAGGAGTTATTGGCAGCCCATAGCTGCCAATAAGTCCTAGATTAATCATGTCATGCGTCTATGAGACACCCTCCATGATTAATCTGTAAATTACAGTAAATAAACACACACACCCGAA
The DNA here is from genome assembly GCF_048569485.1 of Anomaloglossus baeobatrachus. Taxonomy (NCBI): domain Eukaryota; kingdom Metazoa; phylum Chordata; class Amphibia; order Anura; family Aromobatidae; genus Anomaloglossus; species Anomaloglossus baeobatrachus. Next base: position 144,665,706 of record NC_134363.1, on the reverse strand, counting down.
AAAATCCTTTATTAGAAATAAAAAACACACACATATACCCTGGTTCACCACTTTAATCAGCCCGAAAAAGCCCTCCTTGTCCGGCGTAATCCAGGATGTTCCAGCGTCGCATCCAGCGCTGCTGCATGGAGGTGACCGGAGCTGCAGCAGACACCGCCGCTCCGGTCACCTCCACACAGCAAATGAACACAGCCGCGCGATCAGCTGCTGTCACTGAGGTTACCCGCTGTCACCGCTGCATCCACCGGTGGCCGCGGGTAACCTCAGTGACAGCAGCTGATCGCGCGGCTGTGTTCATTTGCTGTGTGGAGGTGACCGGAGCGGCTGTGTGTGCTGCGGCTCCGGTCACCTCCATGCAGCAGCGCTGGATGCGACGCTGGATCATCCTGGATTACGCCGGACATGGAGGGCTTTTTCGGGCTGATTAAAGTGGTGAACCAGGGTATATGTGTGTGTTTTTATTTCTAATAAAGGATTTTTTCTGGTGTGTGTGTGTGTTTATTTACTGTAACTTACAGATTAATCATGGAGGGTGTCTCATAGACGCCTGACATGATTAATCTAGGACTTATTGGCAGCTATGGGCTGCCAATAACTCCTTATTACCCCGATTTGCCAACGCACCAGGGCAAATCGGGAAGAGCCGGGTACAGTCCCAGAACTGTCGCATATAATGTATGCGGCAATTCTGGGCGGCTGTTGGCTGATATTGTTAGGGTGGGGGGCTCCCCATAACGTGGAGCTCCCCATCCTGAGAATACCAGCCTTCAGCCGTATGGCTTTATCTGGCTGGTTTTAAAAATGGGGGGAACCGCACGCCGTTTTTTTTAATTATTTATTAATTTTAATTATTAATTTTAATTATTTATTAAATAATTAAAAAAAACGGCGTGCGGTTCCCCCCATTTTTAAAACCAGCCAGATAAAGCCATACAGCTGAAGGCTGGTATTCTCAGGATGGGGAGCCCCACGTTATGGGGAGCCCCCCACCCTAACAATATCAGTCAGCAGCTGGCCAGAATTGCCGCATACATTATATGCGACAATTCTGGGGCTGTACCCGGCTCTTCCCGATTTACCCTGGTGCGTTGGCAAATCGGGGTAATAAGGAGTTAATGGCAGCCCATAGCTGCCACTAAATCCTAGATTAATCATGTCAGGCGTCTCCCCGAGATTCCTTCCATGATTAATCTGTAAATTACAGTTAAAAAACACACACATCCGAAAAATCCTTTATTAGAAATAAAAAACACTAACAAAGTCCCTCATTACCAATTTATTAACCCCGACAAACCCTCCATGTCCGGCGTACTCCACGGACTCCGGCGTCGCGTCCAGCTCTGCTGCATGGAAGTGACAGGAGCTGCAGAAGACACCGCCGCTCCGGTCACTTCCACGCAGCAAATGAGGTGAGTAGCGCGATCAGCTGAGCTGTCACTGAGGTTACCCGCTGTCACTGGATCCAGTGACGGCGGGTAACCTCAGTGACAGCTCAGCTGATCGCGCTACTCACCTCATTTGCTGCGTGGAAGTGACCGGAGCGGCGGTGTCTTCTGCAGCTCCGGTCACCTCCATGCAGCAGCGCTGGAAGCGACGCTGGAACATCCTGGATGACGCCGGACATGGAGGGCTTTTTGGGGCTGATTAAAGTGGTGAACCAGGGAATGTGTGTGTGTATTTTATTTCTAATAAAGGATTTTTCGGGTGTGTGTGTTTATTTACTGTAACTTACAGATTAATCATGGAGGGTGTCTCATAGACGCCTGACATGATTAATCTAGGATTTAGTGGCAGCTATGGGCTGCCATTAACTCCTTATTACCCCGATTTGCCAAAGCACCAGGGCAAATCGGGAAGAGCCGGGTACAGCCCCAGAACTGTCGCATATAATGTATGCGGCAATTCTGGGCGGCTGCTGACTGATATTGTTAGGCTGGGGGGCTCCCCATAACGTGGAGCTCCCCATCCTGAGAATACCAGCCTTCAGCCGTATGGCTTTATCTGGCTGGCATTAAAATGGGGGGGACCGCACGCCGTTTTTTTTTAATTATTTATTAATTTATTTTACTGCACAGTATAGACACGCCCACCGGCTGCTGTGATTGGGTGCAGTGTGACACCTGTCACTCAGCGTGGGGGCGTGTCTCACTGCAACCAATCATAGGCACCGGTGGGCGGGGAAAGCAGGGAATAGGAGATTGTTTAATGAGCGGCCGGCTTTTTCAAAATAGTAAAAGCCGCCGGTCACCTCCACGCAGCTAATGAAGGGAATAGCGTGATCAGCTGCTGTCAGTCAGGTAACTCCCGGCCACCGCTGGATCCAGCGGTGCCGCGATTAACCTCAGTGACAGCAGCTGATCGCTATACTCACCTCAGTTGGTGCATGGAGCTGACTGGAGCGGCGGTGAGTAGCGCGATCAGCTGAGCTGTCACTGAGGTTACCCGCGGCCACCGCTGCATCCACCGCTGGATCCAGGTAACCTCAGTGACAGCTCAGCTGATCGCTATACTCATCTCATTAGCTGCGTGGAGGTGACCGGAGCGGCGGTGTCTTCTGCAGCTCCTGTCACTTCCATGCAGCAGAGCTGGACGCGACGCTGGAGGACTGTGGAGTACGCCGGACATGGAGGGTTTGTCGGGGTTAATAAATTGGTAATGAGGGACTTTGTTAGTGTTTTTTATTTCTAATAAAGGATTTTTCGGGTGTGTGTGTTTTTTAACTGTAATTTACAGATTAATCATGGAAGGAATCTCGGGGAGACGCCTGACATGATTAATCTAGGATTTAGTGGCAGCTATGGGCTGCCATTAACTCCTTATTACCCCGATTTGCCAACGCACCAGGGTAAATCGGGAAGAGCCGGGTACAGCCCCAGAACTGTCGCATCTAATGTATGCGGCAATTCTGGGCGGCTGCTGACTGATATTGTTAGGGTGGGGGGCTCCCCATAACGTGGAGCTCCCCATCCTGAGAATACCAGCCTTCAGCCGTATGGCTTTATCTGGCTGGTATTAAAATTGGGGGGACCGCATGCCGTTTTTTTTAATTATTTAATTATTTATTTCACTGCACAGTATACACACACCGGCTGCTGTGATTGGTTGCAGTGAGACAGCTGTCACTCAGTGTGGGAGCGTGTCTCACTGCAACCAATCATAGGCGCCGAAAAGCAGGAAAGCTGAGAATACGAGATTGATTAATGAGCGGCCGGCTTTTTCAAAAGAGGAAAAGCCACCGGAGTTTGAACAGCTGTGCAGCGCCGCGGCAGTGATCGGGGAACGGTAAGTAAGAGAGAGGGGGGGGAACTGACCGACAGACTGTGAGAGGGGGACAGACAAGACAGAGAGAGACAGACCGACGGACTGAGGGAGATAGAATAAAAAAAAAAAAATGACCGACATCGCTAGTAAAAAGCACAAAACGTGCGTTTTGGACATCGGAGTGCCACACAAGGTTTTCATGTAAAATCTTTCATGTATTAATCTCAAAAAGTAACATACACCAGCTCTATCTCACTATTGGGTATGTGCCCTTAACATTTCCGCCATGAAAATTCATTTTGGTGTCATTTTGGAAGGTTTTCTGGTGAGTCCGTAAAAATGGCGTAAAACTCGGACAAAATTGTTCACATCTGTGACTTTTGAGTGATAAATGCTTCAAGGGGTCTTCCCCATGCTGATGCCATGTCATTTGAGCACTCTTCTGAGACTTTTGTGACATTTTTAGGGTTTCTCCATGCTGCCGGGGGGTCATTTCACAAAAATACTCGGGTCTCCCATAGGATAACATTGGGCTCGGTGCTCGGGCCGAGTACACGAGTATCTTGGGAGGCTCGGCCCGAGCTTCGAGCACCCGAGCTTTTTAGTACTCGCTCATCACTATTCATTAGCAAATTGCCTTTGGTTTTTTTTGGTTAAGTTGGAAGAAGATTAGGTCCCATTCTTTATTCATGGCAGAGTTCTTAGGCAAAATTATGGTGAGCCCCCTCTATGGATGAGAAGCCTCCATACACTAATGGTCTCAGGAGGCTTCACTGTTAATCAAAAAAGTCCGTGGAGCCTCTGTTAGGAGTCTCAACAAGGAAAATAGCCACACTGCTGCCGGCAGTGTTTTCTCTGGCTGGTCTCCCCGAGATTAGTGATTGTTTTGTCTTGCGAGGCTTTACTGATGGCAGACATAGGACTCATGTTGACGATCACCTTTTCTTCTCCAGACAATCGTTCTTCCACATGTTGCAAACAGTCTAATTGGGGCTTCATCAGAGAACATAACTCTACTCCGGCCATCTAGTTATTTTCACCAACGCTCATGTGCCGCCCCCGTGCCAGCAGCGGACGCTGCTCGGATCCGGGCCTTCTGGGGTGGTGGCTCGACGGTCTCCGGCCTTGGGTCTCGAAGACACGTCAATTAAAAAAAGGGGGACGTAGATGTACGGGCTAGGCCGTAGTAAGTTCGTGACGCCACCCACGGTGTGTGGTGAAGTAGGACACCACCGCTGCGGTTGTGGGGCACCCGGGGGAGATGTTACGGCAGCTAGCTGTTAACCCCTCCATGGGTAGGGATGGTTGCCCGGGGCCCGGTGACTTAGCGCAGGGTATAGGGACAGCAAAGAGATATTTGAGTACTCACAGACAATAAACCACACAGGTCTTTTAACCAAGGTGCTGGTGGCCAGCCGCCGCGGACGGTTGCATTCTGATCCCCCACCCGGGCTGGTGGCCTCTGTCCTGTTCCTCTGCACTGTCTTTTGTGTAGATGGACTGCCAAGTGTAAAACTCAGGAGTCCGCTCCCGGCTGGATGTGGCCGAGCCCGCAGACGCTGGCCGGTGGGATCTATGGGACCTGGCGGTGGCCTCCTATCCCTATCGGTGGGCTGTTGTCTTCTATGAGGGACTTTGGGTGGGACAGGACCTATAATCCTGGCCTCAATTGGTGAATTAACCCGTCCGCTTGGTTCCGGTCCTGGCTTCAGGGTCCGAGTACCCCCCTTTGTGCTATGGTTTCCGGGTCGGTTCCCCGTGTCGGTACCGGCGGGCTACAACCCTGTCCCAGTCCACCTCGGTTCTGCCGAGCCGTCTTCCCATCTCCTGCTGACGGAGACCACCGTCTGCCTCCTAGCCAAGGCACCAGGGCTCCTACCCTGGTACCGTTCAACTTGAACCTCCTCTGCTGGAGCTACACCTAGCTCCAGCACACACTCCTCTCAACTTGAACTACAAAACTTAACTCACTACTGTTTTCCCGCACTGGGCTGTCTAGACCCCTGGGTGGGCGTGTCCAACCGCCTGGTCACGCCCACTGGTGTGTCTATCTTTCCCTAAGGGGGGATTACTAGGGTTTCAGGTTGGCTGTGTGTTTCCTAGATGGGGAATGGTGTTCTGCCTATTTGTGACTACCTGGTTTTGCCAGGGCGTCACACTCATTCCGGATAATCTGCTGGTGAAGACATGGCAATCGCCCAACAAATGTGAAAAAAACATACATGCATAAAAATCATCGTTATGGGCAGCACATTACCCAGTGTAGACAGAACGTGTACTACCAATGAATATGCACTGTATATACAGACAGAACGATCATATTAGCGATCATTGCTGTCGCCCCCTCATTCCTTGCTAAATCATCATCGAAAGACTTGAATATAGTCGATTACCGCTCATTACTGGACTGTAATTGACCAGTGTGAATAGGGCATAGTGATGAGATAGTTTTGTAAATAATTGCAAGAATATTCCTAATCTAGTGTTATCAGTTATCAAAATTAGGTTAAAAAAAGCACAAAAAGAATGAGGGGTGGTAATTTAGTACTAGGTATAAATACATAAGGGTTCATACAGAAATCTCTCATGCTTTTTATACCGAAAAATGTATCAATAACAAGGCAAGGCAAACAATTCACTAAAGAGAAGATTTCTACACCAATATAGACATAGTTCTTTATAGTCAGAGCAATATAACGAAGGAATTCTCCGCAAAAAGATGTTGTCATGGTGAATTTACAAAAAGAGTTCTAAGGGGGCTTCGGTGGTTTTCTTGAGTGCAATAATATTGCAAGTAAGGGCTCATTCAGAGTTCTGTTTTTCTCGTACGAGTTCCCTTGCGTTTTTCACGGATAGAACTTGTACCTATTATAGCTTAAGGGGTTGTATACATGTCTATTTTTCCTGACAAATTGGTCTGCACAAGATCACAAGTTTACCCAATCAAAATCACCAATGCAAGTTTATGGGTGTATGAAAAAATTGGACATCACCCAAATGCCATCCATGTGCTGTCCATTCTTCACAGACTAAAATCATGGAATGATAGTTAGAAAAGACCTCAGGGGCTATCGGGTCCAACCCCCTGAGAGTGGAGGTTTTCCTAAATCATCCCAGCTACATGTTTATCCAGTTTCCACTTGAATATTTCCATTGATGGAGAGCTCACCACCTCCCGTGGTTGCCTGTTCCACTCTCTGACTACCCTCACTACCTCTCGCGGTAGCCTGTTCCATTCTCTGACTACCCTCACTACCTCCCGCGGTAGCCTGTTCCATTCTCTGACTACCCTCACTACCTCCCGCGGTAGCCTGTTCTATTCTCTGACTACCCTCACTACCTCCCGCGGTAGCCTGTTCTATTCTCTGACTGCCCTCACTACCTCCCGTAGTAACATGTTCCAGTCTCTGACTGCCCTCACTACCTCCCGTAGTAACATGTTCCAGTCTCTGGCTGCCCTCATTACCTCCTGTGGTAGCCTGTTCCACTCTCTGACTGCCCTCACTACCTCCCGTAGTAACATGTTCCAGTCTCTGGCTGCCCTCATTACCTCCTGTGGTAGCCTGTTCCACTCTCTGACTGTCCTCACTACCTCCCGTAGTAACGTGTTCCAGTCTCTAGCTGCCCTCACTACCTCCTGTGGTAGCCTGTTCCATTCTCTGACTGCCCTCACTACCTCCCATAGTAACATGTTCCAGTCTCTGACTGCCCTCACTACCTCCCGTAGTAACGTGTTCCAGTCTCTGGCTGCCCTCACTACCTCCTGTGGTAGCCTGTTCCACTCTCTGACTGCCCTCACTACCTCCCGTAGTAACGTGTTCCAGTCTCTAGCTGCCCTCACTACCTCCTGTGGTAGCCTGTTCCATTCTCTGACTGCCCTCACTACCTCCCGTAGTAACATGTTCCAGTCTCTGACTGCCCTCACTACCTCCCGTAGTAACGTGTTCCAGTCTCTGGCTGCCCTCACTACATCCTGTGGTAGCCTGTTCCACTGTCTGACTGTCCTCACTGTCTCCCATAGTAACGTGTTCCAGTCTCTAGCTGCCCTCACTACCTCCTGTGGTAGCCTGTTCCACTCTCTGACTGTCCTCACTACCTCCCGTAGTAACGTGTTCCAGTCTCTAGCTGCCCTCACTACCTCCTGTGGTAGCCTGTTCCATTCTCTGACTGCCCTCACTACCTCCCGTAGTAACATGTTCCAGTCTCTGACTGCCCTCACTACCTCCCGTAGTAACGTGTTCCAGTCTCTGGCTGCCCTCACTACATCCTGTGGTAGCCTGTTCCACTGTCTGACTGTCCTCACTGTCTCCCATAGTAACGTGTTCCAGTCTCTAGCTGCCCTCACTACCTCCTGTGGTAGCCTGTTCCATTCTCTGACTGCCCTTACTACCTCCCGTAGTAACCTGTTCCACTCTCTGACTGCCCTCATTGCCTCCTGTGGTCGCCTGTTCCATTCTCTGGCTGCCCTCATTACCTCCCACGGTAGCTTGTTCCACTCCCTGTCAGAAAGTTTTTCCTAATGTCTCATCTGATTCTCCTTCCTTTAAATTTCATCCAATTGCTTCTTATACTTCCTTGTGCTATTGAGAATAGGGTAGTTCCCTCTGTTCTGTGACTACCTGTCAGATATTTGTAGACCGCTACTAAGTCTCCTCTCAGCCTTCTCTTTTTTGCAAACTAAGCATTCCTAGTTCTTTTAGCCGGTCTTTATATGACATGGTTTGCAGACCTTCTACCATCTTGCTTGCTCTTGTCTGGACTTGCTCCAATATATCGATGTCTTTCTTGAATTGGGGCGCCCAGAACTGTACACAGTATTCCAGGTGGGGTCTGAACAGGGCACAGTATAGGGGAATAATTACCTCTCTTGATCTAGATTCAATGCTTGTCTTGATACATCTCCGAATTTTGTTGGCCGTTTTAGCTGCGACTCTGCCCTGTTGGCTCATGTTGAATCTGGGATCTACAATTATACCCAAGTCCTTTTTCCCGATGCCATCACCTAGTTCTATTCCTCCCATACTATATATGCCTTTTACATTTCTTTAACCCATATGTAGGATTTTACATTTGTCCCTGTGACTATTTGATAGGAGAACCTGGAAAACCTCCATTATTTTTTTTTTTTATCCAAGAAAAACTAACGGAGCTCAAATGGTAAAAAGTGACACTGACCAAACTCTGACGACACTCTGATAAAAAGAATGTGATGAAACTTGGACAACATATACTACCCCTTGAATAAAACTGCCACTACAGCGAAACGTACGTTGGGGCATCCCCCTCTACCCCCTACTCTTTTTATATTCACCACTGGTAATGTAGAGATACTTTATTGAATTCACTACACTCTATAATGTATATAATTGTACACTTATTGCAATTTTTTGCATTGCTAACTTGTGTGTGGTTTAAAATTCCTTTGCCACTACAGCGAAACGTACGTTGGGGCATCCCCCTCTACCCCCTACTCTTTTTATATTCACCACTGGTAATGTAGAGATACTTTATTGAATTCACTACACTCTATAATGTATATAATTGTACACTTACTGCAATTTTTTGCATTGCTAACTTGTGGTTTAAAATTCCTTTGCCAATGTTGTGACCCTAAACATCTCCCCCAAAGGGACTTAATGCTTGATTTGGGACTTTTTAGTAGCAATATTTCAATGGATATTTATTATTATATGTCCCAGATTAACGCTTAATGGGTATCAGTAAAACTGTGCAGGGCCACTATTTTACCAATTTTCTGGGGGCAGGGGTGGACGTACACCTTCTGCTTAATCCTTGCCAAGTAGTTGTTATGTACCCCTACACTGTTGTACCCATCCTTTCTTTTCACTCTTTTCCTTTTGATGTATGATTTATTATTTATTCTGTATTTTTTGTGTACCCTATTTGTATTAATAAAAAAATGTTTTATATTTTCTTAAACCCTTTTTTTCTTTATTACTTCTTGTTCTCCTGTGTTGAACTGCAAGAAGAAAGGCTGAAGTGGAAGGACGTATGTCTTTTTAAGTCTCACATACTGTTTTACTATATAATGTTCTTATGGTACAGACTAATATACAGTGTATACAGTAAATGTCTGTACCATTCTTTAGAAGCCTCACAATGTTTCACTCTCTCTATGGGATACAAGAGTAATATCAATCAAGAAAGTATGAGCACAAGCTAAGACGTCTGCTGCTACATCTTTAAGCATTACACGAAGAACAAATGTACCATAGACAAATTATGCAGTGAATATTCACTGGTAATTGTATCAGTACACTGTAAGTATGGAGTGGCTAAAAGAATAAGTATATATTCACTTGGTGCAGTCACATGATGTTTTTTAATCATATTACAATTTTACTTCAACAGGTTAATATTGCCGTATATTGTATAAAGTGGTGCAACTTCTTCCTGGGTCGCATTGCTGAGTCTATAAAAGGGCCTCCATCTATCATGCATCATTTGTAATGCTGGTGTTTTCCTATTTAGAAAAAGGGCTCTTGGATGCCCTCACTCATCAAGATGGTGTCATGCTAGGTACGGAGAAGTACCAAGCGCACAGAGAGAGGGAGGGTAACGGAAACCCTGTATCTAGGGACAGAGAATTTGGTGACCCCTGAGCAAACCAACTGCTGGTCCCTGGGGTTCGTCACCACCCTAGATAGGGTCTGCACCTATGCGCTGAGCCGGATACCTGATCCTAGGTATCCCTAGTGCTGGCCCATAAATAGGGAATGGATGGGATGAGCTCTTAGTCAACTCCACTAAACAACTATAGAAGACACAAGGTGGACACCGGGGAATATGCATGAACTACTTATCTGCAAAGTTTTCAGCAACGATACCACAGAGGAGTACAAGCCACCTGCTTGCACCCAGGGCTTGAATGAACTGAAGAATATAACCAGCACCAGTCCAAAGGAAGGAAGGGGTATATAAGCACAGAGAGAATAGTGATGATCAGCAGCTGGGTGGCGGTCGAGCTCCTGCTGGGTCCAAAATGGAGAGATGACTCCAGCAGTAAAGCTACCTAGTACAATGAATACTGACAGCAGGAACAATGGAAAGTCAGGGAGCATTCTCCGCAGCCAATCGCTGTGACTGTCTATGGCCAAAAACCACATGACTGTCACCCGTGACACACCAGTGACACATGGCCTAAGTAAGACTGCTCCCTCTCCATCTCTTATATCTATAACTCAGTTTCTATATGCTTTGGATAAAAATTTTAAAAGTGGTCAAAACCCTTGTCCATATGCCCTATCAGGGCAAATGTATACAATAGAAAGGGTTTCTCAATTCGCAGAACCAGCAAAAGAATAGACCATGTATGGCCTGGGCTGTTCAGCTCTGTTCACTATTTACATATGGCACTGGTGGGGTCAATAAAACCCTTTTGGGGGCCAGTATCATGGAGAAGGGGTGCCAGTATCATGCCTCCCAACTATCTGATCTTGATGACCTCATTGATCGGATATTGATGACCTACCCTAATGTAAGACCATAAAACCCCTTTAATGCCCTAACTTCCCTGGAATGTCACTGAAAAACGGTGATCCTCCTGGAGAATGTAATATTTCCCAGGTTGCCACAAATGTCTACTGCATGCAGGGGCAGACTGGGACTCCTATGAATCTTTAGGGCCAACTGGACTTTTTGGTTGCTCCATTCTTTGGCTAGACTTGTAGCCTAATAAATGGAGCATAGCTCTGTAAACATCTGGCGGGCTAGCATATAACTGAGTGAGAGGGTTCAGAACAACATCTGTAGTGCCCCTGAGGCTTCAGTCGCCACACAGGTACTGCACCTCAACCAGAGGTGTAGTATCCCATTCCCGGGTAAGGAGGGGGATACAAATCAGTATACACAAACACAAACACTCTCATTCAGCAACACTTCACTAGACCATGGTTATGGAAAGTTGTACCTTTAAGGACAGCACAGTCCCCAAAGCCAGCCTGGGGGTTGAGTCTAGTAAGTGGGAGCAGAATGTAGAACGTGAGGCAGTTGAAAGAGGACGCGGAAGAGAGCGGTCCTGGGGACGAGGGCTGAATCAACTTGTCTCAGGATCGTGGGAAAGAAGGGGTCCTAGAGCCCACGGGAAGTGCGCCATACTCCTGTGGCCTCATTCCACATACGACATACCGGAGTGGAGGGACTTGGTCGCATAGGGGACCAGCCCCTCAACTAGTGGAGAGCTTTAAGACTCAGCTAGCAAACCGATGGCTGAGGCTACTTCAAGTACTGGAGCCACATCCGCACACATCCAGTGAAAAGGTGACCACATAAGGCCAAGGGATAGAGCGTCAAGCCACTTGACAGGGTCCGCGGACACTGGTTTGAGGCTGTGTGTGTAGACGCGGGGCAGGCGGGAGAGGCCAGTGCAGGAAGACGACCAGGAAAGGACACTGAAGGGTGCACCAGGTTGTGCCTCCGAACTATCATGGATCGGCTGGGGCCCATCACAGCAGAACTCAGCACTCCGAGGGCAGCATCTGACTAGTCGAGGTAACCTGGAACTCTGAACTGTGACTGCATTCCTGTGTTGCCCAGTTATTCCCTGCGTCTCCGGCACTGCACCCCGCCATCGCTCCACATCACCATCTCCAGCCCTGGGGCCCAGCTCTACCTGTGCAGAGCTATTGTAACTCTGCTGCATCACCACCGACCCCCAGGGGAACTGAACAGCAGCGGCAACACCTATCTTGCCGCATACCACAGGTGGCGTCACAACATCTCCCTTGTAAATATAATCCGCACCATCCCCTTTATTAACGACACTGCCGGGGTCACGGAACCAGGCCTTGCCGCCGCAACATCCACAGACGCAGAACAGAACCGCGGTCCGGTAACGAGTGCACCCAGGCCCCGATGCAGGCGTGTCACATCTCCCAGAAGAAACTACAAACTGGACATCAACAGGACATGACATTTACTGGCACTGAAATAAGAATATACTATGTGTTGCCATATACTGTACTGGTTTGTATTACCTTACACCAGGGGTCTCAAACTCAGCTGGGTGTATGGGCCGCACACAGAAAAAAAATAATTTGAGGGGCCGCATTCTTTTCAGGACAAAGTGACATTGGTAGTGGTACCATATATATATATATAACGCACACATTTTTTTTGTAAGTAATACAGTTTTATTTACAATAAGCACTGCATAGTAATTTTGGCCAACATCTTGTAGTAATGTGCCCCATCCTGTTCCCCATTCTGTAAAAATGTGCGCATCCTTGCCCCCTTGTAGCAATGTGCCCCATGCAGGTCCCCTTCTTATAATAATGTGCCCCCATGCAGGTCCCCTTCTTGTGGTAATGTGCCCCATATGCAGGTCCCCTTTCTATAGTAATGTGCTTCATGCAGGTCCCTTTCTTGTATTAATGTGCCCCATGCATGTCTTCTTGTAGTAATCACACACACACACAAACCCTGTGCAGCCTCAGCTAACAGACACACACACACAAACCCTGTGCAGCCTCAGCTAACAGACACACACACACACACACACACACACCCTGTGCAGCCTCAGCTGACACACACACACACACACACACACACACACACACCCTGTGCAGCCTCAGCTGACACACACACACACACCCTGTGCAGCCTCAGCTAACAGACACACACACACACACACACCCTGTGCAGCCTCAGCTAACAGACACACACACACACCCTGTGCAGCCTCAGCTAACAGACACACACACATAAACCCTGTGCAGCCTCAGCTAACAGACACACACACACACCCTGTGCAGCCTCAGCTAACAGACACACACACACACACCCTGTGCAGCCTCAACACACACACACACCCTGTGCAGCCTCAGCTAACACACACACACACACACACACACACACACACACACCCTGTGCAGCCTCAGCCAGCAGCAAAAACACACAGACACACACACACACACCCACACCCTGTGCAGCCTCAGCCAGCAGCAGAAACACACACACACACACACACACACACACACACACCCTGTGCACCCTCAGCTGACACACACACACACACACACACACACACCCTGTGTAGCCTCCGCCAGCAGCAGAAACACACACACACACACAAACACCCTGTGCACCCTCAGCTGACACACACACACACACACACATACACCCTGTGCACCCTCAGCTGACACACACACACACACACACACACACCCTGTGCAGGCTCAGCCAGCGGCAGAAACACACAAAAACATTCTGCTCACCTATCCTCCGTCGGCTCAGCAGCACGCAGGCATGTGGACCGGATAATGATCACAGCTCCTGCCTGTCACTGCTGAACTTTCTGCCGGCGCGTGCAGAGCACTCAGAGCAGTTCTCACTGCACAACAGCCACTGGCCAATCACAGGTAATCATCTGAGGTCATATGGAGCAGGTGCTTGCCTCTGATTGGCAGGCGGCTGTTATTGTGTTCTGCAGCGAGAACTTTACTGTGCCCGGCAAAGGCAAAACTGTAAACTGAAATAGATAGCTGGAGGCTGCGGCCTCTTGCACCGGTCGCCATCTTTACCGGGTCCACGGGCCAGCGGGCCGCAAGAAGCCACCTGAAGGGCCGCATGCGGCCCGCGGGCCGCGTGTTTGAGACCCCTGCCTTACACTGTATAAGGCTTCGTTCATATGACCTATAACCATCCGTGAGAACGGATCCTGCAGAGATCGGTTAACAAAATCATGGTTTCAGGATCTTTTTTTAACACTGGAATCTATAGAGAACGGATCCAGTAACGGATTGCTATTTACCTTCCATTTGAAATTGATCCTCTAAAAAAACGGATGGCTAAATAACAATCCAATAACGGATCCATTCTCCATAGACTCCAACAATAAAAAAACGGATCGGGCCGACATCAGTTATTTAAGAACAGACAAAAAAAAGGAGTGTTTGCAGAACTTTTTCCCAACAGATATCTACTAGATCCGTTCTAATGGATGATTACAGGACATGTGAACTCAGCCTTGGGGCCCCTTCACACGTCAGTGATTCTGGTACGTATGATGTCCGTTTCATACAAACCGGAGACATGGATATACGCAGACCCATTAAGATCAATGGGTCTGCGTATTCCTAAGTGTTTTCACAAGGACCGTGTGTTCCGCACGGAGACAAGTCCATTTTTCTCTGGCAGCACTGATGTCACGCGGGCCACATAGTGATGTGATCAGTGTGACAAGTACCGTTGAAAACACGTCTTTTAAATAAAATTATTTTCTATACACACCTGTCTCCAGCACTGCTGTCTTCGGCGCTGCTGTCACTTGCTTCAGGGCCCGATCATTATTCTCATGCATATTCACTGCACCGTGGACCCGGAAGTAGCAGCACCGGAGACATCAGCACTGGGGACAGCAGCGCTGGGGACAGGTGATTAAAATGTTCCTGATCTCCATGTGCCATCACGGATAGCACACAAAGAACATACCTGTGCCACAATCACGGCAAACGAAGGGCCATACGCACCTTCAACATGGCCATGAAAAACGTGTTTTCTACGGATGTGTGAAAGAGACCTCATAATGAATTGCACTACACTGCTTTATTGCTATATACTAATGTTGCTGTCATGAATCGGTTTGGGCTCTGCTGTTGCAGAGTTGTATTTGTCACCTGATCCTGCTGTCGGTGTTTCCCGATGCTCGGTCGGTGGGTGGAGCCTATCCTGCCGTGCCTTGTTCCCGCTTTATTAGGATGTCTCCTCCATCAGTGCGGCGCCAGTTATAGATCTGCTCTGCAGCATGTGCACCTGGTTCCTGTAAGTGTCCTTGATTCTGCTCTCTACCTCGTCTGACCTTCCTGACCTCGATCCTCATCATCCTGCCTGACCTCCTTGACTTCAGTCCTCCTCATTCTGTCCGACCTCCCTGAGTCCGGTCTTCTCTGTTTTTGTCTTACTTCCGGTCTTCCTCTCCTGCTCCCTGTTTCTTGTTCCATCACTGCGCCCCCCTTCTTTAGCTTGCTCTCCCGGTTTCCGACCTCCGGCTCACTCCTGACACTGACTCTGCCTACTCCCTTGTACGGCGTGGCTTCCAGGCCCTGACCCTGCTTGTACAACATCTCTTAGCAATCTGTGATTACTCCTGTGACACCTTGTGCTTCCATAGTCCTGTTACTTACTCCAGTGTTCTGGCTCCCCCTAGTGGTGACTTCACAGTTGCCATATTCATACTTTTCCTGATCGGCTCTTGATAAAACAGGCCATCTCCCAGACTCCTTCAAGAATTATCAATTTCCAAAAGTTGGCGAATATATTTAATGCAGAACTGTAGAATAATATTGAATGACTATAGTGAAATATTGACATTTTTATGTTTTCTCAAAATAGCCATTTTTGTAAAACTGCCAACAAGAGGAACGGCCTTTTTAGAAATGGACGGCAATCATTTTGGCTGCAAAATTGTCTTTGGAAATCCTTATCTAGAGCAAATCAAATCCACCAGCGGGCAATATTCAGCACCACAATAGTTACTCCGCTGTTTTCCAGGAACCTCAGTTACTGATTAATTAAACTTGTCCGATAAAAACAGATATAGTTACAGCAGCATGACACATAAGTGACGAAGGTTTGTGAATTGCCAATTACCATTGTTAATTAAAATATTATATTCTAGCCATTATGTGAGCCAGATTAATGTAGTCTTGTCGGACAAAAACATTGAAAGAGATTTAAGTTTTAGCGTGCACCCCTGGGTCGTCTCCATTGTTTCTACATGCCTTTTGACTCCTCTGAATTTGGAAATTTACATTAAATATGGCTAAAATGCAGCCAAACCCATTGGTACAGCACTGTTTACTGGATGTGATATCCGGGCTCTAGGAGGGCGTGATCCAGCACCATAATTTGGCTCGGACCCATTGCCAATCCTCATCAAATATTGATGGTCTATCCTAAGAGTAGGACATTAATATTTAAGCTTTAGAAACCCCCTTTAAAAGGGGTTATCCTATGAAAACATAGGTCATGCGTTTGCACTACCTCTCAGGATCAGTATATGATAATCTAAATCTATATGTACACTGGATACAGAAAGTATTCAGACCCCTGTAAATTTTTCCCTCTTTGTTTCATTGCAGCCATTTGGTAAATTCAAAAAAGTTCATTTTTTTTCTCATTAATGTACACTCTGCACCCAATCTTGACAGAAAAAAATAGAAATGTAGAAATGTTTGCAAATTTATTGAAGAAAAACTGAAATATCACATGGTCATATGTATTCAGACCCTTTGTTCAGTATTGAGTAGAAGCACCTTTTGCAGTAGTACAGCCATGAGTCTTCTTGGGAATGATGGATCCTGGATTTGGGGATCCTCTGCCATTCTTCCTTGCAGATCCTCTCCAGTTCTGTCAGGTTGAATGGTGAAAGTTGGTGGACGCCATTTTCAGGTCTCTCCAGAGATGCTCAATTGGGTTTAGGTCAGGGCTCTGGCTGGGCCGGTCAAGAATGGTCACAGAGTTGTTCTGAAGCCGCTCCTTTGTTATTTTAGCTGTGTGCTTAGGGTCATTTTCTTGTTGTAAGGTAAACCTTCAGCCAAGTCTGAGGTCCAGAGCACTCTGGAAGACATTTTCTTCCAGGATATCTCTGTACTTGGCCGCATTCATCTCTCCTTCAATTGCAATCAGTCGTCCTGTTCCTGCAGCTGAAAAACACCCCCATAGCATGATGCTGCCACCTTGTTTCACTGTTGGGATTGTATTGGGCAGGTGATGAGCAGTGCCTGGTTTTCCACACATACTGCTTAGAATTATCACCAAAAAGTTCTATCTTTGTCTCATTAGACCAGAGAATCTTATTTCTCATAGTCTGAGAGTCCTCCATGTGTTTTTTTTGCAAACTCTATGCGGCTTTCATATGTCTTGCACTGAGGAGAGGCTTCCGTCGGGCCACTCTGCCATAATGTCCCCACTGGTGGAGGGCTGCAGTAATAGTTGACTTTGTGGAATTTTCTCCCATCTCCCTACTATATCTCTGGAGCTCAGCCACAGTAATCTTTTGGGTTCTTCTTTACCTCTCTCACCAAGGCTCTTCTCCCACGAGTTCAGTTTGGCTGGATGGCCAGGTCTAGGAAGAGTTCTGTTGGTCCCAAACTTTTTCCATTTAAGGATTATGGAGGCCACTGTGCTCTTAAGAACCTTGAGTACTGCAGAAATTCTTTTGTAACCTTGGCCAGATCTGTGCCTTGCCACAATTCTGTCTCTGAGCTCCTTGGGCAGTTCCTTTGACCTCATGATTCTGATTTGGTCTGACATGCACTGTAAGCTGTGAGGTCTTATATAGACAGGTGTGCGCCTTTCCAAATCTAGTCCTATCAGTTCAATTAAACACAGCTGGACTCCAATGAAGGAGTAGAACCATCTCAAGGAGGATCACAAGGAAATGGACAGCATGTGACTTCAATGAGTGTCTGAGCAAAGGGTCTGAATACTTATGACCATCTGATATTTCAGTTTTTCTTGTTTAATAAATTTGCAAAAATTTCTACATTTCTGTTTTTTTCTGACAAGATGGGGGATGGGGGCAGAGTGTACATTAATGAGAAAAAAAATTAACTTTTTTGAATTTATTGAATGGCTGCAATGAAACAAAGAGTGAAAAATGTATTAAAGGGTCTGATACTTTCCGTACCCACTGTATATATCTGTGTTGGTGAGGGGGTGGGGGTCCCTAGTAAGAGTCCCTGTCAAGGTAATAGAGGTTCATTAGACCAGGCAAGCTTTTCAAATCGCTAAAAAAAAGCCTCAATGGATTAAAATTTGGATGATGATGGTGATGATGATGATGTCATGACGTTACACGAAATTATACAATAGATGTTTCAATAGAACTATAAATTTTGCTTAAAGAACCACTCCAGCGTTTGTTCCTTTTTTCAGGAGGAGTGCTTCTAATCTAAGCCCCCTGCCCCCTGTCTTATACTTACTCTCTTCCATCTTCATCTTTTATTGACGCCGCTCCGGTCACACGGCACCATCTTGTGATCGCAACTTCTGACTGGCTGGACGTCACAGGTAAATGTCATAAGTGCTCAATGTAAGTCTTTGAGAGCCACGAGGCTCTCATAGACTTACATTGAATTGTGACTTAAAGATCGCTCCAGCAAACACTGGAGAAATCTGGAAGGTCACAACCTGCTGAAGAACGACTGGAGCGGCAGTGATAGCTGGTGATAATGGCGGTGGGTGAGTATAAGACCATGGTCAGAGACTTTAGATTAGAAGCACCACTCCAGTGCGGCCATAAAAAAAACAAACGCTGGATGGAGTGGTGCTTCAAAGATAATCAGAATTTTTGGGGGGGTTTAATGTCTATATATTTTTTTAATTTATTTTATTTCTATCAAAATCAGTATAAAAAATACTATTTTCAAAGTGGCTAATGGGATGATGTTAAATTCACACTTCTTGTTCTTTACAGAAGAGTTTTCAGATGTCTCATTATCATGTCAGGCAGGATTACAATGACAGGTGAGCTCTCTACACAGCTGATAACACAGGATCTACCAAGCACAATAGTTGATGTTACAGCTCCCCTCTTCCCCCTTTCTTCACTATGGCCTTTGCACACGCTCATTAGTGCCATCCATACAAAGGATAGTGTGTGTCAGCCTATTGCTGCTAATGTATAAGTGCATTTCCTCAAAGAAGAGAAGTCAGTCTGAGACTATTTCTATTATCTGATGCAGATTGTGATATGAAAAATTAAAAAAAAAACATAAAAAAATACATTAACCTGATTTAAGCAATATGTTATTGTTCTGTCTTCTATTCATTAAATAGGATAAGGGTAATATCGTTTGTTGCCCACAAGAGGTCACTGTTGGCTTTCTTATGTTTTCCTCATACCTCTCTACAGTATTTCTGTGGTTTTGAGCCTGTTGCTTTAAGGAAAAGATACTTCCTTGGACTGCCCCTTTTTCCCTTCCCTTACTGAGTTGGAGACGCAGATGTCTTGATGCCTCCATAGGATTCAGAGGTGCTATGGTTGGCTCCAGTACCTTTTCTTCAATCGTTCCTCCTGACTAATGGATCCCGGTAGGAATCATTGTACTAGACTACATATTTGTGTTGGAATATGTGTACAGTTGTTATGTAGGCACTGTGAAGTGGCAGTGGATCTACTCAGATTGCATAGGCTGTGATACATGCAGAGCAGGTGTAGGGCAGCTTCAGCAGTGTAAATGTTGTGTTCAGTCATATGCATTGCTCTCTATGTTATGCAGATTCTGTAAATACCAGTACTACTATGTATGTCATTCTGTTATTTGTGATATGCCTGTACTGATATGGATTTGTATCCTTTGTTATAGTTTTTACCAATCAATCATCCATTTCTTATGATCATCCACCTATCCATCATCATTTAATAAATAAAGACTTAAAGGCAACACAGTCTGTTTATTGAAACATTGGATGAAGGTTAGCTGTATGCCGGAGTCCACACAGCTCACACGTGGATGAAGGCAGAACAGTAAAAACGGGCTGCTGGTCGCAGGCAGCGATTGTATGAACTGTACGGGACAGCTAACACCCACGCTACACGGCACACGGGTATTACAGCAGCCGCCATACAGCTACATAGAACAAGAGCGCAGTCCAGCTCCAGTAAAGATAGCCGGTCGCAGGCTGTAGTACGGGACCGCTAACATCCACGCTGTACCGCATATGGATGTCGCAGCAGCCACCATACAGCCGCAGTGACTAGACCGCAGTACGCCAGAAACCACCATTCCACTCTCCACCACGCGGAAGGCCGTCCGCAAATAGACTCTGTTTCCCGCTAAAATAGTCTGCAGCCAAGTGCACAATGTCTGTCAGCCGAGCGTCTTCCCTGAAGACAAGGTCACGGGCAAGCTCTACTAAGTCCTCAATTAGGGAGCTTGCTGCCGTCGCCCGCGCTGAGGCCGAAGCAGCTAAAGTGAGGTCCTCCTTCGCCGAACAGGAAATGCAACTCAAACTAAAGCAGACAGAGAGTGCACGTCTGCAAGCGGAGCAAGAAGCAGAGAATGCACGTCTGCAACTGACTTTAGAAAGACTTGCCGTAGAAAAGGAGACAGCGGCCGCAATAGCCAAGGCAGAGTTCCTGGAAGCGACAGAGCACCCCGAAGAAAGACGCAGCGATGTTCTTAGGCCGGACCTAGACCAGCAGGATCCAGCACAGCGCGTCACAGAATACGTCTACCAATACTCCAGGATAGATGACAGCTCAGATGTGCTTCACCGAACAGACTACGCAGACTGCCAGCCATCCAACCTCGAATTACACCGCTTCAAGCAAGAGAGTGTACAGCACGAGGAGGTTCACCAAAACTACTATCCCACAGAGCGGAAGATACAACTACCATTTTACCACAAAGAGACACCTTTCTCTCCGGGGAGGTACTATGCTGACTTTCCGAAGGCGGAAACACCCTACAGGTATGGTGATACACCACACAATAGACATGACCATACACCGGCTCGCACCAGCACTGACCAAGCCACCATGGACTTTGCAAAGTTCTTTGCTCGTCGAGATCTGGTCACAAAAGGACTTGTAAAGTTCAATGATCGTGCCGAGAATTATAGGTCGTGGCGAGCCTCGTTCCAGAACACCATAAGAGGTTTGGACCTTTCTTGTAGTGAGGAGTTAGACCTCCTGGTAAAATGGCTTGGTAGTGAATCGGTAGAACACGCCAAAAGACTAAGAGACATTAACATTAAAAACCCACCCAAAGGTCTACACTTGGTGTGGAAGAGACTTGATGAATGCTATGGGTCCATAGAAGTTATTGAAAATGCTTTGTTTAAAAGAATTGATGACTTCCCTAAGATAGGACCCAAAGGCTTTCAAAGGCTAAGAGAGCTAAGTGATCTGTTAGTGGAGTTACAGGTTGCCCAAGAGGAAGGAGATTTGCCCGGATTGGCATTCTTGGATACCGCTAGGGGTGTCAATCCGATAGTGCAAAAACTTCCTTACAATCTACAAGAAAAGTGGGTCTCACACGGTTCACGGTATAAGCAAACACATAACGTGCCATTCCCTCCTTTTGTTGTATTTGTAGATTTTGTAGCTCAGCAAGCTAAAATCAGAAATGACCCTAGTTTTGATTTTACTCTGTCGTGTACCACTGCCCCCGGTGTCAAACCCAGTAGGACACCCGTGGCAGTCCACAAAACTAACATTGTCTCCTCAGGTCCTGCTCACAAAGAGAGTAAGCATCCTCCAGAAGAGAACAAACCCCAGGATATCAGTAAACAGTGTCCTCTACACCGGAAACCACATCCTCTACTAAAATGCAGAGCCTTCAGGGAGAAGTCTCTAGAGGATCGCAAAGGCTTCCTCAAGGAACACAACATCTGCTTCAAATGCTGTGCTGCAACATCGCACATGGCCAGGAACTGCGAAGCTAGCGTGAAATGTGCAGAATGTGACAGCACGGATCACAATACAGCCTTACACCCTGGACCACCTACACGAGTGTTGCCGCAAGCAGAAGAACACGATGGAAAACAGAAGAACACTGATGAAGACACCACGGTGGTTACCTCTCAATGTACGGAGATCTGTAAAGGACTCACAGGAGGAAGGTCCTGTTCGAAAATCTGCCTTGTCAGAGTCTACCCAGCAGGCCGCAGGGACAAAGCAATTAAGATCTATGCGATCTTGGACGACCAGAGCAACAGATCTCTTGCCAAGTCCATCTTCTTCAGCAGTTTCAACATTGCGGGCCCCAGTTCTCCCTACTCCTTGAAGACATGTTCAGGCACCGTTGAGACGGCGGGGAGGAAGGCAACCGGATACAAGGTGGAATCCATAGATGGCCAGACCTGCCTATCATTACCCACCATACTGGAGTGCAACCAGATTCCTGACAACAGGTCCGAGATACCTTCGTCAGAGGTAGCAGCTCATCACCCCCATCTGAAGCGTATAGCTCACCTGATTCCAGAACTGGACTCAGAAGCTCCAATAGCCTTACTCCTTGGAAGAGACATGCTACGTGTGCATAAGGCTAGAGAGTCCATTAACGGCTCCCAGAACGCTCCATATGCGCAGAGACTTGACCTAGGATGGGTCGTAATAGGAGATGTCTGTCTAGGAGGAGCACACAAGCCAGCCTCAGTCAACAGTATGCTCACCAACACACTAGAAAATGGACGTCCGTCTTTCTTCCGACCATGTCACAACAGTCTGTTGGTAAAGGAATTACCAAGCAGTACTCCTCTGCCATGTCCTTTCGCAGTTCCTTCCAACGAAGACCACGCTTGTGAGGGCGAACAAGACCACATAGGCTGTACAGTCTTCCACAGGACCAAAGAGGACAACAAAACAGCAATGTCCATAGAAGACAGGATGTTCTTGGATATCATGGACCAAGAAATAACCAAAGACAAGTCGAACAGCTGGGTGGCACCCTTACCATTCCGACCACGGAGACAACGCCTACCCAACAACAGGGAACAGGTCTACAGTCGATTTGTCTCCCTCAGACACAAGCTCAAGAAGTCTCCCGAGATGAGAGAACATTTCTTTACCTTCATGGAGAAGATATTCCGAAATAACCATGCAGAGATCGCACCTACACTACAAGACTCCGAGGAACGCTGGTACTTACCCATCTTCGGAGTGTACCATCCTAAAAAGCCAGGCCAAATAAGAGTGGTGTTCGACTCAAGTGCCAAGTGCGAAGACGTCTCGTTGAATGATGTCCTACTATCTGGTCCAGACCTCAACAACAGACTCTTAGAAGTTCTACTCTGTTTCCGCAGAGATACGGTGGCATTTATGGCTGACATCCAACAGATGTTCCACTGCTTTCTCGTCAAAAAGGAACACAGAAACTACCTGAGGTTCTTCTGGTACCGTGACAACGACCCAGATAAAGACATCATAGAGTACCGGATGAGGGTACATATCTTCGGGAACAGTCCTTCCCCTGCCGTGGCTATCTACGGTCTCAGGAATTCCGCCAAAGTAGGTGAAGAGAAGTACGGGTCGGATGTTAGATCCTTTGTGGAAAAGGATTTCTACGTAGACGACTGCTTAAAATCCACACCCACAAACGAGGCAGCAATCAGTCTTCTAAAAAGAGCTCAAGAAATGCTCGCTCAGTCCAACTTAAGGTTGCATAAGATTGCATCCAATAGCCGAGAACTGATGGAAGCCTTTCCCTCTCAAGACTATTCCAGTGATCTGAAGGGCATAGACCTGAGCATCGACTCTCTTCCCATGCAACGGAGCCTAGGACTACTTTGGGACTTGAAGACAGATGCCTTCACCTTTCAGATCAACAAAGAAGAAAAATCCTTCACACGTAGAGGTGTCCTTTCCTTTGTGAATAGTTTGTACGATCCTCTGGGATTCGTAGCTCCAGTTACCGTCCAAGGTAAAATGATGCTAAGAGACTTCACCCAAGAGACATCTGATTGGGATGATCCACTTCCGGCAGAAAAAGCAGACCTGTGGGCAGAGTGGAGGAAGTCTCTAGAGGCCTTGACCGATCTTCATGTGAACCGACCATACGCTCCTGTGCCATCCACAGAAGTCAAATCTCAAAGACTTTGTATCTTCTGCGATGCATCAGTCAAAGCAATCGCAGCAGTAGTATACCTTAAAACCACCGATGTGAATGAACAGATCCATATTGGGTTCGTCATGAGTCGGACAAAACTGGCGCCACTCCGTGAACACACGATACCTAGACTGGAACTCTGTGCTGCCGTCCTTGCAGTAGAGCTGGCTGAACTTATCTCAGATGGAATGAATCAGGAGATCAAAGATGCAGAGTTCTACACTGACAGCAAGGTGGTACTAGGATACATCTGCAACGAAACACGACGCTTCTATGTCTACGTCAGCAACCGGGTATTGAGAATAAGAAGATCAACTCGCCCTGATCAGTGGCATTACGTATCTACTCATCACAATCCCGCCGACCATGCGACTAGATCCGTTGCACCAAGTCACCTTAAGGACACTACATGGTTCACAGGCCCTGCCTTCCTGTACCGAACAACATCCTACATCAGCAGGCCCAATACATTCGAACTGGTGGATCCAGATGTCGATGAAGACCTTCGTCCTCAAGTGTCAGCTCTTCATACAGTGGTTTCAGGACGTCACCTCGGATCTCATCCGTTCAGTAGATTCTCAACCTGGAACTCACTTGTTAGAGCCATCGCTTTTTTACTACACGTGACTCAGTTTTACAAGTCCGAACTACCAAGAAATCAGAGATGCAGTAAAGGTTGGCATCACTGCAAGCATGTGTTTACTGCTCCCAACCTAGAGAAAGCCAAGATTACAATACTCCATGTTGTACAAAATGAAGCCTACAACAAGGAGATAGACAATCTCGACAAAGGACTACCCATTCCTAGAGACAGTGCGTTGAGGAAACTCGACCCGTTCATTGACAAAGATGGGCTGCTGAGAATAGGTGGCCGCATTCAAGAAGCTAAGGTAGAAGTCTCAGAGAAACACCCGGTAATAATTCCCGGACGTCATCACGTCAGAACCTTGCTCATTCAACATCATCACATCTTGGTGAGATATCAAGGTCGTTTGTTTACCGAAGGGAGTCTACGAGCGGCTGGACTATGGATAGTCGGAGCGAAGAGAAGCGTGAGCAAACTCATCTTCAACTGCGTTACGTGTCGCAAACTTCATGGCATGTTTCAAAACCAGAAGATGGCTAATCTTCCACCTGACAGGCTCAGTACTGAACCCCCTTTCACCAACGTTGGACTGGATGTGTTCGGCCCCTGGTCCGTAGCTACAAGACGCACTAGGAAGGTCCATGCCGAAGCAAAGTGTTGGGCAGTTCTATTCACCTGTTTGTCTGTCAGAGCTGTTCATATCGAAGTAATAGAATCTATGGACACTTCAAGTTTCATAAATGCACTTCGACGCTTCATCGCTATCAGAGGCCCTGTGAAGCACATTCGTTCTGATAGAGGCACGAACTTTATTGGAGCAGCAAGAGAACTCCAAATCCCTTCCAATCTAGACATTACAAATGTAGAGAGGTACCTAAGTGAGCAAGGATGCACCTGGACCTTCAACCCGCCACACTCTTCGCACATGGGAGGCACCTGGGAAAGAATGATAGGAATTGCACGCAAGATTCTAGATTCTATCCTCTTGCAAGCAAACTCCAGACTTACCCACGAAAGCTTGACTACGTTCTTGGCCGAAGTTACAGCTATCATGAATGCTAGGCCATTGACAGCTCTTTCTGGAGATTCTGGAGACTCAACAGTTCTTACTCCTGCCATGTTACTTACACAGAAAACCTGTGTCCCAGGAGCTCCACCTGGAGAATTCACCGAGAAAGACCTCTACAGAAGACAATGGAGGCAAGTACAAAACGTGTCCAATGCCTTTTGGGACAGATGGAGGAAACAATATCTCTCCACTCTGCAAACCAGAACAAAATGGCAGAAAGACCATCCAAACATCAGACTTGGCGATGTGGTACTTGTAAAGGACAGTCAATCACACCGAAATGAGTGGCCACTCGGCCTAGTCACCAAACCCTTTCCCAGCAAGGATGGGAGAGTACGCAAGGTAGAGGTCAGAGTGAGCAAGCTCGGAGAGAACAAACTGTTCACCAGACCAGTCACTGAACTTGTGTTGTTGTTATCCCCTCAGGAGTCCAATAGTGGCATTGGTTAACGCCAAGCGGGGAGTGTTCTGTCTTCTATTCATTAAATAGGATAAGGGTAATATCGTTTGTTGCCCACAAGAGGTCACTGTTGGCTTTCTTATGTTTTCCTCATACCTCTCTACAGTATTTCTGTGGTTTTGAGCCTGTTGCTTTAAGGAAAAGATACTTCCTTGGACTGCCCCTTTTTCCCTTCCCTTACTGAGTTGGAGACGCAGATGTCTTGATGCCTCCATAGGATTCAGAGGTGCTATGGTTGGCTCCAGTACCTTTTCTTCAATCGTTCCTCCTGACTAATGGATCCCGGTAGGAATCATTGTACTAGACTACATATTTGTGTTGGAATATGTGTACAGTTGTTATGTAGGCACTGTGAAGTGGCAGTGGATCTACTCAGATTGCATAGGCTGTGATACATGCAGAGCAGGTGTAGGGCAGCTTCAGCAGTGTAAATGTTGTGTTCAGTCATATGCATTGCTCTCTATGTTATGCAGATTCTGTAAATACCAGTACTACTATGTATGTCATTCTGTTATTTGTGATATGCCTGTACTGATATGGATTTGTATCCTTTGTTATAGTTTTTACCAATCAATCATCCATTTCTTATGATCATCCACCTATCCATCATCATTTAATAAATAAAGACTTAAAGGCAACACAGTCTGTTTATTGAAACATTGGATGAAGGTTAGCTGTATGCCGGAGTCCACACAGCTCACACGTGGATGAAGGCAGAACAGTTATTTTCTGATGACACACTCCCTTTCAATGTGAATAGAATTATCACAGCGTTATATTAAATGGGAACTTTGGTCAAGTTCCTCCAGATCATGAGACTACAGAAAATGGCTTTATGACACACCCAATCACTTGTATTTAGGGGCATCTGAGCTTCACAAAAAAAAACAAAACTGTAATATTGTGTAATATCCACTGCAAAAGTTTTGCATGCAATTTTTTCCAAAGCTTTTTCATCCCACGCATTAACAAAAGGTATTTACAAAGCGGGTAGACATATCATTGGTGTAACCTGTACAATTGCACAACCACCTCCATGGCAGGGGGAATTCTGCATTATGATGAGCTATTGGGACTGCAAATGGCCCATAAAATGTTCTTACATTAGGGTCTATTTGTCATTGTTCACTCTATAGGGAAAAAATAATTGCCTTTAAAGAACATGCTATGGACAGGAAATAAAGGCTAGGCGGCGTGTCACGTGTGACAGACAGTCTTGTGGTTTCTGGCCATAGAAGGTCACAGTATTTGGCTGCACAAAATGCTCCCTGACTTTCCATTGTTCCTGCTGTCAGTTTTCATTGGTATAGGTAGCTTTCCTGCTGGATTCAGCTCTCTCCCTTTTGGACACAGCAGGAGCTCGCCTTCCACCCAGCTGCTGATTATCAGCATTCTCTTGGTGTTTAAATATCCCTTCCTTCCTTGGACTGGTGCTGGTGATATTTTCAGTTCCTTCAATCCGAGGTTGCAATCAGGTGGCTTGTACTCCTCTGTGGTACCGTTACTGAAAGCTTTGCTGAACTTCTACCTGAGTCATCTAATGATAAGTAGTTCATGCTTTTCCCCCTATGTGACCTCCTTCTGTCCATAGTTGTTTAGTAGGGTTGACGAAGAGCTCATCACACCCGTTCCCTATTTAGGGCCCAGCACTAGGGATACCTAGAGTCAGGTATCCGGCTCAGCGCATAGGTGCTGAACCTATCTAGGGTGGTGAGGGACCCTAGGGACCAGCAGTAGGTTCGGTCAGGGGTCACCATCTCCCCCTTCCCTAGACAAAGGATTTCCCTGCCCTTTCGCCATTCGCATGGTACTTCCCCGAACCCAGTCTGGAGACTTTGCTGCAGACTTCATCTTAACTGCAGTGTGCAGCGGTATTTCTTCTAGTAAAATGACAAAATAAGAAACCATAGCAAAAAACTGATATACCCTATTGATTATAACAGGGGCCATCAAGTGTCGTTGGTGTCCATTATTTGACAAATCTGTCCCTCTATCCATCCCTCTATCTATCTATCCCTCTATCTCTCTATCCCTCTATCTATCCATCCCTCTATCTCTCTATCCCTCTATCTCTCTATCCCTCTATCTATCCATCCCTCTATCTATCCATCCCTCTATCTATCTATCCCTCTATCTATCTATCCCTCTATCTATCCATCCCTCTATCTATCTATCCCTCTATCTATCTATCCCTCTATCTATCTATCTATCCCTCTATCTATCTAGCCCTCTATCTATCTATCTATCTATATATCCCTCTATCCATCTATCTATCCCTTTATCTACCTATTCATCTATCTATCTATCCATCCCTCTATCTATCTATCTATCTATCTATCTATCTATCCATCCCTTTATCTACCTATTCATCTATCTATCTATCCATCCCTCTATCTATCTATCTATCTATCTATCTATCTATCCATCCCTCTATCTATCTATCTATCTATCTATCCATCCCTTTATCTATCTATCCCTCTATCTATCTATCTATCTATCTATCCCTCTATCTATCTAGCCCTCTATCTATCTATCTATTGTCACGCTCCCCGGGTCCCCTGACACGCTCTCCGGCTCTCCTGCCTCGCTCCCCGGCTCCCCTGCCACGCTCCCCGGCTTCCCTGCCTCGCTCCCCGGCTTCCCTGCCTTGCTCCCCGGCTCCTCTGCCAGGCGTCCCTCGCTCCACAGCCTCCAGGCCCCATCACCTGCGGTCCCCAGGCAGCCCGGTCCCCGCTCCCGGCGCCCGTCGGCAGCTCTGCTCCAGCCCGGCTCTCCTGCCTCCTGTTCACCGCTCCCTGCCCTGGCTTCTGGCACCCGGGCCTCGCGCATACGCATTAGGGCGCGCGCGCGGTCATTGACCCTCTCTTAAAGGGCCAGTGTCCTCCAACAGGATATTGAAGGATCAGGTACTGGGTATATAGGGGGATCCTTTCCAAGTGGGCGGGGCCTGTTCTTCGTGTTTTCTAAGCTAGGAGTCAGGTCTCCTTGTGTCTTGTGATATACTCACCTATCTCTCTCGTAGAGCCGCTCCTGCCTCGCCAACCAGTCCTGACGATACCCGAACCCCGAACGGTGATGGTCTGCCATCCCGTCAGTTCCTACCATCTCCGATCCCTGTGGTGACCCGCCTTCTCGCTCCATTGGTTCCGGACTCTGCCTGACGTCATCTCGGCCTCCGAACCTGAGCTCCGTCACCCGGACTACCATCAGAGACCCCGTGGTCCCAGGGACTTCTTCACTCCACTCCTCTGAACGGACTGTCCTGCTAGTGCTCCGGCTACCGGGCACCTTGCCCTCGGTGAGGTGTTCAGCCCAGTGGATCCACCTCCTGGGTCTGCCCGTCCACCTGGCCCTAACATCTATCTATCTATCTATCTATCCCTCTATCTATCTAGCCCTCTATCTATCTATCTATCTATCTATCTATCCATCCCTTTATCCATCCATCCCTCTATTTCTCTATCCCTCTATCTATTTATCTATCTATCCATCCATCCATCTTTCTATCCATCTATCTCTCTATCTTTCCCTCTATGTATCCCTCTATCTATCTATCTATCTATCTATCTATCTATCTATCTATCTATCTATCCCTCTATCTATCTATCTATCTATCTATCTATCTATCCATCCCTCTATCTATCTATCCCTCTATCTATCTATCTATCTATCTATCTATCCATCCCTCTATCTATCACACCAAAACATTGTTCATGTAAGAAAACAAAGTCTGCATATGACCTATAGACTTCTATGGGAGAGTACTGTGAGTATGATCTGTGCTAGGTGCAGAAATCAATGCACAGTACCGCAAAAGAAGCTGAGTCATTGATTGTCAGCGGTGTGACCCTGTATTATCTGACTGCACATTTATAACATTACGTTCTATTGAAATCTGACCCACTGGTCAAAATGAGGAGACGTTCCCCAGTGTCCGTGGCAGGGTCAGGCCTGCTGTGAGACTTAGTGGTTGCAATAGTTGAGAATTTCATTTTAATTTATTTTCTGCTAAAACATCCCCTTTAATACATGCATGTTTAAAGTAAAGACTAACAATAAATCAATCGGCTACAATATACTATCCTGCACATAAATAATATATAAATAAAAAAATACATATTCATAAATAACACATGACATCGGCTACAATCAATCTTCTACAATGTAATAAACTGCACATAAATAATATAGACATAAATATAAACTATTTATAAATAACACATGAAATATCAGCTGCACTAAAGACAATGCATAAACTATAACAGCAGAAAGGGGTGAGATTGCTGCGGGCGAGTTTTCCCTTATGTTGCATTCTAACATTGCAGTGGCGGTGGAGGGGGCAGCCAATGTAGAGTTACCTCCCATAGAGAAGGAGATGGGGCCAATCATAAACTAGGGCCCCTGCAGACTACAGAAAAAGCACAGTATAACTACTACACCCTTATTTATATACATCGGTTTATGAGGGTCTAAAATATCCTTAGGCTATGTGCCCACGCTGCGGAAAATGCGCGGATTTTTCTGCGGATTTCTCGCGGAAAAGCCGCGGATTTCCCGAAAATCTGCAGCAGTGGCACTTCCCAGCCATTTCTATGGCTTTTTGGAAATGCTGTGCCCATGCTGCGGATTTTTCCGCGGCGGATTTGGTGCGGATTTTGATCCGGAAAAATCTGCAACATGTCAATTATTGTTGCAGATTTTGATCCGGATTTTGGCTTCAGAATTGGGAAAAAAAAAAAATCCGCACCAAAATCCGCGGCAATTCCGCGGTAAATCCGCGGCAAATCCGCACCTTTGAAAAGGTGCGGATTTTGCGGGAAAGCCGCGGATTTTCATGCAGAAAAATCCGCAGCAACATTCTACCGTGGACACATAGCCTAAAAGGGAACCTGTCAGCAGATTTGGTGACTATAAGCTGCGGCCACCACCACTGGGCTTTTATATACAGCATTCTAGAATACTGTATATTAGAGCCCAGGCCAATGTGTATAACGAAAAAAATCACTTTATAATACTCACCTAAGGGCGGAGTCACACGCTACGATATATAGGGCGATCGCACGAGCGATCGTACCCGCCACCGTCGGTTGTGCGTCACGGGCAATTTGTTGCCCGTGGCGCACAAAGTCGTTAACCCCCGTCACACGTACTTACCTCCCTAACGACGTCGCTGTGGGCGGCGAACATCCTCTTTCTGAAGGGGGTGGGACGTTCGGCGTCACAGCAACGTCACACAGCGGCCGCCCAATAGAAGCGGAGGGGCGGAGATGAGCGGGACGTAACATCCCGCCCACCTCCTTCTTTCCGCATTGCCGGCGGGATGCAGGTAAGCTGTGTTCGTCATTCCCGGGGTGTCAGATGGAGCGATGTGTGCTTCCTCGGGAACGACGAACAACCGGCGCGCAGAAGGAGGAACGACTTTATAAAAATGAACGACGTGTCAACGAGCAACGATAAGTTGAGTATTTTTGCTCGTTCACAGTCGTTCGTAGCTGTCACACGGTACGATATGTCTAACGATGCCGGATGTGCGTCACGGAATTCGTGACCCCAACGGCATATCGCCCGATATATCGTAGCGTGTGACACCGCCCTAAGGGGTGGTCTGGTGCAGAATGTCGGATGGGTGTCTCTGTTCTCCAGTACCGGCACCTCCTCTTTCGGCCATCTTTGTCCACCTTCTTCTGAAGCCGGGGTGCATGACGCGTCCTATGTTATCCACACTAGCCGGCATCGCGGTCCTGTGCAGGCGCATTTTGATCTGCTCTGAGCAGGGAAGATCAAAGTATTGTACTGCGCATGAGTTGGTCCTCAATGCCGGCCTGTGTGCACGACGTAGGACGCATCATGCACCCAAGCTTCAGAAGGAGGACAAAAATGGCTGAAAGAGGAAGCACCAGACACCCAACCGACCAGTCTACACCGGACCGCCCCTTGGGTAAGTATTATGAAGTGATTTTTAAGTTGTACACAGCGGCCTGGGCTCTTATATACAGTAAGTTAGAATGCTGTATATAAAAGCCCAGTGGTGGTGGCCGCAGCTTATAGTCACCAAATCTTGGGAGAGGTTCCTTTTAATAAATAAATGACACTAAGGGTATGTGTGCACGTTGCTTTTTACCTGCTTTTTTGCTGCTTTTTCTTCTGCGCTGTTTAATGCCAAAATTGATGTGTTCTTCTATTCAAGCAAAGTCTATGGGAATTTGGGTTTCTTGTTCACACTATGTTGTTCAAAATGCTGCCTTTTTGTGGCAGAACTTTGGTCAAAAACTCAGCTTTGCAGTGCAAAACCCAAATGGCAAAAACAATTGACATGTTGCTTCTTTGAAAAGCTGAGTTTTTGACCAAAGTTCTGCCTCAAAAAGGCAGCATTTTGAACAACATAGTGTGAACAAGAAACCCAAATTCCCATAGACTTTGCTTGAATAGAAGAACACATCCATTTTGGCATTAAACAGCGCAGAAGAAAAAGCAGCAAAAAAGCAGGTAAAAAGCAACGTGCGCACATACCCTTATGCAGGATGTTTAGGCTTAAACCTGAGTCAGCTTCCTGATCTCCTCTGGATCTCAGGGGCGGACATACCTGGGTCGGCTTAGGCCACATGCGCACACTGCCTTTTTGCCACGTTTTTGGGTGCGGTTTGTGGCACACAACTGCATGCATTTCCTTCAGCAGCAAAAGCTATGAGATTTCAGTTTTGCTGTGGACATGTTGCTTTTTTATGGCTGCAGTTTTGTGGTGACCACAGCTGCAGCATGTCAATGCTTTTTACGTTTTTCCCTGCATTTTTCACCCATTGAGTTCAATGAGGTGATTAAAATGCAAAAAAAACCACTGTCAAAAACGCATAAAAAACGCATGGAAAATGCATGCGTTTTTAGATGCATTTTGGACCACAAGGTGCAGTTTTATGGTGAACACAAAACAGCAGCGTGTGGACATTTCCTTATTGCTCTGTCTCAGTATCTCAGGGGAGGACATACCTGGGTCAGGTTATTGCTCTGGCTCTGTATCTCAGGGGCGGACATACCTGGGTCAGGTTATTGCTCTGCCTCTGTATCTCAGGGGCGGACATACCTGGGTCAGGTTATTGCTCTGCCTCTGTATCTCAGGGGCGGACATACCTGGGTCAGGTTATTGCTCTGGCTCTGTATCTCAGGGGTGGACATACCTGGGTCAGGTTATTGCTCTGGCTCTGTATCTCAGGGGTGGACATACCTGGGTCAGGTTATTGCTCTGCCTCTGTATCTCAGGGGCGGACATACCTGGGTCAGGTTATTGCTCTGGCTCTGTATCTCAGGGGCGGACATACCTGGGTCAGGTTATTGCTCTGGCTCTGTATCTCAGGGGTGGACATACCTGGGTCAGGTTATTGCTCTGGCTCTGTATCTCAGGGGCGGACATACCTGGGTCAGGTTATTGCTCTGGCTCTGTATCTCAGGGGCGGACATACCTGGGTCAGGTTATTGCTCTGCCTCTGTATCTCAGGGGAGGACATACCTGGGTCAGGTTATTGCTCTGCCTCTGTATCTCAGGGGAGGACATACCTGGGTTAGGTTATTGCGCTGGCTCTGTATCTCAGGGGAGGACATACCTGGGTCAGGTTATTGCTCTGGCTCTGTATCTCAGGGGCGGACATACCTGGGTCAGGTTATTGCTCTGGCTCTGTATCTCAGGGGAGGACATACCTGGGTCAGGTTATTGCTCTGGCTCTGTATCTCAGGGGCGGACATACCTAGGTCAGGTTATTACTCGGGCTTAGTATCTCAGGAGTAGACATACTTGGGTCAGCTTATTGCTCTGGCTCAGTATCTCAGGGGTGGACATACATGGGTCAGGTTATTGCTCTGCCTCTGTATCTCAGGGGCGGACATACTTTGGTCAGGTTATTGCTCTGGCTCAGTATCTCAGGGGAGGACATACCTGGGTCAGCTTATTGCTCTGGCTCTGTATCTCAGGGGTGGACATACCTGGGTCAGGTTATTGCTCTGGCTCTGTATCTCAGGGGCGGACATACTTTGGTCAGGTTATTGCTCTGGCTCAGTATCTCAGGGGAGGACATACCTAGGTCAGGTTATTGCTCTGGCTCAGTATCTCAGGGGAGGACATACTTTGGTCAGGTTATTGCTCTGGCTCAGTATCTCAGGGGAGGACATACCTAGGTCAGGTTATTGCTCTGGCTCAGTATCTCAGGGGAGGACATACCTGAGTCAGCTTATTGCTCTGGCTCTGTATCTCAGGGGAGGACATACCTAGGTCAGGTTATTGCTCTGGCTCAGTATCTCAGGGGAGGACATACCTGGGTCAGCTTATTGCTCTGGCTCTGTATCTCAGGGGAGGACATACCTAGGTCAGGTTATTGCTCTGGCTCAGTATCTCAGGGGCGGACAAACCTGGGTCAGGTTATTGCTCTGGCTCAGTATCTCAGGGGAGGACATACCTGAGTCAGCTTATTGCTCTGGCTCTGTATCTCAGGGGCGGACATACCTGGGTCAGGTTATTGCTCTGCCTCTGTATCTCAGGGGAGGACATACCTGGGTCAGGTTATTGCTCTGCCTCTGTATCTCAGGGGAGGACATACCTGAGTCAGCTTATTGTTCTGGCTCAGTATCTCAGGAGAGGACATACCTGGGTCAGGTTATTGCTCTGCCTCTGTATCTCAGGGGAGGACATACCTGAGTCAGCTTATTGCTCTGGCTCTGTATCTCAGGGAGGACATACCTGGGTCAGGTTATTGCTTTGGCTCTGTATCTCAGGGCCGGACATACCTGGGTCAGGTTATTGCTCTGCCTCTGTATCTCAGGGGCGGACATACCTGGGTCAGGTTATTGCTCTGTCTCAGTATCTCAGGGGTGGACATACCTGGGTCAGGTTATTGCTCTGGCTTTGTATCTCAGGGGCGGACATACCTGGGTCAGCTTATTGCTCTGCCTCTGTATCTCAGGGGTGGACATATCTGGGTCAGGTTATTGCTCTGGCTCTGTATCTCAGGGGTGGACATACCTGGGTCAAGTTATTGCTCTGGCTCTGTATCTCAGGGGTGGACATATCTGGGTCAGGTTATTGCTCTGGCTCTGTATCTTAGGGGTGGACATACCTGGGTCAAGTTATTGCTCTGGCTCTGTATCTCAGGGGTGGACATACCTGAGTCAAGTTATTGCTCTGGCTCTGTATCTCAGGGGTGGACATACTTGGGTCATGTTATTGCTCTGGCTCTGTATCTCAGGGGTGGACATACCTGGGTCAAGTTATTGCTCTGGCTCTGTATCTCAGGGGTGGACATATCTGGGTCAGGTTATTGCTCTGGCTCTGTATCTCAGGGGAGGACATACCTGGGTCAGGTTATTGCTCTGGCTCTGTATCTTAGGGGTGGACATACCTGGGTCAAGTTATTGCTCTGGCTCTGTATCTCAGGGGTGGACATATCTGGGTCAGGTTATTGCTCTGGCTCTGTATCTCAAGGGTGGACATACCTGGGTCAGGTTATTGCTCTGGCTCTGTATCTCAGGGGCGGACATACCTGGGTCAGGTCATTGCTCTGCCTCTGTATCTCAGGGGCGGACATACCTGGGTCAGGTTATTGCTCTGCCTCTGTATCTCAGGGCAGGACATACCTGGGTCATGTTATTGCTCTGTCTCTGTATCTCATGGGTGGACATACCTGGGTCAGGTTATTGCTCTGCCTCTGTATCTCATGGGTGGAGATACTTGGGTCAGGTTTTCGCTGGCTCTCTATCTCAGGGGCGGACATACCTGGGTCAGCTTATTACTCTGTCTCTCTATGTCACGGGTGGACATACCTAGGTCAGGTTATTATTTTGGCTCGGTATCTCAGGGGTAGAGATACTTGGGTCCGGTTTGCTCTGGCTCTGTATCTCAGGGGAGGACATACTTGGGTCAGCTTATTGCTCTGCATCTGTATCTCAGGGGCGGACAGATCTGGGTACGATGCCATCTGTTATCTTAAAAGTGGTTTCCTCCGATTAATTAGGCTGCATGCAAGGGTATGAACTAATAAATTTCATAGCTCAGAATTACTGGTGGATTGTTAGAGCGAAATAATTAAGTGCTTTATGGTGGAGCTGTGGGATAAGTAATGGCTCTAATACGGTTCTCCCACAAGGGCCCTTCACTGTCTGGTCTGCCCCTACTATAGCTATCTACCCTGGGCAAGGCATGATGGTTTGTGGGATATCTTTTATTCCCAGCACTTATTCACTTGTCCACTATTATATAAATTGTAATTAAGGTCACATTTTAATCAACTGAATGGAAACAGTTTATAATTGCATCAAACTAGCTGTAAATGTTCCTGATTAACCCCAGTGCATGGCCTGGAGGAGCGGCTTTGAAGTGCAATACTCAGTACAGCAAGGCTAATGAAAAACTCTTGGATGGCGGAGTACTCTGTAATTAAATTGCAATGAGTTTCAGAACATGCACTCAAGTTATAGTCAGGAGACTTTATTAGAGGATGTGTCAGTAGGGTGAGAGCAATGATTGCTAAATATATAGTGGCAGGTTAGATGCCCCCACCCTGTTACATGGCACCACCCCATGGATTAAAGTGAAGAGATCTTACCCAGCTTGCCATCAATGACAGTGAGGGCGATCTGATCCATTAACACCAATGTGAAGT
The DNA here is from genome assembly GCF_048569485.1 of Anomaloglossus baeobatrachus. Taxonomy (NCBI): domain Eukaryota; kingdom Metazoa; phylum Chordata; class Amphibia; order Anura; family Aromobatidae; genus Anomaloglossus; species Anomaloglossus baeobatrachus. Next base: position 144,629,114 of record NC_134363.1, on the reverse strand, counting down.
CCAGCTCCTGTTGTTTGCAGCGCTGCTCCAGTGCTTCCAGGATGTGCATCTGAGGATAGTCCTGCAGGATATTCCTGTCTGTCAGGAGCCACAGCTGAGAGCACATGGTGAAGGCAGCCAAAGACAAAAAAAAGCAAGAATGTGTGCAGAGAATAGAGCCAAGCAAGGTCAGCACTGCCTTCCTCCAAGAGCAGGGCCTGTGTGCAGCAAGCAGCTAAGTGCAGGCATAAGAGGAGCAGCCATGCACCAGCTATCCTCCAGGAGAGAGGGCTGTGGGAGCCTCTGCCACACTTCACCATGCAAGATGCAGTGGGCAAACCCCTTGATGCAATCAATATGGGCGGACCCTGCACAGATCCATGGCAGAGCCCACTCTGCACACTTTGCTTGCCTGCTTTGGTTTGCTTGCCCTTTTTATGTGTCACTCTGCTTGTTTGCACTTCACGGATCACGTCCCCACGGTAAAGAGCAGCAGGATCACCGGGCGCCGGATCCAGTTACCTGCAGCTCTCCCGAGGAATCCCAGGAAAAGGCTCCACGGCCGGTGCTGAAGGCGCTGACCAATCAGGTGGCGGCGTTTGGTCTTGAGACTGGAGCTCTGACCAATCAGAGCGCTCGGATGAGAGTGACTGCTCGCTGGGTAGCAGGAGTGACCCCTTGTATGCTGGAGAGTATTGGGGCAGGGTGCTGCGCCCGCAATGCGCCGTGTCCTGCTGGAGCTGATGGATTGCACTTTCCACAATACCTGGCCTTTCTATTTGTTGCAGAGCGTGCAAGCACAGGTTGTGGGCCCCGTGCATGGACAGGTTGTGGGCCCCGTGCAAGGACAGGTTGTGGGCCCCGTGCAAGGACAGGTTGTGGGCCCCGTGCAAGCACAGGTTGTGGGCCCCGTGCATGGACAGGTTGTGGGCCCCGTGCATGGACAGGTTGTGGGCCCCGTGCATGGACAGGTTGTGGGCCCCGTGCAAGGACAGGTTGTGGGCCCCGTGCAAGGACAGGTTGTGGGCCCCGTGCATGGACAGGTTGTGGGCCCCGTGCAAGGACAGGTTGTGGGCCCCGTGCAAGGACAGGTTGTGGGCCCCGTGCAAGCACAGGTTGTGGGCCCCGTGCATGGACAGGTTGTGGGCCCCGTGCATGGACAGGTTGTGGGCCCCGTGCAAGGACAGGTTGTGGGCCCCGTGCAAGGACAGGTTGTGGGCCCCGTGCAAGGACAGGTTGTGGGCCCCGTGCATGGACAGGTTGTGGGCCCCGTGCAAGGACAGGTTGTGGGCCCCGTGCATGGACAGGTTGTGGGCCCCGTGCAAGGACAGGTTGTGGGCCCCGTGCAAGCACAGGTTGTGGGCCCCGTGCAAGGACAGGTTGTGGGCCCCGTGCAAGCACAGGTTGTGGGCCCCGTGCATGGACAGGTTGTGGGCCCCGTGCAAGCACAGGTTGTGGGCCCCGTGCATGGACAGGTTGTGGGCCCCGTGCAAGCACAGGTTGTGGGCCCCGTGCATGGACAGGTTGTGGGCCCCGTGCAAGGACAGGTTGTGGGCCCCGTGCAAGGACAGGTTGTGGGCCCCGTGCATGGACAGGTTGTGGGCCCCGTGCAAGGACAGGTTGTGGGCCCCGTGCATGGACAGGTTGTGGGCCCCGTGCAAGGACAGGTTGTGGGCCCCGTGCATGGACAGGTTGTGGGCCCCGTGCATGGACAGGTTGTGGTCCCCGTGAATGGACAGGTTGTGGGCCCCGTGCAAGGACAGTTTGTGGGCCCCGTGCATGGACAGGTTGTGGGCCCCGTGCATGGACAGGTTGTGGGCCCCGTGCAAGGACTGGTTGTGGGCCCCGTGCATGGACAGGTTGTGGGCCCCGTGCAAGCACAGGTTGTGGGCCCCGTGCAAGGACAGGTTGTGGGCCCCGTGCAAGGACAGTTTGTGGGCCCCGTGCATGGACAGGTTGTGGGCCCCATGCAAGGACAGGTTGTGGGCACCGTGCAAGGACAGGTTGTGGGCCCCGTGCAAGGACAGGTTGTGGGCCCCGTGCATGGACAGGTTGTGGGCCCCGTGAATGGACAGGTTGTGGGCCCCGTGCATGGACAGGTTGTGGGCCCCGTGCAAGGACAGGTTGTGGACCCCGTGAATGGACAGGTTGTGGGCCCCGTGCATGGACAGGTTGTGGGCCCCGTGTATGGACAGGTTGTGGGCTCCGTGTATGGACAGGTTGTGGGCCCCGTGTATGGACAGGTTGTGGGCTCCGTGTATGGACAGGTTGTGGGCCCCGTGCAAGGACAGATTGTGGGCCCCGTGCAAGGACAGTTTGTGGGCCCCGTGCAAGGACAGTTTGTGGGCCCCGTGCAAGGACAGGTTGTGGGCCCCGTGCAAGGACAGGTTGTGGGCCCCGTGCAAGGACAGGTTGTGGGCCCCGTGCAAGGACAGGTTGTGGGCCCCGTGCAAGGACAGGTTGTGGGCCCCGTGCAATGACAGGTTGTGGGCCCCGTGCAAGGACAGGTTGTGGGCCCCGTGCAAGGACAGTTTGTGGGCCCCGTGCATGGACAGGTTGTGGGCCCCATGCAAGGACAGGTTGTGGGCACCGTGCAAGGACAGGTTGTGGGCCCCGTGCATGGACAGGTTGTGGGCCCCGTGAATGGACAGGTTGTGGGCCCCGTGCATGGACAGGTTGTGGGCCCCGTGCAAGGACAGGTTGTGGACCCCGTGAATGGACAGGTTGTGGGCCCCGTGCATGGACAGGTTGTGGGCCCCGTGTATGGACAGGTTGTGGGCTCCGTGTATGGACAGGTTGTGGGCCCCGTGTATGGACAGGTTGTGGGCTCCGTGTATGGACAGGTTGTGGGCCCCGTGCAAGGACAGATTGTGGGCCCCGTGCAAGGACAGTTTGTGGGCCCCGTGCAAGGACAGGTTGTGGGCCCCGTGCAAGGACAGGTTGTGGGCCCCGTGCAAGGACAGGTTGTGGGCCCCGTGCAAGGACAGGTTGTGGGCCCCGTGCAAGGACAGGTTGTGGACCCCGTGCAAGGACAGGTTGTGGACCCGTTCTTTCCATTTTCCAAGAGAGAGAGAATTGCACATACATTGCTTGCACAAGTTTTATTGAAAAATAATGACAAATTCTGTTCTATCGACTCCATTGTTGTGTCTCACCATCCTGGAGGTCACTTCTGCTCCTGGGAGCGTCTCTTGTCCTTATTCCAAGACTTTTTAATGATTCTAACTTATTATTCTCTCTCTTCAGAGATTCTCATCCATGGTAGAAAACTGCACTGCTGAAACCTGCAATACCCACAACATCATAAAACTCTGGCATATTAGCCATCCATATGTCATAGCTGGGTCTTTCAACTTCATGGCAGTCCTGTGACGTGGACTCATAAGGCAGAGTGCCAGGTGAACATTGTTATCACTGGGCACTGAGTCTGTTTAATATCGGCAGCAGGTGGCTCAGTGGTTATTAGCACTGTTGCTTTGGAGTCTTGGGTTGAAATTCCACTGAAGACACAATCTCCAAGTAGTTTGTATGTTCTCCATGTGTTTGTATGGGTTTCCTCTGCTTTCCCACACTCCAAAGACCATACTGGTAGAGAATTTAGATTGAGAGCTCCATTAGGGACAGTGATGATCACATCTGTAAAGCGCTGTGAAATTAATAGCGCTATATAGTGATGAGCAAGCACTACCATGCTTGGGTACTCGGTACTCATTAAGAGCAGTTAATGCTCAGATGGGTGCAACTTGAATACCCTTATATAACGGAAGTCAATGGAGTACCAGCTTTTTGCCACCTAATCTGAGTGCAACATAATGTATAGACCGAGATCCTGATTCCAGTGATGTGTCACTTACTGAGCTGCTTAGTGTAGTTTTGATAAAATCTGTTTAATCAGCAGGAGATTATCATTACAGGACTACTTAGCGTGCTGCAGGTAGTCCAGCATATTCATGAGCTCTGTATAAGGCTATGTCCACACACTGCGTTTTTTTGATGCTGCATTTTTGTGCGTTTTTTTGCGACAAAAATCGCACCCGCGGAAAAACCCGCGGCAAAAAACGCATGCGTTTTTACCGCGTTTTGGTGCGTTTTTTGCCACGTTTTGCTGCGTTTTTGCTCACTGTGTTTTTATGCGTTTTTTATCAGTGAACAATGCCATTAAAGATTGTTGAAAAAAAAAGAAAAAAGGTCTGATGTCATTTCCTTCAATATGTTCTTCATTCTCCACTAGTGTATGCAGGAGAGCAGACAGCTGCAGAACTACAAGGCTCAGCATGCTCCATCCAGGACTGTATGCTGCAGGGAGAGGCAGGGGAGCAGAACTACAAGGCTCAGCATACTCCATCCACTAGTGGATGCAGGAGAGCAGACAGCAGCTGCAGAACTACAAGGCTCAGCATACTCCATCCAATAGTGTATGCAGGAGAGCAGACAGCAGCTGTCGAAAGACAAGGCTCAGCATCCTCCATCCAGGACTGTATGCAGGATTTCTTTGCCCCCCCCCAACAAAATGACGTGTGCTTCGCCATATTTTTGTATGCTAGCCGGGTACAGCAGGCAGGTACGGGCTGCCCCCAGCTGCCTATTTGTACCCGGCTGGAAACCTAAAATATAGGGAAGCCCTTTTTTTTAATTATTTCATGAAATAATTAAAAAAAAATGACGTGGGCTTCGCCCAATTTTTGTGTCCAGCCAAGTACAACTAGGCAGCTGGGGATTGGAATCCACAGCTCAGGGTGCCCAAGCTTTCTGGGCACCCCTGCTGCGAATTGCACTCCGCAGCCGCCCCAGAAAATTGCGCTTTCATATAAGCGCCATCTTCTGGCGCTGTATCCAACTCTTCCAGCTGCCCTGGTGACGGGTGGCTCGCTGGGTAATAATCGGGTTAGGGCTAGCTGTATATTATAAACTGACCCTAAGCCAAAATTCATGGTGTCATGCCAATATTAGACATGGCCACCATGAATTTCTAGTAAAGATAAAAAAAAACACAACATACAGAAAAATATTTTTATTAGAAATAAAACACAACACAATTAGTGACTCCATCTTTATTGAAATAAAGAACCCCCCTCCTTCGCAGTAATCCTGGGTCAAGGGTCCCGCGCCGTCCAATCCGGATTTAATATCATCTGATCGGTTTGCTGGAAGGCAAAGCAATCAGATGATGTGCTAGGTTAAAGGGCCTGAATCACATGAGACATCAGCTGATTGTTTAAAAGCCGTTCATACAATCAGCTGATGCATCGGAGCAAAAAAAACCTAAAAACTACACACTTCTGTGCAGCCTTGGACTGGCTACGGGAGGAAACTCCAGTAATGCCAGGCCTGGAGTCAGGTACCTGCACTGCACTCCGGAGCTCTCACCTGAGCTCCAGAGAGCAGCCGAGACTGTACAGCGAGCGCCGAGTGACTGATTCCCCGACACTTGCGGTGCAATTCATGACAGCTGCAGACATCCCGGGCTAATCTCCGGTGCTCTCAACTGAACTCCGGAGATCACCCCAGCCTGTCTACAGCTGTCATGAACTGACTGCAAGTTCCGGGGAATCAGTCACTCAGCGCTTGCTGTACAGTCTAGGCTGATGCATCGGTGCAAACCCCCCCAAAAAAAACACTACACACGGAGCTGCCGGTAATCAGCTGATGAAGTCTCCTGATGGCATCAGCTGATCGGCCGGCTGTAAAAAGCCAGCGTCACCGCGAGACTAACGATCAGCTAATTCGTCAGGTGACCGCATCAGGTGATGCACCGCCAGGTCCTGCAGCCATCGGACGTGCCCGGGAGTCTGCACACAGCCGGAGCGGGGGTGTTGGCACCGGGAAGAGGAGCTGGGAGCGGACATGGCATCGGGAGTCTGCTGACAGGTGAGTATGACATTTTTCTACTGTTCACTTTTGATTTAGCAGCCGCTTCCATCTCCCGCCCATACATGGCGCCGCACGGGAGCTGACATGGCACAGGGCGGGAAATAGAAGCAGCGGTGGCGGTACCGGGAGGATTCACGCTTCTGTGTTTACTGACAGAAGGAATCCTCTTCCTGTACATGTCACTATAGTACCCACCCCTTGCGTTTTTAGCTGCATTTTTAGTCATAAAAACGCACTAAAATGCAGCTATATTTGCAATTTGCGTTTCTCATTGCGTTTTTCAACATCCCATTGCAGTCAATGGATGAAAAACGCGGTGAAAAACGCGGAAATAATTGACATGCTGCGTTTTTTTGGGCACCACAAAAACGCAACTAAAAAAAACGCTGTGTGCAGACAGCAAAAATGAAAACTCATAGACTTTGCTGGGGAAGCAAAGTCATGCAGTTTTCTGAGCAAAAACGCACCCGAAAAACGTGCAAAAACGCCGCGAAAAACGCACTGTGTGAACTTACCCTTACTGCTAGATCTGCAGCAGAGGATACATTGATTTTATCAAAATGACAGCAAACAGCTCAGTAACTGACACATCACTGGAATCAGGGTCTCTGTCTCTACATTATGCTGCTCTCAGATGGGGGAGCAAAAACATTTTGATAGAATCTCTTTAATGCTCGGATTATTGCGACTCGAGCACCCGAGTATAATGGGAGTCAATAGGGAATACAAACATTTTTCCAGGAAATGTTCCGGAAAAATGCTCGAGTCTCCCATTGACTTCCATTATACTCGGGTGCTCGAGTCACGCCCATCTGAGCATCCAACTGCTCTTAACCAGGGCTGTGGAGTCGGTAAGCGAAACCTCCGACTCCAACTCCTCACTTTCCCTGACTCTGAGTCCGACATACATGACTCATGTTTGTGATATATTTGCTATAGTAAAATGGTAAACATCATGCTTTTAATCATTATTATGATACAATAATCAGGCTGTTTAGATAGAACATAAAATGTCTTTATTGGATTACAAGTTTAGAACACAAAAAACTTTAATAAACTGTAAATACTTTAATAAACTGTTGGGTCCCCGTAGCGTGGAGCGTTTGGGGCCCAACTGTCCCTTTGCGGTAGCAGTCTCCTCCGTACAGCGGGCAATGTGGACCCTGTGGGGCCGGTCTGTATCCTGGATCCCTGATCCTTGCTTTACTGCTGGTGCCCCCAGATTTGTGGGTCAGTGAGGTCCGTGTAGGTCCCCTCACTGTGCAGGTATTTCCCAGACCGTATGAAACTGCCGTCTGACCTAGGGCCATGTGCCCCGTGCGTGCTCTGGTCCCAGTGGTACTCGGGTGTACCCGCCCTGGCGACCACTCTCCTGTGCCCCCGGGTCACCGTTACACAACCCAGCTCTCAGGCACCTCTTTCCACTTTGACTTCCTACTCAGACTCTGCCTGCTGTCCCATCCCACCAAGCTGTCTAGTTCCCTGGTCTGGCTCCGCCCTCTAGGTGGCCATCCCCTTGTGTAACTAGGCAGAGCCCCCTGGAGTGGAGTGGTACCTAGGATTTTGGTGCGTGTGTGGGTGTTTCTGGCAGTGGTGTTGCAGGTCCCAGGGGGTAGGTCCTGCATCCCCGTGAGGGCATTTGATTGTTTTTTTTCTCTTTTTGGTTCTATCCCTGTGAGGATGCAGTTCCCTGTAGTGCCCTGAGTTTCTCAGGGGCACTACAGTAGAACAGCCTCGCTACACTACCTTGTGTTGGTGGCAAAGCGGTAACCACATGGGCAACATCTCTAACAATTTCAGGGTATAAATGAATTGCCTCATGCACAGCCAGTTTTGATGAACGACTGAACTCTTCTACTTCTTGGAGAACAAGTGAAAAATTTTGCAGGAATAAGGTCAATCTGTTTGCTATGGGAGTGGAATCATTTTCCATGTGGCAACGCTTTGTCTGCTCCTTGTTGTCCAAATACTTTTCAAAATTAAACTCTTAATCTGATGAGGATGAAGATACGGCTGCAGTAGCACTGTCAGGATCCAAGTCCTCGTCTGATGAGGCTAAAGATATGGCAGCAGTAGCACTGCAAGGATCCAAATCCTCATCTGATGAGACTGAAGATACGGCAGCAGTAGCACTGACAGGATCCAAGTCCTCTTGCTCTTGGCTATCCTGTAGCTGCTCATCCCAACTTCTTCCTCTCTTAGAGCTTCTTTTCCTTTACTAAGCTATTGATCATCTAGCAATATACGATGACTCGGGTCCACATACACAGGTGCCAGAAGAATTTTATTTTCTAATAAGTGTATCCATTTCATTGAAGCAGCAATGCCATCTGCAATTAAACCTCCTCTTTGGGACAGGCAAGTTCTTCCACTCCTTTATGGAAATGCCAAATGTTAAATCCTCAGCTTGTAATTTTTTAGTCACGGTAAATGGGTGATGAAGCAATTCCTTCAATTCAGTCATATGTGTCTGTGTCGCCCTGGGCAAGCCAGGGGACACAGGTCACACACCACCACACCCTACATCCCAGGTAGGAACATCTAAGCTAACCAAAAATCCTTGTTGCCTTCCTCCAGAGACTGATGATTCACACCAGGGGGTGGGCCAGGCGGTTGGCTCCGCCCACCGAGGAGTTCACAGCTCTGGAGGCGGGAAGTACCAGGCAGTCTAGTCAGGGAGGAGGAAGTGGAAGGAGTGGAGGAGTAGCCCAGACAGGGCTAAAGAAAAGAGCTAAGTGAAAGTGAAGAAAGGAAAGTAGTAAAGGAGGAAAGCAAGAGTGGTGACAGAACAGAAGGAGTGTGCAAAAGCCTGAAGTAGTCCAGCTGTGTGCAGGACAGGTCAGCAAGGTCAGCAACGGCGGTGACTGTCTGGAGGGGGACCGTTTGGAAGTTCCTGGAAGGACCCCGTAGGCTGTGTGCCCGGCGGTCTGGAGCAGTGTTCCGAAGGACAGTCAGCACCAGGGCAGGGGCCTCTCGGACCCCGGCAAGGCTTGGAGTTGCCATAATTTGCCGAATCCGTCAGTGAAGGGGACGTAGATCCCCCAACAACCAAGTCCCGATTGAAGGCAACAGCCCAGCCAGTGTAAGAGAGACACCGCCACCGCCAAGGCACCAGTTTCTTACGGCCAGCGCCTGCGGGCAAAGAGTAGAGCTCCCCCGGTCCAGCTTGAAGCCGGGGAGCGGGTTACCGGTGGGGACCCATCGCAACCAACAAGTACACAAAGGTGCTAGGAAGAGGGACATCACCGTCACCTACCGGGAGAGCAAGTGCAGCCATCCGTGGGACCGTCTTACCAGCCGTTTGGTTTACCGTAAAAACTGTGTCAACGTCTCAGGCTGAGTGAGTACCACAGTGCCGCAAGGCACAGCGCTGCCCCCGCGTCCCTGCGCCCACCAGGCCCTGCACCTCCCAAGCCATCACCGGGCCCCGGGATCACCAACCCCTACCCACGGAGGGGCAACACAACACCTGGCTGCTCCGCATCACCATCCCCGGGATCCCCATATAGAGCAGCGGTGGTGAAATCACCACAACCGTGGGTGGCGTCACGGACAATAAACAATCCCCACACCCAACCAATCCCTTTCACTCACGGGCGAGGAGTGCCGCTCGAGAAACCCCCGGGATCCGGCCCACAGCTCGAGCCACCACTGAGCAGCAACCGCCGGACCCGAGCAGAAGGGGTGAGCGTAGTGTGCTGACACCCTCCTCCCCGCCCGCGACATGTCCATTGACCTTCATTTAAGGGGGCTTTACACGCAACAACATCGCTAACGAGATGTCGTTGGGGTCACGGAATTCGTGACGCACATCCGGCCTCGTTAGCAACGTCTTTGCGTGTGAAACATACGAACAACCGCTAACGATCAAAAATACCTTATTGTTGATCGTTGACACGTCGTTCTAATCCCAAATATTGTTGCTGTTGCACAGCGCAGGTTGTTCGTCGTTCCTGAGGCAGCACACATCGCTACGTGTGACACCCCTGGAACGACGAACAACACCTTACCTGCGTCCTCCGGCAACGACGAGGTGGGCGTCACTTTCTTTCGGCTGCTCGCTCAAATAACAGGGGTGGGTACGCTCGCTAGCAATATCGTAGAATGTAAAGTCCCCTTTAGTGGTACCTGAGAGTTAGCCATGTCTACAAGAAAGGGTTTCATTTCAAGCAATCGCTCAATCTATATATATAATTGCCTTATTCTGTCTGTCTGTCTGTCTGTCTGTCTGTGTTGCTCCAAAATTGTTTCCTTACGGTGACACAAAGCGGATTGGCCGCTGGCCTCACCATGGCCCCGCCCCCCCGCACGGATTGGTCGCTCGCCCTGGCTCCCCCCCACACGGATTGGCCAGCCGCTCGCACAGGCTCCGCCCCCCACACGGATTGGCCTCTCGCCCCGGCACCCTGCATGTATTGGCAACTCGGCCACGCCCCGCCCCCCTCACGCAATGCACGCTCGCTCTGGCCCCGCCCCCTGCACGCATCTCCCCAACTGACACGGAGACACGACTCCCAGGTGAGTACTGTACCCCCGGGAGCCCACACCAGCATACGGCGCCAACCCAGCCGACACAAACCCTCGCATTGTTGGGGTTTGCCGCCGTATGCTGGTGTGGGCTCCCGTGCGAGTGGGGGACGGGATGCGCTGGTAACCATGGTAGCATAGTTACCAACGCATCAAGGTCCTGCAGCGGCGGAACATCCACACGCACACACATAACAACAGACACACACACATCAGATCACACTCACTCTCACACTCACCTCACACACACATCACATCGCATCCACACACTCACAGCATCCGGCGATATCGCTTGCTTCTCGGCCGTGATACTGTGCTGCAGTGAGCTTCCAGGACCTGCCGGAGGATCACATGGCCAGAAGCATGTGGTATCTCCGGATGTTGTGAGTGTGAGCGTGTATGTGCAATATCATCAGTGTGTGTGTGTGTGAGTGTATGCGATCGGGTGTGTGTGAGTGTATGCGATCGGGTGTGTGTGAGTGTATGCGATCGGGTGTGTGTGAGTGTATGCGATCGGGTGTGTGTGAGTGTATGCGATCGGGTGTGTGTGAGTGTATGCGATCGGGTGTGTGTGAGTGTATGCGATCGGGTGGGTGTGTGTGTGTGTGTGAGTGTATGCGATCGGATCTGTGAGTGTCGGCAGAGGAGCACGGCGTGCTGGAGGAGGCTGGGAGGAGAGAGGCTGATCCTGGGGAAGGCTGGGAGGGGGACGCTGATGCTGGGGGAGGCTGATGTTGGGGGAGGCTGGGAGGGTGTAGGCTGATGCTGGGGGAGGCTGATGCTGGGGGAGGCTGGGAGGAGAGAGGCTGATGCTGGGGGAGGCTGATGCTGGGGGTGGCTGGGATGAGAGAGGCTGATGCTGGGGGAGGCTGATGCTGGGGGAGGCTGGAAGGAGAGAGGCTGATGCTGGGGGAGGCTGATGTTGGGGGAGGGTGTAGGCTGATGCTGGGGGAGGCTGATGCTGGGGGAGGCTGGGAGGAGAGAGGCTGATGCTGGGGGAGGCTGATGCTGGGGGTGGCTGGGATGAGAGAGGCTGATGCTGGGGGAGGCTGATGCTGGGGGAGGCTGGAAGGAGGAGAGAGACTGATGCTGGGGGAGGCTGATGCTGGGGGAGGCTGGGAGGGGGAGGCTGATGCTGGGGGAGGCTGATGCTGGGGGAGGCTGGGAGGAGAGAGGCTGATGCTGGGGGAGGCTGATGTTGGGGGAGGCTGGGAGGGTGTAGGCTGATGCTGGGGGAGGCTGATGCTGGGGGAGGCTGGGAGGAGAGAGGCTGATGCTGGGGGAGGCTGATGCTGGGGGTGGCTGGGATGAGAGAGGCTGATGCTGGGGGAGGCTGATGCTGGGGGAGGCTGGAAGGAGAGAGGCTGATGCTGGGGGAGGCTGATGTTGGGGGAGGCTGGGAGGGTGTAGGCTGATGCTGGGGGAGGCTGATGCTGGGGGAGGCTGGGAGGAGAGAGGCTGATGCTGGGGGAGGCTGATGCTGGGGGAGGCTGGAAGGAGAGAGGCTGATGCTGGGGGAGGCTGATACTGGGGGAGGCTGGGAGGGGAAGGCTGATGCTAGGGGAGGCTGGGAGGAGAGAGGCTGATGCTGGAGGAGGCTGGGAGGAGAGAGGCTGATGCTTGGGGAGGCTGGGAGGAGAGAGGCTGATGCTGGTGGAGGCTGGGAGGAGAGAGGCTGATGCTGGGGGAGGCTGGGAGGTGGAGGCTGATGCTGGGGGAGGCTGGAAGGAGAGAGGCTGATGCTGGGGGAGGCTGATAGCTGGGGGAGGCTGGGAGGAGAGAGGCTGATGCTGGGGGAGGCTGATGCTGGGGGTGGCTGGGATGAGAGAGGCTGATGCTGGGGGAGGCTGATGCTGGGGGAGGCTGGAAGGAGAGAGGCTGATTCTGGGGAAGGCTGATGTTGGGGGAGGCTGGGAGGGTGTAGGCTGATGCTGGGGGGAGGCTGGGAGGAGAGAGGCTGATGCTGGGGGTGGCTGGGATGAGAGAGGCTGATGCTGGGGGAGGCTGATGCTGGGGGAGGCTGGAAGGAGAGAGGCTGATGCTGGGGGAGGCTGATGTTGGGGGAGGCTGGGAGGGTGTAGGCTGATGCTGGGGGAGGCTGGGAGGAGAGAGGCTGATGCTGGGGGAGGCTGATGCTGGAGGTGGCTGGGATGAGAGAGGCTGATGCTGGGGGAGGCTGATGCTGGGGGAGGCTGGAAGGAGAGAGGCTGATGCTGGGGGAGGCTGATGCTGGGGGAGGCTGGGAGGGGGAGGCTGATGCTGGGGGAGGCTGGGAGGAGAGAGGCTGATGCTGGGGGAGGCTGGAAGGAGAGAGGCTGATGCTGGGGGAGGCTGATGCTGGGGGAGGCTGGGAGGGAAAGGCTGATGCTAGGGGAGGCTGGGAGGAGAGAGGCTGATGCTGGAGGAGGCTGGGAGGAGAGAGGCTGATGCTGTGGGAGGCTGGGAAGAGAGAGGCTGATGCTGGGGGACGCTGGGAGGCGGAGGCTGATGCTGGGGGAGGCGGAGGCTGATGCTGGGGGAGGCTGATGCTGGGGGAGGCTGGAAAGAGAGAGGCTGATGCTGGGGGAGGCTGATGCTGGGGGAGGCTGGGAGGGGGAGGCTGATGCTGGGGGAGGCTGGGAGGAGAGAGGCTGATGCTGGGGGAGGCTGATGCTGGGGGAGGCTGGAAGGAGAGAGGCTGATGCTGGGGGAGGCTGGAAGGAGAGAGGCTGATGCTGGGGGAGGCTGATGCTGAGGGAGGCTGGGAGGTGGAGGCTGATGCTGGGGAAGGCTGGGAGGAGAGAGGCTGATGCTGGGGGAGGCTGATGCTGGGGGAGGCTGGAAGGAGAGAGGCTGATGCTGGGGGAGGCTGGGAGGGGGAGGCTGGGAGGAGAGAGGCTGATGCTGGGGGAGGCTGGGAGGAGGGAGGCTGGGAGGGGGGAGGCTGAGAGAAGAGAGGCTGATGCTGGGGGAGGCTGAGGCTGGGAGGAGAGAGGCTGATGCTGGGGACAGAGAGGCTGATGCTGGGAGGAGAGAGGCTGATGCTGGGAGGAGAGAGGCTGATGCTGGGAGGAGAAAGGCTGATGCTGGGGGCAGAGAGGCTGATGCTGGTGCAGCATGGGGGATGGAGCACGATGGGGGGTGCGCAGTATGGGGGATGGAGCACGTTTGGGAGTGCGCAGCATGGCGGATGGAGCACGTTTGGGACTGCGCAGCATGGCGGATGGAGCACGTTTGGGAGTGCGCAGCATGGCGGATGGAGCATGTTTGGGAGTGCGCAGCATGGCGGATGGAGCACATTTGGGAGTGCGCAGCATGGCGGATGGAGCACGTTTGGGAGTGCGCAGCATGGCGGATGGACCAAGTTTGGGAGTGTGCAGCATGGCGGATGGAGCACGTTTGGGAGTGCGCAGCATGGCGGATGGAGCACGTTTGGGAGTGCGCAGCATGGCGCATGGAGCACGTTTGGGAGTGCGCAGCATGGCGGATGGAGCACGATGGGGGGTGCGCAGCATGGGGGATGGAGCACGATGGGAGGTGCACACCTCCCCCCAACACACACACACACACAACACACCACACACACACTGGGAACCACAAACACCGCCCTACACAGACACCCACACACACAGACAACGCTGCACACACACAACACCCAACACACAAACACTGCGGCATACATAAATATACGCACATACCACGCAACACACACACATTGCACAAAACATACCTCCCCCCAAAACACACCACACCCACACAATCCGCGCAACACACACACACAACGCTACAGACACACAGCGCTCCACAAACAACGCAACACACGCAACACACATACAACACCGCTCTCACCCCCCGCCACACCCAGACAACACCCAGAACATGTACAGCGCCCTACACAAACACTTGGTAACTACACACAACAACATCTATATATATATATATATAACAAAAATCATACATTAACTACACAATACGTAAATTCTAGAATACCCGATGCGTAGAATCGGGCCACCTTCTAGTCATTACATAAGTGCGGAAGTGCAGCACAGATTCATCTCAACTAAAAGCCTAGACTTGTTGATTAGGAATAGAACAGACATTTTAGGACATTTCATAACTTTTCCAAATTCTTATGAAAAAATAGTCATACTCCCTTGAACCACTGTACCCAATTTATTATATATTTTAGGATTCTGAGTCAGTCCATTTTATACCGACTCCGAATCCACCAAAATAGACACCGACTCCACAAGTCCGACTCCACCGCCCTGCTCTTAAAGAGTACCAAGCACCCGATCATGGGAGTGCTCACTCTTCATTTGGAAAAATGCTGTTGTCCCCCAGTGACTTCCATTATACTTGGGTGCATGAGGCTCATCTGCGCATCCAACTGCTCTTAACAAGTACCAAGCATCCAAGCATGGTAGTGCCCGCTCATCACTAGTAACGAGTACCGAGCACCTGAGCATGGTAGTGCCCGCTCATCACTAGTAACGAGTACCGAGCACCTGAGCATGGTAGTGCCCGCTCATCACTAGTTACGAGTACTGAGCACCCGAGCATGGTAGTGCCCGCTCATCACTAGTTACAAGTACAGAGCACCCGAGCATGGTAGTGCCCGCTCATCACTAGTTACGAGTACTGAGCACCCGAGCATGGTAGTGCCCGCTCATCACTAGTTACGAGTACTGAGCACCCGAGCATGGTAGTGCCCGCTCATCACTAGTAACGAGTACCGAGCACCTGAGCATGGTAGTGCCCGCTCATCACTAGTAACGAGTACCGAGCACCTGAGCATGGTAGTGCCCGCTCATCACTAGTAACGAGTACCGAGCACCTGAGCATGGTAGTGCCCGCTCATCACTAGTTCTATATAAGTTAGTAAAATTAAATAAAATAACTATTGAGGTGAAATGGACCCATGCATCCACTGCTTTTGAGACCTAAAACAATCAATTCCTGGTGCAGCACTGTATTCAATAGTAGATGAAGCTGCTGGTAGATAGCTGACCACAAAGAGACCACGGTTTTAACTACCGTGTTTCCTATAAGTAACCACTAGAGGGTGACCAATACAAAATGTATATTACATACACTTGCCCGAAAAGTTATTAGTATATTTGTTTTGTAGGTGGGATATGTAGCAGAAACAATGTTCAAGGGGATGTAATGGCACATAAATAAATAATGCCTGTTGCCCCTGTAATAGAGATTAGTAGGTATATATTTATTGCCTATCTGGCTCAGACTGGTGGGCCAGTGACGATATATGCATACATTGGTCCTGCAATGGAAATAATAATAGAAAATGTGACGCAGGGGACGGCGATATTATACTGATAATGATGATGATGACTCACGTGTGCTGCATGACAATGGCCTCCCTGCAAACCAGCAATGCGTATGCTGTTCAATCTTTCCTTGATGGAGCGTGTCCTGGGCTTCTTCCTCCACTTTCTTCTTTCTGTAGAAAAGCGGTGCTCTCAGCGGTACGCTGGGTAAAGCTCCCCTGGAAACCACAAGGAAGTGTACTATAGCACGTGTGACTCCACACGCTAAGAGAAGGTAGCTGAGAGTCCTACTTCGCTACAGCGCAGCTCACTTCACTCGTGCGTGGAGCTCACAACGGGCAGTCATGTTCTATGGCGCTTGCTGTGAGCTTCAGATGTAGCAGTGGTGGAAGCGTTGTGGGACCTCGTGTGAATTACATCGGACCTGGGTGTTTTTGGGGTTAATAAAATAGTAAAAGAGGGTGCTTGTTTGTCTTTTATTTCAAATAAAGAGTTTTTTGGGTGTTTGTGTTTATTTACTTTCACTACAGATTAATGATGAGGTGGGTGTCTCAGACGCCTGACATCACTAATCAAGGACTTTGTGGCTCCTGTAGGCCATTAACTCCCTCATTACCGCGATTGCCACCGCACCAGGGCAATCTGGAGGAGCTGGGTAAAGTGACAGGGTTGTCACATCTAATGCGACAATCCTGGGTGGCTGCTGGCTGATATTTTTAGGCTGGAGGGCACCCAATAACCATGGGTATCCCCAGCCTCAAAATACCAACCCCCAGCTGTCGGGCTTTTTCTGTGCTGGTATCATAGTATGGGGGATCCTACGCCAATTGTTTAATTTACTTATTTATTTTACTCTATAATATAGACACATCCACTGGCGTCTGTGATTGGAAGCCTCAGACACGCTATCACTCAGCTTGGAGGCTCATATGACTGCAACCAATTACAGACGCCGGTGGCCGGGGGAAGCAGTGAACTTTATGAGCTTAATGAGTGACCCGGAAAGAAGAATGAGAGGCCGTGGGAGCAGTGTGACTGCCGCGCCGGTGATCGGTGAGTATGAAGCGCTTGCTCCTACCCCCTTTGTGCTTGCTCCTACCGCCCCATGCCTGATACCAAGGATCTATTCCCCCGCCAACCCTGAGTCAGTGGGGGATTGATCTGCCAGTTTTCCGAAACGCAGGGACAAAACTCAAAAAGAATTGACATGCTGCATCTTTGTAGTCACCAAGGCACAAGGCCTAAAAGAAAAAGTAATCTACCCTTAGCTACTTGGTATCCAGCTGGTCCAACAGAACCAGAGCAGCAGCTATAATGGGTCTCCCAACCTCCAGGCACTGAGAGCACAAGAATGAGGGATAGCAGTTAATGTCGCTTATTACAGAGACATCGCATCAAGATATGAACCAGCTGTTGTCTAATAATGCAACCAATGTGTAAAATTAAAAAATTCTCATTTATTTTATCTTCTAAATCTCACTTTTTATTTCCACAGAGCATACACGCACTCACACACACACACATACAAACACACATATATATATACACACACACACAGTACGTACATATACACATATATACATACATACATATGCACATAAATACAAACACACACACACAGTACATACATACGTACACACACACATACATACGTACATACATGTACACATACATACATACACACACACACACACAAACACACACTTCAACTTCATTAGCAATCGTTCTGTAATTTTATCAGTGCCCCTCCCCATGTGATACGGCACCTCTCTGCCTCCGGAGATGACCCCAATGATGAGTACATTCCTCTTAGCGCACGTAGTGTTCTTTAGGGGTCACAAGGTACTCTGCTCCACAGGGACAGCATATTTTACAAGAAGCTATAATTACAAAAACAAAATGGTAAATATAATTGTGTGCTATATTACAGGGGTTCTCCACTACTTCACAACCCCTACTCTTTCCCCTTATTCTCACCGCATAAAAAAAATAAGCTTATACTCACCTCCAGTGGTGGCCGCGGTTCCAGCAATGTCCGACGTTGCGTTTCTGGAGTTCAAGTGACATTGTTATGACATGCGACCAATCAGCGCACAGACTCTGTCTTCGGACATTTGAGCAGGAAGTCAGCGTAGCGCGTGTAAGAAGCCGATGTGTGAGGTAATAAGATGTCAGTGGAGAGACGGATAAAGAGAGACAGACAGACAGACACAGACAGAGTAAGAGGCAGACAGGGAAAGAAACAGACAGACAGGGAAAGAGACAGACAGAGAGACAGACAGACAGGGAAAGAGACAGAGACAAGGAAAGAGGGAAAGAGACAGACGGGGAAAGAGCCAGAGCCAGATGGGGAAAGAGCCAGATGGGGAAAGAGCCAGACGGTGAAAGAGCCAGACGGGGAACGAGCCAGACGGGGAACGAGCCAGACGGGGAACGAGCCAGACGGGGAACGAGCCAGAC
This sequence comes from Anomaloglossus baeobatrachus, assembly GCF_048569485.1. NCBI lineage: Eukaryota > Metazoa > Chordata > Amphibia > Anura > Aromobatidae > Anomaloglossus > Anomaloglossus baeobatrachus. The sequence continues at coordinate 144,611,007 of NC_134363.1, read as the reverse complement.
GGGGAACGAGCCAGACGGGGAACGAACCAGACTTGGAACGAGCCAGACTTGGAACGAGCCAGACTTGGAACGAGACAGACTTGGAACGAGACAGACTTGGAACGAGACAGACTTGGAACGAGACAGACCTGAAACGAGACAGACAGGAAAGCAGGGAAAGAGACTAACTGACAGACAGACACAGAGAAAGAGAGAGACAGACAGGCACAGAAGGACCGAGAGAGAGAGAGAGACACAGAGAGAGAGAGAGACAGAGAGACTTATACAGAGACACAGACAGAGAGATAGACACAGACAGACATGGATAGAGACAGAGACACACATGTGTAAAGACAGACACAGAGACAGTCAGGGAAAGAGACAGACACAGACAGACACACAGACAGACACACAGACAGGGACTGACAGACATAGACTGGGAGAGAGACAGAGAGACAATTACTATCCCGGGCAACTACAGCTAGTATAATATATAGACATTTATCCAACATTCATTCTGCAACTTTATCAGAAATTAATTCTTACTCCTTTTCCTTTTGATCCCTTTTCTCTTTTACCAAGGCTGCAAATCTTCTCTGTGAAGCATCTGGCAGTCGTCCTCTATCATATTCACATTCCATCTTCCTTGGTATCGTTGTTCCACATCCTTGATATCCTGATGAAATCTTTCTCTTTGCTCTTCGCTAACAGCACCAAGGTTGTCAGAAAAGTCGCCCAAATGGGAATGTAAAAAATGTAACTTCAAATTCATCAGACAATCCAAGGTTTTGAAACGTTTCAGCATGTTCTCCATGATGGACTTAAATTCCTTCCTTTAATTTGCTTCAGATAGTCCTTGAAACTTGGTACATAGATGTTACGCCTGCCTGGATCAACAGACTCAGGTGGGATGTAATGGACAGGCTAGAGGCAAGCCACTCACCAAGCAGGACCCCCAGAACCCTGAAACCCTTTAACCCCTATACAGGGATTTGGAATTACACAGGGCCCTGGAGATCACTACCTGTGGAAGGCTGCAGTCCGATGAGAGTAGTCGTCAGGCAGGGTCAGACCAGGAATAGCAGAACAGGGACAGAATCAGCAGGCATGGACATAATCAGAAAACGTAGCAGAGGTCAAATCCGGATCGGGCAGCGAGGTACAAAAACAGCAGGCAGGAGGGTAGTCAGAAAACATGCAGAAGTCAGCACACAGGAATCACAAAACAGAATAGGGCGGATCAGGAGCCAGGAAATCAGAACTATCTCTGGCAGAGGTCAGCAGACAGGAGGGGAACTAAGAAGGGTGTGGTGTCTTCCCATTGGCTGTAGCTGAACGCTGGCAACTTCAGCTGGAAGACACACGCCACCCACAGTCACCCAGCGGTACTGCAGATCCCATGCTAACCCAGCCCATTGGATAATCGGAGCCTGCACCCACCTGGCATCGACTCCTCTCCCACCACCAGCACCATCCACGGCAGGAACACGGCGTCGCCTGGTGATCGGAGCAGAAGTCGCTGGAGCGGACTCCGGTAGTGACGTAACAATAGGTACTTAATCTTTCCTTCTTTCAGTAGAGCTTTCACTGACTGCTTCATCTGTCCAATCTTAATGTGGAGTGGTGGCAGGAGAACAACAAAAGTTTCCGCAACTATGTCCTTGAGTGCAAATTACAATGATGTTCTTGTTGGCCAACTTTTTTGGCTCCAGTGATGAGTCCTATCCCGGCTGTCCCATTCATACATAAAGCATGGGTACTTTGTGTATTCTATTGTTGCCGAAGGAGCAAAGAGAGGACTTTCAGATCACCACATATTGACCATCCTTGACCCTTATATTTAAGGTTCTTGAGAATAAAGTCTAACGTCTTGTACCTTTCCTTCACATGCACAGAATGCTCTATGCCATTGTGTAGTAGCAGCTTTTTGGATTAATCAATCAAGAATCTCTACTTGCTCACATTATACTCAATGCTACATTTCTATATCCCCCCAGGAACATCTCTAAAGCACTGTCTTGAGAAAAGTAACAAAGGAATTCCTTTTCTCTTCTTCTGTACCATGAAAAACAGGTACCAGGAGCAAGCAGGTTCTTTTCATATACTCCAGAGCCTAAATGTTCTGCAGAATCTTTAGGAAGGTCAAAGTTCCTGACTAAATCATTTAATTTAAGCTGTAAAAAAAAATATGTGGCTCATTGAGACTAGTGTGAAAGTCTTTGTCAGAATTCTGCTCTTCATGTTCTCAATCAGGTGTATCTTCAAGGTGAAGGGACAGTTATTCTTGGACTGTGAGGCACAGAGCGAATGGGAAGTCTGGGTATATAATTTCTTTTTTTATTTTTAAGGTTGATTCCCTCCTCGTTGCATGTATAAAAGTAGCAGATATCACTATGATTTTGCGGTTCCTTCCAGATCATAGGCACGCCAAAACAAAAGTTCTCTTTCTTCCCTTTAGACCACTATCGTAAATATTTGCATAACTAATAATATGTTAAATAGTTACAAATCACATATACACTACAGTTCAAAAGTTTGGGGTCACCCAGACAATTTTGTCTTTTCCATGAAAAATCATACTTTTATTTATCACATGAGTTGCATAATGAATAGAAAATATCGTCCAGACATTGACGAGGTTAGAAATAATGATTTTTACTTGAAATAATAATTTTCTCTTCAGACTTGGCTTTCGGCACAGAATTCTCCTTTGCAGCAATTCCAGCTTTGCAGACCTTTGGCATTCTAGCTGTTAATTTGCGGAGGTAATCTGGAGATATTTCGCCCCATGCTTCACCCCTCCCACAAGTTGGATTGGCTTGATGGGCACTTTTTGGTACCATATGGTCAAGCTGCTCCCACAACAGCTCTATAGGGTTGAGATTTGGTGACTGGGTTGGCCACTCCATTACAGATAGAATACCTGCTGCCGGCTTCTTCCTGAAATAGTTCATGCATAATTTGGAGGTGTTCTTTGGGTCATTGTCCTGTTGTAGGATGAAATTGCCTCCAATCAAGCGCTGTCCACAGGGTATGGCATTGCAAAATGGAGGGATAGCCTTCCTTATTCAAAATCCCTTTTACCTTGTACAAATCTCCCACTTTACCAGCACCAAAGCAACCCCAGACCATCACATTCCCTCCACCATGCTTGACAGATGGCGTCAGGCACTCTTCCAGCATCTTTTTAGTTGTTTTACATTTCACAAATGTTATTCTGTGTGATCTAAAGACCTCAAACGTCGATTCATCTGTCCATAACACTTTTTTCCAATCTTCCTCTGTCCAATGTCTGTGTTCTCTTGCCCCTATTAATCTTTTTCTTTTATTAGCCAGTCTCAGATATGGCTTTTTCTTTGCCACTCTGCCCTGAAGGCCAGCATCCCAGAGTCACCTCTTCAGTGTAGAGGTTGGCACTGGCGTTTTGTGGGTACTATTTAACACTAGAGTGGTGGTTGTTGGAAATGGACCTCTATACACCTATGTAGATATTGAATTAAAAACCAGATGTTTGCAATTAGAATAGTCATTTACCACATTAACAACGTATAGAGTGTATTTCTGTTTAATTTAATGTTAGCGTCAATGAAAAAAATGTGCTTTCCTTTAAAAAAGAAGGACATATCTAAGTGACCCTAAACTTTTGAACTGTAGTATGTATGAGATAGCCAAGATGATTGTCTATAAAATGAAGGTTGTCTCATGCTCAAAGCTGTAGTGGATGGTGAGCTATGGAACCTGAAAGTCAAAAGGTCAAAACATTGTTACCCTTTTGCTTGTCAGTGTGTTGATTTTTTATCCTTGCCTCCCTCAGCAAAATAGCATATAATCCGACAAAATTAAAAAGTGGATAAAAGTGAGGATGGGAAGAAGCACTTTCTGCCTAGATCATTTAATAAGTGGCTTCAAGCGTTCTGTGTTTATGCATCTGTTCCAGGGGAAAGATTTCCAGAAAAATGTTGTGGTCTTTTCAGCATGATGATATTGTGCTTGAAGCCTTCCATAATTTTGGCAGCATGGCATGGTACACTTACAAAGAGATGTTTAGACAGAAATTAGCAGCTTACCCGTCACTGAAATGGGGTTACAAGGATGTTGGCTTGTGGCTGAATATTATGCTACCACATAGGTCTGTGCCATTAAAGCAACATAGTGTGATGCAAGGCAATATAAAGTAATGATTAATGCTTTGATTTCAATGAGTACTTGTAAGTGGTCAGCTGTCCATACAAGCATGGGTGCTCTTTTTGTGGGGGCGCTCATGCTATGTCTAAATGCTTTAAGAAACAGAATCAACATACACAAGATCCAAATTTTCATGAGCAAGTATCAAAGCTTGGAATCCAGTGATTCTGGAAAGAATGGCTCCTTGCCTAGAACACTTTCCAGACAGGGCAAAACCGGAGCTAATCAGTGAAGGTTTTAAGAAAGGATTTTTTGTTCAAAAATTTCAAGGGCAAGGCTGTTGTTGGGTTAAACGGATTGTTCACTGCTTCAACATTGATGGCCTATCCTTAAGCGGGCTTTACACGAGGCGATAGATTGTGCGATGTCGTTGGGGTCACGGTTTTCGTGACGCACATCCGGCATACCCCCACGACGTCGTCTCGTGTGACACCTCCTAGCGACGCAGTATCGCTCACAAATCGTGAGTCGTGTACTCGTCGCTAGGTTTCATAAAATTGTTTAATTAAAATAGCGGAGGTTGTTCATCGTTGACGTGGCATCACATGTTGCTCCGTGTGACACCACGGGAACGATGAACAGCAGCTTTACCTACCTCCCGCGGCACCCGATGGCTTAATGGAAGGAAGGAGGTTGGTGGGATGTTTACATCCCGCTCATCACCGCCCCTCCACTTCTATTGGCCGCCTGCCGTGTGATGTCGCTGTGACGCCGAACGTCCCGCCCACTCCAGGAAGTGGACGTTCGTCGCCCACAGCGAGGTCGTCCGGAAGGTAAGTATGTGTGACGGGGGGTAAACGAGTTTGTGCGCCATGGGCAACTAACGCAAAAACGACGGGGGCGGGTACGATCGATTGTGCTATCGCACAATCTATCGTCTCATGTAAAGCAGGCTTTAGGCTAGGTCACCAATAGTCTCATCGGCCAGGGTCCAACGCCCAGAATCCCTGCCGATCAGCTGTTCTCGGGGTCAGCAGCAGCAGATGGTTGGAAGTGCTGAGTTCTGGAGCTGTCAAGGGTGTGTTACGGGTGACAGACAGTCATGTAGTTTCTGACCATAGAAGGTCACCATGTTTGGCTGTGCAGAATGCTCCCTGACCTTCCATTGTTCCTGCTGTCAGTATGCATTTGTATATGTAGTTTTCCTGCTGGATTCATTTCTCTCCTTTTTGGACTTAGCAGTATATCGCCTTCCACCCAGCTACTGATCATCAGCATTAACTTGGTGCTTAAATACTCCTTCCTTTCTTGGACTGGTGCTTGATATTTTAAATTCATTCAAACCTTGGTTGCAAGCAGGTGGCTTGTACTCCTCTGTGGTATCATTGCTGAAACCTTGCTGAACTTCTACCTGAGTCATCTGTAAATAAGTAGTTTATGCATTTCCCTCCTTGTGTCTTCTATAGTGTTTAGTGGGATTGATGAAGAACTTATCCTACGTGTTTTCTATTTAGGGCCGAGCGATTTCAGGAACTAGCACCATATGAGGTGACAGAAGGGATACCCTTCCCAAGCATTTATGGGATTTGGTATTGGGCTGATAGAGGATAACATCAAAAATCGCTGGCTCGAAAAACATGGGCTGACTATTTAGCCGCATGGCAGGATTGGATCCTTTTTTGTTGATTATCGTCATAATGATGTAAGGGTAGTTTTCCTGTTTGTTAGCGACATACATAGTTACATAGGTTGAAAAAAGCCCCCGATCCATCTAGTTCCCCCTTCCTCCACCAATTATATATTTTATCATTAATTAATTTATAACCCACAATGTTGTTTGTACTGAGGAAATCATCCAGCCCTGATATAAAAGCTGTTATAGTATCTGCCATTACTACCTCTTGTGGTCGGCATTCCACAGTCTGACTGCTCTAACTGTAAAGAACCCTTTCCTATTTAAAGCCGGAATGGCCTTTTTTACACTCACAGTGAGTGCCCCCTGGTCCTTAGTATTGTCTTTGGAAGGAATAAGTCATGTGCCAGTCCTTTATATTGGCCACACATGTATTTATACATATAAATGAGATCTCCTCTGAGACGTCTTTTTTCTAAGCTAAACAGATCTAACTTTTCTAACCTCTCATCATACGGGCGGCCTCCATTCCTCTCATCATACGGGCGGCCTCCATTCCTCTCATCATACGGGCGGCCTCCATTCCTCTCATCATACGGGCGGCCTCCATTCCTTTCATCATACGGGCGGCCTCCCTTCCTTGTAGTAGTCAAGTTACCCACCTTTGGACTGACTCTAACTTTTGTATGTTCTTTTTAAAATGTGGAGCCCAAAACTGGATCCCATATACCAGATGTGGCCTTACAAGTGACATAGATGGGTAACAATACGTTGGGATCACGGGATCTAATCTCTCTTTTCATACACCCTAAAATCTTGTTTGCTTTAGCAGCTGCTGCTTGACATTGAGTGCTGCTGCTCAGCTTATTTGTAATGAGAATACCCAAGTCCTTCTCCTGTTCTGTAGTCCCGAGTTTACTTCCATTTAATGTATACGCAGCTATAGGATTACTCCGTCCTAAGTGCGTTACTTTACATTTATCAACATTAAATCTCATTTGCCCATTCTGACATCTTATCCAGATCGTTTTGTAAAATTGTACTATCAAGGTCAGGTTTTAAAATCCTACATAGTTTGATGTCATCAGCAAAAACTGACACTTTACTATTAATCCCATTCACAAAATGATTAATCAAGAGATTAAAAAGAATCGGTCCTAGCACAGATCCCTGCGGTCCCCACTGCTGACTATAGCCCATTTAGAGAATAAACCTTTTCCTCAACATTGCTTTCCCTTTAAACCAATGGTGAAATGCTATCACAAGTCCTTTATTAGCCAGGATAATAGGTGTCCGATTTCATTGAGCTTATTCCTGGAACTTTGGTTAATTTTATCGGAAGTGGTGTTTTGATTGCTAGGAACTATGTTTGTTTAGGACGGCTGTTGTTATAGCGTTCTTTGCTGCTTTGCGTATAAAGCGAATTAGTTTCAAATAGCCGAGCGAGTAATTCTGGTTTACATTTTGATAGTGCGCTGTTGAAGGAATCATCTTTGTCGATTTTATTACGAAAGTCCTAAGACGGATCAGCTTGGAAAAGGTTGCTGGATTAAATTAAATCCTTTTCATAGTTGTGTTCTTTGTCCAGTCCGTAATGTTGAGGATTGGCTCGCTTGCAGGCCAGGAGTACAGGTCCCTTTTTGTTACACAAAGATCTAGCGCCATTGACAAAATTTCATATTAACTCCGTTCTTAAGAAATGCTTAAAGTTTTGTGACTCTAAAATTTCATCACATTCATTTCGGATAGCTGCAGCGACAGGAGCAAGAAGACTGGAACCGGATGAGTCGTTGATAAGAAAAAATTACACTCTTGATTTCAAATTATATGTTCTACCAGAATTGTCAATTTCTCAACTAATCTATTATTTTCTTTAGGTATCTCTTTAGTCATCTGGATTGTTGGACATTCTTTTGTCCATTGAGCTCAGAAGAAGCCTCAAAAAGGAAATATTCTGAAAATATATCTTTTGATAACGGGAATTTCAGTATTTTTTGGTCAGGAGAAATAGGGTTACAGTGGGACAGAATAGTTAAAGGGAACCAATCACCAGGATTTTCCTATATAAGCTAAAGCCAGTGCTATACTGGCACTATCAGTCTGAGTCTATACATACCTTTAGTGGTCAACTTGGAAGTTTAGGTTCTGAAATCCAAGAAAGTAAAGTTTATAAAATAATCAGCTTCTTGAGTGACAGCAGCTGAGGATCAGATAATATCTGGGGGTATTCAGAGTTATCCCCTCCCCCTGTTAGAATTAGCATAAGCATTATACAATCAATTTAATTTTTGACTAGCAGGACCTGTGGTGAGGTCATACTCATGTGACCAGAAGGGGCGGGGCCTCAGCCAACAGAAAAACATTGTTTGCTGGTATCAGCTTTGTTGGCTGAGGCCCCACCCCTTCTGGTCACATGGGTGTGATCTCAGCACAGATACTGCAGGTCAAAAATAAAATTGATTGTATAATACTTATGCTAATTCTATCAGGGGGAGGGGATAACTATGAATACCCCCCAGATATTATCTGCTCCTCAGCTGCTGATTTTATAACCTTTTACTTTCTTGGATTTCAAAACCTAAACATCCGAGCTGACCAGTAAAGTTATGTATAGAATCAGCCTGATAATGCCAGTATAGCACTGGCTTTAGGTTATGTATGAAAATCCTGGTGATTGGTTCCCTTTAAGGAATTGAAGGTGTTAAAGGGAACCTGTCAGGTCCAATATGTATCCAGAACCATGACCAGTTCTGGGTGAATATTGCTAATCCCTACCTAACTGTCCCTGTATCAAGTAACATAAATAAAGAGATCTTTAAAAAAAGTATTTCTAAAGATCCTTTATAATATGCTAATGAGCATGTGACGCCCTGGACTAGTCAGTTTGTCCCAGGTAGTCACAAATACACCACCCCCTCCCCGACTAGGTGACAGCAGCCAACCTAGAAACCCTTGTCACCACCATCCAGGTTTGATGTCCACACCAAGGGGGCGGAGCCAGGTGGTTGGCTCCGCCCACCGAGGAGTTCACAGGCCTGGAGGCGGGAAAACAGTCAGTCAAGTTGTAGTGCAGAGTAGAGAGAAGTCAAGTTCAAGGGCAGACCTGTGTCCAGGCCTGCCAACAGACTACTCCGGTGGCTGGGTCGGAGCCCAGTCAACTTTGGCAAGGAGGCAGACGGTGGTGGCCACCTGCAGGAGCTGGGATTACAGCCGGTGGAACCGTAGGGACCGAGGTCAGGCGTTGGCCCGCCGATACCGAACCGGGAAACCAATTGGAAACCGGAGCACCAGGAGGGGTACTCAGACCCAGTACAAAGCCCTGAACCGACAGGGCCGAGTCAAATCAACTGATTGTGGACTGGACTTAAGGACCTATCCCACACAAGACCCGTTAGAAGACAACAGCCCAACCATACAGGTTAAAGCCACCGCCAAGGCATAGAGACCCAAAGGGCCAGCGTCTGCGGGCAAATGGGCTCCTACGGCATATACAAGTCGGGGAGCGGATTACCCTTGCTTAGGCATAGGAGTCAAACATTCATACAAAGAGGTGGAGGAGAAAGGCGGAAACCACCAACCTATTCTGGAAGAAGCTGCAGCCGGCTGCAGGCCCCGTTCATCACCCCCTTTAGTTTACCAGAGACTCCAGTGTATTGTGTCATAGTGAGTACACCAGTGCCTTCGGGCCGTGCACCGCACCGCATCAGTTCCCAGCACGCACCCGCTCCCACACCTCAGCACCTCCCTCGGGCCCCCGGGACCATCGCTCCCCTACACACAGAGGGGTCAACACCAAGCTGCGCAACACCGTCCCAGGGAGGCCTAGTTAACGGCAGTGGTGGTGTCCATCTGTTCACCACAACCCGTGGGTGGCGTCACAAACTTACATCCCAAACCAAACCACCGCGGCCCCGGCCGTGGAACTTCCCCATCAAGTCCCTGCGTGTAGCGCCAACTCCCTTGCAGAGCGACGTGACCCCCGGGTCCGTGAGAGACTCGAGCCACCGCCCATCGTACGAGCACGGATCCGAGCGGCTCGGCGGTTGCAGCCAAGCTCGCGGGGCGGTACAAGCACAGGGACTAGTCACAAGGGTGTTATTTCCCCCGAGTAGTCTGCCCTCTTAGCATATTAGCTCGCCCACAGGGGTGTGTTAACATGCTATTCAATGCCAGGTGTCATTGGCATAGACCTATGTACTTTTGGCTGTTGTCAACACCACAGACACCGGGTTTAGGGTCAGTGCATATGTTCAGAAGTCCTGGCACTTCCGGTCACGTGCACTATGAAGCCGGGTGTACGTGTCCCGTGTCGCGGGCGGGGAGGAGGGTGTCAGCACACCGCGCTCACCCCTTCTGCTCGGGTCCGGCGGCCGCTGCTCAGTGGTGGCTCGAGCTGTAATCCGGATCCCGGGGTTTTTTCGAGCGGCACTCCTCGCCCGTGAGTGAAAGGGGTTGGTTGGGTGTGGGGAGAGTTTATAGTCCGTGACGCCACCCACGGTTGTGGTGATTTCACCACCGCTGCTCAATACGGGGGTCCCGGGGATGGTGATGCGGAGCAGCCAGGTGTTGTGTTGCCCCTCCGTGGGTAGGGGTCGGTGATCCCGGGGCCCGGTGACGGTTTGGGAGGTGCAGGGCCTGGTGGGCGCAGGGACGCGGGGGCAGCGCTGTGCCTTGCGGCACTGTGGTACTCACTCAGCCTGAGACGTTGACACAGTTTGTACGGTAAACCAAACGGCTGGTAAGACGGTCCCACGGACGGCTGCAATTGCTCTCCCGGTAGGTGACGGTGATGTCCCTCTTCCTTGCACCTTGTGTACTAGTTGGTTGCGATGGGTCCCCACCGGTAACCCGCTCCCCGGCTTCAAGCTGGGCCGGAGGAGCTCTACTCTTTGCCCGCAGGCGCTGGCCCTCAGAAACTGGTGCCCTGGCGGTGGCGGTGTCTCTGTTGTACAGGTTGGGCTGTTGCCTTCACTCGGGTCTTGGTTGTTGGGGGATCTACGTCCCCTTCACTGACGGATTCGGCAATTTACGGCGACTCCAAGCCTTGCCGGGGTCCGAGAGGCCCCTGCCCTGGTGCTGACTGTCCTTCGGAACACTGCTCCAGACCACCGGGCACACAGCCTACGGGTCCTTCCAGGAACTTCCAAACGGTCCCCCTCCAGACAGTCACCGCCGTTGCTGACCTTGCTGACCTGTCCTGCACACAGCTGGACGACTTCAGGCTTTTCTCTCTCTGTCACCACTCTTGCTTTCCTCCTTTACTCCTCTTTTTCTCCTCACTTTCACTTAGTTGTTTACACTTGCCCTCCCTGGGCTAATCTGCCTGGCTTCTCCCGCCTCCAGAGCTGTGATCTCCTTGGTGGGCGGAGCCAACCGCCTGGCCCACCCCCTGGTGTGAATCATCAGCCTCTGGAGGAAGGCAACAAGGATTTTTGGTTCAGCTTAGATGTGCCTACCTGGGATGTAGGGTGTGGTGGTGTGTGACCTGTGTCCCCTGGCTTGCCCAGGGCGACACATCCCGTCTTCAGAGAGGTCTTGTGCGCATCATCGGAAGTGTCGGGGACTTAAGATCATGCGCACTGAGCCTATACCAGGCATCAGAGGCAGTGACAATGGACACAGGTATGCGCGTCTGTGCCGATGACACTGGGCATTGAATAGCATGTTAGCGTGCCCCTGTGGGCGTACTAACATACTAAGAGGGTGGACTAGTCGGGGGAAATAACGCCATTGCGACTAGTCCCCTCACTCATTAGCATCTCATGAAGAATCATTAGAAATACTTTTTCTAACGATTCCTTTATCTATGCTAGTGTATACAGGGACGGTTAGGCAGGGATTAGCAATATACACCCAGAACTGCTCGTGGCTCTGAGTGCATATTGCACCTGACAGGTTCGATCTGAGTTTCCTCGCTCTTATTTAATTATTCCACATGCTGAAAGTGATGACATTGGAAAGGTGAAGACTTTTAAAAACAAAACGATTAAGATATTTAAAACGATTTTTAATTTCTTAGATTTTTTTTTCCCAATGCTTGATTTGTTTTCCGAAATAGTTCCTATGTTATCATGGTTTGAAGTTGAGTTTTCATTCATGGAGAAAATAAGAAGGGTTAACCGGGCCATGGAGATTTTTTTGCCTTTAATAGGAGGTTTCACGTACAAATATATATATATATATATATATATATATATATATATATATATATATATATATATATATATATACAGGGCTGTATTTTGCCTTCGTGCTGCCCTAGGCACTTTAAGTGGTCGCGCCCCTTAGAGACAACGTAACACTGAGTTTTCGCACACGACATCTGTTTAAGGCAGATCTACTCTGTAAAACACTTTAAAAAGTATCAATGAGAAACAAAGGGCACTAACCCCCCCCCCCCCAATGGGGATCACCACTGGCACATCAAAACATAGCATGAGTATAAAATATTCCCACCACACCGTCCCCACTTATATGCTGTGACTGTCACACTGCCCCTAATAAACTACACACTGCCCTCCCTTATAAATTATACCCACCACACCTTCCTCAATTATGAAATATGATCTGCACATTGTCCTCACATCATGCTGCCCCCTCCTCACAGTGTCCCATGCATGCTGCCCCCTCCTCACAATGTCCCATGCATGCTGCCCCCTCCTCACAATGTCCCATGCATACTGCCCCCTCCTCACAATGTCCCATGCATACTGCCCCCTCCTCACAGTGTCCCATGCATGCTGCCCCCTCCTCACAGTGTCCCATGCATGCTGCCCCCTCCTCACAGGGTCCCATGCATGCTGCCCCCTCCTCACAGGGTCCCATGCATGCTGCCCCCTCCTCACAGGGTCCCATGCATGCTGCCCCCTCCTCACAGGGTCCCATGCATGCTGCCCCCTCCTCACAGGGTCCCATGCATGCTGCCCCCTCCTCACAGGGTCCCATGCATGCTGCCCCCTCCTCACAGGGTCCCATGCATGCTGCCCCCTCCTCACAGGGTCCCATGCATGCTGCCCCCTCCTCACGGTGTCCCATGCATGCTGCTCCATCCTCACAATGCCCCATGCATGCTGCCCCCTCCTCACAATGTCCCATGCATGCTGCTCCCTCCTCACAGTGTCCCATGCATGCTGCCCCCTCCTCACAATGTCCCATGCATGCTGCCCCCTCCTCACAGGGTCCCATGCATGCTGCCCCCTCCTCACAGTGTCCCATGCATGCTGTCCCCTCCTCACAGTGTCCCATGCATGCTGTCCCCTCCTCACAGTGTCCCATGCATGCTGCCCCCTGCTCACATTGTCCCATGCATGCTGTCCCCTCCTCACAGTGTCCCATGCATGCTGCCCCCTCCTCACAATGTCCCATGCATGCTGCTCCATCCTCACAGTGTCCCATGCATGCTGCTCCATCCTCACAGTGTCCCATGCATGCTGCTCCATCCTCACAGTGTCCCATGCATGCTGCTCCATCCTCACAGTGTCCCATGCATACTGCTCCATCCTCACAGTGTCCCATGCATACTGCTCCCTCCTCACAATGTCCCATGCATGCTGCTCCCTCCTCACAGGGTCCCATGCATGCTGCCCCCTCCTCACAGGGTCCCATGCATGCTGCTCCCTCCTCACAGGGTCCCATGCATGCTGCCCCCTCCTCACAGTGTCCCATGCATGCTGCCCCCTCCTCACAGTGTCCCATGCATGCTGCCCCCTCCTCACAGTGTCCCATGCATGCTGCCCCCCTCCTCACAGTGTCCCATGCATGCTGTCCCCTCCTCACAGTGTCCCATGCATGCTGCCCCCTCCTCACAGTGTCCCATGCATGCTGCTCCATCCTCACAGTGTCCCATGCATGCTGCCCCCTCCTCACAATGTCCCATGCATGCTGCCCCCTCCTCACAGTGTCCCATGCATACTGCCCCCTCCTCACAGTGTCCCATGCATGCTGCCCCCTCCTCACAGTGTCCCATGCATGCTGCCCCTCTCCATGAGCTCCTAATGCTGCCTTACTCTTTTCCATAATGACACCTCCATGCTGCCCCACTCATCATACTAAGACCACCACACTAACGCTTATGCTGAGACCCCCCCACACACACACTACCCCACTCTTGATATTGACTCCCCTACATTGCTCCACTCCATACTGAGCCCACACATGCTGCCCCTTCTCCATAATGCGCTCCCAATGCTGCCCCCCTCTTATTCTGAGTCCTTACACTCCCCCCATCGATTTTGTCATTGCACTATCCCTCAACCCTTGTCCTCTGTCTCTAGCATTAGCCCCTCTCTCCCATTCCCCCAGCAGCAGCCTCACTCCCCCGCCTTCAGCCTCAGCCTCTCTCTCCCCCCAGCCTCCCCCCCAGCCTCAGCCTCTCTCTCCCCCCAGCCTCCCCCCCCAGCCTCTCTCTCCCCCCAGCCTCCCCCCCAGCCTCTCTCTCCCCCAGCCTCCCCCCCAGCCTCTCTCTCCCCCCAGCCTCCCCCCAGCCTCTCTCCCCCCAGCCTCTCTCTCCCCCCAGCCTCTCTCTCCCCCCAGCCTCTCTCTCCCCCCAGCCTCCCTCTCCCCCCAGCCTCTCTCTCCCCCCAGCCTCTCTCTCCCCCCAGCCTCCCCCCAGCCTCTCTCTCCCCCCAGCCTCTCTCTCCCCCCAGCCTCCCCCCCAGCCTCTCTCTCCCCCCAGCCTCCCCCCCAGCCTCTCTCTCCCCCCAGCCTCCCCCCAGCCTCAGCCTCTCTCTCCCCCCAGCCTCAGCCTCTCTCTTCCCAGCCTCCCCCCCAGCCTCTCTCTTTTCCCAGCCTCCCCCCAGCCTCCCCCCCAGCCTCTCTCTCCCCCCAGCCTCCCCCCAGCCTCTCTCTCCCCCCAGCCTCCCCCCCAGCCTCTCTCTCCCCCCAGCCTCCCCCCCAGCCTCTCTCTCCCCCCAGCCTCCCCCCCAGCCTCAGCCTCTCTCTCCCCCCAGCCTCCCCCCCAGCCTCAGCCTCTCTCTTCCCAGCCTCCCCCCCAGCCTCAGCCTCTCTTTTCCCAGCCTCCCCCCAGCCTCTCTCTTTTCCCAGCCTCCCCCCAGCCTCCCCCCCAGCCTCTCTCTCCCCCCAGCCTCCCCCCCAGCCTCTCTCTCCCCCCAGCCTCCCCCCCAGCCTCTCTCTCCCCCCAGCCTCCCCCCCCAGCCTCTCTCTCCCCCCAGCCTCCCCCCCAGCCTCTCTCTCCCCCCAGCCTCAGCCTCTCTCTTCCCAGCCTCCCCCCAGCCTCTCTCTTTTCCCAGCCTCCCCCCAGCCTCTCTCTTTTCCCAGCCTCCCCCCAGCCTCTCTCTCCCCCCAGCCTCCCCCCCAGCCTCTCTCTCCCCCCAGCCTCCCTCTCCCCCCAGCCTCCCCCCCAGCCTCTCTCTCCCCCCAGCCTCCCCCCAAGCCTCTCTCTCCCCCCAGCCTCAGCCTCTCTCTTCCCAGCCTCCCCCCAGCCTCTCTCTCCCCCCAGCCTCCCCCCCAGCCTCAGCCTCTCTCTTCCCAGCCTCCCCCCAGCCTCTCTCTTTTCCCAGCCTCCCCCCAGCCTCTCTCTTTTCCCAGCCTCCCCCCAGCCTCCCCCCCAGCCTCTCTCTCCCCCCAGCCTCCCCCCCAGCCTCAGCCTCTCTCTTTTCCCAGCCTCCCCCCCAGCCTCAGCCTCTCTCTTTTCCCAGCCTCCCCCCCAGCCTCAGCCTCTCTCTTTTCCCAGCCTCCCCCCAGCCTCTCTCTTTTCCCAGCCTCCCCCCAGCCTCTCTCTTTTCCCAGCCTCCCCCCAGCCTCTCTCTCTTTTCCCAGCCTCCCCCCAGCCTCTCTCTTTTCCCAGCCTCCCCCCAGCCTCTCTCTTTTCCCAGCCTCCCCCCAGCCTCTCTCTCTTTTCCCAGCCTCCCCCCAGCCTCTCTCTTTTCCCAGCCTCCCCCCAGCCTCTCTCTTTTCCCAGCCTCCCCCCAGCCTCTCTCTTTTCCCAGCCTCCCCCCAGCCTCTCTCTTTTCCCAGCCTCCCCCCAGCCTCTCTCTTTTCCCAGCCTCCCCCCAACCTCTCTCTTTTCCCAGCCTCCCCCCAGCCTCTCTCTATTCCCAGCCTCCCCCCAGCCTCTCTCTTTTCCCAGCCTCCCCCCAGCCTCTCTCTCTTTTCCCAGCCTCCCCCCAGCCTCTCTCTTTTCCCAGCCTCCCCCCAGCCTCTCTCTTTTCCCAGCCTCCCCCCAGCCTCTCTCTTTTCCCAGCCTCCCCCCAGCCTCTCTCTTTTCCCAGCCTCCCCCCAGCCTCTCTTTTCCCAGCCTCTCCCCAGCCTCTCTCTCTTCCCAGCCTCCCCCCCCAGCCTCAGCCTCTCTTTTCCCAGCCTCCCCCCAGCCTCTCTCTTTTCCCAGCCTCTCTCTTTTCCCAGCCTCCCCCCAGCCAAAAAGAGGCATCGCAACGATCATCAACTAACCTGTAAGGTGCCCATACATTCTAGGCTCTGCCTTACGCATACCTGCTCCGGTGCCTGCTGCCCTGCTCTGCTATTATCCTCTTCTCCTGGCTGGCTCCAGCTCCAGTCGCGTCCTCCTCCGCGGCGTGTGTTGTCTGCAGAATTGGACGCTGCAGCACGGGTCAGTGAGCTGATTGGCGCGCCCGCGCGCCTCTGACCCGGAAGTGCAGGCGCTGGAACTTCCGGGGTTAATCAGCTCACTATGCCTGGCGCCCTCCGTGTATTTAAAGAGACAGAAGTGCGCCTTTCCTCCCTCTCAACCCCCCCCCTCCCCCCCGAGAACACAGCGAAGTGCAACGGAGGGAGGGGCGGGGGGCGGGGATGTAAAAAAAAAATAAAAAAAATGTATATATATTTTTTTTTTTTTTTTTTTTTTTCTGCCAGAAAGTGCCGCCCCCCCGCAACGTGCCGCCCTAGGCACGGG
Organism: Anomaloglossus baeobatrachus; assembly: GCF_048569485.1. Classification (NCBI taxonomy): domain Eukaryota; kingdom Metazoa; phylum Chordata; class Amphibia; order Anura; family Aromobatidae; genus Anomaloglossus; species Anomaloglossus baeobatrachus. The sequence continues at coordinate 144,594,400 of NC_134363.1, read as the reverse complement.
ACCACAGGTGCCTAGTGGCAAATACGGCCCTGTATATATATATATATATAGATTTCAAAGGATTTGTTCCATGTCTATATAGAACAGATAAGGTAGATCTGTCTGATGTGGGTCTGGATATTTATAATGTCGGATTACAGTATATCATAGAAAGTCGGCTGCGATGTTTTCTGTGAGGGGCCATGCCTCTTGAGTCATGGTTTTGGGGTGTTGACACCCAGCTAATGTTGGGTGGACTTGTTTCATTTTATGGTCACAGTAAAGGCCGCCCCCATTGTTTGTGCGACATAGGCAAATCGCTGCCCGTGGCGCACAAAATCGCACAGACCTGTCACACTACTTACCTGCCTAGCGATGTCGCTGTCACCAGTGTACCGCCTCCTTTCTAAGGGGGCGGTCCATTTGGCGTCACAGCGACGTCACTAAGCGGCCGCCCAATCAAAACGGAGGAGAGGAGATGAACGGAGGGGAGGCCGCCCACCTCCTTCCTTCCGCATTGGCGGCGGCTGCAGGTAAGGTGAGGTTCCTCGTTCCTGCGGTGTCACACAGAGCGATGTGTGCTGCCGCAGGAACGACGAACTACATCGTCCAAGCACCAGCAACGATAATCGAGAATAGGGGGGATGTCACCAATGAGCGATTTTGAACGTTTTTGCGACGATTCAAAATCGCTCATAGGTGTCACACGCAACGACATCGCTAAAGTGACCGGATGTGTGTCACAAATTCCATGACCCCAACGAGATCGCTTTAGCGATGTCGTAGCGTGTAAAGCGGCCTTAATTCTTGTAACATTATTTATTGGATTATTTATTATTAATGAATTTATGGTTTTATTTCATATTATTAATTTATAATAAATTAATAAAACATTGTGGCTTATTATTCCTTTATTGGTTAAATAAGTACATTAAGGGTTAATAAAGAAGTGAGGCTGTGCTACCACGACACCAAAATCATCCACCAAAGGTCAACTATCCGTGATGGAATTTTTATCAATATTTTTACTGAGTTCAGCAATCAAAAGTATCTAAAAATCACTTCTTTTAAAATACGCTAAATTTACTCTTGCAGACCTGTGTTATCAAATACAATTTTTGCAGGTTTTCCCCTCCGCTCTCTAAAAAGACACATCTGCAGGTTTTCCCCTCCGCTCTCTAAAAAGACACATCTGCAGGTTTTCCCCTCCGCTCTCTAAAAAGACACATCTGCAGGTTTTCCCTCCCACTCTCTATACAGACACATCTGCAGGTTTTCCCCTCCGCTCTCTAAAAAGACACATCTGCAGGTTTTCCCCTCCACTCTCTATACAGACACATCTGCAGGTTTTCCCCTCCGCTATCTATAAAGACACATCTGCAGGTTTTCCCCCCTGCTCTCTATACAGACACATCTGAAGGTTTTCCCCCCTGCTCTCTATACAGACACATCTGCAGGTTTTCCCCTCCGCTCTCTATACAGACATATCTGCAGGTTTTTTCCCCCGCTCTCTAAAAAGACACACCTGCAGGTTTTTTTCACTATCTGACATGAAATCAGAATAAACCTTTCCCGTTTTAGGTCAATTAGGAACCAAAATTATTTATATTATTTAGATTTTCCAAATGCCATAATAATGAGAGAGAGAATGTTTTATGGCATTTCTATTACTTTTTGCAAATCAAACGTTTACATACACTGAGTACTATGCCTTTAGACAATATGGGACAGCCCATATGATGATGTCATGTCTTTGGAAGCTTCTGATAGGTTTATTGGCAACATCTGAGTTAATTAGAGACACACCTGTGGATGTATTTTAATGCACACCTGAAACACACTGCTTTTTTGTGTAGCATCATGGGAAAGTCAAAATGCTCCCTGAATTTCTATTGTTCCTGCTGTCAGTATTCATAGCTTTCCTGCTGGATTTTCATCTCTCCCGTTTTGGACCCAGCAGGAGCTCGCCTTCCACCCAGCTGCTGGTTATCAGTACTCTCTTCTTCCCTGGACTAGTTGTGGTGATATTATTCAGTTCATTTTAGCTCTGGTTGCAAGTAGGTGGCTTGTACTCAGCTATGGTGTGGTTGCTGTTATTTTGCTGAACTTCTACCTGAGTCATCTGTGGATAAGTAGTTCATGCACTTTCCCCTTTGTGTTCTCCTTGTGTCTTTCTTTAGTGTTCAGTGGGGTTTACGAAGAGCTCATCCCACCTGTTCCCTATTTAGGGTCCAGCACTAGGGATACCTAGGGTCAGGGATCCGGCTCGGCGCATAGGTGCGGAACTGATCTAGGGTGGTAACCCGAGGGACCAGCTGTAGGTTTGCTCAGGGGTCACCATCTCTCCCTTCCCTAGACGCAGGGGTCCCTTTCTCAGGAGTCACCATCTCCCCCTTCCCTAGACGCAGGAGTATCCTTACCTTGCCTTTCGTTGCTCACTTGGTACTTCCCTGTACCTAGCATGACAAAACCAACCCGTGCAGGCGCACCCCATGTTATGTGCTGAGAAATGTGTATGTGACACACTCCAGTGATTTATTTTTTCAATTTATTTTCCTCTCTATTAGCAAATAGTAATATATCTGGAGATAGTCTATTGCAATACTCATTGACTGCCTTCTTCTGCCGTTTCCAGCGATGCTCCTGTCTACTGCAGCGTCATGTGTCTGCATAAGTGACCTGCTGAATCACATAGTGTCTTCTGTGCGGATCGGATGTCACTAGCTGAATGCAGGTTTATGAGGCTCAAATAGGGGCTAGAAAGGTCCACTGGACATACTAGAGACTGTGTGATTCAGCAGTGCACAAACATGAGCACTGGAAACAGCAGAAGGCAGTGACCGTTGGTAATACTCTCTCTGTATATGGAGCACACCACGGGGCCTGGGGGGATACTCGTCACCGGGCCGGTGAAGGGTCAGGGGGATGTCACGGGTGGCCTGCCCGGTTTTGTGACCCGGAAGTGTCCATAGAAGGGAATGGATGAGGGAAAAGAGAGGATGAGGGTAGTAGTGGATGAGGGTGAGGGAGATGATTGTCTCGTAACGCCATCTACGGTACGCGGCCAGGGTTAGCTGAAGGGCGGATAATTGTAGCAGCAAAGATGGATCTGCTCCCCACACATGGAGGTTGATGAGGGGAGTAGCAATGGCCGTTGGTGCCAAAGTGCGGGGCGACGGCAATAACAGGCCGACACAGTCTCTGTGGTTCCAGGTGTCTTTACTCACTGTTCCAGTGCTGTCCCAGAGTACCGGTCACCGCCGTGATGGGCCCCGGACAATCCCGGATCCGTTGGAGGTCGGACCCAGTACAGTGGTCGGTGGACCCTTCCTGCTTGCGCCTGTTGAGACAGATCCCCATGCCTAAAGCTACTTGGGGACCCCGGTTCTTGACTTGTTGTCTCCTGTCCCGTATGCAGGTGCCGCGGGTCAACGGTGGGGCCTGACTTGGGGTCTCGACTCCGGACCCTATGTGGCACTGTGCTCTGGGAACTTTGGTGGCCAGAGGGACATACAATTCCCCTTTCCTGAAGATTCTGGTGATGCCACTTGAAGTTAGTTTTACCCTAGGATTCTGTACCCTGCACTGTGCCGGTCCTGAGGGAGCAATTAAGCTCTTCCCTCGGTGACCGTATTCACTCCTGCGTCCCACCAGAGTCACTGGTAAACACGTCTTCTCCTTTCCTCCCCTGCTGGAGAACTCCCTAACTGTTGTGTCAGCTCCTAACTTCTCCTGGTGGCTGCTCCTCCCGAGGGTCCCTGTCACTAGTGGGGTGGCGGCCCCCCATGTTTGGTGACTGCCTTAAAACCCATTGGGGAGGGCAACCTGGTTGTGTGTATGAGTTTGTGTTGTGGAACTGGTACCGACCTCCTCTGGATCCAGAATAAGTACCGCACCTTAAGTGAAGTGCAGTACCCTGTGGCAACTGAAGCCTCAGGGGCGCCACATATACACTCTACTATTTAGTAGTAGAGGGAAAAATAACACCTACTCTAAGTGCTCATTTTAGAGGCATAATAATTGTTCGAAGCCACATTGTGACCACGAAGGGTTCAAAAACACAAAAAAGGAAGAAAAAGAAAGGTATCATGTACAGTATAAAGTTTAATTTCTCTTTACCTTTTCGGTCACTGATAAATATATATCTTTACTACATTCCTCAAATAATTTGTCCTCAACAATACATTCACCTTATATTTAAATGTCTCCTCTCCTACAGTATTGTATGACTCCACCATTATTCAGTATCAGATTTCCCATACTCTTTTGTGGAGTATTGAGGAGGAAAATAGCTTTGCATAGCTTTGCGTGTAGAGGGCAGACCTGACAACAATGAGGACAGGTGCGTGAGAAGCCTCGGGAAACCTGGGAACTGATCTATAGGGTGGAGCCAGCTCCATAAAGGCTACGCACTGCATCGCTCCTTGTTTTTGCTCATTGCAAGTTGCCTAAAATCCAGCAGTTTGGCATCCACGGTAAGCAAATCTTTCTTCTTTCCCCAACAATCTTACAAGAAATAATAAGATTAATGTGGATCCTATCAGAAAAGAGCCGACAATTACGTCATTGTTAGTAGGCTGCCTGCTCTTTCGCAGCTTATTGCCTGCTCAGTGTGTTTTGCAAAATATAGTCTATATTGTTCTAGCTATTGATTTATATTTTCTGTATACAATTAATTTTTGCATAAAGATTAGCAATGGTGAGAAGTGTCAGAGTTGCTTTTATCAATCAACCCTTCTTGCTAGGTATTTATATAGGAGTTAAAAAACAGTCATAGGTAAGACCACTTGGAAGATGACTGACGTAATCATCATTTTTGTAGGAATTCACTGGACCTGTCAACTGATTCATGTCGGAACAACGAGCAACATGAATCAGACTCTGGCTGCATTATTGAAGTTGTGTATGTTTTACTGTGAAATGCTGCAACGTTTCGGAGAAGACATGCCTTCAAAACTAGTTTTCCGGGGACCATGCGTCTTGAATGACTAGTCCAAGGCAGGTCTAAGGTGGCTTTTCCCCTCTGTGCTCCTCACAACTGACAAGTTTCTATCTGTGTGTGTGTGTGTGTGTGTGTGTGTGTGTGTGTGTGTAAAGACCTATCAGTCCAAGGGAGTGAGGTAGGGAGAAACTCCTGGACTTACTTCTTTGACTAGTTACCCAAGATGTATCCCCAGCCGGCATTTCAAAGTATCTTTCCTCAAAAACACCACAGTGTTTCGGAGTGTAACTGTCACAGATGACAATCTTGTGGTGCCCGGCAATAGAAGGTCATGGTGTTTGGCTACGCAAAATACTCCCTGACTTTCTATTGTTCCTGCTGTCAGTATTCATTGTACTACGTAGCTCCTCTGCTGGGTTTTCATCCTTTTCCTTTTATGACCCAGCAGAGCTCATCTTCCCTTCAGCTGCTAATCATCTGTATTCCCCCTTGGGTTTAAATACTCTAATTTTCCTTGGACTGGGGCTGGTGATATTCAGTTCATTCAAGCTCTAGTTGCAAGCAGGCGTCTTGCACTCATCTGTAGTATCCTTGATGAAACTTTGCTGAACGTCTACCTGAGTCATCTGTGGATAAGTAGTTCATGCATTTTCCCCTGTGTGTCTTCCTTATGTCTTTAGTGTTAAGTAGGGTTGATGAAGACCTCATTCCACCCAGTCCCTATTTAGGGCCCAGCACTAGGGATACCTAGGGTAAGGTATCCGGCTTGGTGCATAGGTGCAGAACCTATCTAGGGTGGTGAGGGACCCCAGGGACCAGCGGTTGGTTCCAAAAACGTGAATAAAATGTATTGTAAATATATTATTGTATTGAACTTTCAGGTAACTTTTCAGAATAAGCTGTGCAATGTGTATATGATATATATAACACAATTTTTTGCCACTACATGAGTTATCCTGCATGTATAGCATTTTTCCTTCTGCCCCAGAGGTTTCAACAGTCATCATTTTCCCCTGTAGCAGCTGTTGTAGAACAAGTGTAATATTAAATGCTAGCCATTCAAATAAATTATGAACTCATATTGTCATGAGTGTGGCCCGCTCTGGGGAGACCTATGGCAAGTCTGGGACCAGAAGGTCAACTTCTTTCAGTGCTTTAGGGGTTAAGGAGTCTTTCCCACCTTGCTGCCCTTGGTAGATTGGTAGCCTTAATCTCAGGTGCAGCTCTTTGTGACCTCTCCCCTTTGCTATGGAGCTGTCTTACTATCTGATGCCGGTTATAGACTCTCATTCTATGCTGATCATTTTAGAAGGAGCCTGTCTCTGGAAGAAGCTGAGGAGTCGTGTCTATTGCAGCTGGGGTGTTTTGCTGCATTGGATGAGCTTATAGTGTTTTCCTTTTTGTATCTATTTTCCTTTTTTTTGTCTCCCTTACCTTGTGTTGTATTATTGCAATGGTGAGACTAGTGTTCTTGCCAGCCTTCTCACTAGCCAGGGTGAGTTTAGGGCAAGCAAGGGCTTAGGCATGTGATGGTGATGGTAGAAGGCCCCATATAGGGACATTAGGGAATATAGGGTACAGACTTAGGTGAATTGCAGGAGGTATCCCCTTTCCCTATTGCCAGTGCCTTCCTTCTATACCATTTCCGCTTTTACCCGTGTATAGCGATGTACGCTGAGCGTCTGTACTCTCTGGTGTGACACATATACATAGATGTATTGGGTAGAAAAAAAGCAATATAAAAACCTTGTTATAGCAATAAATAGTAATATTATCAATATAATGATATATAAAAATGTGTACAGGGATATGATAGAACCACCACTATAGTGACCATTGGAACCACTAGGATAAAACTAACACAAAAGAACCCGATAAAAGGTCAAAACAATATAATCAATAATTTTACTAATATATAAGGATTTAATACAAGGAATACAGAAAACTATAATCACAAGTCATAAAATACATAAAGTTACAAAACAAAAGGCAAGAGCGGGGTGCAAAGAACCATAATTGACCAGGATTATAAAATACATGATCCACTTCAATAAATAAAGGTAATACAGATTGTACACATAAATAATGAATAAAATATCCCTGAGGGTAATAATACACATAAAAAATCCCATATAAACCATATGGTACTAAAAAGTGCAGGTAAGTGTACATTAAAATGTAAAAATAAACAATAATAAAGTGTAACTGCAAATGATCCAATTTATCCACACGTGAAAAAAAGTGACAGTGCATTTGTGGAATAAATGCAGCCAATCTGTACCAAATAAATTACAGGGGATGATTATATGTGTATTTAAAGGGAACCTGTCACCAGATTTTTACCTATTAAATTAAAAGAATCCCCTTCTGCAGCTCCTGGGCTGCATTCTATGAAGGTGCACCTTGGCCCTGACTCCCCTTCCAGACCCCAAAAATAACTTTATAAAACTTGGCCCTTAGGTATGCTAATTACCTGTGTTGGCCAGATGGGCGGGCTCATTTTCTGCTCCTGTCCCCCCACCTGCCACTGTTCGCCGTCCCCCTTTCTTGATTGATAGGATGACGCCTCCGTTATCATCCTCGTCGCATTCTCAAATCTCGCGCCTATGCAGTTAGGTCGGCTCGCTAGGCGCAGTTCGCTCTGCCATATCGTGGGCAGAGCAGAAAACATAGCTGCCCTCACTCGCGCCGGTGAGCTAAATGCGCAGGCGCGATATTATGGGCGGGTAAGAGCATGGCACTGGTGAGGTCATGCACAACGCCGACCATAATCTCGCGCCTGTGCATTTAGCTCACCGGCGCGAGCGAGGCAGTTATGTTTTCTGCTCTACCCGCGATATGGCAGAGCGAACTGCGCCTACGCGAGCCGACCTAACTGCACAGGCGCGAGATTTGAGAATGCGATGAGGATGATAACGGAGGCGTCATCCCGTCAATCAAGAAAGGAGGACGGCGAACAGTGGCAGGTGGGGGGACAGGAGCAGAAAATGAGCCTGACCATCTTGCCAACACAGGTAATTAGCATAAATAACGGCCAAGGTTTATAAAGTTATTTTTGGGGTCTGGAAGGGGAGTCAGGGCCAAGGTGCACCTTCATAGGATGCAGCCCGGGAGCTGCAGAAGGGGATTCTTTTAGTTTAATAGGGAAAAATCTGGTGACAGGTTCCCTTTAACCAAAAACAAGCAGTTAAAACCACTAACGTCAATAGAATGACCGCCTATGCGTCCTTCAAACTAATGAAATAGTGGGACAAACCCCAAAAAAATCGCATATGGGTAACCCTAGAACATGGAATTATATGTGTGTATAGAAAAATGTTTTATGTATATAAATATATATAGTGAAAGGATATATAAATACCTAAAATTTATTGAAAAAAATAAATAATTCTAAATATAAAGTGCAATTCCATTGTTATAATCACCATTAAAGTGCCGCCGTGCACATATATAACCTATACAAAAATGTAACCAAAATAAATACTGTGTATAGTATACCGATATTTGATCATCAGAATTGCTAATCAGGGAATCTAAATAATTTATACAACAATGCCCATTTCTCCTCCAGGACACAAGCACAATTTGCTATTAGCTGCATGCATAATCTATTATTGGTCATGAATAATAAACCCAGTGCTGTCAGTGCCAGTTAGGGAGATATGAGGAAAGAGGACTTACAAAAATATTACCTAGGCAGGGGCACGCCATTTGCATACCCAACGTACGTTTTGGAGCCTTCCTTCGTCAGGGTCAAAGGAAGACTCAGAAACATACGTTGGGTGTGCGAGCGGCGTGCCCCTATGACCAGGTAATATTTTTGTAACTTAATGTAATTTATGACTTGTGATTATAGTTTTCTAAATTCCTGGTATTAAATCCTTATTTATTAATAAAATTATTGATTATATTATTTTGACCTTTTGTCGGGTTCTTTTGTATTAGTTTTATTATAGATGGATTGGGATAGATAGAGAGTTACTTTTTGTTAGGGCATGTCAAAACGTAACATCTGATGCACATTAAAAGTGGAGACTGCAACTCTCTCTATAATATCCTCTGGCAGTTTGGGAACTAGCTAGTCTTATCACGTCCATACCTTCTGTAGATCTCTATGCAGTCAGCTAAGCATTTGACCCCATCAATACACAGGCCTTACAGAGTAATGGATACGCTATAAATGTCTGAACTTGTATAGTATGCAAATGTATCTTATCTGTGTTGCTGTAAAACTCACACGAGGCGCCCAAAACACGTGATGTGGATGAGATGCGATTAAAATTGACGCGTTTCGAAATATTCCAACTTCTTCATCAGGATACAACCAAATTACCTTGGTAGAATTAAGATATTCAATGAAACCAATCTCCACTAACATACCTAGATGGAAGACAAGCATAGAATTCCTTGTATGCAACACATGGCACTATTTATCTAAGTGTTAACCTATAAACAAAATAAGGGTGCAACATAAGTCTTATGCAAAGTGCATGTATAAAAATATCTTTATGGATTGAAATTATACCATACCTTTTTTCGCTCTGGTGATGCTGCCAAGTCAGAAGCTGGCAACCTGTTGGATGACTGTGCTTTAAAAAGGAGACTTAATTTTTTTTATACTTTGCACTTTCAAGTTCTGATAATCAGTCCCAATTGTTTGGCCATTGCAATTATTATTATTATTATTATTGCCTCCGAAGCTGGGGAGCGTACACTGAACTACAGAGGTGCAATGAAGTGTGGGAAAGGAAGTCACGTTCACGCGCGAGATTTGCAGGGGAGGGATAACATGGTGAGTGGGACGACTGGACAATTGCGTATGACAAATGGATTTTAAAAATCCTTTTTTACCCATCTGTTAATATCTTATGCAGTGTAAAGGGCTTGTTAGGCCACGTATTTATAAAGGAATGCTGGTGGTTTGGAGAGCATTGGGGAGTCAGGTTCCCTTAAAACTACTAAATATAAGCCAGTTTTTTCAAAGTGGCTCTGTCACGAGGGTACCACGATGGAGAGTGTTCCCTCCTATTTCTGGTGCCAGGAGATCACAGTGCAGGGCTTCATATACACTTGCTCAGGATAATACTGCTGGCTGTGCAGATTCTCCTTTATTCAGCACTGCTAGGGTTAAGTAGCTCTTGTGGTCTCCTGAACGCTGAATAAAAGCTATAGCCAGCTGTTCTCTATGGCTAATCATCTCTGCTATAAACACTTTCCTCCTAGTCCAGGTAATCGCTGGTGATAGTTTTTGCTTTACTTGCCTCTAGAGGGAACCTGTGAGCTGAGGACCAGGAAGCCATTCAGAGAACATTTGCTGCGTTAAAGCTGAGTTGTTTTCCCTCCCTTAGTCCTTTTTGGTTTTCCTCTCTGGTCTAATCCTCATTATTCCTCTTTATTACCTCTTGTTGTTTGGAGTGCTTTGTATGATTGCTGTTTATTTTATCCCTGTCTGTCCAATTCACTCTGTGTCTTTAACTAACTTAGAGCAGGACTAGCGTTTCCCCTGCCCTGCGCACTATACAGGGCTGAGACCGGGGAAATACAGGGATAGGCATGTGATCGGCGACGGGTGAAAGAACCCGCATAGGAACGTTAGGGAATGCAGCTATCAGTCTCAGGTGAGTTTAGGAGGTGACCCTGCTCCTCTTTCTCTACTGCCAGGGCCCACAGTTGTATTGTGTACCCTGTGTGTTGCGGCACTTTCTGGGGGTTCCTGTGTACCTGGCGGAACCCCAATAGTCACTGCGTGACAACTTACTGCTTATCCCCACCTTCTGCTTGACTGACAGCTCTCTGCCTGAGTGGTTTATCCAGTGAGCTGTCAGTAGAGCAGAAGATGGCGCCGAGTGATTTTTTCAGTCAGGTAGCAACAGATTGCATAAATATAGGTGTGGGTTACATTTTCTTTCAAAAAGCAGCATGACTATATAGACTGTTTCATCATATGGAGAGATTACCTCTAAGTGTATGTGGGAATCTTAGATCTGCATCAATTTCCGAGAAGGAGTTATTTTTTTCAACTATTTTTTTTTATATACTTCTTCAGCAACTTCTATAAGGCAATGAAACATGAACTGTCATGGGATATTTCTTCCCAAAGGTACTTACAAGTAAATATCACATTGCATGTTGCCAAGATCCTTTGTTTCTTCCTCTACCAATTAGTGAAGAATTCCAAGTAGTGCTAGGATTCTTTTCCCCAGGTATCATATATGTAGTGTTCCTCAACCTGTCTATGCTGAGTACACCCTAGTTAAGAGAAATGTTATCGTAGTACCTCCATAATGTTCTGTCGCAAATTTAAAGGGATTGTCTACTACTGGACAACCCCTTATTAACCCCTTCACCCCCGGCCACTAAAACACCCTAATGACCGGGCCATTTTTTGCAATTCTGACCAGTGTCACTTTGACAGGTTATAACTCTGGAACGCTTCAACGGATCCTGGCGATTCTGAGATTGTTTTTTCGTGATATATTGTACTTCATGTCAGTGGTAAATTTAGGCCGATATTTTTTGCGTTTATTTGTGAAAATTTAGGAAATTTGGCGAAAATTTTGAAAATTTCGCAATTTTCAAACTTTGAAAATTTATGCCCATAAATCTGAGAGATATGTCACACAAAATAGTTACTAAATAACATTTCCCACTTGTCAACTTTACATCAGCGCAATTTTCGAAACAAATTTTTTTTCCGTTAGGAAGTTAGAAGGGGTCAAAGGTCATCAGCAAATTCTCATTTTTCCAACAAAATTTACAAAATAATTTTTTTTAGGGACCACATCACATTTGAGGTGACTTTGAGAGGCCGAGGTGACAGAAAATACCCAAAAGTGACCCCATTCTAAAAACTACACCCCTCACACTGCTCAAAACCACATCCAATAAGTGTATTAACCCTTTAGGTGCTTCACAGGAACCAAAGCAATGTGGAAGGAAAAAATGAAAATTTTACTTTTTAACACAAAAATGTTACTTTAGCCATAAAATTTTCATTTTTACAAGGGAGAAAAGAGAAAGTGCACCATACAATTTATTGTGCATGTTCTCCTGAGTACGCCGATACCCCATATGTGGTAAAAATCAATTGTTTGGGCGCACGGCAGAGCTCGGAAGGGAAGGAGCGCCATTTGAATTTTTGAACGCAAAATTAGCTGCACCTGTTAGCGGACGCCATGTCGGGTTTGAAGACCCCCTGAGGTGCCTAAACAATGGAGCTCCCCCACAAGTGACCCCATTTTGGAAACTAGAGCCCTCAAATAATTGTTTTAGATGTTTGGTGAGCACTTTGAACACCTGGGGGCTTCACAGAAGTTTATAGCGTTGAGCCGTGAAAAGAAAAAAAAATTTTTTTACCACAAAACGGTTGCTTCAACTAGGTAGCTTTTTTTTTCACAAGGCTATCAGGAAAAAATGCACCATAAAATGTATTGTGCATTTTCTCCTGAGTACGCAGATACCTCATATGTGGTGGAAATCAAATGTTTGGACACACAGCAGTGCTCGGAAGGCAAGGAGCGCCATTTGAATTTTTGAGTGCAAAATTAGCTGCACCTGTTAGCGGACGCCATGTCGGGTTTGAAGACCCCCTGAGGGGCCTAAACAATGGAGCTCCCCTACAAGTGACCCCATTTTGGAAACTAGAGCCCTCAAATAATTGTTCTAGATGTTTGGTGAGCACTTTGAACACCTGGGGGCTTCACAGAAGTTTATAGCGTTGAGCCGTGAAAAGAAAAAAAAATTTTTTTACAACAAAACGGTTGCTTCAACTAGGTAGCTTTTTTTTCACAAGGGTAACAGGAAAAAATGCACCATAAAATGTATTGTGCATTTTCTCCTGAATACGCAGATACCTCATATGTGGTGGAAATCAAATCTTTGGACACACGGCAGTGCTCGGAAGGCAAGGAGCGCCATTTGAATTTTTGAGTGCAAGATTAGCTGCACTCATTAGCGGACGCCATGTGGGGTATGAAGACCCCCTGAGGTGCCTAAACAATGGAGCTCCCCCACAAGTCACCCCATTTTGGAAACTAGAGCCCTCAAATAATTTTTCTAGATGTTTGGTGAGCACTTTGAACACCTGGGGGCTTCACAGAAGTTTATAGCGTTGAGCCGTGAAAAGAAAAAAAAATTTTTTTACCACAAAATGGTTGCTTCAACTAGGTAGCTTTTTTTTCACAAGGCTATCAGGAAAAAATGCACCATAAAATGTATTGTGCATTTTCTCCTGAGTACGCAGATACCTCATATGTGGTGGAAAGTAATTGTTTGGGCGCATGGCGGGGCTCATAAGAGAAGGAGCGCCATTTGACAGCAAAATTGGTTGGAATCATTAGCGGACGCCATGTCACGTTTGGAGACCCCCTATGGTGCCTAAACAGTGGAGCTCCCCCACAAGTGACACCATTTTGGAAACTAGAGCCCTCAAATAATTTTTCTAGATGTTTAGTGAGCACTTTGAACACCTGGGGGCTTCACAGAAGTTTATAGCGTTGAGCCGTGAAAAGAAATTTTTTTTTTTTTACCACAAAACGGTTGCTTCAACTAGGTAGCTTTTTTTTTCACAAGGGTAACAGGAAAAAATGCACCATAAAATGTATTGTGCATTTTCTCCTGAGTACGCAGATACCTCATATGTGGTGGAAAGTAATTGTTTGGGCGCATGGCGGGGCTCATAAGAGAAGGAGCGCCATTTGACAGCAAAATTGGTTGGAATTATTAGCGGATGCCATGTCACGTTTGGAGACCCCCTATGGTGCCTAAACAGTGGAGATCCCCCACAAGTGACACCATTTTGGAAACTAGAGCCCTCAAATAATTTTTCTAGATGTTTAGTGAGCACTTTGAACACCTGGGGGCTTCACAGAAGTTTATAGCGTTGAGCCGTGAAAAGAAATTTTTTTTTTTTACCACAAAACGGTTGCTTCAACTAGGTAGCTTTTTTTTTCACAAGGGTAACAGGAAAAAATGCACCATAAAACGTATTGTGCATTTTCTCCTGAGTACGCAGATACCTCACATGTGGTGGAAAGTAATTGTTTGAGCGCATGGCGGGGCTCAGAAGAGAAGGAGCGCCATTTGACTTTTCAAACGCACAGACGCAGTGCACTGATCGGCCGCTGCAGGACGCACGGTCGGATGCGATAAAAAAAAGCGTCGGGGATACGTAAAAAAAAAAATCACGCCAAAAATTGACCATGGATGCAGATACGTTATGTGCATCCCTGATCAGCGCTTGGCGGGATGCACGGACGGATGCGATACAAAAAGCGTCGCAAATACGGAAAAAAGTTACGCCAAAAATTGAGCAGGGATGCCGATCCGTTATCTGCATCCCTAATCAGCGCTCGGCGGGACGCACGGACGGATGTGATACAAAAAGCGTCGTGAATACGGAAAAAAGTCACGCCAAAAACTGACCACGGATGCAGATCCGTTATCTGCATCCCTGATCAGCGCTCGGCGGGACGCACGGACGGATGCGATACAAAAAGCGTCGTGAATACGGAAAAAAGTCACGCCAAAAACTGACCACGGATGCAGATCCGTTATCTGCATCCCTGATCAGCGCTCGGCGGGACGCACGGACGGATGCGATACAAAAAGCGTCGGGGATACGGAAAAAAAAGTCACGCCAAAAATTGAGCAGGGATGCCGATCCGTTATCTGCATCCCTGATCAGCGCTTGGCGGGACGCACGGACGGATGCGATACAAAAAGCGTCGGGGATACGGAAAAAAAAGTCACGCCAAAAACTGACCACGGATGCAGATCCGTTATCTGCATCCCTGATCAGCGCTTGGCGGGACGCACGGACGGATGCGATACAAAAAGCGTCGGGGATACGGAAAAAAAAGTCACGCCAAAAATTGAGCAGGGATGCCGATCCGTTATCTGCATCCCTGATCAGCGCTTGGCGGGACGCACGGACGGATGAGGTGTAAAAATGGACAGGGGATACGGAAAAAAAAAAGTTATACTCACAGTACCCAGAGGACTAGCAGGAGGATCACTGACCAGAAGAGCTGCAGAGGAACAGATGGCAGAGAGATGGACAGCTTTACAGGAACAGCAGGCAGATCAGCAGAATGCCCAGGAAGGACCCAGCGATGGACGCAGATGTGATCAGGCCGGTGAAGACAGGTAAGAGGACGTCGGGGGAGAGCAGAGGGGGAGAGGGGGGGGTGAGAGCAGAGGGGGGGGGTTGAGAGCAGAGGGGGGGGGAGCAGAGGGGGGGTTGAGAGCAGAGGGGGGGGGAGAGCAGAGGGGGAGACCGGAGAGGGAGCTGCAGAAGCAGAATAGAGATAATGGGGGAGGCAGTCAGATCGCGGGGGGAGCAGATCGGGATGTCGGGGGGGGGGGTTGGGGGGAGCAGATCGCGGGGGGGGCTATCACGGCAGCGCGCAGGGGCACCACGGGAGCGCGCACGGGCTGCAAAGTGAGCACAGTACTCACGTGCAGCAGATCGCAGATCGCAACAGGGAAGCACATTGGCAGGGGGCAGATCGCGGCAGGGAAGCACATAGCAGGGGGCAGATCGCAGCAGGGGGCAGATCGTAGCAGGGCGGCACATCAGGGAGCATGCAGGGGCCATCACGGGAAGCGCACAATACTCACGTGGAGCCGGAGCGGCGGTGACATCGGCGGCGGCAGCAGCGGTGGCGTGGTACCACAAGTACCAGCCACTGCACGCTGCAAACATGTTGGGGGAGGGCTCGCAGGCCAGCACAGGCCTGGGGAGGGCGGCCACCGGCAGATCAGACCGCCCCACTGCACACTGATTGGAGCGATTGCGCGTCATAGCACGATCGCTCCAATCAGTGCTGCAGGGGCTGGGGGCGACATGTTTGAGGTCCACCTATGATATGCTGCAGCAGCTGCGGCATCTCATAGCTGGATCTCACAGGATCGCACTAATTCGGGCATTATTTTTGCCGAAATTAGTGCGATCGATGTGGTTGACGGTTCAGATTTGAACAGCCAATCACATCGATCGTCGATAGGGGGTGGCGATGCCGCCCCCCCTGGGGTCAAGCAAAGGTCCCCTGCTGTAAGAAACAGCAGGGGACATCATTTGAAAGCCGTTGCTATGGCCACGGCAATCAAATGAAGTTTAGGTCGTAAAATTACGTCCCTGGTCGTTAAGTTGTGAAGCCCCACAGGTGTTGTGTCGGTGCATTACCTTCAGGGACTCCACTCGGCTCAGTCTGGTCACAGGTAGGAGATCTTCTTCTTGTCGTGACGCCACTCTCAGAATTGCGGTCAGTGGGGACCGCCACTGCAGATTAAGGGTGCCTGGGGCTGATGATAGGTGCAGCCAGTTGGAGTAGCCTCCTGAGAGTGAGGCAAGCCCCAGGGCCCTGTGTAGGTGCGTAGAACCACAAGGCGCAGAATGACTCAATACAGGCAGAATGTCTTTCAGGGTTTTTACTCACAGTTGATGGCAGGGTGAGTGACCCGGGCGTAGCTGGGATGAACCAAGTGAGAACCAGGTGTCCTTCAGGCTGACTTGTGAGGGTGACTACTAACTCGCCTTCCTTAGCCCTTGGTGGTTTGGGGTAACCCCGACTTTGAGTCCCTATGGGGGTCACCCAGGGAAGATGCTGCAGCCTCTCTCCCCTTCGTTTGCCGTTTGCTTGTCGCCTGGACCAGGCCACTCCAGCTGCTTGCCTCCTGTGACCTATGGGCCCTAACTGTGGCTACGTGGCTGCGGCTTTTGTGGTGTTGTGGCGTGGGCTTTGAGAGCCCCACACCGGCAGGTTTAGCAAAAGAAAGCTGGATCTATCTCCGCTTCGGGAACTGCCGCCCGTTTGGGCCTGGTACTCTCTAGCAGTCTCCTTACTTCCCACTCCGTTGCTCTCTCTCTAGCTGAAGATGGATTTCGGGTAGCACTCCTAGTTGACCGTTCTCCCCCGTCAGTAGCCACTGCGCGGGCGCTGTCAGACTGCACAGCCCCAGGGATCTGCTCCTCACTCGAGCTCCCTGAACTCTACACTGCTCTGGCTCACTGCCCCTCCTCTCCTGTTCTTGCCTACGCCACCTAGCAACCAGGCTCTCTTACCACACCCCTTGAGAGGAGATGGAGGCTTTTGGCCCCCTCCACTATTCCAGGGGTCCTCTCATGGGTACATGTGTGAGAGCTGATTACTATGCGCCTGTGTACCACACCCCTGTCAGCCTTCTGGATTACCTGTGTTGTACTGTCCCCAGCATGGGTGCAGTACTCAGTGGTGCCTGACCAGGTCAGGGGCGCCACAAAGTCACGTTAAAATAGGACGTAATTTTA
This sequence comes from Anomaloglossus baeobatrachus, assembly GCF_048569485.1. Lineage (NCBI taxonomy): Eukaryota > Metazoa > Chordata > Amphibia > Anura > Aromobatidae > Anomaloglossus > Anomaloglossus baeobatrachus. Next base: position 144,577,190 of record NC_134363.1, on the reverse strand, counting down.
CGGCCCGCGGTCGTGAAGGGGTTAATGGCTCTATTATGCTGCATAAAGTAAAAAACTACAATAAAAAACTATCCTTACATTCGCCGCATTGCTCTAAACAAAGTGTCCATCAACAGTCTCCTGCCATAAACAATGTCACTTGACCATTGCAGCAGCAAAAAGTAAAAATTCCGATTGACTGCAGCGATCATGTGATATTATTTACGCTAGGAGACCACTGGGGGATACAGGGCTGAAAGCAAAGCATCGCCTCTGACCCAGTAAGTACATATGCATCTCAATAAATTAGAATATCCTCAAAAAGTCAATTTCAGTAATTCAATGCAAAAAGGGAAACACATATATTAAATAGTCATTACACACAGAGGGATCTATTCCTATATATTATATAGAGTCATTACACACAGAGGGATCTATTCCTATATATTATATAGAGTCATTACACACAGAGGGATCTATTCCTATATATTATATAGAGTCATTACACACAGAGGGATTTATTCCTATATATTATATAGAGTCATTACACACAGAGGGATTTATTCCTATATATTATATAGTCATTACACACAGAGGGATCTATTCCTATATATTATATAGAGTCATTACACACAGAGGGATCTATTCCTATATATTATATAGAGTCATTACACACAGAGGTATCTATTCCTATATATTATATTGAGTCATTACACACACACAGTACACAGTGATCTATTTCAAATGTTTGTTTCTGTTAATGTTGATGATTATGGCTTACAGCCACTGAAAACCCAAAAGTTATTATTTCAGAAAATTAGAATAATTACCACAAAACACCCGCAAAGGCTATCTAAGCGTTGAAAATGGTTCCTTAGTCTGGTTCAGTAGGCTACACTATCATGGGGAAGACTGCTGACATGACAGATGTCCAGAAGGCAGTCACGGACACACTCCACAAGAAGGGAAAGCCACAAAAGGTCATTGCTATAGACTGTTCACGGAGTGCTATATCCAAGCATATTAATGGAAAGTTGAGTGGAAGGAATAAGTGTGGTAGAAAAAGATGCACAAACAACCGGGAAAACCGCAGCCTTGAATGAATTGTTAAGAAAAGGCCATTCAAAAATTTGGGGGTGATGGTTTGGGGAGCCATGTCATCTGCTGGTGTATGTCCACTGTGTTTTATCAAGACCAAAGTCATTGTAGTCATCTACCAGGAAATGTTAGAGCACTTCATGCTTCTCTCTGTTGACAAGCTTTTTGGAGATGGAAATATCCTTTTCCAGCAGGACTTGGCACCTGTCCACACTGCCAAAAGTACCAATACCTGGTTTACTAACCACAGTATCACTGTGCTTGATTGGCAGCAAACTCGCCTGACCTACACACAGGCTGATCGCCTCCATGCCACGCCGCATTGATGCAGTAATTCATGCAAAACAAGCCCCAACCAAGTATTGAGGCATTTACTGTACAGACTTTTCAGTAGTCAACATTTGAGTGTAAAATAATTTTTTCAGTTGGTCTTATATAATATTCTAATTTTCTGAGATAATGTCTTGGCTGTAAACCATAATCAACATTAACAGAAATAAGCACATGAAATAGATCTATCCATGTGTATTGACTCTATATAATATATAGGAATAGATCCCTCTGTGTGTAATGACTCTATAATATACAGTCAGTCATATGAAAAAGTTTGGGCACCCCTATTAATGTTAACCTTTTTTCTTTATAACAATTTGGGTTTTTGCAGCAGTTATTTCAGCTTCATATATCTAATAACTGATGGACTGAGTAATATTTCTGCATTGAAATGAGGTTTATTGTACTAACAGAAAATGTGCAATCCGCATTTAAACAAAATTTGACCGGTGCAAAAGTATGGGCACCCTTATCAATTTCTTGATTTGAACACTCCTAACTACTTTTTACTGACTTACTAAAGCACTAAATTGGTTTTGTAACCTCATTGAGCTTTGAACTTCATAGGCAGGTGTATCCAATCATGAGAAAAGGTATTTAAGGTGGCCACTTGCAAGTTGTTCTCCTATTTGAATCTCCTATGAAGAGTGGCATCATGGGCTCCTCAAAACAACTCTCAAATGATCTGAAAACAAAGATTATTCAACATAGTTGTTCGGGGGAAGGATACAAAAAGTTGTCTCAGAGATTTAAACTGTCATGTTCCACTGTGAGGAACATAGTAAGGAAATGGAAGAACACAGGTACAGTTCTTGTTAAGCCCAGAAGTGGCAGGCCACAAAAAATATCAGAAAGGCACAGAAGAAGAATGGTGAGAACAGTCAAGGACAATCCACAGACCACCTCCAAAGACCTGCAGCATCATCTTGCTGCAGATGGTGTCAATGTGCATCGGTCAACAATACAGCGCACGTTGCACAAGGAGAAGCTGTATGGGAGAGTGATGCGAAAGAAGCCGTTTCTGCAAGCACGCCACAAACAGAGTTGCCTGAGGTATGCAAAAGAACATTTTGACAAGCCAGTTACATTTTGGAAGAGGGTCCTGTGGACTGATGAAACAAAGATTGAGTTGTTTGGTCATACAAAAAGGCGTTATGCATGGAGGCAAAAAACCATGGCAGTCCAAGAAAAGCACTTGCTACCCACAGTAAAATTTGGTGGAGGTTCCATCATGCTTTGGGGCTGTGTGGCCAATGCCGGTACCGGGAATCTTGTTAAAGTTGAGGGTCGCATGGATTCAACACAGTATCAGCAGATTCTTGACAATAATGTGCAAGAATCAGTGACAAAGTTGAAGTTATGCAGGGGATGGATATTTCAGCAAGACCATGATCCAAAACACCGCTCCAAATCTACTCAGGCATTCATGCAGAGGAACAATTACAATGTTCTGGAATGGCCATCCCAGTCCCCAGACCTGAATATCATTGAACATCTGTGGCAGTGGCGTAACTAGAGTTTGATGGGCCCTGGTGCAAAATTTGGACCGGGGCCGCCCTCCACGTACACTGACACTTAAGGTACGGGATAATGAAACTGACACTCGGGATACAGGATAATGATGCTGACACTTGGCTTTTACCCTCAGCACCCAGCTTTCCCATGTTCTGATATCCATCTTGTCCTCGGCACCCAGCTTTCCCATATCAGAGCATGGGAAAGCTGGGTGCTGAGAGATGTACAGCAGAGCATGGGAAAGCTGGGTAGCTGGGTGCTGAGGGAAAGAGCCTTTTTCCCTCAGCACAAAACATTACCATCCCATACTTGTATCTTTCTCCAACCTTGTATATAGTTCTCCAAATACTATAATGACCCCCAAATAGCCTTCCATATAGTATAAAGGGTCCCACATAACCCTTCATATATTAGAATGCACCTCCATAGTCCTCCATGTATTATAAAGTATTTCTCATAGTCCTCCATGTATTATAATTCACCCATAGTTCTCCATATAATATACTGCACCACAGTCCTCCGTGTTTTATAACACACCCCATAGTCCTCCATGTATAAAGTAGCCTCCATAGTCCTCCATATATTATAATGTAGCCCCCATAATCTTATATGTATTATAATGCAGCCCCATAAATCTTCATATTGTGTTATGCAGCCCCATACTCCTCCATGTTTAATGCACCCATATAGTCCATGTATAAGGTGTCCTTCATGTTTATTATGCAGCCCCATAGACCTCCATGTATCATGCAGCCCCATAGACCTCCATGTATCATGCAGCCCCATAGACCTCCATGTATCATGCAGCCCCATAGACCTCCATGTATCATGCAACCAACCCCCCCAGGGTCTCCATGTGTCATTCAGCCAGCCTCTTCCCAGGCCTCCATGAGTCATGCAGCCAGCCTCCCCCCAAGGACTCCATGTGTCCTGCAGCCAGCCCCCCCCACAGGGCCTCCATGTGTCATGCAGCCAGCTCCCCCAAAGGGCCTCCTTGGGGCCTGGCTGCAGGACCCATGGAGTCCTTGGGGGGGGCCTGACTGCAGAACACATGGAGGCCCTGGGGGAGGACTGGCTGCAGGACACATGGAGTCCTTGGGCTGCAGGCCCCCCCAAGGGCTCCATGTGTCCTGCAGCCAGCCACCCCAGGGCCTCCATGTGTCCTGCAGTCAGGGCCCCCCCAAAGGCTCCATGTGTCCTGCAGCCAGACCCCCCAGGGCCTCCATGTGTTCTGCAGCCGGGCCCCCCCCAGGGCCTCCATGTGTCCTGCAGCCAGTTCCCCCCAAGGACTCCATGTGTCCTGCAGCCAGGCCCCCCCCAGGGCTTCCATGTGTCCTGCAGCCAGGGCCCCCCCAAGGACTCCATGTGTCCTGCAGCCAGGGCCCCCCCCAAGGACTCCATGTGTCCTGCAGCCAGCCCCCCAGGGCCTCCAAGTATCCTGCAGCCAGGCCCCCCCCCAGGGCCTCCATGTGTCCTGCAGCCAGGGCCCCCCCCCAAGCACTGCATGTGTCCTGCAGCCAGCCTCCCCATGTACTCACTGATTTATAAAAAAAAATAAATAAAAAAACAAGTACTCACCTGTCTTCTCCTTCCACTGCAGCTCTGTCCTCACCTCTACTTGTTTCAACTCTGCCCATCCTCACTTCTGTCCTCGTTCCCCCATGGCTCTGGTCGGCCTCCTCCTGCGCTCTATGCTCTCACCACACAGAGCAGTCGCACAGGAGTGACGTCACCGCACAGGCACGGGGGAAGACTGATGATGCAGAGCGCGGTGACGGGAGCGCAGTGACGGGAGTGCGGTGACGGGAGCTCAGTGAGTGACGGGAGCGCGGTGACGGGAGCGCGGTGAGTGAGGGAGCGCAGAGAAGGGAGCGTGGTGAGTGACAGGAGCGCGGTGACTCCACCGCTGACACCAGACAAGGTGGCCCGGTGTCAGCGGCGGCGACCGGGTCATATAGCGGCGGCCGCCGCGCTGCGTGGTCTGCGGCAGAACAGCGCAGCTCCTTTCACAGAAAGGAGCTGGCTGCTGATCTGCCAGGTGGCCGTGGGCCCCTAACCTCCCAGGCCCGGTCGCGATCGCAGTAGTTACGCCCCTGATCTGTGGGATGATGTGAAGTGGGCTGTCCATGCTCGGCGACCATCAAACTTAACTGAACTGGAATTGTTTTGTAAACAGGAATGGTCAAATATACCTTCATCCAGTATCCAGGAACTCATTAAAGCTACAGAAAGCGACTAGAGGCTGTTATTTTTGCAAAAGGAGGCTCTACAAAATATTAATGTCACTTTTATGTTGAGGTGCCCATACTTATCCACCGGTCAAATTTTGTTTAAATGCGGATTGCACATTTTCTGTTAGTACAATAAACCTCATTTCAATCCAGAAATATTACTCAGTCCATCAGTTATTAGATATATGAAACTGAAATAGCTGCTGCAAAAACCCAAATTGTTATAAAGGAAAAAGGTTAACATTAATAGGGGTGCCCAAACTTTTTCATATGACTGTATGCGCTTCACTTTTTGTATTGAATTACTGAAATAAATTAACTTTTTGATGATATTCTAATTTATTGAGAAGCACTTGTATGTTTTTACTCTATGCACAATTTTTTGAATTCTGACCAGTGTCACTTTATGAGTTAGTAACTCTGGAACACTTCAGTGTATCCTAGTGATTCTGAGAATGTTTTTTCATGACACATTGTAGTTCATGTTAGTGGTAAATTTAGGATGATATGTTTTTGCATTTCTTTGTAAAACTTTCAGACATTTAGCGAAACATTTGAAAATCTCACTATTTTCAAACTTTTAATTTTTATGCTCGTAAACCAGAGAGTTATGTCACACAAAGTAGTTAGTAAATAACATTTCCCACGTCTACTTTACATCAGCACAATTTTTGAATTTTTTTTTTTTTGTTAGGAAGTTAGAAGGTTTAAAATGTTATCAACAATTTTTCATTTTTTCAACAAAATTTACAAAACTATTTTTTTTAGGGACCACATCACATTTGAAGAGACTTTGCAAGTCCTAGGTAACAGAAAATGCTCAAAAGTGACACCATTCAAAAAGCTGCACCCCTCAAAGGGCTCAAAACTACATTCAAAAAGTTTACTAACACTTCAGGTGCTTCACAGGAACTAAAGCAATGTGGAAGGAAAAAAAATATTTTTTCCACAAAAATGTTACTTTAGCTCCAAAGTTTACATTTTCACAAGGGCAATTGGAGAAAAGGCATCATAAAAGTTGTTGTACAATTTCTCCTGAATATGCCAGTACCCCATATACCCCATATGTAGTCAAAAACTACTTTTGAAGCAAAGTGCAAAGTGAAGAAGGGAAGGAGCTCCATTTTATAGAGCAGATTTTTCTGGAATGTTTGAGGGTGACATTTCACATTGCCAAAGCCCCTGAGGTGCCAGAACAGCAGAAATCCCCCACAAGTGATCTCATTTTACAAAGTACACCCATCAATGAATTCATCTAGGAGTGTAGTAATTATATTTGCAATACAGGTGTGTGACAAAATTTTATACTATTGGGCAATGAAGAAAAAAATTGCATTTTTACTACTAAAATAATAATAATAATAATAATAATAATAATAATAATAATGTGTTACATAATTTCTCCTGAACACGGCAATACCCCACATGTGACTATATGGTACGGTTTGGCTGCATCACAGGGCTTGAGTGGGAAGGAGTGCCATTTGATTTTTGGAGCACAGAATTTCATAGACTAGTTCTCAGACTCCAGAGCCCCTAAGTACCACAACAACAGAAACCCTCTCAATTGACCAAATTTTGGAAATTGCACCCCTTTGGGAATTTATCTTCTGGTGTAGTGACGATTTAGTTTCTGGAAAACTCCCATGAAGTCAAACACAGTGATTGTTGAAGAATTAAAAATTGCAAATAAATCCTTGTCGTGCCCAGTACATTGTAGTGCCCATGCATTGTGCGCAGCTCATGCTTCTGGATTCCTGCAGCCTGTAAATTAAGTGGGCTTCCTCACTGCAATAAAGCCAAACACAAGGATGGTGCTCAAAAGGGAGGGATTTTTTTTGTATTTTATTTCAAATAAACAATTTTTTCGGTGTTTGTGTTTATGTCTTTTCACTTACAGTATTAGTAATGGGGGGGTCTCATAGACTCATACTCATTACTAATTTAGAGCTTAGTGGCAGCTGTGAGCTGTCATTATCCCCTGATATTACCCCGATTGCCATCCCACCAGGGCAATCGGGATTAGCCAGGTAAAGTGTGGGAATTGCCGCATCTAATGGATGCCACAATTCTGGGTGGCTGAAGGCTGCTATTTTTAGGCATTGGGGGACTAATAACTATGGGTCTCCCCAGCCTGAGAATACCAGCCCCTAGCTGTCTGTTTTATCATGGTTGGGTATCATAATTGGGAGGGGGGGGGACCGCACATCGTTAATTAAAAAAAAAAAAAACAACAACAAAAAAAAACCCTGAATGGTGTCCTTATTTTGATCCACAGCCAAGATAAGTGCACGGCTGGGTGCTGCAAGCTGTAGCTGTATGCTTTATCTGTGCTGGTATCAATAAATGGGGGACCCTACGCCAATTTTTTTATTTATTTTTACACCGCTATAGGGACACAGACAGGATCTGTGATTCCAAGTAGTCAGATGCTATCACACAGAGTGGGCGTGCGGTCTGTCAGCAGCAAATCACAGACGCTGGGACTGCCGGTGGACAGTGAAAGCAGTGCATATGCATGAGGTTAATAAGCGACCCCAAAAGTAGTGTTACAGACACTCGGACACTGGTAAGTATAATGCACCTGCTTTATATCCCCCCAGCCCTTTCTATCACTATTTTAAAGCCCGTGATTCTGGTCCCCATAGACTTATATGGGATCAGCGTCATGCCAGATATCCTCAATTAATTCTGAGCCAAACTAGGTTATTTTAAAAAAATCTGGTTGGACCCGCTGATTCCGGATATCTGCAGGTTTGCCCATGCAGGACACTTTATTAAAGAAGCAGACACCCCCCAAAAGAGAGAAGACAGACCCCACAATCATATTCACCAGACCCCGAACAGCTACAGCTTGTAGGTACCGAGACACACACACACACATTGGGTGATACTGTACTGCTCCGGTGACCTTGGATGCTGTGGATCCCAAGGACCTACAGTGGAATGTATCAAGGACTTATGGTGGAACACATCGAAGACCTGCGGTGGAACACATCGAGTAACTGAGGTGCACTGTAGCAAGGACCTGTGGTGGAACATATCAAGGACCTGCAGTAGAATGCATTGAGGACCTGTGGTGGAACGCATTGATGCGTTCCACCACAGGTTCTCACTTCCCACAGCGCCTAGTAACAGTACAGCATCACCGGATGTGTGTGTGTGATATTACGGAGATCGAATGAGTGTGTGTGTGTGCGTGGGTAAGAGTGGAGGGATGCATTCCACAGCGTCCCAAGTCCCACCTGGCCGAACCAGGGGAGGACCTCTGTGGAAAACACGAGAACCTCCTGGGAGTGCCCACTGTAGACCACAGGAGGATCTGAGAGTGACGCAAATGTCTGGGGTCTGGTAAATATGATTCTCCTGGGGGGTCTGCTTTTTTGGGGGGTAAACTTGTTTCCCCAAAAATATACCCTACCCCAAAATTAAACCCTTGCGCAGTTTTCAGGGCACAAAAATAATATAAGACAGTGTCTTATTTTCGGGGACGCATGGTATATCCTATTTTTTTGGAATCGGGTGTGTGTATATGTGTATATACTATACGTTCACTGTGAATGCGCCCAAAAATTGGCCTAGTAGCGAGAGTTGTCTCCTCATCCATCAATCGTCTCCTTGACACATATACATACAAATAGATGCAACACTCCAAGGTAAAGATGAAAATAACTATATGGTTTATTCAACTCGGCAATATTTCAGCTTCTGAGCTTGAGCTCATATCAAACACACAGTTACACTTAGAAGTATGTTTATGCAATTTGTCAAGTCTTCTAGATTTCCCTGTCAGGAATTTTACATGATCATAACAGCTGGTAGGTTTCCATTATGATGTATTTTAATATTGGAGGTAGACATATGTAGACTATTGTGTATTTAATCTCAAATTCTCTATTACCTATTTTTAGATTACATTGAAATACACTAATGAGCCAACAGAAGAATCTACAGAAAGAAATAAATGAAAATGGTGATCAGTCAGGTAACATGTAAAATGTTTGCTAGATTATATCTGAATATGATAAACAAAATCATCCCCATGTGAACGTATCCTTAAAGAGGACCAGCCACCAGGATTTTCCTATATAACCTAAAGCCAGTGATATACTGGCGCTATCATGCTGATTCTATACATACCTTTAGTTGTGAGATCGGATGTATAGTTTCTGAAATACAGGCAAGTAACGTTTGTGAAATGCACTGTTATTTGATTGAGAGGTGCAACGGAATATCTAATAGGTGGGTCGGGTTTTGCTAGTTATTCCTGCCCCTGTCTGCCTGTATGTCCTTCCTCTTTTCCACCTCCCCCTGTAATAACAGAGACAGGGGAGGATGGACAGGCAGGCAGCAGACGGGGCGGAAAAAACTAGCAGAATCCAACCCACCTATTAGATATTCTGTAGCTGCTATCAATCAAATAACAGTGCATTTCACACACTTTACTTGTCTGTATTTCAGAAAGTATACATCCGATCTCACAACTAAAGGTATGTATAGAATCAGCATGATAGCGCCAGTATAGCCCTGGCTTTAGTTTATATAGGAAAATCCTGGTGGTTGGTCCTCTTTAAGGTCTTTTTGCCTAACCAGTCTACATGCATCTCCTGAAATGGCAGGAAAAAAAGGAAACATTCAGTGCTTTGGACCAGATTGGAAGTTAGTATTTTAAGGAATTTTCAAATTTTAAGTTAGTGATACTTTATCACTCTACAAATGAAATATTATACATCTTTTTAAAATACTTTATCATAAAATTCCTCACCATTTTCAAGATATTTGTTGTGTAAGAATAAGAATACCCTTCCTTCTATTAAAAGGCTACAATCCCCTAGGGCAGAACTGAAGAAAGATGAACTGAACTGAAAATCTGGAAATTCAGTTTCTGAAACGTTATTAGCCTCCCTTGAAGAAACAAAAAAAAAACAAAAAAAACACCTGCCCATTGTACAGAAAGGGTAAAAAAACAAAGATAGTAAGCAACATACAATGAGATCCGAAGGGAGCAAAAAATAAAAAATGAAAACAAATTATATGATGATGGTTGCAGTTGCTCTAAAGCATACTAAAAAATGTAAATTACCTCTTTCAGACATGAGGTTTTTGGAATTAGTAATATATATTTTCTGTATATCGTATAGGGTTGTAATGTCCTTTTTTCAAAGTAGCAAGTTTCCTAAAACCATCCATTTTACGCCACTTTCACATAATATTTTACATTTGTCAGTATTTTGCATCTCATTATTTGTAAACAAATAATATGGAACGCAAACGCAGAAGTATTTGTTGTGTTTTACCATTTTACATTCTCTGCGTTGATTCTATTCTTGGTTTTGACTTTCAAATGCTGGTACAAAATACTGTGAAACTGGTTTTAGATCTATAATAAACTATTGAAGTCCATGAGAACAAAAAAACACAGATACATCAGTATAACTTCAATTGCTGCACAAATGTTTGTATCTTTATTCGTATGCTTGTGTGAAATACAATGGAACCTTGCTTAACGAGAACAATCCATTCTGGGACTGTGCTTGTTAACCAAGTTACTCGTTCAGCAAAGCAAGATTTCCCATAGGACATCATTGCAATGCAGACAATTCGTTCCACAACGTGTTCAATGTCCCATCATGGTCCCCTATCGTGTCATTCCACACACGCACAAACACACACAAACACACAAGCACGCACGCACACGCACATATTATATGCTCACCTTACCTTCCGTTCCATCACCGGTCTCCTGGGACTTGCTGTTCTCTGGTATGGGGCCGGGCTGTGTATCAGGTTACCATAACGACGAGGGAGGAACTTCCGCGGCCAGAGCACTGACGTCAAAGGCAGAGCCGCTTGCCTCTGATTGGCCAGCGCGCTACCTTTGAGTAGCGGTGACAGGAAGTTCCTGCTTCGTTGCTATGGATGCCGATGCACAGTCTGGAGTGGAGTGGAGTGGCGAACTACAGGACCCAGGAGGCCGGCGATGAAACGTAACGTAACCTATATTATATTATATTATATGCTCACCTTACCTTCCGTTCTATCGCCGGCCTCCTGGGTCTTGTGGTTCGCCGCGAGGACGTCGCAATGTACCCGGGAACTACAAGAACCATGAGACCGGCGGTGGCACGGAAGGTAAGGTGAGCATAATACTGTATGTGCGTGTGTGTTTGTGTTTGTGCGTAGTCGTGTGTGTGTTTGTGTGGACTGCAAGCGCGGGTCAGAGTGCGGTGGATGGACGGAACCGGAAGTGTGTGCGGTGAGTATTTTGTTCGTACAGCAAAGCTTTCTCGTAAACCGAGTTACAAATTTACAGAAAGCTTTGCTTGTTAAGCGAAATTCTCGTTAAGTGGGTTACTCGTTAAGCGAGGTTCCACTGTACATAGATACAGGACTCGATTTATCATTGCATTTGCACCTGTTTTTATGTTTAGTTTTGCTTGTTTTGCCCCTTCTTTTTGTTGCACCCACTTCCCCTGTGGGCGTGCTACCATGCTAAGAGGGCGGAATGAGCGCAGAACTAACGCCCTAGCAATTCGTCGCTGCGCTCATTAGCATATCATAAAGGATGTTTAGAAATCCTTTTTCTATAGATCTCTTTATCTATGCTAGTGTATACAGGGACAGTTAGGCAGGGATTAGCAATATGCACCCAGAACTACCCGTGGTTCTGGGTACATAGGGGACCTGACAGGTTCCCTTTAATACCTTCTTTGTCTTGGATTTGTCAATTAATGCTGATAAAAAAGTGTCCTTACACAGAGCAGACATACAGCATGTAAAGCCAGTTTTGGAGAGAACGAGTGTCACTGCATGTACCTCAGTCAGCACACTGCTTTGTTTGTCCTATTAGATTCTCTACCTCTGGACATTTTGAGAAAATCCTCTGTTTATTTGTCTCTGCTCAGTAGATGTTTTCAGTTAAAAGGAATCTGTCAGCAGGTTATGCTATTTAATCTTAGAGCAGCATAATGTGAGAGCAGGTAGCCTTATTCTTGGGATGTGCCATTTATTAGACTGTGTGCTATAGTTTCAATAAAATCAGTGTTTTATCAGCAGGAGATTATCACTACAGGATTAGGTTTCCCTAGTCAGGCTAATCTATGTCACTCTGCGACCACTACTGCTTGGCAGCTTGCTGATAATGCATAGTTGTTGCACAGCTTCTAGCTTCCCAGGTATAGAAGAAAGTTCACAGAGCAGATTACATGGGATAACAAGCTCTTTACTCCTTAGAGAACATGAGGTAATGATATGCAGAGTCATACAGCATTGCATCAGGAAGAGAAACCAAAACCAGGAAGAAAAACAAAAGACTTTTTACAATACAGTGAGTAAGGAAACTTTAAACAAGATCGCCATCTACTGTTAGATCGACATAAAGTCCTCTTTCACACATACAAAGAAGTCCTCATCTGTTGCATATACCAACAATAGTATACACAGAAAGCTGCCAGTCAAGGGTGTGGTCGGGTTTCTACAGGGCTCAGCATTCAGAGCACTGCTACATCTACAACAGAGAAATCAGGGATTCTATCAAAACTGCACCAGGTCTCTATCTCTACATTATGTTATTATCAGATTCCATTATAAAAACCTGCTGACAGATTCCCTTTGATTCTTTTCTTTCATTTAAGTGTTGTCTTTCCAAGAATTCAAACTTACAACAACCTGAAAAATGTTGGAAAGGAAACTGGACAGTTAAGAATTTTCTCTGCCTAAAGATTTAGATAGTATTCTTACTCTTGTAATCATATTTTATAGTTAAATGGAGGTACATCTCTATATAGTAGTACTTATCTATGTGCCTGTCTGTATACTAGGGGTAGAGTAACATTTTTGTCCTACACAATTACTAATAAAACAATTAGATTGACAATTTTTTTAACAGAATATTTGTTAATATTAGTAAATGTTATTTTTTTACCCCATTAAGTTCATAAAAATTAAAGCAAAAGTAACACTTACTGCATTTTTAGGACTATAAGATGCACTTTTACCCCCACAGTGGGGAAGGGGGTCTTTTAATCCGAATGTATGACTTGGGTCATTATGAAGGCGGGAGGCGGGGGGGGGGGGGTCGATAGAGCGGGGTCACATGAGGTAGAAGCACGGTTGCCGCTGCAAAAAAACAGTCGTGGCAGGAGTGTGTTTTCTTGTTGTCACGCACAAGCTGCTCAAGATGTTAATCCAAAATTAATATTCACTGCTCCCTATGTCCATAATCCCACCCACCCACCTCTCAGTGCCGAGCTGCCAGCATTAGGAGAGAACACTGCACATCAGGGAAGCGGACGGAACTTGAGTATAAATGTTTGTTTATTTTTGTATGTGTAAAAATATATACCAGGTCGGGGGACATATGTGCCAAGATGAGGGACATATATACCAGCTATAGGGACATGTATACCAGGATGGGCCCTGGATGGGGGACATATATACCAGGATGGGGGACATATATACCAGGATGATGGACACATATACCAGGAATAGAGACATATATACCAGGATGGGCCTTGGATGGGGGACATACATACCAGGATAGGGGACATATATACCAAGGTGAGGACATATATACCAGGAATAGGAACATATATACCAGGATGGGCCTTGGATTGGGGACATACATACCAGGATAGGGGACATATATACCAAGGTGAGGACATATATACCAGGAATAGGGACATATATACCAGGATGGGTCCTGGATGGGGAACATATACGCTAGGAAGGGGCATATATAGCAAGATGGGCCCTGAACAGGGAACATATAAAGCAGGATGGGCTTAAGATGGGAAACATAGAGTTGCATTGAAGAGTGACCTTTGGCGCGCGCCATTAAACACTGGAACAGTCGGCAGGTTACAAACTGCCAAAGACTGACTGGAGCAATGCTGAAAACAGATGAAGATGCTGGAGGGTAAGCATAAGGGAGGGGGCAGGGGACATAGATTTAAAGCACCACTCCAGCGGTGCAATAGAAAACAAAATGCTGGAGTGGTGTTTTAATGTTACCCATAATCTGTACCATTGAGAAAAAAAAATAATTTTGAGGATATAAATAATAAACTAAAATAACTAGATATGAGTGGACCCAAACAGTCATCAGATGTTGTGTGCACCAAAACAAATAGATGAAAAAACTCTACCAACCCGCCCCCAGAAGTGATCTGTGTATGGCTGGAAGCATGTGGGCGGAGACTAGAACTGGCCAATTAGTGACTTCCATTGGGGTTCAGGTCAAGTCCGGGTCCTAAACTGAACTTTAGATAATGTTTGGTTGAACCTGCTGAACCGAATTTCAACAGGTCCACTTATCTCTAAAAATAACATGTTTACATAAGTGTGAACGCCATAATTTAATTGAGGGTGTGCTTGTTGTTCTGAATTAGCCAATTACTTTTAAATTTATATTAAATAGTAGTCAGTACACAGCTGCCGTCATTTAAAGTGATTTTGGTTAACTCCATATAAAGTTTAGCTGTTCCAGTAGGATTTTCCTGACATTTTCTTAGTTGCATTTTATAGCAAAAGCCATGATCCATAAACAGCTTACAACACAGCAAAGGGATATCGTTGTTTAAAGATATCGTAAAGGAGAAGGTTAGATTTTTTTCTCCAAAGGCATTAGATATGCCATGGAACACGGTGCAGAGGATCATCAAGAAGTGCATAAAATTTGTCACAAGAGTGAAATAGCCTAAAACTGGATGCCCCCTCAAAAAATGTATGAAACGACTACCTGTACATAGCTGCGCTACCTTCTGTGCCTAATATTTTACTTTTTTTATGCCAGATTACACTTGGGAAGTCAAAGCAAATGACAGAACCTTTAATACTCGATTTACAAAGAAGGTCTTTCTTTTCTTTACCAAGAAGAAATATACTGTAAGTTTATGCTGATATTCTCAATTTTTTAAATTCTAAACATATAATATAAATTACAAAGAAAAGTTGTCTAGCTTAAGGGGATTTCTCATTTTGGTAAATGGGTAAAGTTGCAAAGTGTTTGTAAAAACAAGTAAATTTGCAATTTACCTCTAACTAATTGTAGCAACAAGTGAACAAGTCCTGCACCGCCTGCCCTCAGATTACCTCCAAGTTCAGTGGCTCACGTGCTGATGACTGCCATGTAGCGCTGGTTTGCAGGCGCAGCGTGCTGGTCGGTATTGAGCAGCTAGGAGATCCAACAACAGGAAGATGAAAAATCGACCGCAAACAGCTGCTATGCCAAACAATTTCTTTTTTATTCAAGCGTTCTTTTCATCGGTGCAGATAAAAATGCGGGAGGTGACTAGGATGCGAGTCCCTCCCGCAAAGGAGGGACTCGCATCCTAGTCACCTCCCGCATTTTTATCTGCACCGATGAAAAGAACGCTTGAATAAAAAAGAAATTGTTTGGCATAGCAGCTGTTTGCGGTCGATTTTTCATCTTCCTGTTGTTGGATCTCCTAGCTGCTCAATACCGACCAGCACGCTGCGCCTGCAAACCAGCGCTACATGGCAGTCATCAGCACGTGAGCCACTGAACTTGGAGGTAATCTGAGGGCAGGCGGTGCAGGACTTGTTCACTTGTTGCTACAGTATATTTGGATTCTTTTCTGGAGTCTTTTTTGCACGCTGTTGCCGGGCTCAGTACCAAAGTTCGCAAGAGACTGTGTTTTATCACATTTGCGGTGGCCACGATGGAACTGATGGACAATGAAAGCGCAAGTTCTGTGGACGTTCCAGGTGTACAGGCGGGGAGGATCGATGCGGCTTCCTTTTTCGAGGAATGCAATCTAAAAAAGGACACTGAGGTACTTGGCATTAAAACACTCGAAAATAAGATATATTCCCTCTCTGATAGAGAGGTGCGTCTATTTTGGACTATAAAGTCGTTACAGTCTTATGTTGATTGCGGCAGGGTCCCTAGGGGCCTCCGAGTGATAAAAACATTGTCCCATTTTCAAGATGATAAAAACTTTACTAAAGAATGGGAGAGCATTCAGCATGATTGTTCCATGAGGCTGCTACAGCTGGTCTTGAAGAAAAATGAGGAGGAGTATTCAGCTCTGAACATACAGCTGGACGTTTTGAAAAAAGACACTCGTTCACGTGTCACTGAGGGTGTATGGTTAACATTCATACAGAATTTGGACAAAAAATTGATTGACACTCAGACAGAGATTAAAATTAAAAAAAGAGAAAAGTTTATGAGAGATAAAAAAGATTACGAAATGGGACAAATTTTCTGTTGGACAAAAGATCGCACTAAAAATTATAAAAGAAAACCTTATATAAAAAACAAAAAATTGGGTAACCAGGAAAGAGGGTACTGGACCACTGAATCGGAGTCCAGTGGCTCTGAGGATGTGGTTCCAGGCCCCTCTAGAACGGTGACCCCTCAAGTTGGGCCAAATCCTGCCCCTTTAGGAAACGCATCCGTAGGGGGGGCAGGAAGAGGCACAAGGGGAAGAGGTCACAAGAGAAAATTTGTCTCATAGAAGAATTAGAATATTTGTCACCCTCTCTCTCTCCTTCTGCCAATAATGTTGTTAACCTGTCTGAACATGTGTTGACCGATGATATGGTAGCCGTCCTATCTAGAGGTTTAAATTTTTGCGTGCCAGAAGAGTTTGATTTTTCTGAATTCAGAATTGATTTATATAAAGCCACAAGGAAAATGCACTTGCATAAGTTTTTTCACCAGACGTCGACCACTTCGACTATAGTCCCTGAGGGTCACCAACCTTGCACAACTGAGGGGTGCGATTGGGATATCACGGGGGCTTTTGACTCCACTGTAACCCAGGCCGCTGGTTTGCTGTTGAGTCTGAATGACCCCGAGAAAAGCCTTTTGACCCAGGTGGTGACACTAATGAATGTGGTAGATTCACTAAGGGGGTGAAATCTAATTTTTTCCCCCCGGTGGCCCATGGTAATTTAATTGATGTGTTTCAGGAAGCAGTTGTCAAGGATGTGGAGGCATTGCTATATCCCAAAATGGATAATAATCTTAATGAGGGAGAAGCGGCAGCGGTAAAAATAATGCGCACGTGGAATGACACAGTATTCCGCCAAGCGGATAAAGGCGGTAATATTGTGTTGTTAACGCGCACGCTTATATTAAAGAATGCTTAAGGCATCTGCAGGATCATGATACATATACTCCCTTACAATCTAACCCCATTACTGAGTATAAGAAGCAATTAACACGCTTATTGGGGAGATATGTAACACTCGGTTTTCTCACTAGCACTCAGGTCGAAAAATTAATTCCAGAATTTCCCACAAAACCCCATTGGTATGCTATACCTAAGATACACAAAGATAGTGTCAACCCCCCTGGCCGCCCGATAGTGGCTGGCATCGGTTCGTTAACTGAGCCGTTGTCCCACTATCTTGATTGGTTATTGAGGCCTCTGATGGAAAGAATCCCTTCCTATGTGAAGGATAGTAACGATTTTATATCTTTGTTGAGAGGTTTTGATTGGCAGGAGGGGTTTAATCTTGTGTCCATCGATGTGGAAAGCCTGTATACACGGATACCCCAGAACCTGGGTGTACAGGCAGTGAGGGAGACAGTGGCTCGCAGTGGAAAAACGCAGTTGTATTGCGATTTTGTAGGTGAAGCTTTGAATTTTGTGCTTTCAAAAAACGCATTCATGTTCCTGGATAAATGGTACGTCCAGTGCGGGGGTACTGCAATGGGTACCCCCGTATCGTGCGCTATGGCTAATATTTTTTTGTTTTTTTTTGAGAGCGTATACGTTTTCGTTAGCACAAACCCATTTCTCAAGCACGTGAAGTTGTTCCTCAGATATGTGGACGACATATTCATGGTGTGGGATGGCACAGAGGAGGAGTTCACAGGTTTTGTCACCTACCTTAATAGTACAAACACCATGAATATGTCGTTTACATCATGTTTTGGAGGCAACGTTATAACATTTTTGGATATAGAGGTAGAAGTGAAAGAAGGGTTAATATTGACAAGGATGTATAGGAAACCAACTGCCTCTAACTCGTTACTGCACTTTCAGAGTGCCCACCCCACTCATACTAAAGTAGCTTTACCCTACTCTCAGTTTTTGAGACTAAGGCTGGTTTCACACTACGTCTTTTTAACATCCGCTGAAAACGTTTTTTTAGCGGATGTACGGATCCTGCTTTTACAGCAAATAACGTATGCAAACGCATATGTTATTTTGCAGGATCCTGCACTGGATGTTTAGGGGCGGGCATTGTAGTCATGTGATCGGGAGTGAGGGGAACTAGACTGGGAGGAGGCTTCTGATAGCTGCAGACGCTGGTAACCAAGGTAAACATGGGCCTTCGATACCCGATATTTATGTTGGTTACGAGTGTGTGCAGCTGCTAGGAGCCGGGCTGCCTGCACGCGTAACCAACGTAAATATCGGGTAACTAAGAGAAGTGGTTACGCGATATTTACCTTGGTTCCGAGTGTCGAGAGAGAGAGAGAGAGAGAGAGAGAGAGAGAGAGAGAGAGAGAGAGAGAGAGAGAGACTCTGGTTCCGGCCATGCAAAGTACTATCTGGGCATGCTCAGTCCAAAAGCAGGATCCTGTCTATCAGCACGCCAGCGTTCACCAGCGTTTGCGTGCGTTATAGTCAGGATCCAGCAATTTGCAGTACTTGGACGGAGCTCAAAAACGCTACATGTTGCGTTTTTGAAACATGTTAAAATAACGCAAAAGGACGGATCCTGCGTCGAACGGACGCAAACGCATGCGAACGCAGGTGGACGCGAGTCCATTGAAAATGCATTGAAGTAAAAACGGATTTGCACAGGATCCGTACTTCCGTTAAAAAAACGTTTTCAACGGATGTTAAAAAGACGTAGTGTGAAACCAGCCTAAGGAGGATCAATAATGTAAAAGAGATTTTTGAAGAACAAGCTGGGGATTTAAGATTAAGGTTATTGGCACGGGGTTACCCTAGTACACTAATTGATTCTGCGTATGAGAAGGCGTGTTCTGAGAGTTCTGAAAATCTATGGGTCAGCCAATCTTCTGGTATTGGAAAATTGTCACATAGTCAGGCAAAGGCAAAAAAGGTGAGAAAAACGAACAATGCCGTAAATAGGTTTATGTTCAGTTTTAGGTTTGGCCCCTTAGATGGAGTAATAAAAAAAGCCATAAAAAAGAATTGGCATATCCTTGCCAACGACCCGGATCTAAAGAGTATGACAGATGCAGGACCCCTAGTCTCTTATAGACGGTGTAATAATTTGAGAGATCTGCTGGTGAAAAACAGGGTGACCTGTCAGTCCACATGGCTCGAGAAATGTTCGCCCGTTGGGAATTTTCGCTGCGGTCACTGCAAGTTTTGCGCCTTACATCTCACCGGTACATCTCTTCAAATTGGTTCCTTTTCTCACCAGGTCAGGCAGTTTATTTCCTGCAAGACGAAGTATGTGGTTTATGTGATTGTATGCCCCTGTGGAAGATTTTATATAGGGAAGACAATAAGGTGCATGTACATACGCTTTAGGGAGCACTATAAATCGATTTCCACAGGTAAAGGTTCTCCTAGGCTAATAGAACACATTCGCACAGCACATGAAGGTAATCCCAACATCTTGCGCTTTGCAGGACTAGTCCAGGTTTCCCTGCCTCCACAAGGGGGCGATCTCCATAAGTTATTGCTACGTAAAGAAGCAAGTATGATAATAAAATTTGGAGCGCAGGGAAACCTGGGTTTGAATGACCGTAACGACCTAGCGGTATTCTTATAATACCGGCTTGCATAAAACTGATTTTTTGCAAATTATTTTCGA
This sequence comes from Anomaloglossus baeobatrachus, assembly GCF_048569485.1. Taxonomy (NCBI): domain Eukaryota; kingdom Metazoa; phylum Chordata; class Amphibia; order Anura; family Aromobatidae; genus Anomaloglossus; species Anomaloglossus baeobatrachus. Next base: position 144,557,256 of record NC_134363.1, on the reverse strand, counting down.
GTGATGGATTCATTTTGGATCTTTTGATAAATGAGTGGTTATGTCATTAAAAAGAATAATATGAACATAATGAGTTATGTATTGATATGACATTGATAAATGCCTCTGTACCTTTCAGGTGAATTTTTTCCTTTTTTTTCCCCTGTTTTCATGTTTGTTTTTGAAATGTGTGTCACATTGATTGTATGACCATGTTTTAAATGGGATGTGTTGTCTGCACTTATGTTAATCACTATCATGTGTGCATTCCTCTGTTTTTAATGTGCGGTGATGTGGCCTGGATGCACTCCCCTTTATAAGGTGCGTGCGGCCATTCTCCGACGTGGACCCGTAGAAGTCTGGCTTACAGACGAAACGGCCGTAAGTCCTTTGGAGGGACTCGCATCCTAGTCACCTCCCGCATTTTTATCTGCACCGATGAAAAGAACGCTTGAATAAAAAAGAAATTGTTTGGCATAGCAGCTGTTTGCGGTCGATTTTTCATCTTCCTGTTGTTTTACCTCTAACTAATATCGCAGTTCTTAAGAATGAAGGTGTATTACATTTTATCATTTACAGTTCATTATTGCCTAGGTATCAGTCACCTCTGCAATCTATCAGAGGTGGCATATTTGCTAGGCAAGGATCATGCACTGGAAAGTTCTTTGCTTTAGAGAGGAGGTCCCCAACCTTTCTGACCATGAGAGCCACATTTTGCTCTGAAAGAGAGTCACGAGCCACATTTAGCTCTGTCAGATGGTTGCAATCCACATCCAGCTCTGAGAGAGGGCCCTGAGCCACATCCAGCTCTGAGAGAGGGCCCTGAGCCACATCCAGCTCTGAGAGAGGGCCCTGAGCCACATCCAGCTCTGAGAGAGGGCCCTGAGCCACATCCAGCTCTGAGAGAGGGCCCTGAGCCACATCCAGCTCTGACAGAGGGCCCTGAGCCACATCCAGCTCTGAGAGAGGGCCCTGAGCCACATACAGCTCTGAGAGAGGGCCCTGAGCCACATACAGCTCTGAGAGAGGGCCCTGAGCCACATCCAGAGAGGGCCCTGAGCCACATACAGCTCTGAGAGAGGGCCCTGAGCCACATACAGCTCTGAGAGAGTGCCCTGAGCCACATCCAGCTCTGAGAGAGTGCCCTGAGCCACATCCAGCTCTCAGAGAGTGCCCTGAGCCACATCCAGCTCTGAGAGAGTGCCCTGAGCCACATCCAGCTCTGAGAGAGGGCCCTGAGCCACATACAGCTCTGAGAGAGGGCCCTGAGCCACATCCAGCTCTGAGAGAGGGCCCTGAGCCACATCCAGCTCTTAGAGAGGGTCACGAGCCACAATCAGCTCTGAGAGAGGGTTGTGAGCCACATTCAGCTCTGAGAGAGGGTCTCAAGCCACATTCAGCTCTGAGAAAGAGTCGCGAACCACAATCAGCTCTCAGAGAGGGTCGTGAACCACATTCAGCAGGAAAAGAGGGTCACGAGCTACATTCAGCTCTGAAAGAGGGACATGAGTCACATTCAGCAATGGGAGAGGGTTGCGTGCCACATTCAGCTCTATGAGAGGGTCACAAGGTACAACCAGCTGTATGAGAGGGTCGCAAGCCACAACCAGCTCTGTGAGAGGGTTGCAAGCCACATTCAGCTTTGACCTTGACACCAAGGGGTGGGTGGGATTATGGGCGTAGGGCGTAGTGAATATTCATTTTGCATTAATATCTTGAGTAGCTGGTGGGAGCCACTTATATCAAGAAAAGCCACTTCTGGCATCACTGGCTTCCTGCAGTAGTGGCCCTGCTCCTGCCTCCTACAACCACACTCCACCGCTGCCTCCCCACAGTGAGCCAAGTGGTACATTTGGACTATAAGACACACCCCCATTTCCATCCAAATTTTTTGGGGGGAAAAGAGTGGCCTTATAGTCTGAATAAAAACCCAGTATATGCAGATAACACAACCCCCCCAAACAAGAAGGGGGCGACAGAGTAGAAAACTAAAGCAGAAAACAGTAATGAGACCTTCGTGTATAACCTTCTTGACGACAGAGTCCAGAGATAAATGAAGAAACCAAATATCAGAGGAGCAGTGAAGAACCTGCTCTCTTCCGTTATTATTTAGTCCCTCACATAACGCTGGTATGTTCAAGATCAGGCAGAATATACATGGGTCTTATAACTGTTTTCCACCTTGGTTCTCTGCTCTCTCTCCTCATTTTTTGGGGTGGTTAGGGATTATGTCACCTGCATATACATATAATACCCAGTGGCGTAACTAGAGTTTGATGGGCCCCGGTGCAAAGTTCAGCCCTCCCATGCTCTGCTATACATCTTTCCCTCAGCACCCAGCTTTCCCAATCAGATCATGGGAAAGCTGGATGCTGAGGGAAAGAGCCTTTTTCCCTCAGCACAAAACATTCCCATACCATGATTGCATCTTTCTCCCCCCTTGTATATATTTATCCAAATACTATAATGGCCCCCGCATAGCTTTCTAAATAGTATAAAGGGTCCCACATAATCCTTCATATATTAGAATGCATCTACATAGTCCTCCATGTATTATAATGCATTTCCCATAGTTCTCCATGTATTATAATTCACCCCATAGTTCTCCATATATTATAATTCACCCCATAGTCCTCCATATATTATAATTCACCCCATAGTTCTCTATATATTATACTGCACTACATAGTCCTCCATATATTAAAATGCACCCCTATAGTCCTCCATGTATAAAGTAGCCCTCATAGCCCTCCAATTTTATTATAATGAATTTCTTATAGTTCTCCATGTATTATAATTCAGCCCATAGTACTCCATATATTATAATGCACCACATAGTCCTACATGTTTTATAATGCACGCCCATAGTCCATGTATAAGGTAGCCTTCATAGTCCTCTTTATATTTTAATGTAGCCCCATAGTCCTATATGTATTATAACGCAACCCCATAAAACTTCATATTGTATTTTGCAGCCCCGTACTCCTCCATGTATAATGCACCCCTATATTCCATGTATAAGGTGTCCTTCCAGCCCCATAGACCTCCATGTATAATGCAGCCCTTGTCCATGTATAAGGTGTTCTTCATGTTTATTATGCAGCCCCCCAGGCCTCCATGTATAATAATGCAGCCAATCTCCCCAGGCCTCCATGTATAATAATGCAGCCAGCCTCCCAGTCCTCCATGTATAATATAGCAGCCAGCATCCCCAGGCCTCCATGTATTATACATTATACATGGAGGCCTGGTGAGGCTGGCTGTATTATAATACATGGAGATGTATTATAATACAGCCAGCCTCACCAGGCCTCCATGTATAATAATGCAGCTTGCCTCTCCAGGCCTCCATGTATAATATAGTAGCCAGCCTCTTCAGTCCTCCATTTATAATAATGCAGCCAGCCTCCCCAGACCTCCATGTATAATAATGCAGCCAGCCTCCATAGTCCTCCATGTATAATATAGAAGCTAGCCTCTCCAGGCCTCCATGTATAAAAATGCAGCCAATCTCCCCAGGCGTCCATGTACAGTATAATGCAGCCTCCTCATGCCTCCATGTATAATATAGCAGCTAGCCTCCCCAGGCCTCCATGTACAGTATAATGCAGCCTCCCCAGGCCTCCATGTACAGTATAATGCAGCCTCCCCAGGCCTCCATGTACAGTATAATGCAGCCTCCCCAGGCCTCTATGTACAGTATAATGCAGCCTCCCCAGGCCTCTGACCACTGTGTACTCACTAATTTATATATATATATATATATATATATATATATATATATATATATAGTATATAAAAAAACAAAAAAGTACTCACCGCTCCCCTCCTTCCACCGCTGCTCTGTCCTCATGTTTCCTCTTTCCACCGCTGCTGTCCTCACCGCTCTCCTCTTCCACCACCGCTGCTCCGTCCTCCCCTCTTCTCGTTCTCCCGGTGCTCCGGTCGGCGTTCTCCCTCCCTGCGCTTTGTGCACTCAGCACAGCAGTCACACAGGAGTGACGTCACCGCGCAGGCACATTGGGAGAATGATGATGCATAGAGCGGCGCTGGCCGCTCTATGCTTCACTATTACTGTGCGCGGTGACGGGGGAGGGGGGACCCGATGCCGCCGCTGACACCGGGCAGGCGGCTCGGTGTCGGCGGTGGCAGTGGGTCATATAGTGGCCACGTGCACTGTGACAAATCAGCGCAGCTCCTCTCTCACTAACAGGAGCTGGCTGCTGATCTGCCGGGCGGCCGCCGGGCCCTTGACCTCATGGGCCCGGTCGCAATGGCGACCGCTGCAACCGCGGTAGTTACGCCCCTGATGATACCCCTAGCAATTCATTCTTTAAAGCCTTCTGTCAGTGCAGGATGACTGTTTAAACAAAGTACATGTCCTTGGTGCATCATGGTGGAGCCAAACATTTCAATGCACCTTCCCACCTACTTGTTTTCCTTCTACATCCACCCTTCTCTGGCTCTAAAACGACAGATCTGTCAGTCAAAGAAGAGGGGAGGGTGGAGATTGAGAGAAAACAAGCAGGTGGGAGGCACTCAAATGGTTGGCCCCGCCATGATGCACCAATTGCCTGTGCTTTGTTTGAACAGTCATTCTGTGCTGACAGATTCCCTTTAAGTGTTCTTAACTTTTTTGTTTGTGTACTGATTGAATACATTACTTATTCTTTATGATGGTCCTCTGAATCTATACACTTAGTTTGGTCTTTCTATGTTCTCTTCCTTAATGAATTTGGCACATCTGTAGATCATAATAACAAATTTGTTTTTGTTTTTTTTTGTTTTTTTATTCAAGAGCAACATTATTAGGACCAGAAAATACAACATCCTCACATTTATTCCTCTGAATATTTTTGAGCAGTTTCACCGGGCTGCAAACCTCTATTTCCTTTTTATAATTATCTTGCAGGTAAGTGTCACAAATGGCAAAGGAACAGTAAATACAGTGAGCTATAGATGGGGGACATTTCGCTTGTAAACCCCTTTCCAATTTTAGCTATATACTGTATATCGCTCTGTAGTATATGTTGAGAATGTGAAAAAAAATATAGATTATTATAGAATTCAAATATGTTAAACCTTCAGATAAAATCACTGACAGATGTTGTGGATAAAAATGAATCTGACAACTGTTCTAAATTAAAAAAAAATATTATTACAAATAAGTGATATAACCTATCCTATTCCATTAAATGATTGAGCGCAACAATAACACTCAGTGAAACAGAGCATCTACAAGTGCAGCTCAATAAACTAGAATATCATCAAAAAGTTAATTTATTTCAGTAATTCAATACAAAAAGGGAAACGCATATATTATATAGAGCCATTACACACGGAGGGATCTATTACTGTACATTATATAGAGTCATTACACACAGAGGGATCTATTTCTATATATTATATATTCATTACACACAGAGGGATCTATTTCTATACACTGTATTATAAAGAGTCATTACACACAGAGGGATCTATTCCTATATATTATATAGAGTCATTACACACAGAGGGATCTATTTCTATATATTATATAGAGTCATTACACACAGAGGGATCTATTCCTATATATTATATAGAGTCATTACACACACAGGGATCTATTTCTATATGTTACAGAGTCATTACACACAGAAGGATCTATTACTATATATTATATAGAGTCATTACACACAGAGGGATCTATTCCTATATATTATATAGAGTCATTACACACAGAGTGATCTATTCCTATATATTATATAGTCATTACACACAGAGGGATCTAGTTCTATATATTATATAGAGTCATTACACACAGAGGGATCTATTCCTATATATTATATAGAGTCATTACACACAGAGGGATCTATTCCTATATATTATATAGAGTCATTACACACAGAGGGATCTATTCCTATATATTATAGAGTCATTACACACAGAGGCATCTATTCCTATATATTATATAGAGTCATTACACACAGTGGGATCTATTCCTATATATTATATAGAGTCATTACACACAGAGGGATCTATTTCCCATGTTTATTTCTGTTAATGTTAATGATTATGGCTTACAGCCAACGAAAACCGAAAACTCATTATCTCAGAAAAGTAGAATATGATATAAGTAGAGCTAAGCGAACTGGCAAAAAACTGGGACCGGCAGATCACTGCTAAATTAAAAAAAAAAAATCCCGATCCCGGAATCCGGTGCCATATAAGTCAATGGGGACCAGAATCCGGAGAGTAAAAACGTTTGTGGAGGGGATAGGGGGGTAGGAGCACGCACGGTGTACTCACCCAGGCTGTGTCATGGCGGCAAACTCCCTCCGGGTCACTCTTTTCCCTTCCGGAGCCGACAATTCAATATTCACTACTTTTCCCACCCACCGGCGCGTGTAATTGGTTGCAGTTAGATGCGCCCCCACCCTGAGAGGGACATGAGGAGATCGTGTGTGGTAATGCCCAAGTATTTGAGCAGCCACGATCAGAAAAAGCCGACGGTGGGGAATGGCAATTACTGTCTCAAGAGGTAGATGATGATGAGACACAGTTGTCAACAAGTCATGTTAAATCAACAAGTCAGGAGGAGGACCACAGTGCGGAAGTGGAAGACGAGGTAGTGGATGATATAGTCACTGACCCCAAACTGGGAAGGTGGCATGCAGGGCGAGCACAGCAGTGCGAGGAGGAGAGATCCACAGCACCACAACAGCCATTGAGGGGCAGTTGAATACCAGCTACAACATGCCCGTCAGTACTCTGGTCAGTCTCCGCACATAAGAACTGATGAGTGGGCATGGATATCTGACATCCGTGAGGTTCTCCAAAACATTTAGGACTCAACCAAGATGGTGAGCGGCAATGATGCCATAATCAGCGTATCCATCCCGCTTCTGTGTCTACTCAAATGCTTGCTGCTCACAATTAAAAAGGAAGCCTCGAGGCAGATCCGGCCCACAAAAGAGTTAGCTCTCCTGTCCCTCGGGAATGTTTCTGCTTCAGGGTTTAGGAAAGGTTTATTAAGACATTTTTTAACAGCTGCCAGAAACCTAATTCCAAGATATTGGAAGCAAACTAGAATCCCATCACGGGATGAATTCATAGCAGAGTGCAACGAGATCTTCAGGATGGAGACCTTGATAGGTCAGACACTCGGCAACAAGGACAAAGTTGATGCTACGTGGGCCCCGTGGATCATGTTCAGGGACTCACCGGATATGGGTCTATGGATTCACGGGGGGGCAGGTATGTAGGTAATTTTCCATTCTCTTATTTCTGTACCTATAAGGTTAGCCTTGAAAATGTGGTTTTGATGTAGGAGGGCGCGTCCACTCGGGTGGGAACTCTTTGTACCCTTCCCCTTTCATCTTACTTTCCCACGTTTCTGTTGTCTTTACTGTCTCTAAATTCTTCTTCCACCTCCTCTTCTTTAGCTCTTTTTTTTTCAACTTGTTCTTCCTATTTCAAACACATACGAATTGTACTTGTTATTTTTGGTCGCCAGTGGCGCAGGTGTAGTCAAAGAACTGTTGTGTTTTTAGCAGCTAGCTTGGATATATACCCTCAACCTGCGCGCTGTGCAATTGTTTGATTATCTTCTTCTATTCTAATAAACTTTGATTTGAACAAAAAAAAAAAAAAAAGGAAGCCTTGCATACGGACAAGGTGGAGAGGAAGGAAGAAAGTACATAGGTGATACTACCTAACCCAGCTTCATCGCATCTTTTCAGCATGGATTGGGTGATAATGAGGAAGAGGAAGCTGAGGAGGAACAGGAGATGCCTGAGCTACAGAGGGTACTACCAACATCAGCTTCATCCCATCTGTTCACCATGGATGGCCTCAGGAGGAGTGCAGGAGGAGGATGCAGGAGGAGAGGGAGGAGGAGATGAAGAGTCGTTCTTCTGGTGGGGACAGGGAACCCACCAGAAGGTGGTGGCCTGTTGGGAGTCTGGCACACATGGCTGACTTTATGGCCCTTTGCATTTCCAATGGCCCTCTCGTTATACACATTTTGGCCAACACCGACTACTGGTTGTTTACTCTTTTTGACCTACGCTACAAGGAGAACTTTCCATCTCTACTTCCTGCAGAGGGGAGGGCTACTAAAATGGTGCAATACCATAGGGCCATAGTTGAAGAATTTGTAAAAAAAAAATCCCATTTGACAACGCCGGTGACAGAAGTTAGAGATCTTTGGACAACCAAGGAATGAGGGACACACAGCAGGACCAAATGAGGCAGGGGAACCCTATCAAAGGTCTGGGACAGTTTCATTAGACCCTCCCAGCGCCCAGGCCCTGATGCGTGGGGTAATATATCAAGAAGGGAAAAGTTTATGAAGGTGGTGAAGGAGTACCTAGCTGACTGTACCACTGTTCGCCGTGATTCCTCTGTGCCGTACAACTATTGGGTATTCAAGCTAGACACGTGTCATGAACTGTCCCTCTACGCTTCGAAGGTGCTGGCCTGCTCTGCCGCTAGCATTTTGTCTGATCTAACCCTTTTTGGTGGCTAATGTAGACTCCGAAGGTTCAACACTTTAGAATGAAGTCCAGAAATCTTCAATATGAAAAAAAAATTCAAGTGGCACTCACCGGTCTAAATATAAGTCCTTTATTTTTTCAAACTTTAAAATCCATGCAGAAGAGCGCAGGGGGTATCGGACGACAATCGTTTTGCTAAACAAAGGAGCTTCCACAGGCCCCCATTAAAGGGGTGGTTCACCCATATTCACCCATATTGGTGTGGCCAATAGTCGTTGTGAACCACTTCTTTAAGAGATGTATCTTGTCAGTGGCATTAGTCACCAGAAAATTAATTTTAGCCGTTGTGGCCCCTTCCCAGCTTTGAAACTTTTGAGAGAGGCCTCAAACCGGCGCGAAAACGGCAAAAGTTGCTAAATTGTTGCACAACTTCGTATTGCATAAAAATGTTGCAACTTTTTTAAGATTTCCGCTTTTCTGGCGTAAAAGCTTTGATGAATTACCCACATAAAGTTCTATAAGAAAACATTGCAGGGTGACAGATATTTATAGTCACTGCATTACAGAACTGTCAAATCTGATATTTGGTAGTGCTTCTTATAAAATCCATCATAGAACAGAAGCAGAACATAATTTTATATTGCGAATTCTAAAAATATTTAATTACTACCTTTACTTCCAGACTGTTCCTGCAATTTCCACGCTGCCATGGTTCGCTATAATGCTACCCTTGCTTTTTCTGTTGGTTATAAGAGGAATTAAAGACCTCCTTGATGACATTGTAAGTACTATAATTTTAATATTTTACTATTAAATTTGTAGCATATATTCAGATTTCGTAGTAATAAGGTTTAGTATCTTGGGGGCAATGATGCAAATTAAAACCCCATTTTGAATTTTAGAAATATTTGAAGAGAATCTGTTATCAGGATTTTCACATCTAATCTAAGAGCAGCATGATGTAGAGACAGAGATCCTGATTCTAGCAATGAGTCACTTAAGCCCGCTTTACACGCTGCAATATATCTTACGATGTGTCGGCGGGGTCAAGTCGTAAGTGACGCACATCCGGCATTGTAAGGTACATTGCAGTGTGTGACAGGTACGTGCGATTGCGATTGAATGGTAAAACGTTCATCGCATACACATCGTACCGTTCTCTAGAATTGAACATCAGATTGTTCATCGTACCCGGGGTAGCACACATCGCAGCGTCTGACACCCCGGGAACGATGAACAAATCTTACCTGCGTCCTGCAGCTCCCGGCTGACAATGCGGAAGGAAGGAGGTGGGCGGGATGTTTACGTCCCGCTCAGCTCCGCCCCTCCGCTTCTATTGGCCAGCTGCTACGTGACGTCGATGTGACGCCGAACGTTCCTCCCACTCCAGGAAGTGGACGTTCGCGCCCACATCGAGGTCGTATGGACGGGTAAGTACGTGTGACGGGGGGTTACTCATGTGTGTGGCACGTTCAACTAATTGAACGTGCCGCACATACGATGGGGGCGTTGCAAATCGCATACGATATCGTATGCGAATTGCAACGTGTAAAGCAGGCTTTACTGCTTGTAGTTGTGATAAAAGTATTGTTGGTAGCATATTATTACTAAAGGACTGCCCCAACCACTGATAGGCTGCTTTCTGTCTATGCACAGTGCACAGAAAAAGCTGTCAATCAGTGATGTGGACAGGACCATACAGAGCCCGACATGCAAAGAACTGATAGATCTGCAGCTGAGAAAAGTGAACTTACCGAAACTGCAGCAAGCAGCTCAGTAAGTGAAATATTCCTGGAATCAGGGTCTCTGCATATCAGGCTGCTATCACGTGGGTTAGCAAAAACCCAGTGACAGTTCCCATTAAAACCCCTGACAAAGAAAGCACTTATATCTGGTTCTTTTTAAAGAGGACCAACCACCAGGATTTTCATATATAAACTAAAGCCAGTGCTATACTGGGGCTATCCTGCTGATTCTATACATACCTTCAGTTGTGAGATTGGATGTATACTTTCTGAAATATAGGCAAGTAAAGTTTGTAAATGCACTGTTATTTGATGATATGTTCAAGAGAATATCTAATAGGTGGGTCGGGTTTTGCTAGTGGTTCCCGCCCCTTTCTGCCTGATGTCCTTCCTCCCCCATCCTTCCTCCCCCTGTAATAACAGAGACAGGGAGGAGGAACAACAGGCAGCAGACAGGGGCCGGAATAACTTTCAAAACTCAACCCACCTATTAGATATTCCGTTGCACCCATCATCAAATAGTGCATTTCACAAACTTTACTTGCCTGTATTTCAGAAATTATACATCCGATCTCACAACTAAAGATATGTATAGAATCAGCATGATAGTGCCAGTATAGCACTGGCTTTAGTGTATATAGGAAAATCCTGGTGGTTGGCCCTCTTTAAGTACTTTATTTTATTATCCATACAAACAATGTATAAATCTTACAAAACTCACATCCTCCAAACACTGAGAAGGAGGAGAAAGCCCTGATTTTTTATGCATATTTATTGTCAATAAGATCCTGGTGAGAAGATTTCCCTTTTTCCTTTATCATATCTTAAAGCTTATGTATTAGTCACTGAAATTCTGAAATAAATTGATTGCTTTAAGGTAGTAGTTTTTTTTTTAGAAATCATGTATCTAGGAATTCTTTTAGGCATTTTGTTAGGAAACATGATGCTATAAACTATCCAACCGACTTTAATCTAAAGGACAAACAAGAGCTTTTTAAAGAAAAGTTTTGGTAGCTACTAGCCACCATAGCACTGTAAAGGGGTTGAAACATACTGTCACAAAACCCTAGCATCAAACACAAATAAAGCCGATACTTTTTGACTTCATTTTTGTTTCCCCACGCTTTTGGGCTTATAGCATTTACTGTAAACCCACCCCCTGAAAACTAACCAGCACCGCTGAACAGAAAAAAGTAAGCGTAAGGCTATTTTTTTTTATGGTACGTTGCACATAATATTCAATAAAACATGCCATTGATGGGCTAAAAGCAGGGCAGGTAGGATCCAGCACAAATTAAAATCAGTATTAAGCTTATATAAGAAGTGCACAGTCAAGTGCAGAGGCAGTCATCACCTCCAGCAGTATACTGTAAAAGAAAAAACAACTGACTTGCACTCTGAACAGAATGAAGCCGGTGTAAACATCTGCAAATGTGGCGACCCTGAGGCTCCAGTCGCCACAGAGTATTGCATCTTATTTTAGGTGTGTGATGCCCTGGCCTATCAGGTCGTCACAGGGTGTTGCACACTTGACCACTGAGGAAGGATTTTCCGGTCGTGATGGTTACTATACCCCTTAAAACTTAACCTAAAAATAATACACCGACTGCATGCGACTTGGTTAAACAAATTGGCCACAGCAGCCTTTATTACCTATTATTAACATACTACCACAAAAAGGGGGCGCCGTCCAACGGGCGACCCCAAACACACAATAATAGGTAACACATAATAATAAACGGTACATGAAACCCTATGTAGGCCCGGTCCAGAAACCCTTTCCTACACCAATATCCCTGGCCGCAACACTCCGACCCAGAGATGAGGTATTAATCACCCCACGGATTAATACCCCCCAAACTTTGCAGAACCCCGTGCCTGCAATTTCCCGGAACCCAGAGACACCATACCAAGACAGTGCCTCTCGGTCCAGCTACAAATCCCTTCCTACCGCTTCTGGACCAGACCTACCCCCGCTGCTGAGACAAAACATACATCCCTTTTATAATAATTCCTTGTTGTCTTTTTTTTTTTTTTTTAACATAGTTAAACAAACTCACAAACACAAAAAGGGTGGGTGGGCGGGAATCTGTCGCTGTCCGGAGTCCAAAAGGGGAGGTAAGACCCTCCCTCATCGCTTTTATACTCCCCCCCCCTCCCCTACAGGGATCCTTTCTCCACCAATCCCCTATACCTTCCCATAATGCCCCTCATTATAACTTTATTAACCCCTCACTCCCTCCCTTCCCTCTGGTCATGTCGCCTCTCCCCCCTATGGGGTCCATGGCTTTCTTTTCCTTTCTGTGCAGGGTCCATCTCTCTCCCTTGGTTCCAGGTGCCACCCAGTGATGTGCTAAGACCAGCATGCAAATCTCAGTCACACACACACCAGTGGGGGAGGTCCAGTAGAAAAGGGGCCGCCCACCAAAGGGTTAAGCAGACTGGTGGGAGGTGACTAGGCAGTCGTCGGCAGGGGAGCAAAGAGAGCTGAGGGCTCTCAAGTAGCTCTCAGGGAGGAGAGCAGACTGGGGAGTTGGAGCTCCCAGACCACGTGAGAGCAGCCTCAGAGAGTTAGGGGCTGTGGAAGTGGAGGCTCCCGGAGGGTCAGACTAGTCCAAAGCACACTAGTAACATCACTGGTAATGGTCACCTGGACGTGCTCCCCCTCAGCGGCAGCAGTACTGAAGGACGTTTGGTTGAATCACTGCCTGTGTGTTTACTGACCTCACAAGTCAGCACAGCCTCATCCGCCTACAGCCCACGGCTCCCCCTTCCCATCACCGGGCCCCGGGACACCAAACCCCCTACCCATGGAGGGGTTAAACATCCTGCTGCTTCAACATCATCACCGGGCTCCCCAACAGCAGCGGTGGTCTCCCGCATTACCGCACACCGTGGGTGGCGTCATGAACGTTCTAAGCCCCCTGTACATATCCCCTCTTTATTGAGTAGCCGCACGACCCCCAGGTCCGGAGACCTCTCGAGCCACCGCGGTTCCGAATCCGAGCAGTCCAGCTGTTGGCACGGGGGCGGCACAGGTGCGATATTCACCTTGGGTAAGGAGGGGGTTAATCACCGGTGTTCCACATTCACACCTTACATAAAGCTTAGAAGTCAGCTCACTGGGGAGATGGGCTAGGGTAGGCAGGGGGTTGGCCACCACGAAGCATGGGAATGTTCCAGTCACTAGGACAACCACCTGGGGGCGGGTTCCACATGGAATTAGAAGTAGGAGCATCTCGCTCAATCACTAGTCAGTCTACCCGGGACACCAGTTCTGGGACACGACACCAACACGACTTTCTTTTCTTCTCTTCACGGGGCCTGCGGCTTGGAGCGGAGCGCTCAGCCCAGGTTCCTCAGGACAGGAAGGGCAACTCTCAAAAAGGACTTTCTTCTTTCCAAACACCGGTGACTTCTTCCAACTTATCCGAGGTTGACGGGGCACATCACAGCGGGTGAGCGGTACTACCCGGGCAAGCGGCACAAACTGTGAGTAAAGACACCTGGAACCGCAGCAACCGACTCGAACTTGCCTCGGTGCCAAAGGCCATCACCATTACTACTCTCCTCATCATCCTCCCCGGGCCCGCTCCACTTGTGGGGAGCGATACCATGTCTGGCTACTACTACCATCAGCCCCGGAGGACAGCAACAGCAACGGCGGCTAAGCCCTGGCCGCGTACCGCAGGTGGCATCACAACAATCATCCTACTGCAACCCCCATCATCATCCCTCTTTATTGGTGTACACCTCGGGGCATGAAGCTGGGTAGACCACCGCGACGTCCCAAACCATCACCCCTGCCCCCTGGGTTCTACACAAGCTGGTCTTCCTGGAGTGAAAAGCCTGAATAAAAACTAAAAATAACAATATTAATGTTGCAGAATCAAACTAACCCATAAAATTCACCATTTAGAAAATCCAGACCTAATTTTTTCTGTGTAATGATGGGCGAGTATGCTCGCCACTGCTTAATATTTAATCGAGCATCGGGGTGCTCAGGCACGCTCGTTACTTGATTGAGTATTGCAAATGCTCGAGCCCCTGGCCCACATGTTTTGTGGCAGTGTTTTAGCCACTAAATATGCGTGATTGCCTGCCAGGCTCGGTAATGTCGTAACCACGTTGGCTACTGGCATTAAAATGATTGGCGGGCTGTATGGTGTGATTGGGTCTATATAAAACCCGGTGGTGTGACATTCGGCACACACTACCCTGAAAACAGTGTAGGGATAACTGCTGGAAGATGGATATGTATTGATTAGAGGCATGTAGGCAGGGATTATAGCTTTACAGTCCTTGCTACTGCATCCTAAAACTAAAAGTCATTTTCATGGCTACATGTATTCTATTCCCTATTAATATTGCTGTTTGCTGCATTCAGTGTAGTGATAGCTTCTGGAGGAGGGATAGGTTTGGATTACAGGCATATAGGCAGGTATAATAGTCTTGCAGTCCTTGCTGCTGCATCCTAAAACAAAAAGTCTCATGTCAGGGCTACATCTATTCTAATCCCTATTAATACCGCTGTCAGCTACAGTATATTTACGCTGGAGGAGAAATAGGTTTGGATTAGAGGTATATAGGCAGGAATTATAGCCTTACAATCCTTGCTACTGCAACCTAAAACCAAAAGTCCCTTATCAGAGCCACATCTATTCTGTTCCCTAATAATACTGCTGTTAGCTGTATTCAGTGTAGGGATAGCTGCTGGAGAAGGGCTTGATTGGGATTAGAGGCATACAGGCAGACATTATAGCCTTAAGGTACTGTCACACATAACGAGATCGCTAGCGAGATCGCTGCTGAGTCACGGTTTCTGTGACGCAGTAGTGATCCCGTTAGCGATCTCGTTATGTGTGACACCTACCAGTGATCAGGCCCCTGCTGTGAGGTCGCCGGTCATTTCCGAATGGTCCAGGTCATTTTCCTCAAAGGCGATGTCCTGCTGGGCAGGACACATCGCTGTGTTTGACACTGTGTGACAGGGTCACTGTGACTGCTGAGATCGTTATACAGGTCGCTACTGTGACCTGTATCGTTCCTGCATCGTTGGTAAGGTCTGACTGTGTGACATCTCACCAGCAAACTCCCAGCGACTTACCTGCGATCCCTATCAGGTCGCATCGTTTTCGGGATCGCTGGTAAGTCGTTGTGTGTGACTGGGTCTTTAAAGTCCTTGCTGCTGCACCATAAAGCCAAAGGACCCTTGTCGGGGCTTCATCTATATTAATACCGCATTAGGTGCATTCACAGTAGGGATAGCTGATGGGGAGGGATAGGTTTGGATTAGAGGCATATAGGCAGGGATCATAGCCTTACATTCCTTGTTGATGCACCCTAAAACTAAAAGTCGCTTGTCAGGGTTACGTCTATTCTATTCCCTATCTACACAGCTGTTCGCTGCATTCACTGTACTGATAGCTACTGGAGTAATGATAGGATTGGATTAGAGACAAATAGGCAGGAATTATAGCCTTACAGTCCTTGCTGCTGCACCCTAAAACCAAAAGTCCTGTGTCAGGGCTACATTTATTCTATTCCCCATTACTACTGTAAAATGTGCAGGAATGTATCATCTACCAAAATTTAATATGTGCAAGGATTGAGATAAGGGATGAGGGAGTGAGCCAGGTGAAGCCGCCGTTTCTGCAGGAGCACAAGAAACATGCTCATGCACGAGACCTGGCTTCCTGTGCTACTTGCAGGGTGGTGCAGGACACCACTCTTGAATCTAGAGTTGTACAAACAGGTGATCGGTTGGATGGTAGATAATATTCCCAGTATGTTTCCCAGCACAACCCTGCCTTCCAGATGGTCCAGTCTCACTAGCCAGGAGTCTGTACCACATAATCCTCAGCCTCCTTTCTCCCACCATGGCGAGTCCCAGAAGACAAGTGATCCCACACTCAAACACTCCAAGGAGCTCTTTACATTCCATATATTGCTTCTAGCTTCTTGCCCTGCATGTTTCAAGAGGGACATGAGGAGATCGTGTGTAGTAATACCCAAATATTTGACTATTTCCCCATTGCACAAACAATGTAGCAAGTTCCCAGGCCAAGGCTTAGGTGTTCCCCAGTAAAGTGCTTTTTTAAAGAACGTGTGGACTATAAAAAATGGTCATTTGTAACCTGTGCTGTACCAAGATCAGTAGGGGCCTGATCACTAGCAGCATGCTTATGCATATGTAATCGAAGCATCCAAATAGGTGGACTGAATGCCTGGGTCCACAATCAGTGTCTGCGATTGACACCGCTGCATCTTCCCCTATGCTACTGTCGCGGGCGGAGGGGTCGGGAACGCCGTTCGCCTGGGGATCGCTGGCGCTCGGGTCCGGTGCTTCTGCTCCTCGGTGGCTCGAGCACGGGGCCGGACCCGGGGGCTCGAGCAGCGCCTCCCCGCCCACGAGTGAAAAGGAAGGGAAGTTGGTTTGTGGTGGGATGTCGGTTGTGACGCCACTCACGGGTCGTGGTGATGGTGGGCACCACCGCTGCTGGTGACGGGGGATCCCGGGAGCGATGGCGGAGAGCAGCTAAGGTGTCGACCCCTCCGTGGGTAGGGGCTGTTGGTCCCGAGGCCCCGGTTGGGAGTAGAGAGGAGGGATAGGTGCCGTTGCCGATGCGGGGAGGCAGCGTGGACGCGGGGGCAACGTTGCGGTGCAGTGAGGTGCCGGATGGCACTGGTGTACTCACTCAGGTAGACAAGAACAGAGTCTCTGGTAAACCAAACGGCTGGATGGACGGGGCCCACAGTCGGCTGCGGTGTCTTCACTTTCCACGGACGGGTTGATGGTGGCTGTCGTTCCCTGCACCTATGTGTAAGTGTTTGACTCCTATGGATTCCCACGGGTAGTCCGCTCCCCGGCTTGTACGTGTCGGGAGAGCCCGTTTTGCCCGCAGGTGCTGGCCCTTGGATCTCTGGCCGTTGGTGGTGGCTCTTATCCGGACGGGTTGGGCTGTTGCCTTCTGACGGGACTTGGTTGGGAATGAACCCCTGAGGTCCAGACCGCAATCAGGGAATTTGACCGTTACGGCGGCTTCCGAGCCTGGTCGGGGTCTGAGTACCCTGCCTTGGTGCTTGGCTTCAATCTGCTCCCCGGTTCGGTACCGGCGGGCCACCGCTAGACCCCGGTCCTACGGTTCCGCTGACCTCCACCAACTCCTGCAGACGGCCACCACCGTCTGCCGACCTTGCTGATGGTGCCCGGGCTCCGACCCAGACACACACAGTCTCTGCTCCTCTCACTTCCACCTCTGCACTTCAACTCCACTACCTTCAACTAACTGGCTTTTCCCGCCTCCTGGCCTGTGAACTCCTCAGTGGGTGGGGCCAACCGCCTGGCTCCACCACACCTGGTGTGGACATCAGACCCTGGAGGGGGGCAACAAGGGTTTTGTTTGACTGGTGTTCCTGACCGGGGGAGGGGGTGTGTGTATGTGGTGTTATTCTGTGACCCCTGGGGTCCAGGGCGTCACACTACATGCTTGTCAATCCCCTGTTGAGGACACAGGCGCTGTTGCCTCCCGCCTTGCACCTCTCTTGCACATTAGCAACCACCATCACCAACAACATCCACTTCTTTGTCCAAATGTGACGTCCTGGGCAAGCCAGGGGTCACAGGTCATGACACCACCACACACCCCACATTCCCTGCAGGCACACCAAGGTCAGAACACAAATCCTTGTTGCCCTCCTCCAGGGGCTGATGTTCACACTAGGGGGTGGGCCAGGCGGTTGGCTCCGCCCACTGAGGAGTTCACAGTCCTGGAGGCGGCAAAAACCAGCAGTTGGAGTTAGCGTTAGAGTTGAGTTGGAGAGTAGAAGGAAGTGGTAGAGGAGCAAGTGACAGGAGTGGAAGTGAAGGAAAGTGACAGCAACAGAGCCTGAAGTTGGTCCGGGTGTGTGCCCCGGACTGAGACAGCAAGGTTGGCAGACGGCGGTGACCGTCTGCAGGAGAGGCTGATCGGAGGTTGCCAAAAGGACCGTGGACGGGTGGTGGCCCGGCGGTACCGGAGCGGTATACAAAGAGAGGCCAGCACCATTGGCAGGGGCCTTTCGGATCCCGGCAAGGCTAGGAGTCGCCGTAATTTGCCAAATCCGTCAGTGAAGGGGACCTCCGGGTCTCCCAGTTGCAAAGTCCCGATTGAAGGCAACAGTCCAACCGTGAATGGGAGACACCGCCACCGCCAAGGCACCAGTTTCCCAGGGCCAGCGCCTGCGGGCAAGAGAGGGGTTCCTCCGGCTCATATCCAAGCTGGGGAGCGGGTTACCGGTGGGAATCCATCGCTACCAACAACCGTTTCTAGGTGCAGGGAAGAGACAGTCACCGCTAACTTGCAGGGAACATCTACACCGCAGCCGTCCGAGGGACCCGTCCAACCAGCCATTTGTTTACCGTGAACTGTGTCATCATCCTTGGGCTGAGTGAGTACCTCCGTGCCGTGCGGCACAGCGCTGCCCCTGCGTCCCTGCACCTCCACAGGCCCCATAACCCGCCTGTCCACCACCCTAACCCCCCGTCATCGGGCCCCGGGACCACCAAACCCCCTACCCACGGCGGGGCAAACCAACATCTAGCTGCTCCATACCACCACTCCCGGGATCCCCAGACAGAGCAGCGGTGGTGTCCACACAATCACCACAACCGTGGGTGGCGTCACGGACATTAATCAAATCCCCCACCAACCAATCACCCCTTTCACTCACGGGCGAGGAGCGCCGCTCGAGTCCCCGGGATCCGGCCTATCGCTCGAGCCACCGAGAAGCAGCAGTAGCCGCAGAGCAGTGGCGGCCGGACCCGAGCTGTGGGAGAGCGCCGCGTTGACACCCTCCTCCCCGCCCGCGACACAAGCACAGCATTTGGCTGCCCCTACCGCAGGCCTTGTAACGCAAAACTAAATAGCCACCCACCCACAGGCCCAAACACTAAACAGTCACATTTCCAGACTGCTTGCCCTGGAAATGTTGCCATTTAGGCTTGTGGACACTGAGTCTTTCCACAACCTCATGTTGTCATCCATCCTTCAGTACTCTTTCCTCAGCCCTCATTATTTCTCCCATCGTGCCATCCCCACCTTACACAATGCACGTGTCCCATAACATCACCCGTGCCCTGACTAATGCAATTATTGAGAAGGTCCACTTAACCACCGACATGTGGGCAAGTGCTTGTGGCCAGGGACGCTGAATTTCCCTGACAGCACAATGGGTGGACCTTGTGGAAGCCAGGACTAAAGGGGGCTTTACACGCTACGATATCGTTAATGTTTTATCGTCGGGGTCAAGTTGTTAGTGACGCACATCCGGCGTCATTAACGATATTGCAGCGTGTGACACTGACCAGCGACCTTAAGCGACCTCAAAAATGGTGAAAATCGTTCACCATGGAGAGGTCGTCCCAAACTCAAAAATCGGTAAGGGTTGTTTATCCAGGTGGTTCATCGCTCATGCAGCAGCACACATCGCTATGTGTGACACCGCAGGAGCGAGGAACGTCTCCTTACCTGCCGCCGGCCACAATGCGGAAGGAGGTGGGCGGGATGTTACGTCCTGCTCATCTCCGCCCCTCCGCTTTGATTGGCCGGCCGCTTAGTGAAGTTGCGGTGACGTCGCTGTGATGCCGAACGTCACTCCCCCTTGAAGGAGGGATTGTTCGGCAGTCACAGCGACGACGACGACCAGGTAAGTACGTGTGACGCTGCCATAGCGATAATGTTCGCTGCGGCAGCGATCACAAACAATCGCATGCGCGACGGGGGCGGGTACTTACACGCTCGCTATCGTTACAAATTGCTAGCGATATCGCTACCGTGTAAAGCCCCCTTAAGTCGGACTCTTGGATGACACACATGTTACCAACACCTATGATTGCAGGTTCTAGTTTCATCAGTGTTTCCCCCACCTTCTACACCTGTTTCTGCACACCCTCCTCCTCATCCTCCATCTCCAAATTGTTGTCCATATTAGTCACAAGCTGGAAGCACTGCAGCACTTTCCGTGAAGGGGTAACAGGCTCTGCTGAAACTAATTTCTTTAGGTGACAAATAGCACACAACCATAGAGTTATGGAAAGCTTTAACAGACCAGACAGATCTGTGGCTCTCGCAGCTGAACCTAAAACCAGGCATAGTCGTGTGTGATAATGGCTGTATCCTGGTGGCAGCTCTGAAGCTTGGCAAGCTTGCACACATGCTTGGTCCACAGGCTCAACTTTGTGGTTCAGGGGTTTCTGAACACCTACCCAGATTTGAGTAAGCTACTTGTGAAGTTATGCCTCGTATGCACCCATTCCTGCAAGTCAGCTAAAGCTGCCGCCAGTCTGACAGTGCTGCAACAGTGCGTAGAAGTGCCAGCTCACCGACTGGTGTCCAGTGTTCCCACGTGCTGGAACTCCACATTCTACATGTTGGCAAGGCTTAGTGAGCAGGAGAGGGCAGTAGTTGAATAACAGCTACAACATGCCCGTCGCTATTCCGGTTAGCCTCTGCACATAAGAACCGACGAGTAAGCATAAATGTCTGACATCTGAGGTTCTACAAAACTTTGACGAATGAACCAAGATGATGATCGGAGATGATGCCATAATCAGAGTAACCATCCTGCTTCTGTGTCTACTCAAACACTCGCTGCTTATAATTAAAAAGGAAGCTTTGCATGTGGACCAGATGGAGACAGAGAAAGAAAGTATTCAGGGTGATGCTACCTAACTCAACTTCATCTTATCTTCTCAGTGCGAATTGGGTGGTAATGAGAAGGAACTGGTTGAGGAGGAGGAGGAACAGGAGATGGTTGCCTACGCTACAGGAGGTAGTACCAACACCAGCTTCCTGTCTGTTCAGCTTGGATGGCCTGAAGAGGAGGAGCAGCAAGAGGAGGGAAGAAAAGATGGAGGGTTGTCCTTCTGGAGGAGACAAGGAAATCTTGCCTGTTCGGAGTCTAGCACACATGGCTGACTCTATGTCTTGCTGCCTTTCCTGTGACCCCCACTTTATACGCATTTTCATTAACACTGATTACTGGTTGTTCACCCTTATCGACCCACTCTACAAAAAGAACTTTCCACCTCTCCTTCCTGAGGCATCGAGGGCTAGTAAAATGGTGCAATACCAGAAGGCCTTAGTGGAAAAATGAGTACAAATATTCACTTCTGACAACGCTAGTGGCAGAGGTCATAGTTCCTTGGACAATCAAGGAGGATAGACAAGGTAGACAGACAGACTCTAGGTCCAACAGTGGCAGGGGAACACTATCAAAGATCTGCGATAGTTTAATTAGACTCTCCCAGCACTCAGGCCCTGATGCGCGTAGTACTCTAACAAGGAGGCTAAAGTTTTAGAAGATGGTGAAGGAGTTCCCCAGCATACCGTACCAGCACCCTCCATGATTCTTCTATGCCATACAACTATTGGGTATCCAAGCTGGACATGTGGCATGAACTGTTCCTCTACACCGTGGAGGTGTTGGTCTGCCCTGCCACTAGGAATAATAACTAATAGGCGCATCCGCCTGTCAACTGAAAATGCTGATAGGCTGACATTTATCAAATGAAACAAAGCTTGGATTGGCACAGACTTCTCAACCCCACCAAATGACAGGAGAGAGCCTAAAGCCAGTTCTAATGTTCCTTTTTTTTTCAGGTGTATTCCCGTGCACCTCTTCCCACCCAAACAAGGGTATATGTTTTTGTTTTCTTCTTTTTTGTGTCCTCCTTCACCATATTAACAGGGTCATGCTGCAAACCTTGCTCTTAAATTTTCCAGGGTGTGTTTGATGCCCTTTTTACATAATTTTTACAGAATGTGTATGAGTTTAACTTCTATATTTCTCTTACAAATATAGATGTGTACCCCTGTAATAAGTGCTTAGGCTTTACTAGTCTAGGACTCCCTCGTGTCACACTGAATTCTGATGACCCTTCATAGTTCTCATATACTCCAGTGTTATTATTCATGTTCTCTCTATCTTAGGTAAGAGTCACACTTCCGAGTGACTCTCGCGACTCTTGCATCGGCATCACCCAACATGGCCTAACGGTCTCTAGACAGGAGCGTCTCCGCTGCATAGAAATACATGCAGCCATCAGAACTACGTCTTCCAACGCTCAACACAACCCATATAACAAATCTGTACAGGCCATTTTGTATTGAGGAGCTCCAGTCGATCCTGTCAAAGTGCCCCGCAGGGAAAAGCCCTGGCCCAGATGGCCTCCCGATTTCTTATTACAAGACCTTTAAAGAAACTCTACTCCCTCATCTCCTTCACCTCTTTAATGCTGTGCTACAGGGCTCCCCTTTTCCAAAACAATCATTAGAAGCACATATTACCCTCATACATAAGGAGGGAAAAGACCCTGAAATCTGGAGCAACTACAGACCGATTTCACGATTTGAAATTATTTGCGAGCCTTGTAGCAGACCATTTAAGTACCATTCTACCTACACTTATCTCGCCCGAACAAGTGGGTTTTGTGAAGGGAAGAGAGGGACGAGATAACTCCATATGCATGTAATGACCAGAGGTCCTATTAAGATCCAGTGAGTCACAGACCGAGACTGAGGCAGAAATGAACAACAGTATTTTACTAAAATGGGGATCAAATTACGGTGAAATGTAGAATATAATAAGCTCAAAATCCCCTTAAAAACATTACCATTAATAATTTTCACACACTAAGCGCTAGCCGAAAATCAATGCACCGATCTCAGAGATCCCAGTATATATAAATCACATTTGGGACCAGGAACAAATTTACCTACACGTTAAACTTATCAAACTGGAAAGACGATGTAAATTAGGTGAGGGTGGTCTGATGGAAACTCTGAGATGGCGCACTGAGTATAACTTATCACAGATAATAATACAATACACTAAATTAATGATGACTATACACTTATCACAGGGATACCCGGGTATCTCATAACCTATGGTACCATTAAACTCCAATGTAACTTTACACCGGTATGTTTCCGCGTGGGCTGCAGCAAGTCCAGAAAAATAAAAATAAAACTTTGGCGCCAAAAATAAGTACTTATTGCAAAAAAAAAACAAAGTTTGGCAGCTATCAGCCAATGCCAGAGTCACCTGTCAAGCACTTTAATTCTGTAGCCTCAGGGTGCAATCTGGGGATCACTCCTTTCCAGGGCTTGTCAGAATCCTTCCAATGGGGATGACACCGGACGCCGTCTCTCTTATCGCAGTCACTCCCGGCCTTACTGGACATCAATCTCTTGCTCTGTCAGGGAGGGAAACATCTCCTCAGCTTCTCCTCAGATGCTCTTTCAGTTGGACCCAGGTCCGCACAACTGGATCGCTTATCACACAGTGATGTGGTATTGTCTTCGCAATTTCTGTTTCCCTTCACTCTCCTCAGATGCTGTCACTGGCTCTGTTCACCAACAAGTCCCTTGGTCACCAACCGGGGCTTACAACCAACTTTTTAAGGCCCATATTGCTTCACCTACTACGTTTTCAAAAACCCGTTGCCATGGACACCCAACTCCCTCCTCGCACTTCCTGGATCTCCACAACAACTTCCTGTTTATCGCTCAGACAGACAGGCAGACTCTGCAGGGTCCTAATGCTCGCCCTGTATTGTCATAGTTCACTCTCTTACATGCCACCCCACTAGAGGTTGGCGTCCTCGACATACCTCCCCACTCAAAATCATCCTGTGCGTAGCGCTGAGGGGGTATTCCTGCCGTAGGTCGAGTGGTTCTCCGAAGGTCCTTCCCAACGGATTCTGTCCCCGAAGGGGCAGGAGTCCCTTCAGAAGTGTCATCAGAGGAAAGGCGTGACGCTGCCCCCTCTTGAAGTGCGACACCCCGTGACCCATTATTCATGTCAGGTGGCTGACTCAAGTCCTCACCCTCGGAAGGACATACCACCGGCTCAACACTCTTTCCACACAGGTGCAGATCATTCACAGGGGGCAGATAAACAGGCGCAGAGGAGGGCTCATCATCAAACTCAAAAACATCAGGAGTACCTGACCCTTGGGACACAGCCTCTGGTTCCGTAGAAACGGGAGCCACGTCCTCAAACCAGCACCGTTGTAGCATGTTACGGTGAAGATTACGAGTGAGCCCCCCTGCCCCCACGGGCTCGACCTCATAAACTGGAATCTCAGGGTTCACTCGTCTCTTTATCAGGTATGGGGTCGCCTCCCATCGATCGGCCAGTTTCCCTGTCGGTCGTTTGACCCTCACCAACACTCTATCCCCTGGGGAGAAAGGTTCCGTCTGCACAGGCCTCGTGTCCCTATGAGACACCTGATTGAGTCTATTACCCACCACCTGATGCACCACTCTCAGTCGCCGCTGGTGTTCCCGAACCCATTCAGATGCAGTCCGAGGGGAATCAGAGGAGGGATCTGGCATGTTCAAATCTTCAATATCCCTCCCGGGTCTCCCAAACATCAACATGTGTGGCGAATAGCCCGTAGTGCTGTGCAATCGATTGTTGTAGGCCCACATTAGTTCAGGGAGGTACTCAGGCCAGTGGCCCTGTTGCCCTTCCTCTAATGTTCTCATCATCTGTATCAAGGTACGATTGAAACGCTCACAGGCCCCATTTCCTTGGGGATGGTAAGGTGTCGTTCTTGAATGTGCTATGCCATACAGCCGGCGCAGCTCTTCCATTAGTGTCCCCTGGAAACATGCCCCCTGGTCTGAGTGTATCCTTTGCGGACACCCAAACACTTGGAGAAAATGACGACACACAGCCTTAGCCACCGACTCCGCTGTCTGATCTCTTGTCGGCACTGCCACAGCATATTTAGTGAAGTGGTCTCTCATTACCAAGCAATAGGAGCACCCAGACGTCGAGTATCCTATCAGGACATAATCAATCATGAGCAATTCCAAGGGGGCAGACGTTTTAATGGTTTGAGTAGGGGCCCGCTGCTCAGGACTCTTACTGAGCCCACAGACCCGACATTGCCGACATGCCTCCGCTACCATCCCTCCCAAGTCAGGGCAATAGAGGATTCGCTGTAACCACTGGAGTGTCTTTTCACTACCAAAGTGGGCTCCTTTCTCATGTGCCTCGCGGGCAACCATCGGACCCATCCCTACAGGGATTACCAGTTGGTACCGGTGTTGCAGCTCAGATGGCAGATACACCTTACGATACAAAAGATCCTGTTCCACACACAACTTATCCCACTGTCGCAATAGTTTAATTCCTTCTGCGGATAGTTGGGCCTTGTCCTCTGCACTCGGCCAAATCCCATTTTGTACCCAGGTGCGCACTCGCGAGATGTCTGGACACTCGTTCTGATCTTTTGCCCAATCTGATGGCGTTTTTCCCAGGACACACGGCATCCCTGATGCCACCCCACTTGAATGTACCACACTGCGGAAGATAGGTACCTGCCCCAAGTCAGGGGTCTCTGTGTCCTCGAGCTGGTCATCAATGCTTTCTCCCCTAAATCCAAGGGGTACCCTCGACAATGCGTCCGCATTACCGTTTTCTCGCCCCGAGCGAAACTTAATCTGATAATTAAACTTAGCAAGGCGAGCGACCCATCGCTGCTCCAACGCTCCCAGTTTCGCATTCTCTAAGTGAGCAAGAGGGTTATTATCGGTCATGACCAACACCTCAGCTCCCGTTAGATACTCAGCAAAGCGCTCCGTCATTGCCCACACCAGGGCTAACAGCTCTAGGCGAAACGAACTATAATTAGCCGGATTGCGCTCAGTGTCCCTTAAAGACCTGCTGCCATAGGCAATGACCCGCTCCCGGCCATCCTGAATTTGGGCCAGTACCGCCCCCAACCCGTGAAGACTACCGTCAGTGTACAACAGGAAAGGGGTATCAAACCTGGCATATGCCAACAAAGGGGCACTCGTTAGGGCGGCTTTCACCTCGTCAAATGCCTTTTGCTGCTGAGGCCCCCATTGGATAGGGCGGTTGCGAGGACCCAGCGCCGTCCCTCTTAAAAGTTCATTCAGGGGACCCACTACTTGTGAAAACCTGGGCACAAATCGTCGATAGTACCCTGCCAATCCCAAGAAAGCCCGCACTTCCCGTAGAGTCTGAGGAGGTGCCCACCCCTGTACCGCTAAGATCTTACTGACTGAGGGTAACACCCCGTCGGGAGTCACCACATGGCCTAGATACTCTATGCGACTCTTGAACAGTTGACATTTCTTTGGTTTTATCTTTAAGCCATGGCGACTGAGACGTTGGAGCACTTGGCGCAACTTCTCAAGATGGTCTTCAAATGACGTTCCGAACACCACGATGTCATCTAGATATATCAATACCGATTCAAAATTCAGGTCGCCTAAACAGTGTTCCATAAGGCGTTGAAAGGTCCCCGGGGCATTACTGAGGCCGAATGGCATCCGGTTGAATTCATAGAGCCCCATTGGCATAATAAATGCTGTCTTTGCCCGATCTTTCTCAGCCATTGGTACCTGCCAATATCCACTCGCCAAGTCCAACGTTGAAAAGTATTTGGCCCGTCCTAATGCAGACAGGGACTCCTCTATCCGAGGCAACGGGTATGCGTCTCGCACAGTGTGCGCGTTTAATTTCCGATAATCCACACAAAATCGGAGGGTCCCATCCTTCTTTCGGACAAGGACAACGGGAGCAGCCCAGGGACTTTGGCTCTCTCGTATTACTTGATTGTCGAGCATACTGGCGACCATGCCCTTCACCTCTTGATAAAGTGTCGGGGGAATCTGACGATAACGTTCTCTAATGGGAGGTGTCCCCCGTGGGAATCTCATGCTCAATCGTCGGTGAGCACCCGAAGTCTTCTGCATGTCGCGAGAAGGCCTCTTCATGTTCCCACACGACCCTCTCCAACTGTTCTAGTTGCACGGAAGTCAGTTCCTCCCGATCTACTCCCATCTGATCCATGATCACACGACCATTCCATTCTTTGGTAGGAGATTCAGGCCCTGCTACTTCGACCGCATATGTCCAGGATGACTGTGGGTCTGGCCGCAATTCAAACACCGCTTTGTCAGACATCTTCCCCTCTGGCACGAACAGTTCAGCTAGGATGGTCCCAGCAGGAATGGTAATAGCCTCCTCCAACACGTTAATGCATCTGACTGGCACCCGTCCATTCTTCACAATCGTCAGAGACCGGGCCACATGCACCTTGGCACAAGAGGACTTCTCTGGGGCTGGCTCAAGTAATACCTCAAGTCCATTCAGCCTCTGCGCCGCCCCCACTGGCAACATCAAGAGTTCCTCCTGTCGGGGCGCCAGTGAAATCGTGGTCCGTGATGGCACTCGGACAAGGCCCACCCGGCCCCCAGGGACTGCACTTTTCAGCAGATCACAGTTCAGCACTAGGCGGTGTAACATTCTCTGTGTCGGCCGGTGACCTGTAGCACGAGTCCAGTAACGGGGTCCCTCACGGGCATACATCTGATGATTTAGATCTCGCAGAATGTTCATTCCCAGTGTCACTTCCATCCCTCTTCTAAGGGGGTGGTCCACCAGCACTACCCCTTTCTGACCCAGCTCTTGACCAAACATTTTCAGTCTCATCCACACGATCCCTTTCACCGTCAGCTGGCCATTGTTAGCGGCAGTAAGTCTTATCATTCGACCATCTTCGGGAACCACTAGTTGACTGAAGTATTTCTCGAAAACTTCTAGAGGCATAATGGTACATTCAGATCCCGTATCAACCAAGCAATTCATCTTCCGTCCTTCAAATTCTGCTTCTAAGACTGGACTCCATGCAAACAAATCTTGCTCATTCCGTTGGGGGCTTTGTGAGGGGGGGGCCGCTGCGAATTGCCCCCTCAAGGCAGCGGCTGGGAGTTTAACGTCGGCGGAGGAGTCTCGGGGACTGTGGACATCCGGCAGTATCGTGAGATGTGTCCCCGGCGCCCGCACCTCCAGCAGGTGACTGCTCCCCGGGGACGGGGGCTTGAGTCATTCAAAGAGGGCGGTCCGGCTGTAAGTGGAATCACCATCCCAGAGGGTGTAGCTGGTGGCCTCTCCAGGGGAGTAGTGGACGACGCAGCTCTGATTTTAGACACTTCCAGCTTTAGCTCCTTCAACTCAGCACGCAGAGCTTGTACAACATCTACCAGTCCTTCCGCTCCTGACAATTGCATTCCCCCTCCCTCCAGCCGTGTACTGTCCACAGCCCCTTGAACTACCAGAATGGACTCTGCCTCCCTTTCCACCGCGGCCTGGTAAATCTGCCAGAAAGATATTTCTGGGGTAGCCCGGGCCACCTCATACAGTTTATCCCGAAGGAGCCTGTTAGCTAACCCTGTGATGAATTGGTCCCGGAGCAAGTGGTCTACCTCCCGGAACACTCCCAGGGCCCCTGGGTCTAGTCGCTGAACTTCATTCAATGTTTCCTGTAGCGTATTAGAGTACTGCATCAGAGACTCACTTTCCTTTTGAGGGCGGTTAAAGAAAAATGATCGAAGCTGGGTCACACGGGCCCGGCCTCCAGAACTCCCCTCTAACAGTACCAAAATTTTCTCTAACGTACTTCTCTCAGCCTCAGGTCGTACCATCACCGTCCGCCTAGCGTCGCCTTCTAGTGCGTTCAATGCCAGTTCTGCTCGTAATGCGGGAGTCAGATTACACATCCGCAGAATACTCTGGACCCTCTCTGCCCAATCCTGCAACGCCATATTACGCCCGTCGTATTTCGGCATGTGCTGGAGTAAAGCTCCTACCGGTACATGCCCTCCCACATTCGCCGCGGCTGCCAAAAGACCCGCACCCAGCAGCGGGGCTGCTGATGCGGTGGGATCATTTCTTCCCTCGCCGCCTCCGTCCATGACAAACACTGGATCCTGCCGACTACGCCAAAAATGTAATGACCAGAGGTCCTATTAAGATCCAGTGAGTCACAGACCGAGACTGAGGCAGAAATGAACAACAGTATTTTACTGAAATGGGGATCAAATTACGGTGAAATGTAGAATATAATAAGCTCAAAATCCCCTTAAAAACATTACCATTAATAATTTTCACACACTAAGCGCTAGCCGAAAATCAATGCACCGATGTCAGAGATCCCAGTATATATAAATCACATTTGGGACCAGGAACAAATTTACCTACACGTTAAACTTATCAAACTGGAAAGACGATGTAAATTAGGTGAGGGTGGTCTGATGGAAACTCTGAGATGGCGCACTGAGTATAACTTATCACAGATAATAATACAATACACTAAATTAATGATGACTATACACTTATCACAGGGATACCCGGGTATCTCACAACCTATGGTACCATTAAACTCCAATGTAACTTTACACCGGTATGTTTCCGCGTGAGCTGCAGCAAGTCCAGAAAAATAAAAATAAAACTTTGGCGCCAAAAATAAGTACTTATTGCAAAAAAAAACAAAGTTTGGCAGCTATCAGCCAATGCCAGAGTCACCTGTCAAGCACTTTAATTCTGTAGCCTCAGGGTGCAGTCTGGGGATCACTCCTTTCCAGGGCTTGTCAGAATCCTTCCAATGGGGATGACACCGGACGCCGTCTCTCTTATCGCAGTCACTCACGGCCTTACTGGACATCAATCACTTGCTCTGTCAGGGAGGGAAACATCTCCTCAGCTTCTCCTCAGATGCTCTTTCAGTTGGACCCAGGTCCGCACAACTGGATCGCT
This sequence comes from Anomaloglossus baeobatrachus, assembly GCF_048569485.1. Lineage (NCBI taxonomy): Eukaryota > Metazoa > Chordata > Amphibia > Anura > Aromobatidae > Anomaloglossus > Anomaloglossus baeobatrachus. Next base: position 144,527,435 of record NC_134363.1, on the reverse strand, counting down.
TATCACACAGTGATGTGGTATTGTCTTCGCAATTTCTGTTTCCCTTCACTCTCCTCAGATGCTGTCACTGGCTCTGTTCACCAACAAGTCCCTTGGTCACCAACCGGGGCTTACAACCAACTTTTTAAGGCCCATATTGCTTCACCTACTACGTTTTCAAAAACCCGTTGCCATGGACACCCAACTCCCTCCTCGCACTTCCTGGATCTCCACAACTACTTCCTGTTTATCGCTCAGACAGACAGGCAGACTCTGCAGGGTCCTAATGCTCACCCTGTATTGTCATAGTTCACTCTCTTACATGCATACTCCATCTAATACAGCATGCCCTTAGGCACTGATGCGGAGAAGGCTTTTGACAGGATCGATTGGATATTCATAAGAGAAACACTACGGCACTTCGCCTTTGCTACCTCATTCATAGAGGCAATTTTTCAGATGTATACACACCCGACAGCGCATATTAGGATAAATGGGGATCTTTCTAGCCCATTCAACATTAACAATGGAACTCGGCAGGGCTGCCCGCTTTCTCCATCTCTGTTCATCTTAGTGATGGAGACCCTTATTCAACGAATCCAACAGCACCCGGATATAAAAGGGGCCTCCATAGCTGGAACTACACATAAAGCGGCAGCCTTCGCAGACGACCTTCTTCTCCTGTTGATGGAACCCCTCAAAGAATTTCCAGCTATCTTGGATATTTTCGAACATTTTGGCTCACTGTCAAATTTCAAAATTAATTTGGACAAATCGGAGGCTTTGGGTATACAGCTCCCTCAAGCAATAATGGGTACTCTAAGAAATAAATACCCCTTTAAGTGGCCCCCCAAGTTCATTACCTACCTGGGAATAAAGATATGCTCATATTGGCCTTCTTTAGTCTCTCTAAACTTTTTCCCGTTATTAAAATCTTCGTTAAAAGTAATAGCCTCATGGTCAGCCCCATTTGTCTCATGGATGGGACGTAAAAACCTATTAAAAAGCTTTGTGTTACCAAAATTTAGTTATGTATCATAGATGTTACCAATTCAGGTACCACAGACCTTTTTCCATAAAGCTAGAACCCTCTTCATCAACTATATTTGGAAGGGTATGCGCCCGAGGTTGAATTATAATACCCTAGTACTACCTAGGTCAAAAGGCGGAACAGCAATACTGTCATTGATAATAGACTGGACTCGCAAATCTCCAAACAAACATTTTCTACCTTGATCGCAGACTCCATCACGCCGATGAACTTCAGACCTATCCTTCACTCGGCAAACCATTTTCTTCGAGACCCGACGACTGGCAATTTAATCTTTAAGAACGCGCTTCAAACTTGGATAAAACATGCAGATTATCTTATTCCCCCACCTTCCCCTATAATCCGAATAATGGATTTGCCGGGGCTGTACTCAGATAGCACACAATCACGCACTCCTGATCAGCTTAATACACTCACTACGCCAGTGGAACTAGTGTTAGAGAATGGAACATTAACACCCCTGAGTCAGCTTAATAAGATCATAGCCCCAAACTCACTCAAGTTCCTTCAATATGAAAGACTAAAGTTAGCGGTACTTGATCACTTACCAAATGGGGTGCCCCGAAGGGACCTTTACGCTTTTGAATCTATGATTCCGCAAACAAAATGCCCTCAGAAAGTCCTGTCTAAATTATATCAAATATTGGTCTTAAATAAGCTCCCGCAGAAACGGGCATTCATATCATTATGGGAAAAAGATTTAGGCAGGAATTTTATAGAAGGAGATTTGATCCAAATTTATTAGAGATTGTCACGAACCACCGGGGGGGTCACTCAGAAATCCCCCGCGCTGGCTACCAGTACGTCACAATCGGGGTGTAACAAGTGGGGGGGTCACCCCTCCTTTATACCTCCCGACCGACAGACAGAGCACGTGATGCGCTCTCTAGCGCCCCTCTTATAGTCAGGCCAATTATGGAATTGCCCGACGATAAGCAAGGAGGCCGCTATACTACTTATGCCGATTATTGAAGGGTCCCCGGTGAGAGTAGGGTATATATTCCCCCGACCTCCGCGGGCGGAATATATAAAACCTCCCCGAATCTCACTGGCCTCCCCAAAAATAATCCTTGGCACAAACTCGCTGCCACCAACCGATTTACGGTAACTATTAGCCGAACACACAGACGTGGGATTCAAGATCGAGATAACAGAGCAGCCCAAGATTAATTATATAATTTAATCAGCCTAAAGCACACTAGAAACTACAATATATACAATAGGGAATCTACAGAATATACAGTTATGTCAGAGTACAGTTAGAGATAAAGCATGGTTTACAAACAGGCATACACAGTTCCAGCAGTTACCTTGTTGCGTCTGGCCACAGGGGGGCGCTGTACCCAGGTTTCTAGGATCCTTCCCACAGATGTTTCCTACACGTGCCCCCAGCGAAAAGAACCTTGGAAAATGGCCGAAGTAGGGTTATCAACCTGGGCAAATCCAGGTCCCCTCCTACCTTCGTGACCTCAGAGGGAGCACTGCTCCACCCCTGGCTTGAGTTATGGACAATATCCCAACATGGAATATGGGCCATAACTTTGCCTGGGAGCGTCGTAGACGGACGCCAATGCTCTCATTGTGACAGCTATGAATTTAGCTACAGAACGAGGGGACTCATGACTTGTCTATTAGTTCCCTATTGGCTGATATCACGCCTGGGGTATTTCCCAAGCTCCCGCTCCCATAAAAAAGGTGTGCCAGCATCGTCCGCATGCGAAAACACCATTTTTATGGTTGCCATATTTATCGGAAATATGGCTTGCGAGATATGAACCATTTTTTACTGGAGTCGTTCTGTCTGCCTAGTTCCATAGCCTTGCTAATGAGATACAACTCTTGTTACAGGGTGACGGCAGGGAGTCATCCTGTGTCCATTGTTCCCACACCACCTCATCTCCATATCACAGAAGATGGCCATGGGATTTGTTGCTAAACCAGTTGTGTGAAGGAAAGGGGGGGGGGTGACACCAGGAGAGGGCTTCCTGACATAGCTTGAATATCATGATTTATCGTCATATCTCCGGATTTACCTCACACCTCCCCCCTTTTGAGGGCGCTAGGGGGCAGCACACTCCGGTGTTCCCCCGTGCGCCCGTCCGCGACCTCTCCTTGTCGGGACAGCCCGTCTGCGTTACCGTGGTCACGGCCCCTTTTGTGGCGAATGGTGAAGTTGTATTGCTGGAGCGCAAGGCTCCATCGCAACAATCGCCCATTCGTCCCAGAGACGGTGTGCAACCAGCTGAGGGGATTGTGGTCCGTCTCCACGATGAAGTGGCGCCCGTATAGATAGGGTTGCAGACGCTGCAGGGCCCACACTATGGCCAGGCACTCCTTCTCCATTGTGGAATAGGCCACTTCCCTCGGTAACAGCTTCCGGCTCAGGTACAAGACTGGGTGCTCTTGGCTCGCAGAGTCCACCTGGCTGAGCACCGCACCGAGGCCGAAGTCACTGGCGTCGGTCTGTACTACAAACGGCCGCGTGAAGTCGGCTGCCTGTAGCACGGGCGGGCTGGACAGGGCGTCCTTTAGGGCCCGGAAGGCTGTCTCGCAGTCCATTGTCCAATCGACTGCAGAGGGCAGCTTCTTCTTGGTGAGGTCCGTCAAGGGCTTTGCCAGGCTACTATAGCATGGAACAAACCTCCTATAGTACCCAGCGGTCCCCAAGAAGGACATCACCTGCTTCTTGGTCCTGGGGGTGGGCCAGGATGCGATGGCCTCCACTTTCTCAGGCTCGGGCTTCAGTGTTCTCCCGCCTACCCGGTGACCGAGGTACTGGACCTCGCTCATGGCCAGCTGACACTTTCCCGGCTTGATGGTCAAACCTGCCCGGTGGATCCGCCTGAGCACCTGTGCTAGATGCTCTAGGTGGTCCTCCCAGGTGGGACTGAAGACGGCAATGTCATCTAGGTACGCGGCCGCGTACCCTTCAAGTCCCTTGAGCAGGGTGTTGACCATCCGCTGGAAAGTGGCAGGGGCATTCCTCATCCCGAATGGCATCACCGTGGACTCGTACAGTCCAAATGGGGTAATAAAGGCAGAGCGTTCCCTGGCCTTGCGAGTCAGGGGGATCTGCCAATATCCCCGGCTCAGATCCATGATGGTCAGGTACTGAGCCCCGGCCAACTGATCGAGCAGGTCATCGATGCGTGGCATTGGGTACGCATCGGCGACCGTGACCGCATTGAGCCCCCTGTAGTCCACGCAGAACCGCGTGGTTCGGTCCTTCTTAGGGACGAGGACTACAGGCGAGGCCCAAGCGCTGTTGGATGCCTGGATCACCCCCAGCTTCAGCATCTCGTCAATCTCCTGGCGCATGTGTTGCTGCACCTCCAGGGAGACCCGATATGCTGAACGCCGGATCGGGGGATGATCCCCAGTGTCCACGTGATGGACAGCCAAGTCAGTCCTTCCGGGCTGGTTGGTAAACAACCCCCGGAAGGGGTGTAGGGTGGCCCACAGCTGGGACCGTTGGTCCTCCAAGAGCTGGTGGCCAACCTCCACATCCTCAATGGATCCGCCTGCCCTAACCTGGGCTAGCATATCCAAGAGGGTTTCCGCTTCTCCCTCCTCGGGCAGGTTGCACACGGGGAGCGCACATGCCTCCCGCTCATGATGTGCCTTCATCATGTTCACATGGAAGGGCTTCCGCCTTCCATGGGCAGGGTCCAGGGTGACCAGGTACGTCACAGGGTTGAGCTGCTGGTACACGAGGTATGGGCCTTCCCAGGCTGCCTGAAGCTTGTCCTGTGGTACGGGGACCAGTACCCACACCTTTTGACCCACTTGGTAGGTCCTCTCACAAGCGTTCTGGTCGTACCAACGCTTCTGATCGGCCTGGGCTTGAGCCATATTGTCGTGTACCAGTTGCGTCAAGGCCTGCATTCTGTCCCGGAAGCGCATGACATACTCGATAACCGACACTCCAGGGGTGGCCAAATCCCCTTCCCAAGCCTCTTTCACCAGAGCCAGGGGGCCCCGCACACGTCGCCCGTACAGGAGCTCAAACGGTGAGAATCCTGTTGAGGCCTGTGGAACCTCCCGGTAAGCAAATAACAGGTGTGGGAGATACCGCTCCCAGTCACGCCCATGGGAGTCGACCAACATCTTAAGCATCTGCTTTAAGGTGCCATTGAACCGCTCGCACAGGCCATTAGTCTGTGGATGGTACGGGCTGGCCACCAGATGTCGCACCTGGACTTGCTTACAGAGGGCCTCCATCAGCTGGGACATGAATTGGGTCCCCCGGTCAGTGAGCATTTCCTGGGGAAAACCCACTCGGGAGAAAATCTCCAGCAATGCGGTGGCCACCTTGTCAGCCCGAATGGACGACAAGGCCACTGCTTCTGGGTACCGGGTGGCATAGTCCACTACCGTCAGTATGAAGCGTTTCCCGGAGCTGCTGGGGATGGCCAGCGGGCCGACCAGATCCACAGCCACCCTCCTGAAAGGCTCATCGATGATTGGCAGAGATACTAGTGGGGCTTTGGGGTGTGGCCCCGCCTTCCCCACTCTCTGACAGGTTTCACACGAACGGCAGTAGGCAGCCACATCGGCCCCCATTTTTGGCCAGTAGAAATGCTGGTTTAACCTGGCCTTGGTCTTAGCGATCCCTAGGTGTCCGGCCATCGGAATCTCATGTGCGATCCGCAACAACTCCGTCCGGAACGGATAGGGTACCACCAACTGTCGGTCCCTGGGCCACGCCTCTGGTGAACCCTGCTGGACCGTGGCCCGGTACAGCCGTCCTTGGTCCCAGACCACTCGCTCCGGGTCCGAGTCCGAGGGAGGCTGTGCCGCCTGCTCCTTAAGAGCTTTCAGGCTGTCGTCAGCTTCTAACGCTGACTGAAACCCCTGACTAGATGTGGCCAGAATCGACGAGACTGTCACATCTTCGGTCAGTACCCCGGGACCTGTGTCCTGGCCTCCACCTGACTCGGCTGCCACTTGGTCAGAAGGGGAAGAGCTATCGGACCTCCGGGAGGCCCCTTGGCTTCCAGCACTCCCACTGCGGGTGACAGCGGCCACAGCCGCTGCGACCGTGGGTCGTGCCTGCTCCTCCTCCGTTCCTGACCAAGTCGCCGGTTCAGGCAGACCTACCTGGCTTCCTGACACCCCGGTTGTGGGGGAACCCTGCACCGAGATCTTACCTGGGAGCACTTCCGCTCCTGGACCGGCCCCAATCTCACCTGCCTGTTCCCCTCCTGCAGCAACAGAACCCCGCTGTGAAATCTCTGGGGACCCCACATTTGCTGTGGTAGCCCCCACCCCACACACTGGTCCTCCCCCTGCAGCACCCTGCTCTCTGCTTATCCCTTCAGAGGGCAACAGATCCCAGCTCACAGGCTGATTACTTGTAGAGGCATCGTCACACCTTTCTCTGACCCCCTCCTCTGTCACAGCTGCAGCTGTGTGTGTGTCTATGGTGTCTGTGCAAGCAGAAATATCAGAGTTCACTCCCTCCTCCCTTACATCATTCATAGATAACACATTAACATTGTCCGGAGGCACGTCAGTACTGGCTGAAGGTTCAGCCCTTGGGGGGGGCCCAAACTGGGAGGTTATCTGCCCCAAATCTGTCCCAAGTAGCACGTTTGCAGGGATCCGATCAGTTACCCCCACCTCCCTCACCCCCCGCCCTGCGCCCCAGTCCACATAAATGTCAGCAACAGGCAGCGCCGGGTCAGTGCCTCCAATCCCGGAGACAGCGAGGGTTTTTCCAGGGATCAAGTCTTGGGGGGACACCATCTCAGGTCGCACCAGAGTCACCTCCGAGGCGCTGTCTCGCAGTCCTATGGTCACAGACCGGCCGACGGTGACAGGTTGGAAGCTGTCCAGGGACCTACCACCACCCCCACCCACACAATACACCTTGGGCGGCCCTTGGGACGGGGACGGAGCCGGGGCCTTGGGACGCTGAGGGCACATGGCCTTGAAGTGTCCAGGTAGGTTGCACTGGTGGCACCGTCTTGGCTCTGCCACGGGCCTGGAGAGGGGAGTTGAGGGGGACACCCCCTGCAGTCTAGGGGCAGGTGGGGCAGTCGCAGAATTCATCTTACCCCCTCTCCAGGTGCTGCTGGTGGCTGCTCTCCTGGCTTCAGGAGCCCGATTGTTGGTGTAGTCATCGGCCAGGGCAGCTGTAGCCGTGGACCCCTTTGGCTTCTGGTCTCGGATGAACTGGCGGAGATCCTCAGGGCAGTTCCACAAGAGTTGCTCCGTGATGACCAAGTCCAGGATCTCTGGTCCGGTGGAAAGCTGCAGGCCTTGGGTCCAGTGGTCGGCAGCTCGGGCAAGTGCCCGCCGGTGGTCAGCCCAGGAGTCCTTTGGTCCCTTCTGCAGGGTCCGGAACTTCTTGCGGTAGGACTCCGGAGTGAGGTTGTACTGTTGGATCAGGGCCCGCTTGATGGTGTCGTAGCCCTGATCTGCCTCAGCAGGCAAGTCCCCAAGGATATCCAGGGCCTTACCCCTTAAACGGGGGGTCAGGTATTTGGCCCACTGGTCCTTGTCCAGATGGTGCTGCAGGCAAGTCCGTTCAAAAGCAGTCAAGAAAGAGTCCAAGTCTCCATCCTTCTCCAGCACTGGGAAGTCCTCAACACGGACCTTTGGAAGTTTGGTGTCTCGAAGGTCACGTGTGGCTGATGAGGGCCGGAGCTGAGCTAGCTGCAGCTGGTAGTCACGGTCTGCCTGTCGCTCTCGCTCTCGCTCTTCACGCGCTGCCTGCCGCTCTCGCTCCGCAGCCTCACGCTCTGCGTGCCGCTCCGCAGCCTCAGCGTCACGCGCTGCCTGCCGCTCTGCCCTGCGCTCTGCCAGGAGTTCCTTGTAGCCCTTCTGGTCTCCAGCCTGGAGAAGGGCCATAGCCATTTGAAGAAGGCTATCCGAGCCTCCCAGGCTCGGTGGAATGGCACGTGGTGATCTGCGGCACGCTGCAGAGCTAGGCGATTCACTGTCCCTTTCAGAGCGGAGGGCTGGCATCTGGCTCGTTGAGGAACCTTGGGTGAGCTGCTCCTCATCTTGTCCATAATTGCCAGGTTGTGCAATGTCCTCGGCAGAACGGTTTTCTGGCGTCGAGCTCCTGGAGGACTCGTGGGCAACCTCCTCATTGCTGTCTACAGCACCGTCCTCCCTCTCTTCGGCTCCTGCCTTAGCATTGGCCAGTTGCATAGCTCTGCTCCTGGTGCCATCAGCCATTCTTGCAGACTTTTGGTCACTGACACAGAACTGACACCTGATGCCTCCACACACCTTACAGTATCTGCACTCTGACACTCTAGTGTTGAGCTAGTCTGAAGACCCCAGCAGCCACAGCTGCTGCAGGCAGTCTTTAGTGTCTGGGAGTATGGGTCTCACACTCACACACACTATTATCTCGATCCCACCGCTTGCCACCAATATGTCACGAACCACCGGGGGGGTCACTCAGAAATCCCCCGCGCTGGCTACCAGTACGTCACAATCGGGGTGTAACAAGTGGGGGGGTCACCCCTCCTTTATACCTCCCGACCGACAGACAGAGCACGTGATGCGCTCTCTAGCGCCCCTCTTATAGTCAGGCCAATTATGGAATTGCCCGACGATAAGCAAGGAGGCCGCTATACTACTTATGCCGATTATTGAAGGGTCCCCGGTGAGAGTAGGGTATATATTCCCCCGACCTCCGCGGGCGGAATATATAAAACCTCCCCGAATCTCACTGGCCTCCCCAAAAATAATCCTTGGCACAAACTCGCTGCCACCAACCGATTTAGGGTAACTATTAGCCGAACACAGACGTGGGATTCAAGATCGAGATAACAGAGCAGCCCAAGATTAATTATATAATTTAATCAGCCTAAAGCACACTAGAAACTACAATATATACAATAGGGAATCTACAGAATATACAGTTATGTCAGAGTACAGTTACAGATAAAGCATGGTTTACAAACAGGCATACACAGTTCCAGCAGTTACCTTGTTGCGTCTGGCCACAGGGGGGCGCTGTACCCAGGTTTCTAGGATCCTTCCCACAGATGTTTCCTACACGTGCCCCCAGCGAAAAGAACCTTGGAAAATGGCCGAAGTAGGGTTATCAACCTGGGCAAATCCAGGTCCCCTCCTACCTTCGTGACCTCAGAGGGAGCACTGCTCCACCCCTGGCTTGAGTTATGGACAATATCCCAACATGGAATATGGGCCATAACTTTGCCTGGGAGCGTCGTAGACGGACGCCAATGCTCTCATTGTGACAGCTATGAATTTAGCTACAGAACGAGGGGACTCATGACTTGTCTATTAGTTCCCTATTGGCTGATATCACGCCTGGGGTATTTCCCAAGCTCCCGCTCCCATAAAAAAGGTGTGCCAGCATCGTCCGCATGCGAAAACACCATTTTTATGGTTGCCATATTTATCGGAAATATGGCTTGCGAGATATGAACCATTTTTTACTGGAGTCGTTCTGTCTGCCTAGTTCCATAGCCTTGCTAATGAGATACAACTCTTGTTACAGGGTGACGGCAGGGAGTCATCCTGTGTCCATTGTTCCCACACCACCTCATCTCCATATCACAGAAGATGGCCATGGGATTTGTTGCTAAACCAGTTGTGTGAAGGAAAGGGGGGGGGGGTGACACCAGGAGAGGGCTTCCTGACATAGCTTGAATATCATGATTTATCGTCATATCTCCGGATTTACCTCACAGAGATCATTTGGCCCATCACATTGCGTGAAGGTACAGAAAAACTCATACAAATTAGTTACCAGATGGTATGTATCATCAGAGTCATGTTGGAGGTGCAATAGAGAGCGCGGTACATACTTCCACTGTTGGTGGCAGTGCGACCAGTTGCAGCCATTCTGGGAAAATGTGATTACCTACATCAAGCGGATCTGTAAACTGTCTCTATAAGTCCCATCTCCTGTGCTTCTACTGTCCAACGCAGCGTTTTGGACATAGGGTAAACGAGCTGCGTCCAAAACGCTGCAAACCCTGATCATGTGCACGTACCCTTATAGCTCTCACACAAGCACAGTACTATTACTACTACATATGCGCTCTCCTATTTAATTACCTGACATCTCACTGCCTTTCTAAGGCTATGTGTCCACGGTAGAATGTTGCTGCGGATTTTTCTGCATGAAAATCCGCGGCTTTCCCGCAAAATCCGCACCTTTTCAAAGGTGCGGATTTACCACGGATTTACCGCGGATTTACCGCGGAATTGCCGCGGATTTTTTATTTTTTTTTTCCCCAATTCTGAAGCCAAAATCTGGATCAAAATCCGCAACAATAATTGACATGTTGCAGATTTTTCCGGATCAAAATCCGCACCAAATCCGCCGCGGAAAAATCCGCAGCATGGGCACAGCATTTCCAAAATGCCATAGAAATGGCTGGGAATTGCCGCTGCTGCAGATTTTTGGGAAATCCGCGGCTTTTCCGCGAGAAATCCACGGCAAAATCCGTGCATTTTTCGCAGCGTGGGCACATAGCCTTAATGAACCTTTTAATTGCATTTACCTTTATGGCATCTAATTGCACATTGTCCCCTTTTAGTCAAATTTTTTATTTCATATTTTACAACCCATCCAGCTCTTTTATTATTCTCACTCTAAACTATTTAATTATTCAATTCATTTTTTACATATTTAATGAATGTTTATTAATGAAATACTATATAATAAAATACTACATAATAATATTTTTACACACATATTATTGGTCTTTAATAAATTCTAATAATACATCCCTTTTCAGTCCACTCCATAAAGCACACTGGCTATCTATCAGTTAAAGAACTTATATATTATTTCACCATTAATGAGTTGTAATTCTATTACATTAACAGATATTTTCTGCTGTTTTATATTGATTTTTTTATTGACATATTTTTTAGATACACATATACACATCCATATATTATATTTCACAGATTTCCAATATATCAATTTAATCTTCTACATTTTCAGTATTACTGATTACCTTTTTGAGATACATTTTTCCAAATATCTCACATAGCACATATAGTAACATTTGTCTCCTGCACATTTCTTTCCCACGAACATGAGTTCTAGTTCACTTCAATATATATTTTTTTTCTTTTAATCGTCTTTTGCTTCTCTTATTCTTCTTTTTGTCTATTTTTACATTAATTTATCTTTTGTGCTATCCGGTACACATATAGTAACACTTGTCTCCTCCTCCACCTTTCTCCCCTACGACCATTCATGTGTTCTAGTCCAATTCAATATAGATTTTTTTCTTACTTTTGTCTTTTAGTCTTCTTTTCCTTCTCGTTCTTTTTTTTTCCCATTAATTTGTCCTTTGTGCTATCCAATTACCAATTGCTATCTTTGTATCTAATAAATGAGATAATAGGTTTTTATTCCTATACTTGGCAATGATTATATTAGCGCTAATCCTCGGACTCACTGTCATGTGCCTATTTTTCTGACTCTTTTGCAAAATTCAATGCTATATAAAACTAAACTACTGCCATTGTTTGTTCATCGGTGGGTTTCCTGATGAAGAAGTGAGGGCACACTTCGAAACGCGTGTAATAAAACCACCTACATTGTATTCAGCACTTTTGGATTTTCGTCATTCTTACAACATTTATTTGATTCTCGATTATCCGTGGCTTTTGAGCACGTGGACTCTGCAGCAGCTGAATTACGGGTGTTATTACTGATTGTTAATAAGACTTTGTAAGGCGAAACGCGCCAGTGTTTCTGCATAGCAGTAGTTTGTCTGGTGGCTTGTGTTTTTCACATTTTTGAATAAAATTGAATGAACATGGACTATGGATGCTGGAGATTTGGATTTTTTTTCCCCTAAATACTGGTTGTGTTTCACACAACCCTACAAGGTGAGCACAAGCACAGTCCCTTATCACCTTTTATATGTTTTTTTGGGTAAGACCCTATTGCGCTTTTTATCCTTCTTATCCAATTCGAGTATCGAGCACTCTAGCATTTTAGTATTCGCCCATCACTCTTTGCACCAATTTTTCTAAAAGATGGAACGGCCTTGGCCACCATAGCCCATCAGATTCATTGTGCAATTTTTTGCCAAAAAAGTGATGTAAATTATTGCAGAAATTTAGTCCAGCTCATAACTCATAGCGTAAATCTCAAATCAGCATTCAATTCTACCCATAATCCTAACTGATCCGACTAAAGCTAGGTGCAGATTAACTTATTTTCGGTCTGAATGCGATCCGTCACTGATTGGATTGCACTTGGACCAATAGTATTCTATTGGGCAGGGCACAAGTCCAATTATTTCCTTGAACTGAGTTTGTCCGAGGAAAAAGAATCACAGCATGCCTGAGCTGCCTCTGTAAATCAGATCGCACTCGGCCATTCAAGTTAATGTGGCAGTGGTAGAGATAGGTGAATCCGCAGATATTATCGGGTTGAGTGGGTCCGGTCGGACTTAAAAAGAAAAAATCCGGTTTGGATCTGCCTGGACGCCAAACCCCATATAAGTCTATGGGGACCCGAACATTGTGCTGTAAATGGTGGTAGAAAGGGATGTGGGCTTCAAAGCAGGACAGTTATACTTCCCGAGTCTCCTGTGTGTCTGTTAAACTGCTTTCGAGTCCGCTAATTACCTCTCATACATATTCACTGCTTCCTCCGCCCACCACCAGGCCCAGCGTCTGTGATTGGTTGCAGTCAAACTGCGCCCCCCACCCCATGTGACAGCATCTATGATCGCTGACTGTGTCTCTATAGTAGCGTAAAAATAAATAAATGCATTTTAAGAATGGCATAGGGTCCCCCCATAATGTGATACCCAAGGCAAATTTGCATCTCCTGGCAGAAAACCACACTGAAACTGTGTCAAAACTGTTTTTGTGCGATTTTTCTGCCAGGAGATGCAGATTTGGTGCTGAAATTTATACACCAAATTTCTGCACCAAATCTGCATCTGCTGGCAAAAACTGCATTGCGTTGGGAGATGGATTCATTGGGAGTAGCAGTGATAATTTTGTAAGGTTTATACAAGGGTTTCCTAAATTAATGTCAATTGATTCACAAGTAAAATAAAACATCCTCTAAAAATGTTCTTAGAAACTTGACCCTAGTGTGATTCTGAATAATGCTATACGATATGTTTAATATGACATGGTATCACTTTCATATAATTGGCCAAAAGTACAGAATACATAAAAACACAAAAAATCCTTTTGTCTCTTCAGGCACGACACAGAAGTGACAAAGCTATAAACAACAGACAATGCGAAATCCTTAAAGAAAAAAGGTTAGTGTTTTTTTTTAATTGTAATGTCGATTAAATAATGAATAAGGAAAGTTTAAAATTATTTGAATATGTGCCTATTAAAATCCAATTAGTTCACAAATGCCTGTCTAATGTCATAATTAAAGGGCTTGGCCATGGCTTTACAATTTCATTTCATGTGAATTACATACGAGAGGCTGTTGATATGTCTTTGGCTTTGTGATCTTTTTTTGTTTCTATGGTAATGAATGTTACATCACATGGAAGCCTTATGTGCCTAATAAATGTTTTCAAAATTTTGTGTTTGTTGGTTATGGCGACAGTGTTCTACGCTCGCGGGAAAACAAAATAGCGAAGTCTAATGTGATATTCACAGCAACTGAGAGAAGAGGAGTGATAAAATTCTTGTTTCTGCAAGGAAAGTCTGCGAAGGATATTCATGGTGATATGTCGCAGACATTGGGGGATCAATGCCCTTCATATTCCACAGTTAACAAATGGGTTGCCAAATTTAAAACGGGCCACTTCAGCACCAATGATGAGGAACGTCCTGGATGACCGAGAGTGGTTGTTGTGCCGGAGATCATCGATGCTATGCACAACCTCATACTGGAGAATCAACGAATTTCAGCTAAAGCAATAGCAGACATCATGGGGATTTCCCGTGAACGTGTTTGTGTCATTACCCATGAACATTTGGACATGAAGCGATCTGCAAAGTGGGTCCCCAAATGTTTAACAGATCAGAATAGCATGCGAGTGAAAACTTCCTTGTCCATTTGTCAGCGTTTCCGGAATGATAAGAACTTCCTGGATCGATTGCTTACTATGGATGAGACCCGGATTTATTTGTATGACCATGAAAACAAGGAGCAGTCAAAAGAGTGGAGGCACAGTGGTTTTCCTTATCCAAAGAAGTTCAGGGTACAAAAATCAGCCACTAAGGTGATGGCGTCTGTGTTTTGGGATAAGGATGGCGTGCTGCTAGTGGACTACCTTCAAAAGGGTTCCACCATCAATGCAAGGTATTACATTGAACTTTTGGACCAATTGAAGGCAGCTCTGAAGGTGAAGAGGCGCGGCAAGCTGTACAAAGGAATCTTGTTCCTGCAAGACGTCGCCTCCGCTCACACTGCACAAGCGACCCCGTCTAAACTGGCAGAGCTGGGCTTCCAGCTGGTTGATCACCCACCTTATTCCCCAGATCTAGCTCCTTCCAACTATCATCTGTTTCCAAACCTGATGAAACACGTCAAGGGTCCCAAATTTCACACTATTTCTGATGCCATGGCTGCTACGGATGCCTGGTTTGAGGCACAACCGAAATCCTTCATTTTGCTAGGCTTACAGAACTTGGAATACCGATGTAAGAAGTGTGTTGACATCAATGGAGAGTATGTGGAATAAATGTAAAGTTTCATCATCCTATCTCGTTTCTTTCTGTGTAAAGCCAAAGACTTATCAGCAACCCCTTGTAGACTTTAAAAACTATTCATCCCCTGTGAACCTTTGACATTTTTTAATGTTAAACCCACAAACATAAATATATTATATTGTGATTTTATGAGATATAAGAACACAAAGTAGCAAGTATGTGTAAAGTGTAAAGGAAATAAAACATGATCTTGTATTTATTTTAAAAATATAAATCTGAAAACTGGGACTTGTATTTGTATTCAACTCCCCTAAGTCAGTACTTTGTAGGACCACTTTTTGGAGTATTTCTCTACTGGTTTTTCACATCTGAAAGTTTTGCCAATTCTTCCTTATAAAATAGCTTTCGCTCAGTGAGATTGGATGAAGACATCTGTGAACATAAATTTTCGAATGTTGTCATAGATTCTCAATGAGATTTTGGTCTGGACTATGACTGGACCATTCACATACATGAATATGCTTTGATGTTAACCATCCATTGTACCTTTGACAGGATATTTAGGGTCATTGTCCTGCTGGAAGGTGAACCTACACCCCAGTCTCAGACGATAACATACTTACCACCTTGGCTTGCCTGTGCCCTCAACCACCTCCCCACAGCCGTCCAGATGTACTCCTGCTCCCTGCATGGGTCTACAGGAAGTGCGCATAGGGTGCACGCTCATTTCCTGCTATTAAAGGGCCGGCGTCCTTTTACCTGGAAGGGCCTTTCAGCCTATGGCTGAGAGGCACTAATTAAGACATTCTCCGACTAGGGGAGGTGCCTGATCAACGAGGTCAGTTAGTTAATGTCTCCCTAGCTATCTAGTTATTAAGTCCCATTTTCCATATCCGTTATCTGTCCTTGTGCCCGCTTTCCCATACCTGTCAGTATCTGCCGTGTTCTTCATGCCTGTCTGCATCAGTCATCCTGCCTGCACCCGCTGCCACCAGGGACTGTACCTGTCCAGGCCTGAGTCTGTCCCAGCCCTGGTGTCAGCTGTCACAGGCTCGAACAATGCTCTGGGAGTGGCACCTGCGTCTACCGGCAGTCTAGCCCATTATCCCCATCTGAGGCTTTGGCATATACCCAGTGGGCACTAAGTTAAGCCCCTCAAATAACATCATAAAAACAAAGGAACTCACCTGACAGGTCAGGGATCAAATTGGGAAGAAGTGTAAAGTAGTGTTATGTTATTATAAAAAAATAGCCCAATCTCAGAACATCTCACTGAGCATTGTTCAGTACATCATCCAAAAATGGAAGAAGTATGGCACAAATGTAAGCCTACCAAGACATCTACCTCCTTGCATGAGATGTCAGTTTAGGTGGATGGTAGATGTCTTGGTAGGTTTGCAGTTGTGCCATACATCTTCCATTTTTTTTGCTGAAATGTCTTGGCCCCATAACTTTAATTTTCAAAACGAGTAATAGGAGAAAATGTACCGTACAATTTGTTACACAATTAAATTTTTTTCACTAAAATGGCTAATAAGAAATAAATGGACCACACAGTTTGTGGTTCAATTTCTCCTGAGCAATACCCTACATGTAATCAGGAACTACTTTTGAGGTACAGTGGAAAGCTCATAAGGTAAGGAACGCCATTTTATAGTACTTATTTTGGTGGAGTGGTTTGCTAGTGCCATGTCACATTGGCAAAACCCCTAAGGTGCAAGAACAGCAGAAATCCCCCACAAGTGACCCCATTTTACATACTGCATCCCTCAATGAACTTATGTAGGGGTGTCACAAGATGTTATACTAATTCAATTTTTACCACTAAAATGTTGTTTAGCCCCATGTTTCTAATTTTCACAAGGGAAATGGACAAACAAGGCCTCATGATAGGTTACACAATTTCTCCTAAACATGTCAATACCCCACATGTGACTGTATAGTACAGATTGGCCACATAGCTGGGCTCCGGAGGGATTGAGAGCCATTTGACTTTTAGAGCACAACTTTTCCTAGAATAGTTTGAGGAATTCATTTGCAGAGCCCCTAAGTGCCAGAACACCAGAAACCCCTTCAAGTGACTCTATTATGGAAATTACAGTGCTTTGGGAA
Source organism: Anomaloglossus baeobatrachus (assembly GCF_048569485.1). Lineage (NCBI taxonomy): Eukaryota > Metazoa > Chordata > Amphibia > Anura > Aromobatidae > Anomaloglossus > Anomaloglossus baeobatrachus. The sequence goes on along the minus strand of NC_134363.1, from coordinate 144,510,691 downwards.
TTTATCTACAGGTGTAGGGACGGTTTTGTCTCTGGAAAACCCCCATGGGGTCAAACTTTGTGAAGTTAACTTTGCAGAAGACTTAGAAATAATCTCTTGTAGTGCGCAATACATTGTAGTGTCTATGATATTGTACTAAGTTTATCCTAGCTGATCAGATAAGATGTTGTGATCCAGACTAACTGGTAGTTTTAATACACATTGCTGTGTGCGGTAATGGAGTTAACCCTTATTGTCTTTTTGTTGCTACCTTCCTGGTTTTGCTTTTTTCTTATTGTTTGTTCCTGTTTGTTTGCAATGTGTTAGAGTTTTGGTTGTCCCCTGCCTGTTGGGAGGTGGGTATCAGATTAGTTCTTTTCAAAGCATAGCCAGGGATGTGTAGGACCAATGGGGCAAGGGGTTAAATATATGTACTGCCCCGCGCTCGGCTGTAGCCGAGCCGCTCGGATCCGGGCTTGTTTGTGGGTGGCTCGAGTGCCTCCGGACCGGGGGTCACTTCGCTCTGAAAGGTACTGGCTCTTTGCAGGGGGGTTTTAGGGGTACGGCCGAGGCCGTGGTTTTTGTGTTAGAGTTCGTGACGCCACCCACGGGTTGTGGTGAATGTGGGCACCACCGCTGCTGTTCACTAGGCACCCGGGGAAGATGTCGCGCAGCAAAGGTGTTAACCCCTCCGTGGGCAGGGGTGATGGTCCCGGGGCCCGTTTGGGATGGTATTTGGTTGCTTGGCGGTGCAAGGTGGTGCGCGGCCCGAGGGCACAGTTGTACTCACTATTAAAGATGCACAAGAGTCTCTGGTAAACCAAAAAGATGGTGGTCAGTGCCCGCAGCCGGCTGCGTCTGGTCCCCCACTCGGGTTGGTGGTCTCCGCCTTTCTCCTGCACCTTCTTTGTTGCTGTGGACAGCCCGTGCTTCAGCAACGGGAGTCCACTCCCTGGCTTTGTGTGTCGGAAGAGCCTGTTTGCCCGCAGACGCTGGCCCGTGGGATCTCTAAGTCTGAGCGGTGGCGTTTATCCCCCTCGGTGGGCTGTTGTCTTCAGTCGGGACTTGGGTGGGAAAGGACCTATAGTCCAGACCTCAATCAGTTAATTAACGGGGTCCGGTAGTTTCGGGACCACGTTTCAGGGTCTGAGTACCCTCCTTTGTGCTCCGGTTTCCGGTCGGTTCCCTGGTTCGGTACCGGCGGGCCACTACCCTGCCCCGGTCCCTTACGGTTCCACCTGGCCGTCTTCTCGGCTCCTGCAGGCTGAGGCCACCGTATGCCTCCTAGCCATAGGTGACTGGGCTCCAACCCAGACACCTGGTTGTTAGACTGGGGCAGACCTGGGCACAGGTCTGCCTCTGCACTTGAACTTTACTCCTCCACCACACTGTCACAGACTAAACTCAACTGCTTTTTCCTGCCTCAGGAGCTGTGAACTCCTCGGTGGGTGTGTCCAACCGCCTGGGCACGCCCCCTGGTGTGTTCATTAAACCTTGAGAGAGGTGACTAGGGTTAAAAGGGTGGCAGCTGTTACCCTTTTTAGGGGCCAGGTGTTTGTGCAAGGGCCTATCTGTGACTACCTGGCTAGTCCAGGGCATCACATATACTTGTTGCCGGGCCTGGTGATGTCAGATCTGGGGATGTCACGGGTGGCCCTTGCCCGGTTTTGTGGCCCCGGGGCATACAATAAAATAGAGGGGAGGGAATGATGGTGGAGGTTTGTCTCGTGATGCCACCTGCGGTACGCGGCCAGGGATTAGCCGCTGCTGCTGTCGCTGTCCTCCAGGGTGGATGGTTATAGCAGCTAAGATGTTTCTGCTCCCCACAGGTGGAGCAGGCCCCGGGGAGGATGATGAGGTGAATAGTGATGGCTGGCGCCGAAGCACAGGGTGACGGCGCCTGCATGGACAGACGGACACAGTCTCTGCGGTTTTCAGGCTTCTTTACTCACAGTTGCAGTTCGCCCGAGAGATCCCGGTCACCACCGTGATGGGCCTCACTCGATCCCAAGCTATTCGAGGTCACCGCCGGTGTTCCTACTGTGAGTCCTTTCTGGTCGAGGTCCCTCCAATCTCGGTGTATGTGGAATGTGGAACGGGCTGCGGGTGTTTCCTGCACTCTCCGCATACCCTGGAATCCCGTGTAGCTGTAGAGAACCCGGGCTGAGCTGTCTGCTCCAATCCACGGATCCTATGGCGCTCCCAGAAGTATGAAGGTAGATGGAATATGCCTGGATCGAAGTCCCGTCGGTGCTCCTCACCCCAAGCTGTGCCCGGGGCTAACTCACTAAATGGGAAGATGCTCATTCCCTTTTCCCAAGTAGTGCCCGCTCCCCACGTGGTTGTCCTAGTGACCAGGAAAGTCCCATGCTTCGTGATGGCCACCCCCCTATCTACCACAAGCCATCCCCCGGTGGGAAAGCACCTAACTGTGTTTTGTGTGTGAATGTGAGAAACAACAGCGCTTAACCTCTCCTTACCCGGGATGAGTACTACATCTTAAGAGAGATGCAGTACATTGTGGCGACTGGAGCCTCAGGGGCGCCACAGATGCGACTCAGTCATCTCCACCATTACTGGTAACCCTGAGGTTATGGATAACCTAGGGACCTCTAGCTTGAGGGACAGCATAGGAACCCCTGTCTCTCGCTCTTCTACAGTCATATTGTGTGTTTTCTACAGGTAATGAGTTCAAATAGGTGCAATTAATACAGGTAATGAGTGCAGAGTAGGAGCTTCTCAAAGAAAAAATAACAGGTCTGTGAGAGATAGAATTATTGCTGGTTGTAGGTGATCAAATAGTTATTTCATGAAATTAGATGCAAATTAATTAGTTAAAAATTGTACAATGTGACTTTCTGGATTTTTTTTTATCCTGTCTGTCACAGGTGAAGTTACCTGTGATAAAAATTACAGACCTGTCCATTCATCAGACACTTCTTTTAATCTTGATTGAAGATCGTGTAAGGTGGGCTTTACACGTTGCGACATCGCTAGCATCGGCTAGCGATGTTGAGCGCGATAGCACCCGCCCCCTTTGGTTCGAATGTATACACAGAGTTTAGCTAAAATAGCCTAGATTGTGCTGATCCATGAAGCGCATGGAGATCCCTGACCTATGTGCAATTGAAGTGTGTGTTCTCCAGAGCTCTAATAGCTTTATATTTTTTGTAATAATAAAACAAGGACTTATACTGCTAATTTAAATGTGTAAAGGTCAATAATATATCAAGCACCAATAAAATCTTTTCTGATCTAAATAAGTACAGAAATGTGTGCTTTCATACATATATTTTGTAACATATACTCAAATGTGTTTTTTTCTGTTAATCTTTAGCTTCTTGTTGGAGAAATGGAAGGACATACAGGTTGGAGACATTATTCGTCTTCAAAAGGATGATTTTGTTCCCGTAAGTGACTCCACTATGCACCACACCTTATTTGTGTGAACCTGTAAATAACATGCATAATATATATCAACCAACTTTTGGTCATTTCTCTTTTTATATCATATACTTAAGATGTAACTCCAAAAAACATACCATGTAGATCAGATTGATACAACTACTCGTACATTACCCAAATGTGAGTGAAATACACTCCTTCTATGCCTCTTGAACTCCAAATTAATAAGATTTGTTTTATGAGCGCTCAGGAAATCAATACAGCACACACAAAAGGGTGCTTTACACGCTGCGACATCGCTAACGATATATTGTCGGGGTCACGTCGGTAGTGACGCACATCCGGCGCCGTTAGCGACATCGCAGCGTGTGACACCAAGGAGTGACGATCAACGATCGCAAAAACGTGAAAAATCGTTGCTCGTTGACACATCGCTCCTTTCCCAAATATCGTTGCTGCTGCAGGTACGATGTTGTTCCTCGTTCCTGCGGCAGCACACATCGCTGTGTGTGACGCCGCAGGAACGAAGAACATCTTACCTGCGTCCACCGGTAATGAGGAAGGAAGGAGAGTGGGCGGCATGTTCCGGCCACTCATCTCCGCCCCTCCTCTGCTATTGGTCGCCTGCCGTGTGATGTCGCTGTAACGCCGCACGAACCGCCCACTTAGAAAGGATGCGGATTGCCGAACAGAGCGACGTCGCAGGGAAGGTAAGTCCGTGTGACGGGTGTTAGCGATGTTGTGTGCCACGGGCAGCGATTTGCCCGTGACGCACAACCGACGGGGGCGGGTACGCTCGCTAGCGATATCGGTACCGATATCGCAGCGTGTAAAGTGCCCTTTAGTATGGTGTACTCAAAGAATTCTCCTTTATTAGTACATGTGACCAGTTTATATAGGGTCACAAAGGAAAAGTCTCATCTGAACTATGAACCAATAAGAGCAGTAGTTGCTCAATTTGCTCCTTATGAGATGTCTCTTGTGTGACACCTTGGTAATGAAACACCTTTTTAAAGGCCATCAGTTGATCCGGCTAATATTATTTTCTCTAAGTGGCAGGATTGCTTTCCAATTACTGATAGATTTCAGCTGGTCTCATGACTTTCCATTGCTTTTTTCACCTCTTTCTTCATGTGTTCAATACTTTTTCCCTGTGTCGTTTCTCATTATTACACACTTTTTAGTTTAATTTATGGACATCTCTGATTTGAGTTCTTTGCCTGTGTGGATTGGATGGGTTGTTACCAATATCTTGTGAGAAATTCATGCCAATAGCACCTTTAGAAACATATTTACTTAGAAAATTGGTGATGTGTTGAATACTTATTTCAGCTGCTGTATATTGCATGGCATGAACCTACAACTCCCGATGTAGTCCATGTCCCAAAAAAAATTACACCCATGTATTCTTTTGTTTCCTTCTGGTCCAGACACACCATGATGATTAATCACATCCACAGCTTGTCTTTCTACAGACTTCCATTTTCTCCAGTCTTCTGTAGTCCATCCTGACTTGGTGCCCTTAAAATTACCAGTAATATTGAAGAGTACCCTTGTATTTTGTTGGTACACAAGAAAGGTCTCAACCTTTATAAAACAGATAATGAAGAACTTGGCATGTGTACTCAAGAAAACATATCAATATGATTTATTGGTAGATATATTCCCACAAGCATTGCATGACGTTTCAGTCACATAGACCTTCAACAGATGTGCTGTAATTCAAAGAAAAAATGGGAATGTGACGAACTACCACTAGGTGTCGCCAGATGCAGCTAGTGGCGGGGAAGTCAAACAAACCGGAGGTCAGGAGCCAAGACGTCACGTATGGAACAGAGGGATGAAGCAGAGAGAGCCGAGGTCAGAGCACAATCCGGAGGTCAGAAACCAGGAAGTCACGTAAGGTATACTGGGGGAAACCTGAGTCGAGGTCAGGGGACAAGCAGGAGGTCAGAAGCCAGGAAGTCACGTAAGGTACATTTGGGAAAAGTGGAGCCGAGGTCAGGGCATGAGTTGAAGGCCAGGAGGTGGGGAACAACGTCAAAGTCAGGGACACGGGAGGAGAGGGGTAACAACAGGTCAAAGGACAAGATCAAAGCACATATGGTAGCCATTTACTGCAGGCAGCAACTATGACTGGCGGTGTTCTAGGTGAGGTTGCTCCCTAATGAAGCAGAGTAATCACCCGGAACGAGGCGCCTGGAGAGAGGCCACTCCCAACACCAGCGCAGGAACCAAGGATGTTAACCACCCATCCACCAATGCAAAATACAAAACAGAACACCGGCTCTACTGGAGAACAGAGCACGGCGGATAAGAACCATGACGGGGAATCCTTTTAGTGCATTAGCACTGAGTAAAACGGTAACCTACTGAGTGAATAGCGCCTGTGGAAATAGAGGCACAATTTACTCAGCAGGTTACCGCTTTCCTCAGCGCTCATGCACTACAAGGATTCTGATTATTTCTTTGAATTATAGCACCTGTGATGAAGGTCTATGTGCCTGAAACAAAGTTCAGAATAGAGCTGGGCTCAACTGCGGGTATGGGGGAGGTGCTTAAAGGGAAAAATGTTACAGTAGTTAAACTAATCCCAAGCACACAATCAATTGCAACAGGGTAATGCAAAAAGTGATTTTTATTATAATTATGCAAGCAGAAAGAGAATGCCACTACCGAAAAAGCAAAGACAAAGTCAAGCCAACGTTTCGGCCTTCACAAGGCCTTTGTCAAGGACTTGCGTGTATCAAGGAATGACGGGTATAGACGGATTAAACGTCAAATGGGTGAACCACTGGTAGGGCGTTCTGCTTTCAAAGAACAACTTGCCAGAATCAAGGAGGCATGAAAGGTGAATGGGTAGATGAAGGAAGTGCCTTACAGAGCACAGGGGCAAGGGGACAGGGTCCCAGAGGAACAGGCAGCAGGCATGTGGCCTATTGCCTGCACCTCTGGGACCCTGTCCCCTTGCCCCTGTGCCCTGTACACGCAAGTCCTTGACAAAGGCCTTGTGAAGGCCGAAACGTTGGCTTGACTTTGTCTTTGCTTTTTCGGTAGTGGCATTCTCTTTCTGCTTGCATAATTATAATAAAAATCACTTTTTGGATTACCCTGTTGCAATTGATTGTGTGCTTGGGATTAGTTTAACTTATGTGCCTGAAACGTCATGCAATGCGTGTGGGAATATATCTACCAATAAAACATATTGACACATTTTCTTGACTACAAGTGACAAGTTCTTCCTTACATCTTAAAAATAACAATGTCATTAAAATGACCTCTAAATCAAAATATCTGCTTTATGCCGTGTCCTTGAATAAATAATTGCCTCTCACTGTGCACATTGAACAATATATGTTCCTCACACTATCACTATCATGACAGATTACATTCCCACTTCTCTCCTATAAATGATTGCCTCCACACTATCCCCTCTTATAATAATATAATAATAATAATTTTATTCATTTATATAGCGCTATTAATTCCATAGCACTTTACATACATTGGCAACACTGCCCCCACTGGGGCTCACAATCTAGAGTCCCTATCTGTATGTCTCTTATTAACTATAATCACCACACTCTTAGCCCTTATGAACTATAATCGCCACACTATCTGCCCTTATAAGCTATAACTTCCACACTATCCATCCTTATGACCTGTTACCATTACATTGTCCAGCCTTATTAGCTATAACCGCATCACAATTCATGCTTATCAGCTATATCCACCACTCTATCCTCCCTTATTAGCTATAACCACCACACTGTTTGCCCTTATTAGCTATAACCATTACATTGCCCACCCTGATTAACTATCATCACCACACTGTCCGTCCCTATTAGCTGTAATCATAACACTGTCCCTATCTAGAAGGGTCCCCCCATACTGCCCCTTTTCCATATTTTGCCAACTCTTCACACTGTCCCCTCACACTGTGTTCCCCTTATACTTTCCTATCTGTATACTGTGTTCCCTCTTGAAATTTTCCCCTCCACATATTGTCCCCTCTATATTGTGCCCTCAGACTGTCCTCCAATGCTCCCCCCTCAATACTGTTCCTTGCAGAATGTTCAGTCTCTATGAAGTGTCTCCTCACACATTTCTCTTCTGTATTGCCCCCCCCCCACAGTTTCCCCCCTCTCAGTAAAACTCCTGTTTATTTTTCCTTTGGAGCACTTACCTTCCCTCCTTCTTTTATTCCTCTGTGACACAGGAATGATGGCTGCAGTGTAACCACGTGACCTCATCACGCTGCTGTAAATCACCTGGATCTCAGAAATACCAGTGGTCAGCGCCTAAAGGCCGCTTTACACGCTGCGAGATCGCTAGAGAGATCGCTAGCGTGCGTACCCGCCCCAATCGTTTGTGCGTCACTGGCAAATCGCTGCCCGTGGCGCACAACATCGCGCGGACCCGTCACACTACTTACCTGCCTAGCGACGTCGCTGTGACCAGCAAACCGCCTCCTTTTTAAGGGGCGGTCCGTTCGGCATCACAGCAACGTCACTAAGCGGCCACCCAATAGAAGAGGAGGTGCGGAGATGAGCAGGACGTAACATCCCGCCCACCTCCTTTCTTCCTCATTGCCGGTGGCCGCAGGTAAGGTGAGGTTCTCGTTCCTGCGGCGTCACACATAGCGATGTGTGCTGCCGCAGGAACGACGAACAACATCGTACATGCAGCAGCAACGATAATTGGGAATAGGGGGGCATGTCACCGATGAGCGATTTTGTACGTTTTTGCGACGATTCAAAATTGCTCATAGGTGTCACATGCAACGACATCGCTAACGCGGCCGGATGTGCGCCACAAATTCCGTGACCCCAACGACACAGCTTTAGCCATGTCGTAGCGTGTAAAGCGGCCTTAAAGGCCGGGGGTCACGGATTCTGTGACGCACATCCGGCATCGTTTGATATATCGTAGCGTGTGACAGCTACGAGCGACTGTTTACAAGCAAAAATACTCACCTTATCATTGCTCGTTGACACGTCACTCATTTTCAAAAACGTATTCGTCCTTCTGCGCGCCGGTTGTTCATCGTTCCCGAGGCAGCACACGTCGCTCCGTGTGACACCCTGGGAACGATGAACTGCAGCTTACCTGCGGCTGCCGCCAATGCGGAAGGAAGGAGGTGGGCGGGATGTTACGTCCCGATCATCTCTGCCCCTCCACTTCTATTGGGTGGCCGCTTAGTGACGTCGCTGTGACGCCGAACGTCCCTCCCCCTTCAGGAAGAGGATGTTCGCCGCCCACAGCGAGGTCGTTCGGGAGATAAGTACATGTGACGGGGGTTAACGACTTTGCACGACACGGGCAACATATTGCCTGTGACGCACAAACGATGGGGGCGGGTGCAATCGCACGACATATCGGCGTGTGTGACGCCGGCTTTAATTGTACTTGAAAGATGCCGGAGCAATTGAATACAGGGAGCCAGCCTTCTACATGTTCTCTGAGCTGGCTAGCAGTTTAGTAACTGGCTCGAAGAACAACCAAATCCCTTTCTTAGGGGGCGGCAGAATGCCATGTGCTGAAACACCTTGGACTGGAGGTGTTCTTTTGGCTCTTCCCTATTGAGTCCAGAGCACATGCCCTGCATGCAACCCTCTGGTTTCACCCTTGGCTAAACTACCGGAATATTCAGGCCATGTATCACTAAGCCACGCTATTTTTCAGTGTGTGACCCCAGAGGAGCATACGGTCTTCCCATGGTAACCTGATTATGCAAAAGAGCATGGATAGTCAGAAATTAGGGGAGGAGGAAGCTGAGCCTGAGACTGGATCCAGTACAAAAACAGAATATGTAACATCATGAAGCAGGAATTGTAGCTTTTAGGAATAGAGCCTTGGTCTGGTAGGAGACAAAAAAAACCCAGGAGAGCACCACCACCACCCTAATTCCAATAGGTGGAAAGGGCCAGTTATGACTGTTTGGATCTACCAGTGGAGTGTGAAGACCTAAGTTGAGTGAAACTTTCAGAAGAAAACTAGTATGAGCCTCAGAAAGATTGGCAAACTAGAGGTGGTGATATGGTGACCCTGAATGTATCAGGATGCCACAGGGTACTGCAATCCTTACCCAGGGTGCAGGGCCTACCCCCCATAGTTCCAGGTTCCTAAGAAATTGGTGTCACTACCATCAGCACAAATCCCAATCACACCTCACATCATGACCTGTCAGACACACCAGTGGGTTGGTTAAGAGGAATAAGGCCACCCACCTAGGGGTCAGGCAGACTTGTGGGAGAGAAGTAAGGAGAGTTGAGTGAGAGCCCTCAAAGAGTGAGGAGCTGGAGTAGTAGCTCCCGGGGAGCTAGACCAAGGTTGGGTTGCAGACGGCGATCCGGGACCAGAGAAGTCGGAGACCAGTGGCAGTGACATAGTTAGGGTGCGACGGACATAGTCTAGGAGGACTGTTGGCATCAGAAACCCAAAAGAACTGACCGGTACCGAGCACGACGGGGTACAGGACCCTGGGTCAGGAGCCGGTTCAACGTCCTGATAATTAACTTGGAAAGGAGCGTCTCTTTATGAACTTCCCTAGGAGCTCAGAGATGGAAGGCAACAGCACACCGCGGGGATAGGGCTTTCCAATAAAGCGGCCAATTAAAATCCCAAGTGCCAGCCATCAAGACCACAGCTACACTAGAAATCTAGTGAGCGGGGTCCCAACAGCTTCACGCCAAGGGGCCACAACAGAGAACTAACTTGTGCACGGAGTCGGCTCCAGATTACCAAGTGACACCGGTGGGAGCAGACACCTGGACGGGCTCCCCCGTAGTAACTGTGATGCACAGAGTCTTTGGTTTATCTTCAGTGTGAGTGTCTGCTTTATAATCATCATCCAGCACCATGACTACCCACAGTGACTACCCTAGTCCCCTGCACCCTGCGCTCCCAAATATCCCACCAAAACCCCAGAGGCCAGGGCTTTCCCTACCTGCGGAGGGACTGACACCTTGCTGCTCCCCACCATCTGCCCAGGTACTCCTTCCAGCAGCGGCGGTACTCCCATAACCGCAACCCGCAGGTGGCTTTACGAACGTCTCCCCTGTAAATAATCCCCTTTCAAGGATCGGAGCGAGTGCCGGGCCCTGGTCCGGACCCCTTGAGCCACGACCACCCCAGATCCAAGCAGCCCAGTCTGCGCTGGGGCGGCACAGTGACAAACACCTTGGCGTACATTGGACGAGTAGCCAGTGTTTCCTTAGAACATACTACAGTGGCCACAACGACATCCGGTCTTTACCTCTTTATACTACCTTTGTATTAACGCCAATACAAGTCAAAGTGGCTTTGAGGTCCGTGAAGATGTCTTGGAAATGTGCCCCAGATCTTTGGCCATCGCAGGTAAGTTGCTGATGTTTTTGCTATATAATGGCCAAGGAAACACCATATAAGTTGACAAAATTGTATACTTTGATTGTCATCTATGTTTCATTTATGCATTTTTGCTGTATTTTAATCTATACTGTATATAGATCTTAGGAGAACTTAGATATTTTTTATCTATGCAACTAAGTAATTCAATTTTCAATATTTTATTCTATAGGCAGATATGTTTTTGCTGTATACCTCTGAACCAAACAGCCTGTGTTATGTGGAGACAGCAGATATAGATGGGTAAGGATTTCTTACATTTGTATTGCGTGCATAAAGCGGCTGTACTCCTTTACCTATTTTCTTTGGGATCTCAGTAATACAATTTAATAATAATACAAGGCAATTTAAGAAGTATAATAATAATGCAATCAATCAAACTTTTGCCGTGAGAGCTGTCCAAAAATATCTGACAAATAAATATTTCATGGTTTCTTCTGCTCTCGTAGGGAAACAAATCTCAAGTTTAAACAAGCATTAATGGTTACGCATAATCAACTCTGCACTACGGAAGCCCTGGCAGCATTTAATGGTGAGTAACGTTGATATACAGTGGAACCTTGCTTAACGAGTAACCTAGTATTTTGCTTAACGAGCAAAGCTTGCTGTAAATTTGTAACTCGTCTACGAGCAAAATACTCACCGCACACACTTCCGGTTCCGTACATCCACCGCACTCTAACCCGCTCTTGCAGTCCACACAAACACACACAAGCACGCACAAACACACAAACAGACAAACACGCAGGCACGCACGCACACATATTATGCTCACCTTACCTTCCGTTCCCTCGCTGGCCTCATGGAACTTGTAGTTCACCAGTACGGGCTGTGTATTTTTGTAACCATTGCGACGGATGCCGGTGCTTCTGCTCCCGGTGCGCTGACATCAAAGGCAGGAGCCGCTTGACTCTGATTGGCCAGCGTGCTGCCTTTGAGTAGAGGTTGACAGGGGAAGGTCCTCCCTCGTCGCGAGGCTTGCCAATACACATCCTGTATCGACGAGGCAGGATCTTCCCCTGTCAGCCTCTTCTCAAAGGCAGCACGCTGGCCAATCAGAGTCAAGCAGCTCCTGCCTTTGACGTCAGCGCGCTGGGAGCGGAAACTCTGGCATCGGTCGCGATGGTTACCCAATACACAGCGTGTACGGGCAAACTGCAAGTTCCACGAAGCCGGCGAAGGAACGGAAGGTAAGGTGAGCATTATATGTATGTTTGTGTGTGTTTGTGCATGTGTGGAATGGCACAATAGGGGACCAGGATGGGACATTTAAAAAGTTGTGGAAGGAATTGTCTGCATTGCAATGATATCCTATGGGAAATCTTGCTTTGCTGAATGAGTAACTTGATTAACAAGCACAGTCCCAGAACGGATTGTTCTCGTTAACCAAGGATCCACTGTATAGACCATTTATCTAAAATATGACTGTGTGGATTATTCATATATAAGTATCAAGAATGTAACATTATCTTTAATAGCAGTGCATTAAAGGGAAACTGTCACCGGGTTTTGTCACCTACTCTGATAACAGGATAATGTAAAGGCAGAGACCCCGATTCCAGTGATGTCTCACTTACTGGGCTGCTTATTGTAATTTTGATAAAAACACTGATTAATCAGCAGTAGATTATCATTACAGGACTCCTTGGCGTGCTGCAGGTAGCTCTGTATAACCCGGCCCCCAACCTTTCTGTGTACACTGAATATGAGCAGAAAGCTGTCAATCCGAGGTGTGGGCGGGGTTATAGAGCTCCCCATTCAAATCAATGCTTGAGAAAACATTAATATTATCAAAATGACAGCACGCAGCCCAGTAAGTGACACATTGCTGGAATGAGAGTCTCTGTCTCCACATTATGCTGCTCTCAGATGCGGGAGCAAAAACCTGGAGACAGATTCCCTTTAATGTGTCCCTCTGCAATTAATAATTATTACATTTGGGCTTTTTATATTCCCTTTGCATAGCCCGTGCATAACTTCTCGTAGACTATGTTCATAATTGCAGAACGTTTACACCACGGATTTTGCTATGATAACAAAGTAAATTTGCAGTAAATTAGAAACTGTTTAATGCATTTTTACATCAGTGGGGATTTATTAAATTCACCGATCAATGAATTAATGGTTTTAAAGATCTTTGATAAATGCACAGACTTTTAAGTACTATTTGATTGGCATCTGTCTGTAACAGCAGTAGCCAGAGCCAAGCTAATTTTATTAACCGTTCAGATGCTACTGTCAATAACTGATATTTAGCGCTGTGGAATTCATAGCGCTATACAAGTAAATATGAATATATATTAAATTTAAATAGAGGGGTGATGCATTGTTAGGTACTGATGGTACCATTGTAGCTGGGGCTGAAGGCTCCCATGTCTATCGTCTTGGTACTCCATTTATACTATTACAGTATATAGAACAAGCAATCAAAGGGACGCAGGTTAAAATCCACTAATGGGACAAAATAATCTAAAATTTTAAAAAGTCACATTTTTGAGACCCATGGATTGTGGCCAGTTTGAAATAGCAGAAACTTTCCCTCGATCCAAATACAGACGGGGCGGCATTTTGGGGGTAAAAAAATAAACAATAGAAAAACATAGAAGAAATAATAATTGTTGATTAATAAATACGTAGGATTTGAGTAACTTTTGTTTTTAGATAAATGCAAACATGATCCCTGCAAATATAAAACCTATTAATAGATACTGTGTGTGTGTGTGTGTGTGTGTGTGTGTGTGTGTGTGTGTGTGTGTGTGTGTGTGTGTGTGTGTGTGTGTGTGTGTGTGTGTGTGTGTGTGTGTGTGTGTGTGTGAAGAATAGGGTATTGTCCTTTAAATAATAATAGAGCGCAGAATGTGCCTTTCAATATGTCACTTCCAGATGGAAAAGATGACATCATGTTGTGGGCGGAACGCATGTATGCGGTCCATAATACGCTATTTCCGGGGGAGGAAGGAATATCTGTCTGCACAGGATGCACTCCATGATAGGTCACTTCTGGATGGAAGGACAGGAGGAATCTGGCGGTGGAATGGAATTTTGCGTTCCACTGATACCTGTCATACTAGTGCCGCCCTGAGCCTTTTTCATTAGGCATCTCCGGCTGGGAAGAAAGGTGGAGCCTGGACGGCGTTACACTTCCGCCCCGAGCGCCGGGCATTCTTTAGACATCCGGACGCGGCACATTTAAACCACCAGGTAGTGAACAGGGAATAGTGGACATGACAGCATAGTGAGGCTTTGAAACACGGAAACATGCGGGACTTGGACATCTTAATCACTGCTCCCTGCATATACATGAGCTCTGGTACGACCAGGGTATGTGATTTTAGCCTTTAACGATGGAAAATACTCACCAAATCGTCCATCGTTGACACGTCGTTCCTTTTCAAAAAAATCGTTGATTTTTGAGCACGCTGGTTGTTTGTCGTTCCCGAGGCAGCACACATCATTACGTGTGACACCCCGGGAACGACAAACAACATCCTTCCTGCGGCCGCTGCCAATGCGGAAGGAAGGAGGTGGGCGGGATGTTATGTCCCGCTCATCTCCGCCCCTCCGCGATTTGCCCGAGCGGCAGCGATTTGCCCATGACGCACAAACGACTGGGGCGGGTGTTTTCACCAGCGACATCGCTAGTGTGTAACACCCCCTTTATAGTAATCCTGCAAAACAATTAAGAGGACCGATCTTATATAATATAAGACTGGTCCTCTTAATTGTTTTGCAGGATTGTTCTGGGAAATATGCCTGGGGATATGGACACCTATGTCACTGTCTTTTTTCCATGCACACTAAGAGCCAGGTATCGACGGCCAACGGAGGGGGGCGGCAAATTTGACAACTGCCCCGGGCGGGAAAAGCAGTTTCTACGCCACTGAATACAGACCTCCTGATTTTGTTTATTGCCAATATGAACAGTCATCAGTTTTTTTTTATTTTGGACAATTATATGGTGTAATTACACACTGGTCTTTTTTTTTTTTCTTATAATTTTTTTTATTTGCATTTAGGGAGAGTCATTTGTGAGGAAGCCAATAGCAACATGCATTCTTTCATAGGAACACTGGAATGGAAGGACGAGAAATACTCGTTGGATAATGATTGTATCCTCCTAAGGGGGTGTAAAATCCGGAACACTAAATACTGTTATGGACTGGTCATTTATGCTGGTATGTACGTGATTAAATACAATATATAACACATTAGTAAATTTGGTTAATATCAACAAAAAGCTTATAGCATATCAATATCATTATCAAGCAGGAATATTGTTAGCAGCGGGTTTATCAGCGTGATGTCCACAGTGAGCAACAGAGAATATTAATTTATTGAGAATTAAGAACATCCAGCTTACAACATGAGAATAGGATCAGTCTGGTTCCTGAGAGGGAGAGAGAAAAATCTGCTGTGACCTTCAGCTTCCAGCTCCACACTAGAATACACACACTGGGGGAAGGAGGAGGAACATCCTGTCTGTGAATGAGGACCTTTTTTTTAAACTTTGTTAACATCTGAACAATATGCATGCAGACATAAAATCACATCATATTAGACAAACAATAGTTGTTGCAATACATACAGATCAATATGCATTAGGCCAACAAATATTGTTATTATTATCAATATCAAGGAGCAATATCAACAGGAAGCAACG
This sequence comes from Anomaloglossus baeobatrachus, assembly GCF_048569485.1. NCBI lineage: Eukaryota > Metazoa > Chordata > Amphibia > Anura > Aromobatidae > Anomaloglossus > Anomaloglossus baeobatrachus. The sequence goes on along the minus strand of NC_134363.1, from coordinate 144,495,258 downwards.
AGCAATCAACAGGAAGTGAGCACAGCCACTGCACTCACTTCCTGTTGATTAACTCATTGGGTCCGAAGGCGGGGAGAAGGAAGCTGGTGCTGATTGGATGCAGGGTTCGCGTGACGTCACACTGTCACGTGAGCCCCGGGAACCGCTGGACGGCGCTGGTAAGGGAGGTGAAGATAGGTTTTATTATTTTACGGAGGGACGAGGGAAATGTAGAATCAAAAGGGGTTGTCTTAATAGTGGACAACCCCTTTAAGTCAAGTAGTACATAAGAGCAACTAAAGCGGGCTTTACACACAGCGACATCGCTAGCGATGTTGCTGGTGAAAGCACCCGCCCCCGTCGGTTGTGCGTCATGGGCAAATCGCTGCCCGTGGCGCACAACATCACTTATACCCGTCACACATACTTACTTGCCTAGCAACGTCGCTGTGGCCGGCGAACCGCCTCCTTTCTAAGGGGGCGGTTAGTTCGGCGTCACAGCAGCATTACTAAGCGGCCGCCCAATAGAAGCGGAGGGGCGGAGATGAGCGGGCCGAACATCCCGCCCACCTTCTTCCTTCCTCATGCGGGCGGCCGCAGGTACGGTGATGTTCCTCGTTCCTGTGGTGTCACACATAGCAATGTGTGCTGCCGCAGGAACGACGAACAACCTGCGTCCTGCAACAACAATGATAATCGGGAAAGCAACAACGTGTCAACGATCAACGATTAGGTAAGTAATTTTGATCGTTAATGGTCGTTCCTGCGTTTCACATGCAACGACGTCGCTAATGAGGCCGGAGGCGCGTCACGAATTCTGTGACCCCAACGAATATCTCGTTAGCGATGTCGTTGTGTGTAAAGCCCGATTAAAAGAGAACCTGGCAGCTGATACATTTTGCTCATTTATTAGGTACTGAATGTATGATCTGAGCCAGGTATGTTTGACTCTGAAGCGCTGCAGCATTTAGGAGAACAACATACTTTTAAGGCTATGTGCACATCCTGCATATTTAGTGCAGACATTTTCTGCACCATATCTGCATGCTGTGGCAAAAAAACACATCAATACCGGATGCGGTTTTGGTGCATTTTTTTAAGCCATCAAGAAAGTCAATGAATTGAAGTCAATAGGTGAAAAATACATTCCTAAACCTGATTTTTTCTGCATCAAAATCTGCACCAAAACCGCACGGAAAAAAATGCACCGTGTGCACAGCAAATCTAGAATCCCATAGACTTTGCCGGCTTCAGGAGAGGCATGCAGAGTTTGATACAAATTAAAAACAAAACTGCATCAAAAGTCAAAAACTGCAGTGTGTGCACAGGGCCTAATAGCCACCTTGGACCAAGCGGCATGGAGACTACTCGTTCAGGTGAGTCCCCGGTGGCTTCTTCATGCCCACTGTCAGTGACTTACAAGTCTCTTCCTACAGGCATGTAGGAAGACCTGTCAATCCAGGACAGCGGGCGGGGAGGAGCTGCAAGGGACCTACCTCGCCGACTAATGGCTTTGTCACTGGTGGCTATTAAAAATATATATTTCTCAGAACTTCCGCAGCGAGTCAGAGTCAAACATACCTGGCTGAAATTATAGACTCAGTACCTGATAAATGCTGCCCATCAATTAAGCAGCATGTATCAGATGTCAGGTTCTCTTTAATCCCCTAACGCCATGATGAATATATGAATATGATGGAGCATGTTAGGGACTTGGTCAAGCGGGCTCTGCTTCTGAGCCTTCTCCAAAGGGCAGATGTCAGCTACAGTTAACAGCAGCAATCAGCAAGCCCATCGATCGCTGCGGTTAACCTCTTAAATGCCACTGTCAATGGAGAACAGAGGCATTTAAGCGCTTTGATCTGGCCTGGAATTTAGTTTGGGTGGGCATTAGCTCCCCAGTGATGTGATCACAAGTAACTGATGGCTGGGAACATTTCCTCCCCTGCCTGTCATGTGATCACTTCTGTGACATCCAGTATGTGGCTGAGTGTCATAGAAGACAGTGATTTTTACTTACAGCAATACTGTGGTATTACTGTATGTAAGCGTCAGACGCTCGCAGGTTCAAGTCCCATAAGATATAAAAATTTGAATCACCCACTTTTTTTCACAGTTAACAATAAAGACAGCTGAAAAATAAAAAATACACATACAGTGCCTACAAGTAGTATTCAACCCCCTGCAGATTTAGCAGGTTTGATAAGATGCAAATAAGTTAGAGCCTGCAAACTTCAAACAAGAGCAGGATTTATTAACAGATGCATAAATCTTACAAACCAACAAGTTATGTTGCTCAGTTAAATTTTAATAAATTTTCAACCTAAAAGTGTGGGTCAATTATTATTCAACCCCTAGGTTTAATATTTTGTGGAATAACCCTTGTTTGCAATTACAGCTAATAATCGTCTTTTATAAGACCTGATCAGGCCGGCACAGGTCTCTGGAGTTATCTTGGCCCACTCCTCCATGCAGATCTTCTCCAAGTTATCTAGGTTCTTTGGGTGTCTCATGTGGACTTTAATCTTGAGCTCCTTCCACAAGTTTTCAATTGGGTTAAGGTCAGGAAACTGACTAGGCCACTGCAACACCTTGATTTTTTCCCTCTTGAACCAGGCCTTGGTTTTCTTGGCTGTGTGCTTTGGGTCGTTGTCTTGTTGGAAGAGGAAATGACGACCCATCTTAAGATCCTTGATGGAGGAGCGGAGGTTCTTGGCCAAAATCTCCAGGTAGGCCGTGCTATCCATCTTCCCATGGATGCGAACCAGATAGCCAGGCCCCTTGGCTGAGAAACAGCCCCACAGCATGATGCTGCCACCACCATGCTTGACTGTAGGGATGGTATTCTTGGGGTCGTATGCAGTACCATCCAGTCTCCAAACGTCACGTGTCGTGATCTCGATCTTGGTCTCATCAGACCAGAGAACCTTGAACCAGTCTGTCTCAGAGTCCTCCAAGTGATCATGAGCAAACTGTAGACGAGCCTTGACATGACGCTTTGAAAGTAAAGGCACCTTACGGGCTCGTCTGGAACGGAGACCATTGCGGTGGAGTACGTTACTTATGGTATTGACTGAAACCAATGTCCCCACTGCCATGAGATCTTCCCGGAGCTCCTTCCTTGTTGTCCTTGGGTTAGCCTTGACTCTTCGGACAAGCCTGGCCTCGGCACGGGAGGAAACTTTCAAAGGCTGTCCAGGCCATGGAAGGCTAACAGTAGTTCCATAAGCCTTCCACTTCCGGATGATGCTCCCAACAGTAGAGACAGGTAGGCCCAACTCCTTGGAAAGGGTTTTGTACCCCTTGCCAGTCTTGTGACCCTCCACGATCTTGTCTCTGATGGCCTTGGAATGCTCCTTTGTCTTTCCCATGTTGACCAAGTATGAGTGCTGTTCACAAGTTTGGGGAGGGTCTTAATTAGTCAGAAAAGGCTGGAAAAAGAGATAATTAATCCAAACATGTGAAGCTCATTGTTCTTTGTGCCTGAAATACTTCTTAATACTTTAGGGGAACCAAACAGAATTCTGGTGGTTTGAGGGGTTGAATAATAAATGACCCTCTGAATAAACTTTTCACAATTTAAAAAAAAATAATAAAAAGAAATAACATTCTTTTTTGCTGCAGTGCATTTCACACTTCCAGGCTGTTCTACAGTCCAAATGTCACAATGCCAAGTTAATTCCGAATGTGTAAACCTGCTAAAGCTGCAGGGGGTTGAATACTACTTGTAGGCACTGTATTTGGTATCAATGTTCCCAGAACAGTCCGATCTATCTCAATAAATAAATTTAACCCCTTACTGTCATAGGACTCGACTATGTTGGGACTATGTCATCTCCAAGCCTTTGATGCAGGCTCACATGCTGAGCCCGCACCTTTCCCTGCACATGTCAGCTGATCTGATCAGCTGACATGATCTTCTAACAGGCACAGGTGGATTGGAGATCCACCCACACCTGTTAACTAGTTAAATCCTAGTTGTCAATCTCCGGCCCCGAGATGTGATTGCAGGGCACCGATGGGCTGTCATGACAGCCAGGGGGGGGGGCAGCTGATGACTTCTGGAACTTCCTGTGAATGCCGGCTGAGGACCGGTGTTTATAGGAAGTCAATATTCTTACTGTACAGAGTGGCGCTGATGCTGAGGCTGTTGCTCTGCTCTGTACAGCACAAGCGATCAGCAGATCGCAGCTGCCATTCCCCTAAGGGAACTAGTAAAAACAATACAAACTGGGGGGAAAAATGTTTTTAAAAATATGAAACAAATGTTAAAAAACTCACAAAAGTTCAAATTGTACTATTGAAAATAATACATTTTTTTTTAATTCACATATTTGGTATTGCCAAGTTCAGAAATGCCAAAACTATCAAAATAGTTCACTGCCCAGCACCTCCTCCTGCTTGAATGAAAGCCTTTAAACAGTGTGACTCCAAGCAATGGTGCTGTCAGTCAAGCAGGAGGAGAAAAATAGAGCTGGAGTGACAGAGGCTTCAGATGTACAGCCTAAAGGCCCCGTCACACACAGAGATAAATCTTTGGCAGATCTGTGGTTGCAGTGAAATCATGGACATATTGTTCCATTTGTACACAGCCACAAACATGGCACTGATTGTCCACAATTTTACTGCAACCACAGATCTGCCGCAGTTTTATCTCTGTGTGTGACAGGGCCTTTATATCCAAATCAATTCAAAAGCTGATTTCTCAGGAATGGAAGAACGAACTGTCCAGATTAAGGTATTGCTGGATTTATTTTGAAACAGCTACATTCACATATAAATGGTTTAGGTTGTGAAATCTTGTTCACAGATTCCCTATAATTTGCATTTGTAGAGTTATATATTGAATAATAATGACTGATGCATTTAAAACATGTCTGAACTGTTACTATTCTGCATTTTAATGATGTGAAATATAGAATTAAATTTTATCATACACTTGGGGCACTTTGCACACTACGACATCGCAAGCCGATGGTAGCGATGCCGAGCGTGATAGTCCCCGCCCCCGTCGCAGCTGCGATATCTTGTGATAGCTGCCGTAGCGAACATTATCGCTACGGCAGCTTCACATGCTTTTACCTGCCCTGCGACATCGCTCTGGCCGGCGTCCCGCCTCCTTCCTAAGGGGGCGGGTCGTGCGGCGTCACAACGACATCTCACGGCAGGCAGCCAATAGAAGCGGAGGGGCGGAGATGAGCGGGATGTAAACATCCCGCCCACCTCCTTCCTTCCTCATTGCAGCCGGGCCGCAGGTAAGGTGATGTTCCTTGCTCCTGCGGCTTCTCACACAGCGATGTGTGCTGCCGCAGGGACGAGGAACATCATCGTAACATCGGTCCTTCCGAAATTATGGAAATGACCGACGCTACACCGATGATACGATTTCGACGCTTTTGCGCTCGTTAATCGTATCAAAAACGATTTACACACTACGATGTCGATAGCGACATCGGATGTGTGTCACTTTCGATTTGACCCCACCGACATCGCACCTGCGATGTCATAGTGTGCAAAGTAACCCTTAAGCCCACTTTACACGTTGCAATTAGTTGTACAATCGCATTTGCGATGTGACACGCCCAGGTTGCATACGGGATCTTATGAGATTGCACGTTGGTCGTTCATTTGCTGTCACACGTGCGTTAGTAGTCTATGTTAAATTGATCAATTTTATGTGCGATCCTTTAGATCATGTGTTCTGTGACGTATGCATTGGGCACCTTTTTTTTTTTTTTAGTTATTGACTTGCCAAGCGTGTGTACTGTGTAGGGATGCGTTTTTACTATGTCATCTGCCGTTCAGCTCTGCTACATGGCCGCTAACAGCAGCCACAGACAGCCATGTAGCAGAGCTGAATGGCAGATGACAGCAGACACAGACAGAGCCGCACTGTCAGAAAGAACTCGGGTGAACTTAACCCGACTTCATTGTCATGCTGCGGCTCTGTCTGTGTCGCGCCCTGATTAGCGGTCACCTGTGAAGGGCTCACCGGTGACCGCTAATCTCCTAAATTACTGAAGTTAGCAGCCCTCTCTCATATACTCACCAATCCCCGATCCCCGGTGCTGCACGGCGTTCACACTGCTCCGGCGGCTTTTACTGTTTTGAAAAAGCCGGCCGCCCATTAAACAATTTTGTATTCCCTTCTTTCCCCGCCCACCGGCGCCTATGATTGGTTACAGTGAGACACGCCCCCACTCTGAGTGACAGGTGTCACACTGCACCCAATCACAGCAGCCGGTGGGCGTGTCTATACTGTGTAGTGAAATAAATAATTAAATAATGAAAAAAAACGGCGTGCGGTCCCCCCAATTTTAATACCAGCCAGATAAAGCCATACGGCTGAAGGCTGGTATTCTCAGGATGGGGAGCTCCACGTTATGGGGAGCCCCCCAGCCTAACAATATCAGCCAACAGCCGCCCAGAATTGCCGCATACATTATATGCGACAGTTCTTGGACTGTACCCGGCTCTTCCCGATTTGCCCTGGTGCGTTGGCAAATCGGGGTAATAAGGAGTTATTGGCAGCCCATAGCTGCCAATAAGTCCTAGATTAATCATGTCAGGCGTCTATGAGACACCCTCCATGATTAATCTGTACATTACAGTAAATAAACACACACACGCCCGAAAAAATCCTTTATTAGAAATAAAAAACACAAACATATACCCTGGTTCACCACTTTAATCAGCCCCAAAAAGCCCTCCATGTCCGGCATAATCCAGGATGCTCCAGCGTCGCTTCCAGCGCTGCTGCATGGAGGTGACCGGAGCTGCAGCACACACCGCCGCTCCGGTCACCTCCACACAGCTAATGAACACAGCCGCGCGATCAGCTGAGCTGTCACTGAGGTTACCCGCTGTCACTGGATCCAGCGGTGGCCGCGGGTAACCTCAGTGACAGCTCAGCTGATCGCGCTACTCACCGCCGCTCCTATCACCTCCACGCAGCAACTGAGGTGAGTAGCGCGATCAGCTGAGCTGTCACTGAGGTTACCCGCGGCCACCGCTGGATCCAGTGACAGCGGGTAACCTCAGTGACAGCAGCTGATCGCGCGGCTGTCTTCATTACCTGCGTGGAGGTGACCGGAGCGGCGGTGTATTCTGCAGCTCCGGTCACCTCCATGCAGCAGCGCTGGAAGCGACGCTGGAGCATCCTGGATTCCGCCGGACATGGAGGGCTTTTTGGGGCTGATTAAAGTAGTTAACAAGGGTATATGTTTGTGTTTTTTATTTCTAATAAAGGATTTTTTCGGGCGTGTGTGTGTTTATTTACTGTAATTTACAGATTAATCATGGAGGGTGTCTCATAGACGCCTGACATGATTAATCTAGGACTTATTGGCAGCTATGGGCTGCCAATAACTCCTTATTACCCCGATTTGCCAACGCACCAGGGCAAATCTGGAAGAGCCGGGTACAGTCCCAGAACTGTCGCATCTAATGTATGCGGCAATTCTGGGCGGCTGTTGGCTGATATTGTTAGGCTGGGGGGCTCCCCATAACGTGGAGCTCCCCATCCTGAGAATACCAGCCTTCAGCCGTATGGCTTTATCTGGCTGGTTTTAAAATTGGGGGGAACCGCACGCCGTTTTTTTTCATTATTTAATTATTTATTTCACTACACAGTATAGACACGCCCACCGGCTGCTGTGATTGGGTGCAGTGTGACACCTGTCACTCAGCGTGGGGGCGTGTCTCACTGTAACCAATCACAGGCGCCGGTGGGCGGGGATAGCAGGGAATACGAGATTGTTTAATGGGCGGCCGGCTTTTTCAAAACAGTAAAAGCCGCCGGAGCAGTGTGAACACCGTGCAGCACCGGGGATCGGGGATCGGTGAGTATATGAGAGAGGGGGATAGACTGACATGGTGTTACGGGGGGACCGGAAGATTAGGACCAGGGGGTATATATCCTAATCGCCAGTCGGGGCCCACCGTGCTCCAGATGACAATGGAGCTGCTGGCACCTGAGGGTTAGGCGGAGACTATAGAGCTGGATGGCTCTGAGATAACCCAGGAACTCTGGGAACCGGTCACGTGTGTTGGGACACGTCAGACCGGACGACAACCCGATTAGCGTTTTGGTGCACCTAGCGCTACACCAACCACGTGTGCAGGAAACACGTCAGGCCGGGTGGTAACCAGGTAGCGTTGACCGGAAGACCGCCACGAAAGCGCCCTGTCGGCCACGTGTGTAGGACACGTCAGGCCGAGCGGTCCTCCGATTAGCGTTTCTGGCCACCTCTCGACTGGCCACGTGTGTGTAGGACACGTCAGGCCAGATGGGTACACCAGTAGCGTTGACCGGGAAGCCGAGGAAAATAAGGAACACCCTGTTAACTCCACAGGGGTCCTGGAGTACGCTGTCCGTGCGTGTAGGGGGCACAACCGGACAGGTGGCGCAGCAGGTGCGTTGTCCGTGTGCGTAGGGGACACAATCAGACAGGTGGCGCAGCAGGTGCGTTGTCCGTGTGCGTAGGGGGCACAATCGGACAGGAAGCACAGCAGCCGCAGCCCAGTTAACGCCACTGGGCTGCTATAGCAAGACTGGAACGGCAGGAGGGAAGCACGGCGCCTGACCCTGATGTGCCGAGCCACGAATCTTGGCGTGACAGGCACCGTTCGCCTAACCCTACCTACCGCTTCCCAACATAGGCTTATGCCGCAATGAGGCTCTAACATGGAGGTGTGCTCTGACTGAGCAAATGTGAAGACTGCGCACCTCCATGTTGTCTCCAGCCCCTTTTATAACCTGGGTCCGCCCCAAACCCAGGGTGGAACCACCAAGGTCCAATAGCAGAGTGCCATGTCATCAGTGACGTCACATGTGACCTATCTGGAACCGCCACGTCATTGATGACCTCATGGCAGCCACGCCCCAAACACTTCACCAGTCATCGTCTGACGACCAATACTGAGGTGCCAGATCATAGGGGCGGGCCTCTGTGAGCCAGTCCGGAGTTGCCACGTCATCAGGACACCTGACACCCTCTGCCCTATCAGGACCTGCCACCTCACGGACATGCTCAGTGAGGTCCTTACTGGACCTAGTCTCTGATGCACTAAGTGCCTGAGCATGCTCAGTAGCCTGAACTGAGGACTTAGTCTCAGACATAACACAAACAGGCTGAGCATGCTCACTAGGCAAAACACCGGGCTTAAACTCTGGCTGGGGTAAATCGGCGCACGCATGCGCACTAGCCGCCTCTCCACACTTAGACGTGGTGGAAGGAACAGCCAACTGGACGACCCGAGGCACGGCCAAGAACGGCAGCCGGCGCCTGGGCGCAACAGGAACTGCAGCAGGCTGCTTGCGGCTATGGCGGCGCCGGTTCGTAACAGTACCCCCCCCTCTAGCGGCCCTCCCACTCGAATGGTCTATAGTCGCCACAGATACCACTGAGCGACGGGCGGAAGATGGAGACATGCAGTGGGAGCTACAAGACTCGCTCCACCGCGTAATCACCCCAGACAACCAGTCGATATGTGGGGAATGCCGCTTCAACCAAGGAATACCCAGCAGAATATCATCTGCACCCTTAGGGAGAACCAGAAATGAAATGGTCTCCCTATGCCCAGATGACATGGCAAGGGTAATGGGCACTGTCCGCTGGTGAATTACCTTGGGCAACAAGGACCCATCCACCACATGGACTATCACTGGCCTTGGCATTTGCACCAGCGGGATGGCATGCCGCCGGGCAAAAGAGGAGGAGATGAAACTATCCCCAGCACCTGTGTCCACACTTGCCCTTGTGGACCATGTTGACCCCTTAAAGGAAATGGACGCGGGAAACGTCACCCTAATGGATGACGCAGAGTCCAGTCTACCTCCAGCTATGGTCACCAATCGTGGTCGCTTATCCTGACGCTTTGGGCAACGGTTGGCATAATGACCATACTGCCCACAAGCGAAACAGGAAATGCCCTTGCGACTCGAAGACCTAGCAACACCAACCCTAGAGATGTCCATAGGGACAGAGATGTCCTCTAAGGGAGGTGCAGTAGGAGAGACCACTACAGTGGCTGAACGACCCTCTGACCTGCGCTCCAGCTGACGTTCGGAGGTCCGCAGGTCAATGCGGGTAGCCAGAGTCATGAGGCCCTCAAGGGTAGTTGGTACCTCACGCGACGCTAATGCGTCCTTCACGTGCGAGGCTAATCCCCTCCAGAACAGTGGAATGAGAGTCCTCTCTGACCACCCCAGTTCTGCAGCAAGTGTCCTGAAACTCACAGCATATTGACTTGAGGAGGTACGCCCCTGCTCCAAAGTCAGTAGCTGTAGGGCCGAGTCGTGAGTGACCTGAGGCCCCAGGAACACTTGTCGCAAGGACTGCAAAAACTCCTTAGAGTCCTGTACTATGGGGTCATTCCTCTCCCACAAAGGTGTAGCCCACTCCACTGCTCTATCAGAGAGCAAGGAGATGATAAACCCCACCTTCGACCTCTCTGTAGGAAACCGTGCAGCCAACAACTCTAGATGGACTGAGCACTGGTTCACGAATCCCCTACATGCCTTGCTGTTCCCCGTAAACTTGTTGGGCAGCGAGAGGTGAGGGAGGGTTGGAGTAGGCTTGGTGACTGACACCATTGCAGCCGCTTGAGTCACCACATCATCCATATCAGCAGCAAGAGCAGACTTCTCCAGAGACCTCACTCTGGCATCAAGCTGCAGCATGAACTGACGTAGCTGCTCCATCTCCGCCATGCCAGCCAGACCCTGGCGCAGTCTTACTGTTACGGGGGGACCGGAAGATTAGGACCAGGGGGTATATATCCTAATCGCCAGTCGGGGCCCACCGTGCTCCAGATGACAATGGAGCTGCTGGCACCTGAGGGTTAGGCGGAGACTATAGAGCTGGATGGCTCTGAGATAACCCAGGAACTCTGGGAACCGGTCACGTGTGTTGGGACACGTCAGACCGGACGACAACCCGATTAGCGTTTTGGTGCACCTAGCGCTACACCAACCACGTGTGCAGGAAACACGTCAGGCCGGGTGGTAACCAGGTAGCGTTGACCGGAAGACCGCCACGAAAGCGCCCTGTCGGCCACGTGTGTAGGACACGTCAGGCCGAGCGGTCCTCCGATTAGCGTTTCTGGCCACCTCTCGACTGGCCACGTGTGTGTAGGACACGTCAGGCCAGATGGGTACACCAGTAGCGTTGACCGGGAAGCCGAGGAAAATAAGGAACACCCTGTTAACTCCACAGGGGTCCTGGAGTACGCTGTCCGTGCGTGTAGGGGGCACAATCAGACAGGTGGCGCAGCAGGTGCGTTGTCCGTGTGCGTAGGGGGCACAATCGGACAGGAAGCACAGCAGCCGCAGCCCAGTTAACGCCACTGGGCTGCTATAGCAAGACTGGAACGGCAGGAGGGAAGCACGGCGCCTGACCCTGATGTGCCGAGCCACGAATCTTGGCGTGACAGGCACCGTTCGCCTAACCCTACCTACCGCTTCCCAACATAGGCTTATGCCGCAATGAGGCTCTAACATGGAGGTGTGCTCTGACTGAGCAAATGTGAAGACTGCGCACCTCCATGTTGTCTCCAGCCCCTTTTATAACCTGGGTCCGCCCCAAACCCAGGGTGGAACCACCAAGGTCCAATAGCAGAGTGCCATGTCATCAGTGACGTCACATGTGACCTATCTGGAACCGCCACGTCATTGATGACCTCATGGCAGCCACGCCCCAAACACTTCACCAGTCATCGTCTGACGACCAATACTGAGGTGCCAGATCATAGGGGCGGGCCTCTGTGAGCCAGTCCGGAGTTGCCACGTCATCAGGACACCTGACACCCTCTGCCCTATCAGGACCTGCCACCTCACGGACATGCTCAGTGAGGTCCTTACTGGACCTAGTCTCTGATGCACTAAGTGCCTGAGCATGCTCAGTAGCCTGAACTGAGGACTTAGTCTCAGACATAACACAAACAGGCTGAGCATGCTCACTAGGCAAAACACCGGGCTTAAACTCTGGCTGGGGTAAATCGGCGCACGCATGCGCACTAGCCGCCTCTCCACACTTAGACGTGGTGGAAGGAACAGCCAACTGGACGACCCGAGGCACGGCCAAGAACGGCAGCCGGCGCCTGGGCGCAACAGGAACTGCAGCAGGCTGCTTGCGGCTATGACGGCGCCGGTTCGTAACACATGGACAGAGAGTGAGGGACAGAGATAGTGACCGACTGACAGAGATTAGTGAATGACAGACATTGTGAGGCGCTTCAGAACGCAGCTTTTCAGCTGCGCTCTGAAGCGGACCTTTTTTAAGCTGCGGTGCAGAGCGCACACCTGCGCACATAGCCTCAGACACCAAAATCGTATGAGGGATGTCACACGTTACAATTGACTAGGTTCGTGCAACAAAACGCTCAATTCTAGAGAAAGATACGATGTGTTTGCGATCAACGGTTTTGCGTTCAATCCTGATCGCACGTAGATGTCACACGCAGATACCTCACAAACGATGCCGGATGTGCGTCACTTACAACTTGACCCCAACGACGGATTATGAGATATATTGAAGCGTATGTAGCGGGCTTTAGGGCAGGGTCACCTACTTTGAATTTGGATTTTCGGCATCTGGCAATGCCGAGGTCCTGCGCCCAGAGTGAATTATTAGGACGCAAGAGGGGTGATCTAACTTCTCCATGTTATGTATCAAAGTTATTGACATGGAAAATAACACAAATCAGATCATTAGCGGGTTAAAGGTTCTTTGAAGAATTTGTACTTAGAAAAGGGTGCCCAATTTTTTTGCTTAATTTATTTCTGGTGACTACTAAAGTTATTTTATTATATGAGAATAACATAAACATTGTAAAGTTTTATGCCTTCAATCATTTTCATTTTTTTTATGGGAAGGATTTGACTCCAAAATAATGAAGAATTGTGGAAAATTCAAAGTAAAGAAAACGAAATTGGATGTCATGATGAATTATATAGTTGCCATCGTAAGTATTTACAGTATATAACTCTATGGAATTGGCATATCAATTATACATATTATATTACAGTATATACACTCCGTGGCCATTAACAAATGAAACCCAGAGTAAAAACAAAGAGAAAATTTACCCTGCAGTAAGAAAATAAATGCATTGTAATATATGTAAATAACATAGGGTACTTAGTTGACACTATTTTGTTCAAAAAAGCATAAAAGTCATCCCACCGCAACAAGGTGTACCCCAATCAGGATGGTCCTATCTCTAAATGATTCACCTCTCTAAGTGATAACATGCCTCAATAGATGGGAGCAGAGCAGAACCCAAGCATGACCATAAAGCCAGAGTTCCACTTGCGTATGACTCGGGCCAGTCTCGCATCGCATCACCCGGCACGGCCTGACGCTCTCAGGACACACTCATCTCAGCTGCATAGAAATACATGCAGCCGACCCACTCCTGTCAGAAGTGATGCGTATGAGTCATACACAAGTGGAACTCTGGCCTAAGCTATATAAACACAATGCACAGCCCAAAAATGGGAGTCACATACCGATTTGTACAAAGTAAAAACAACTAAAGCAAATCCGAAAATAATGGTCAGCACACTTGTTGGTATTAGAGCTATGTTTAGGTGCACATTCATTCTTTGGCCATTAACAGGCAAAACCCAGGAAAAAAACAATTAGCAAATGAAGGAAGGTGCCGGCCCCGGGCTACATAGGTGCCGCACTCTTTCACCAAGGAGACTCTGTGTGTGGATGTGACTTCGGGTGTGGTGCATCACACATACTGGTTTCTTCAGTCTGGTGTCCATCACCCGCTGTAAGTCACCACCGTGTACAGCTATTAACTCAACAACAGAGTTCACTTGGCCAACCAGAATCATTCACTTTTATTCTTCACACCATTATGACAGACATGGCCTTCCTTTCCTTCCTTCCTCTCCATATGGCTTACTCTTCCTCAACCTGTCCCCCCCACTATGTTGGATTTCGTTTTCAAGCTCTGGGGTCTGTGTCTCCTTCCCTCTAACTCTGTTCACCTTCATTCGATCCTGGGCCCCAATGGCTGTCTAGCCGGACGACTCTCTAAGCCTGTTGGGGGTGAGCTGTAGGCTCTACCAGACCTCTCGAGGTTACCTCAGGGTTTTTAGCACAGAGACCAAGTCTTCTCACACTTGAACTCTATTCTCCTTTGGTCTCCCCTGGAGCCTTCCCTCCTGTTCTCTTTCCTGCTATCTGCCACTTCCCCCTTCCACTACCTGAAGCCTATCTTATCTAACATCTAATCTAGAATCAACTTTCCCCTAGATAGTAGCCATTGGGACAAACATATACATCTAATAATATTTAACAGTCTACAAAACATGTTACATGTACATGGTGGGCAGCAGCCCCCTTTCTACACAAATGCCCTCAATTTAAGGCTTGCTGGCACTTGGAGAGATCAATCATTTAGAGATAGGACCAACCCGATTGAGTACACCTTAATGCGGTGGGATGGCTTTTACACTTTTTTTTTTATTAAAATAATGTCAATGAAGTACCAGATATTATTTACATGCACTTTTACTATTCATTTACTTACTGCAAGGTATGTCATGATTGTTTTCATTGTTTTTATCATGGGCTTTGTGTAATGGCTTTGTACATATAGCTACGTAGTTCTCCTTTCTGGGCTGTGCATTGTGTTTACATAGCCTTCCACAGACAGGTACAAAACAATCAGACTTGGGTCCTAGATATATTAATACGATTCATTTATTTAGTGCAGGTTATTAGCTCATTGATATTTATCCTGGGTTAAGTATATTGTATATGTGGAGCCCCTGAGGCTTCAGTCACCACAGGGTACTGTACCTCACGTAAGGTGCGGTAATTATCCTGGATCCAGAGGAGGTCAGTACCGGTTTCACAACACACAAACTCATACACAAAACCAGATCGCCCTCCCCAATGGGGACCGGGCTAGGGTCGGGTTTTAAGGCGGTCACCAAACATGGGGGGCCGCCACCCACTAGTGACAGAGACCTGGGGAAGGAGCAGCCACCAGGGGACATTAGGAGTGGACATTTCAGTTGGGGTTCTCCAGCAGGAGAGGAAAGGAGCAGACGGGTTTTACCGGTGGCTCTGGTGGGACAAAGGACTCAATATGGTCGCCGAGGGGAGAGCTTAATTCAGGCCTCACCGTGGACCTGCGGCACCTGTATACAGGACGGGAGACAACAAATCAAGAACCAGGGTCCCCAAGTAGCTACAGGCCATGAGGATCCAGATCTAAAGGCGCAAGCAGAAAGGGCTGACCTCTAACGGCACCGGGATCGACTGGGGCCCATCACGGTGGTGACCAGTATCTTCCAGGCAATCTAAACAACTGTGAGTAAAACACCTGGAACCGCAGCCACTGACTCAGACTTTTGATTGCCGGTGCTGCCGCCCCGTGCTTCGGCACCGACGGCCACTACTCCCCTCATTATCCTTCCCGTTGCCCGCTCCACCTGTAGGGAGCAGAACCATCTTTGCTGCTACGACCATCTGCCCCGGAGCATGATGTAACTGTGGAATAAAAGTGCAAAAATAGTGTTTTTGTCTAGTGCTGAAAACGCACTGCCTTGGTGGGGTTGTGCCAGTCACAACTCCTTTTTGCACAAGTAACGGTGGTGGTCAGCAGCGGCCCCGAAAGTTGATAGTATCATAAACAGGGAGAGGAATACGGGTGTAAGCCGCGCTAAAACCACAGAATCCAGAAGATTTTAAATAAATCCCTTTATTTTCATAAGTCTACGCATTTCAGAGATATAACCATCTCCTTCTTCAGGAGTAATAATAATTATTATTATTATTACAATTGTCACAGCTCAGTTTTTTGGTTTTTTTGTCTGTTATCTTGCTTTAAGGCAAGTTGGGGGTGCAGCCCTCCTGATACTGAGGCTGAACAATTACCTGCTTCTCACTTTTTGCTGTGTATTTAATCTGGGACCCAGCTAACCACTTTACCATCCATATTGAAGTTTTGACATGACACTAGTCAGGTACAGAATATGTTTTTAACTTTAGTAGGTTAGGGACTGTCTCAGATGGGTACACCGTGACGAGGTGAGACAGCTTCTTACCTTTTTGCAAAAATGTATATACTAAGTACCCTGTTTATTAAGCACTTGCAATTTATTTATTTATAGTCAGGGTATTTTTTCTACAATTTTCTCCTTGGTTTTTTTCTAGTCTTGAGGCTGCAATTCACATGCTTGTAATGTTGCATGTTTATTGAACAATTGTCACAGCTCAGTTTTTTGGTTTTTCAGGAGTAATAATAATGTACAAATGGTGATGAAAATGCAAACAAAAAATTTCCAAATGTTTCTATTTATTCACGATTAGTATGAGCGCCACACACATAAATATCCTCACTTACATACCTTGGCATTTTTCACTCTAGGTGTGGGGAAGTATCAAGTGTGCCACAAAAGGAAAGGGAAACCCTGTGTCTAGGGAAGGAGGAGATGGTGACCCCTGACCATACGTACGGCTGGTTCCTGGTGTCCCTCACTACCCTAGATAGGTTCTTCACCTATGCGCCGAGCAGGATACCTGATCCGAAGTATTCCTAGTGTTGGACCCTAAATAGGGAATGGGTGGGATGAGCTCTTCGTCAACCCCACTAAACATTAGAGAAGACATAGGGAGGACACACAGGGGGAAAATGCATAATAATAATAATTAAATTCATTTATATAGCGCTATTAATTCCACAGCGCTTTACATACATTGGCAACACTGTCCCCATTGGGGCTCACAATCTAGAGTCCCTATCTGTATGTCTTTCGAGTGTGGGAGGAAATCGGTGAACCCGGCGGAAACCGACGCAAACACGGGGAGAACATACAAACTCCTTGCATATGGTGTCCTTGGTGGGATTTGAACCCAGGACCCCAGCGCTGCAAGACTGCAGTGCTAACCACTGAGCCACCGTGCCGCCCGATAGATGCATGAACTACTTATCATTAGATGACACAGATAGAAGTTCAGCAAAGCTTCAGCAATGAGATGAATACAAGCCTCCTCCTTGCCATCAGAGCTTGAATGAACTGAAAATGTCACCAGCACCAGTCCAGGGAAGATGGGAGTATTTAAGCACATGGAGAATACTGATAATTAGCAGCTGGATGGAAGGAGAGCTCTGCTCGGTCCTAAAGGGAAAGAGATGAAAATTCAGAAGGAAAGCTACCTATAACAATGAATACTGATGGCAGGAATAATAGAACATCAGGGAGCAGTTTGCCCAGCCAAATGCTGTGACCTTCTATTGTCAGAAATCACATGACTGTCTGTCAGCCGTGACACACCTGTGACATTATCAATAAGGTTTATTAATAGTTTTCTAAACAATGAACCTTGAGAATTTTGGAGTTTTTAATTTATATATTAGAAGCTTTTGTTTTATTGTTCTATTTTTTTTTTTATTTTTTTTTTTTACAGTGTAATATTTTATATAATTTTATGTTTTACCATACAGGCATACACACATTTGTAAAAACATATGACGCCATGAAATTATGTTGTAATATTTATGTTCTTTAGATATTAACTCTTTTCATTTAATTTGTAGGTATTTGGGATTTTGATTACTTTTACTCTGTCGTTGGCTATCGCTTCAGGTTTTTGGACAAAGTGGTTCCAAGAAAAACACAGTTATATACCAAATTTACCTGGAGAAACAACTTCAGCTTACAGCGCCTTCCTAGTTTTCTGGGGTTACACAATACTGATGAGCACCATTGTGCCAATGTCCATGTATATCACGTAAGGATTTTCAGAAACGTTAGAATACAACTGTATAAATTACACATAAATATGTTGCACCTACCTGAGTTTCCTAAAAAAAAAGTCATGGAATTGTAATTGAAATTTAATTATGTAATAATCACACTTTTATATTCATTCTGCAAGCGTAGTATTCATAATTACTAACTGAATATGTAATGAAAGTATCTGAAGATCATATATTCATGCACCATTACCCCACATTATAATTTTAGTAATATTTCATTATTTTATATTGTCTCATTATTAAATCTCCTGTGGGCATTTATTAGATTCTAGCTCTTTGCAGTTTTTATCTTTTCTGAAGGAACATCTATCAGTGTCGAATTAGGAAAATATAGGCTGCAGGTAAAGGGAACCTGTCACCAGTCTACTGTCTATGAATTACATTGTATTGGACAAGATCTTTAGTCCAGTTGCCTAACAAAGAAATCTGAGCATCACCGGCTAGGGGATGCCACTGCTGTAGCCAGAACCTTAGAAGATGCAACTGCTGTAGCCGAAACCTTAGGAGATGTTATTGTTGTAGCTGGAACCTTAGAAGATGCCACCGATGTAGCCGCAATCGTAGGAGATATCACTGCTGTAGCTGTAACCTTAGGAGATACCTCTGCTGTAGCCAGAACCTTGGGAGATGCCACTGCTGTAACCGGAACCTTAGGAGATGCCACTGTTGTAGTTGGAACCTTAGGAGATGCCACTGTTATGGCTGACACCTTAGGAGATGCCACCGATGTAGCCGCAACCTTTGGAGATATCACTGCTGTAGCCGGAATTTATGAGATACCTCTGCTGTAGCCAGAACTTTGGGAGATGCCACTGCTGTAGCCGGAACCTTAGGAGATGCCACTGTTGTAGGTGACACCTTAGGAGATGCCACTGTTGTAGGTGACACCTTAGGAGATGCCACTGTTGTAGCTGACACCTTAGGAGATGCCACTGTTGTAGCCGGAACCTTAGGAGATGCCACTGTTGTAGCCGACACCTTAGGAGATGCCACTGTTGTAGCCGACACCTTAGGAGATGCCACTGTTGTAGCTGACACCTTAGGAGATGCTACTGTTGTAGCCGGAACCTTAGGAGATGCCACTGCTGTAGCCGAAACATAAGAGCTCACCCTGACTTTTGGGCAGATCTAAATCTCTAACAAGATTGTTCACTTCACTATGTGTTATAAGGTGCGGTTCAGTTGATGTTGCTGACAGAAAGTCTGGGTCGTGAGAGGAAGATGCTTCATGACACCAAGCGCCCTCTTCTTCCTCACTTGACTCAACTGAAAATGTTTCTTGTGCTGTTGGAATCGGCAGTTCTTCTGTATGTGGTACTGGACGTATTGCAGATGGAAGGTTTGGATGCTGTAAAGTCCACTTCTTCTTTCTTGAACCTCCTTTCCTAATGGGGGCATCATGTAAAAATAGCAATGGGTAGTGTGATCGGTTGTCAAGATGTTTTTGAGGTGTAGGTGACATGAGCGAGCGAGTCATTGGATGTAGGTAGCGAAGGAGAGTTAAGAGAGATCGGAGTCAAATATGACCCCAAGACAGTGGGTGTTCTGCTGGGGAGTAATGGTAGACTCACACACGGAAATGGTAATATTGGAAGGTTAGGAGAGGGAGTAAGATAGTAACATAGTTTCTAAGGCTGAAGGAAGACCTTATGTCCATCTAGTTCAGCCTATTTTTAGTGCCGCTGTTCTGCAGTGTTGAACCTGTGGAAGGCAAACACCCACAGAGTAGAAGCCAATTTTCTTCATAGGGAAAAAAATTATTTCCCGACTCCTAAGCTGGGTCAACTATCTACCTGTAATGTTATGTTATTCATAACCTTCTATACTGTTGCTATCAAGAAAAGCATCCATTCCTCTCTTAAAGGGAAAGTGTTGTCAGAATTTTTTTTTTCAATAACTGTAAAAATATAAAGTATTAATGTTTTAATGTTATGTGTACATATTATTATTTGTTTTTAATTGAGAAAAATATAAAAAAAAAATTAAAAGTTGGATATTTTTCACTCTTAAACACTAGGGGGAGCAGCTGCTGAAATCCTACAGAAATCCTACTTTAGAAATAGCTCACATTACAGCTGCAGTAAAGTGGGTGGAGTCTGCCCTCCTGTGTGTAATGTCACACCCCACCTCCCAATCTGGGTGTTTCCAAAAGAATAAGTGGAAACATTCCCCATCATCTGTGCTTGCTGTCAGTGAGTGGAAACCACACATACATAGGGATATATAGCTTGCAGAGCGTTGTTCCTCCTATATCATGTCTCAGGAGCGACGCTCTGCAGGCTATTCCTGTGTATGTGTCAAGAGGAGCAACGCTCTGCAGACTGACACAAGCAGGGAGATATACAGGATACCACGCTGCCTCACTGAGCTGCTAGGAAGAGAGGCCAGGGGTGAGGACACACAAGTAGGGGAGAGGGGGCAGCGCCAGTGGTGGGGGGCAGTTGTTGGTGGCGGGGGGCGAAGCGGTGGGGGCTGGGGAGCAGCGACGGTGGCGGGGGGAGTAGCGTATCGGTAGCTTCGGACTGGCTATGGAGCTCTCGCCTGCAGCCTAGACTGATCTCAGAGGTTGCAGAACTGTACTGCGAGCGCCGAGTGATTGATTCCCCGGCGATTGTGGTGCAGTTCATAACAGCTGCAGACAGGCCGTGCTGATCTCCGGAGTTCAGGTGAGAGCAAAGGAGATCAGCCCGGGATGTCTGCAGCTGTCATGAACTGCACCGCAATCGCCGGGGAATCAATCACTCGGTGCTCGCGGTACAGTTCAGACTGCCCGCTGGAGCTCTGGCAGCCAGGACTGGCATTACTGGAGATTACTCCAGTAGTCAGGTTGACGCTGCGTATCGATACTCACCCATCCTGGCAGGTGACAGGGGGGAAGCTCCAGATGGCGCTGATCTCCTCCCTCTGCTGTGATCTGGACAGCCCAGGGGGCGCGTCCAGGTCACAGCAGACGCCTACTCTGTTAGTCTATGGGGTCGGATCCCGACCACTGTTCTCTATGCACAGGGGCTGCCATAAAGGAGGTGACTAGCTGTCGTTACACACAGCGAATCCAACATGGCAGCCCCCAGTGCCTTCAGTAAAACTAGAATTAAATAAAAACTAAATAAGCAGTGATTTTATTTTTGTATTAAAAATACTTGATTTCACAATCACTATTATTAAGACAAAAATAAAAAAAAACGCGAGACCTGCCCTTTAAATTTATTCAGTGAGTTGGCCATCACCACTTCCTCAGGAAGAGAGTTCCAGAGCCTCACTGCTCTTATCGTGAAGGACAAGAGAAGTTCAGTTTTAGGCAGAGGGAGGACATGATGTTAGAGACAACAAACAGACAATCCATGGTATTTTATAGGAATGCAGGGGTGATGTCAGTAGATGATGTGTACATTTGGGTGTCATCAGCATAGAGATGCTACTGGAAACCATATCTACTGACGGTTTGTCCAATAGGATATTTCTGCAGAAGCACAATTAAGAAAAGAGTATTAAACTGCCCTCCTGGTTTGCAATGTGTAAATAACAAAAAGAAAGCTATTATTAAAGTGCTATTACTGCAGTATATCACAGATCAATCTATTCACAGACACACTGACTATGCAGGTACTCTACCTCCCTATCATGTGAATCTTTGAATTATTAACAGACTGAGATCACTACTCCCATTTTTAATGTGCTTCAGCCCTGAATTAATACACTACAATCAGATTTAGGCCTTTTTCTATACGTATGTATAATGAGCTGTGCCCTCTGACTGTCACACTAGGTATGAGGTAGTACCAAGTGAGTGGCAAAGGGAAAGGGAAAGGAAGACCTGTGTCTAGCGAAGGAGATGATGGTGACTCCTGACCAAATTTACAGCTGGCCCCTGGGGTCCCTCACCAGCCTAGATATGTTCCGCACCTATGCACTGAGCAAGATACCAGACCCTAGGTATCCATAGTGCTGGGCCCTTAATAGGGAACAGATGGGATGAGCTCTTTCTCAACCCCACTAAACACTAGAGAAAACACAAGGAGGACACACAGGTGGGAAATGCCGGAACTACTTATCCACAGATGACACCAGTAAAAGTTCAGCAAAGTTTTCAGCAACGATACCACAGAGGAGTACAAGACACCTGTTTGCACCCAGGGCTTGAATGAACTGAAAAATATCACCAGCACCAGTCCAAGGAAGGAAGGGGTATATAAGCACCATGAGAATGCTGATAATTAGCATCTGGGTGGAAGGCGAGCTCCTGCTGGGTCCAAAAGAGAGAGCAATGAATCCAGCAGGAAAGCTACCTATAGCAATGAATACTGACAGGAGGAACAATGGAAAGTCATGGAGCATGCTGCATAGCCATGCTACTCAGAGTTTGTAGCGCCCCTGAGCCACTGAGGGAACTACAAGGAACTGCATCCTCTAGGGCAGGGGTGGGGAACCTTTTTTCTGTCGGGGGCCATTTGGAAATTTCTACCAACCTTCGGGGGCCGCACAAAATTATCAATGTTTAAATGACCCTGCTATATTGGGTGAAGCAATTAATTAACTGGGGGCATGGGGCTGGGGGCACAGACACCACACGCGGGGCTGAGGGCACAGACACCACACGCGGGGCTGAGGGCACAGACACCACACGCGGGGC
Source organism: Anomaloglossus baeobatrachus (assembly GCF_048569485.1). NCBI lineage: Eukaryota > Metazoa > Chordata > Amphibia > Anura > Aromobatidae > Anomaloglossus > Anomaloglossus baeobatrachus. The sequence goes on along the minus strand of NC_134363.1, from coordinate 144,472,859 downwards.
TGAGGGCACAGACACCACACGCGGGGCTGAGGGCACAGACACCACACGCGGGGCTGAGGGCACAGACACCACACGTGGGGCTGGGTGCACATGTGAAGCCCCACAGGTGTTGTGTCGGTGCATTACCTTCAGGGACTCCACTCAGCTGGATCTGGTCACAGGTAGGAGATCTTCTTCTTGTCGTGACGCCACTCTCAGTATTGCGGCCAGTAGGGACCGCCACTGCAGGTTGAGGGTCGCCTGGGGCTGATGGTATGTGCAGTTAGTTGGACTAGCCTCCTGAGAGTGAGGCAAGCCCCAGGGCCCGATGTAGGTGCGTAGTACCACAAGGCGCAGAATAACTCCACACAGGCAGAATGTCTTTCAGGGTTTTTACTCACTTCAGGTGGCAGGGTGAGTAACCCGGGCGTAGCTGGGATGAACCAGGCGGGAACCAGGTGTCCTTCAGGCTGACTTGTGAGGGTGACTACTAACTCGCCTTCCTTAGCCCTTGGTGGTTTGGGGTGACCCCGACTTTGAGTCCCTATGGGGGTCACCCAGGGAAGATGCTGAAGCCTCTCTCCCCTTCGTTTGCCGTGTGCTTGTTGCCTGGGCCAGGCCACTCCAGCTGCTTGCCTCCTGTGACCTATGGGCCCTAACTGTGGCTACGTGGCTGCGGCTTTTGTAGTGTTGTGGCGTGGGCTTTGAGAGCCCCACACCGGCAGGTTTAGCAAAAGAAAGCTGGATCTATCTCCGCTTCGGGATCTGCCGCCCGGTTGGGCCTGGTACTCTCTAGCAGTCTCCTTACTTCCCACTCCGTTGCTCTCTCTCTAGCTGAAGATGGATTTCGGGTAGCCCTCCTAGTTGACCGTTCTCCCCCGTCAGTAGCCACTGCGCGGGCGCTGTTAGACAGCAACAGCCCCACAGGTCTGCTCCTCACTGAGCCCTATGGAGTTCTGCTCTAACTGACTCACTGCCCCTCCTCTCCTGTTCTTGCCTACGCCACCTAGCAACCAGACTCTCTTACCACACCCCTTGAGAGGAGATGGAGGCTTTTGGCCCCCTCCACTATTCCAGTGAAGGTCAAGGCTTTTCCCCCTCCTGGGATCCCCAGGGGTCCTCTCATGGGTACATGTGTGAGAGCTGATTACTATGCGCCTGTGTTCCACACCCCGGTCAGCCTTCTGGATTACCTGTATTGTACTGTCCCCAGCATGGGTGCAGTACTCAGTGGTGCCTGACCAGGTCAGGGGCGCCACATTCCCCCTTAGTTATCACCAGCACGTCCTCGGGCTGCAAGACAACATTTTAAAATGCATAAAACATTAAAACATGTAAAACATTTTTAAAAGCACCAGGTACCATACATCACCACCCTCCACCCACAAGTCCGTTAACCCACCCAAAACCCTTTCACGTTGGCCGCGACTTCAGCCACTTCTGGCAGGATGTAGAGGCGGCTTACATGGGCTGGTGGTTTCAGGGTATACCTGGCCTGGTGGATCCGCGCCTTCAGCCTCTTCTGGCAGGATGCAGAGGCGGCCTCCACAGTTGGTGCTGACCAGGTACCCTCTTTGTGGTGGAGAGCCAGGCCCCATAAACAGGCATGCTCTCTGGTCGCAGGTGAGCCAAGGCCCTATATACGGACGGGCTCCTCCTGGTTGCAGACGAGCCAAGCCCCTAAACAGGCTGACTCTGGTGGCGGTGGTGCCCTCTGGTGTAACTATTTACACTGCGAGAGTTTGTGGCTATAGCCAGTTCATAGCCTTAAGGTTTATGGTTTTCTCACAATAGTTTTTGTGGGCACATGCTTAAACGTTGCAAAACAAACTTTCAAACTGGTCAAAACAGTAACTTCTTTCTTTACTTTACTTTTCTCTACTCCTCCATACCAGGGCTTGGGCCTGTTGGGCTGCGGCACCTGCTGCTTTCTTGCTCTTTGTCGTCGTCTGAGGTAGTTTCATCTGTAGGTTCCTTGTCTTTTCTCTCTTGATCTTCATCTGTGTCTTTATCTCTGTCTTTTCTTTCTTGTAGCATGGGGTGGCTGTAAGGTTTACTGGTGCATAGTGCTACGTCAAGCGCATACAATCCTCTTTCGCCTTCATGCATAGTGAATTGTACTGAATCCCCCATCTTTAGGTTTCTGCCAGGGTGTCCTCTAGGCAGATGAGCGCTCACATCTCTTCTGTTGACAAATATCCCTTCTTTGATACCAGGGGCTACAATAAAGCCATATCCACTTTTCAAGTTAAAGTCCTCCACTACTCCTCTGCAAAGGGGTCCTCTGACCTGGGCTTTGGCTCTTCTCAGGAACCTTTTCTCCTGTAGGTCTCTGGCTGTGACTTCTCTCTGCTCTGGAGACTGTGGTGCAGGGGACAGCGTTGTTCTGTTGCGACGCCTTGTCTTGCGGGCTGGGTTCTGCTGGGCTGTTACTTCAATGCCTGCAGGGCCCCAGGTGAGGTTTCTGGGCTGATCTTCGTCAGCAGACGGTGTCAAGTCCTCCTCATCCCAACGGGAATAGGGTAACATCTCCGGCTCTGAGTATTGCTCCACTGCCGGTGGCTCCGGAGTCAGCTCCTCAGCTTCCTGGCCTCCTCTCCCCCTTAGTTCTTCGCTGCACTCTGGTTGTGGCAGCGCTGGGGATGAGTGGTCCTCAGCTGGTCTGGGCGGTGGACTCTCTGGCGCGGCTGCAGGGGTTGCCTGAATCTCCTTGGGGGTATGCGGAGGGAGCAGATACCGATCCACCATCTCTTGTGGGAACTGGGCCTCTAGGTCAGCCTTCAGCTTCCAGTATTCGGGGTCCTCTCCTATCAGGGTCTTCCTAGCAGGGACCTCTTTGGACTGGGGAGCGGTGTCTGCTCTGGCCTTGCAGGCCGGGGTAAATGATGAGGTAATCTCTTCTTGGCGGGCCGCGCCTGGCATGGCGGCGGCCTGGTCTTGGCGAGCCGCGCCCTGGATGGCGGCGGCCTGGTCTTGGCGGGCCGCGCCCTGGATGGCGGCGGCCTGGTCTTGGCGGGCCGCGCCTGGCATGGCGGCGGCCTGGTCTTGGCGGGCCGCGCCTGGCATGGCGGCGGCCTGGTCTTGGCGGGCCGGGCCTGGCATGGCGGCGGCCTGGATCAGTGTCGCTGTTGCAGGGGGCTCTGTGCAGGCTGGGCTGGACGTCGCTGCAGCAGTCTGGGCTTGGCGGGCCGCGCCTGGCGTGGCTGCGGCCTGGTTCAGCACCTCACTTGCGGCGCGGACGAGCGTTGCTGCGGCGGTGGGGTCTCGGCGGGCCGGGCCTAGCAGGGCGGCGGCCTGGGTCAGCGTTACGCCTGCGACGCGGATGAGGGTCGCGGTGGCAGCCGGTTCTTTGCGGGCCGGACTGGGCGTTGCTGCAGGGACCGGGTCTTGGTGGGCCGAGCAGGGCATCGCTGCGGCCGCTGGGGCTTGGAAGGCCGCACCTGGCGTGGCTGCGGCCTGCTTCAGCGTCGCCGCACCGGACGCCTCTTCGGGGACCGCGGGCGTGGCAGCAGGGGTCGGGGCACTTGCGCTGGCCGGGGCATCACTCGACTCACCCACCGGTGGCAGCATCGGGGTCTGCGTCATCGCCGTCCTGTCTGGCACTCGGCGCGCGGCTCTCCTTTCATAGGCCCGAACCGCCGCGGTCATCTCCAGCATTTCCATTCGTTCTTCCCGGATCTGCTCCACAACCCGGGTCTCCAGTCGGTCGCAGAACTGGGCCAGCTCCCGATACCACCAGGCAGCGGAGCCCGGTTCTGGATTTCTGCGGTCAGACGCCATTTCTTCTGCGCCCCCTTCTGCACGACTCTCCAGCTGTGGACTCGCCGTTGCCTCTGATAGCAAGCTGTTCAGTTTCTGCTCTGCCTCTTTCAGCAGCTCCTCTCCCAGCAGCAGGCTTCTGGCTCCCTTTCTGTCCCGACGTCTCTGGACGCTTCCACTCTCATAGCTGGCAAGGTCAGAACTCTGCAGGGGATCTCTGGGTAGCCACACCTCTTCGTGGGCGGTAACTTCTCCCAGCGCGGGCTGCTGTTGTTTTTCAGCGCGCTTTTCATGGTGGCAATATGGCGGCGCTTCCAATTTTCCAAGCGGACCGCCCAGGCACATGGTCACCTGTCTGAACAGGTCTAGTCCTTATCCTGTTCGTGACGCCAGATGTGAAGCCCCACAGGTGTTGTGTCGGTGCATTACCTTCAGGGACTCCACTCAGCTGGATCTGGTCACAGGTAGGAGATCTTCTTCTTGTCGTGACGCCACTCTCAGTATTGCGGCCAGTAGGGACCGCCACTGCAGGTTGAGGGTCGCCTGGGGCTGATGGTATGTGCAGTTAGTTGGACTAGCCTCCTGAGAGTGAGGCAAGCCCCAGGGCCCGATGTAGGTGCGTAGTACCACAAGGCGCAGAATCACTCCACACAGGCAGAATGTCTTTCAGGGTTTTTACTCACTTCAGGTGGCAGGGTGAGTAACCCGGGCGTAGCTGGGATGAACCAGGCGGGAACCAGGTGTCCTTCAGGCTGACTTGTGAGGGTGACTACTAACTCGCCTTCCTTAGCCCTTGGTGGTTTGGGGTGACCCCGACTTTGAGTCCCTATGGGGGTCACCCAGGGAAGATGCTGAAGCCTCTCTCCCCTTCGTTTGCCGTGTGCTTGTTGCCTGGGCCAGGCCACTCCAGCTGCTTGCCTCCTGTGACCTATGGGCCCTAACTGTGGCTACGTGGCTGCGGCTTTTGTAGTGTTGTGGCGTGGGCTTTGAGAGCCCCACACCGGCAGGTTTAGCAAAAGAAAGCTGGATCTATCTCCGCTTCGGGATCTGCCGCCCGGTTGGGCCTGGTACTCTCTAGCAGTCTCCTTACTTCCCACTCCGTTGCTCTCTCTCTAGCTGAAGATGGATTTCGGGTAGCCCTCCTAGTTGACCGTTCTCCCCCGTCAGTAGCCACTGCACGGGCGCTGTTAGACAGCAACAGCCCCACAGGTCTGCTCCTCACTGAGCCCTATGGAGTTCTGCTCTAACTGACTCACTGCCCCTCCTCTCCTGTTCTTGCCTACGCCACCTAGCAACCAGACTCTCTTACCACACCCCTTGAGAGGAGATGGAGGCTTTTGGCCCCCTCCACTATTCCAGTGAAGGTCAAGGCTTTTCCCCCTCCTGGGATCCCCAGGGGTCCTCTCATGGGTACATGTGTGAGAGCTGATTACTATGCGCCTGTGTTCCACACCCCGGTCAGCCTTCTGGATTACCTGTATTGTACTGTCCCCAGCATGGGTGCAGTACTCAGTGGTGCCTGACCAGGTCAGGGGCGCCACACACAGACACCACACGCGGGGCTGGGGGCACAGACACCACACGCGGGGCTGGGGGCACAGACACCACACGCGGGGCTGGGGGCACAGACACCACACGCGGGGCTGGGGGCACAGACACCACACGCGGGGCTGGGGGCACAGACACCACACGCGGGGCTGGGGGCACAGACACCACACGCGGGGCTGGGGGCACAGACACCACACGCGGGGCTGGGGGCACAGACACCACACGCGGGGCTGGGGGCACAGACACCACACGCGGGGCTGGGGGCACAGACACCACACGCGGGGCTGGGGGCACAGACACCACACGCGGGGCTGGGGGCACAGACATCACTGTGGGGAAGGCACAGACATCACTGTGGGGAAGGCACAGACATCACTGTGGGGAAGGCACAGACATCACTGTGGGGAAGGCACAGACATCACTGTGGGGAAGGCACAGACATCACTGTGGGGAAGGCACAGACATCACTGTGGGGAAGGCACAGACATCACTGTGGGGAAGGCACAGACATCACTGTGGGGAGGCACAGACATCACTGTGGGGAAGGCACAGACATCACTGTGGGGGAGGCACAGACATCACTGTGGGGAAGGCACAGACATCACTGTGGGGAAGGCACAGACATCACTGTGGGGGAGGCACAGACATCACTGTGGGGGAGGCACAGACATCACTGTGGGGAAGGCACAGACATCACTGTGGGGAAGGCACAGACATCACTGTGGGGAAGGCACAGACATCACTGTGGGGAAGGCACAGACATCACTGTGGGGAAGGCACAGACATCACTGTGGGGAAGGCACAGACATCACTGTGGGGAAGGCACAGACATCACTGTGGGGAAGGCACAGACATCACTGTGGGGAAGGCACAGACATCACTGTGGGGAGGCACAGACATCACTGTGGGGAGGCACAGACATCACTGTGGGGAGGCACAGACATCACTGTGGGGAAGGCACAGACATCACTGTGGGGAAGGCACAGACATCACTGTGGGGGAGGCACAGACATCACTGTGGGGAAGGCACAGACATCACTGTGGGGAGGCACAGACATCACTGTGGGGAAGGCACAGACATCACTGTGGGGGAGGCACAGACATCACTGTGGGGAAGGCACAGACATCACTGTGGGGAGGCACAGACATCACTGTGGGGAAGGCACAGACATCACTGTGGGGAAGGCACAGACATCACTGTGGGGGAGGCACAGACATCACTGTGGGGGAGGCACAGACATCACTGTGGGGGAGGCACAGACATCACTGTGGGGGAGGCACAGACATCACTGTGGGGGAGGCACAGACATCACTGTGGGGGAGGCACAGACATCACTGTGGGGGAGGCACAGACATCCCTGTGGGGGGGCTGCACAGACATCACTGTGGGGGGGCTGCACAGACATCACTGTGGGGGGGCTGCACAGACATCACTGTAGGGGGGCTGCACAGACATCACTGTGGGGGGGCTGCACAGACATCACTGTGGGGGGGCTGCACAGACATCACTGTGGGGGGGCTGCACAGACATCACTGTGGGGGGGCTGCACACACGACTGGGGGGGGCTGCACACACGACTGGGGGGGGGCTGCACACACGACTGGGGGGGCTGCACACACGACTGGGGGGGCTGCACACACGACTGGGGGGGGCTGCACACACGACTGGGGGGGGCTGCACACACGACTGGGGGGGCTGCACACACGACTGGGGGGGGCTGCACACACGACTGGGGGGGGCTGCACACACGACTGGGGGGGGCTGCACACACGACTGGGGGGGGCTGCACACACGACTGGGGGGGGGCTGCACACACGACTGGGGGGGGCTGCACACACGACTGGGGGGGTGCACACACGACTGGGGGGGTGCACACACGACTGGGGGGGGTGCACACACGACTGGGGGGGTGCACACACGACTGGGGGGGTGCACACACGACTGGGGGGGTGCACACACGACTGGGGGGGGGTGCACACAGGACTGGGGGGGGTGCACACAGGACTGGGGGGGTGCACACAGGACTGGGGGGGGTGCACACAGGACTGGGGGGGGTGCACACAGGACTGGGGGGTGCACACAGGACTGGGGGGGTGCACACAGGACTGGGGGGGTGCACACAGGACTGGGGGGGTGCACACAGGACTGGGGGGTGCACACAGGACTGGGGGGGGGTGCACACAGGACTGGGGGGGGGTGCACACAGGACTGGGGGGTGCACACAGGACTGGGGGGGGTGCACACAGGACTGGGGGGGGTGCACACAGGACTGGGGGGGGTGCACACAGGACTGGGGGGGGTGCACACAGGACTGGGGGGGGTGCACACAGGACTGGGGGGGTGCACACAGGACTGGGGGGGTGCACACAGGACTGGGGGGGTGCACACAGGACTGGGGGGGTGCACACAGGACTGGGGGGGTGCACACAGGACTGGGGGGGTGCACACAGGACTGGGGGGTGCACACAGGACTGGGGGGTGCACACAGGACTGGGGGGTGCACACAGGACTGGGGGGTGCACACAGGACTGGGTGATGGGCTGCACATAGGATTGTGTGGGGGTGCACACAGGACATTGGGGGGCTGCACACAGGACTGGGGGAGGGGTGCACACAGGATTGGGGGGGTGCAAACAGGACTACTGGGTGATGGGCTGCACACAGGACATTGGTGGGCTGCACATAGGACTGGGGGAGGGGTGCACACAGGACATTGGGGGCCACACTGCGCTGAGAGTTTCATGCAACTCTGGGGGAGAGGGTTTACAGAACTGGTGTGGGGAGGCACAAAGCATTGGGCAGGGCACATAGCAGCAGAGGGTCGGCGCTGGACTCACAGCAGCATTGCACTCACATCACCGGAGTGCAGGAGCCGGACACACTGCATCAGAAGGAGAAGGCAGGCACTGATCTCCGGAGGGAAGGGGGCGGACACACAAGGCTAGAAGTTGTGAGGCTGCTGTGGACCCGCCCACAATTGTCACTGGCCGACGGGAGAACACATTGCAGCACAAACAGCAATGTGTGGATTTAAAGGGCCGGCGGCAGCAAACCGCGGTGACAGCACGAGCACTGCCTCCCCCGGGAATGTGCCCGGGGGCCACATAAAAGGTCATGGCGGGCCGCATGCGGCCCGCGGGCCGGAGGTTCCCCACCCCTGCTCTAGGGGATGCAGGACCTACCCCCTGGGACCTGGAGTACCAGTGCCGATATCACCAAAGCACAACCAAAATCCTAGTTCTCCACTCCACACCGGACATAGAGGGTTAACCACCTAAGGCAATGGTCGCAATGGAAAGGAACGAGTCCCGGGTTTAGCCAGCCTGGTGGGAGGGGTCAGCAGTCAGTAGGGGGAAAGGTGGCACACAGAGAGGTGTGCGGATGTGCCTAAGCTGGGCCCGTGCAACGGTGACCCCAAGGGCACAGGAGAGAGGTCACAAGGGCCGGTACGGACAGGTACCGCTGGGACCGGAGCATGCATGGGGCTCAAGGCCCTAGATCAGGCGCCAGTTTTACATGGCTTGATAATGCCGTGCACGGTGAGGACACCTTCATGGACTTCACCGAACCAAATAATCCGGGGACATCAGCAGTAAACTAGGATTGGGGTTCGGACACTTACCTCCCCACAGGGTCCGCACTGTCCACCGTACGGAGAAGGAGATTGTACCCCAAAAGGGACAGTTGGGCCCCAAACGCTCCATGCTATGGGGACCCAACCAACAGAGAGTTCCAGGGACAGAGAAACCTGGGTCACTACATTGGCACTGATACTCCATGGGGCCTGAACCAGCATTCCCAGGGTCTGAGTAAGTAGGGACTGTTAAAGACAACCTTGTGGTCGCCGTTATTACCCCTTTACATCTCCAAGGCACGGTCCTACCTGCAGAGGGCCTAACATCATTGCTGCAACCACCACCAGGTCTGGGAGTACCCACATTCAGCAGCGGCGGTTCTTCACCTTTAACCGCAACCCGCAGGTGGCGTCACATGAACATTAAAGGCCCTGTCACACACAGAGATAAATCTGCGGCAGATCTGTGGTTGCAGTGAAATTGTGGACAATCAGTGCCAGGTTTGTGGCTGTGTACAAATGGAACAATATGTCCATGATTTCACTGCAACCACAGATCTGCCAAAGATTTATCTCTGTGTGTGACGGGGCCTTAACTCTTATCTCCCCTGTAAATACTCCCCTTTTACAAAAGAAGCCCCAGAGCACGGGACCGGGCGACGGCCACAAGAGTGACATCCCCATTTGCAAACCGCCTGGGACTGAGTATCCCACTTCCCTGGGCGCGACACTGTGACCTTCTATGGCCAGAAACCACATGACTGTCTGTCACCTGTGACACACCCGTGACATTGACCTCTTATCGCTAGGCTTTGAAATCCTAAAATGACGCTACTTTCCCTGCCCTTATCTTTTATAGGGACTCTAATGTTCCCCCTTTTTATTGCCTATTCTAGCCCATGTGATAGCTCTAAAGTTATATGGGCAAACCCATGCAGCCGCACCTGACGTCAGTTTGCATTCACTCTGGCTGTATTGGTCTTCAGCAGTGTGTGAAATGGAGCTGGGCGTTCGCCGCCGTCGTTTGTGCGTCACAGGCAAATCGCTGCCCGTGGTGCACAATATCGCTAGGACGCATCACACTAAACGTAGCTTACAAACGACGTCGCTGTGACCACCGAACAACCTCTTCTTTAAGGGGGTGGTTCGTTTGGCGTCACAGCGACGTCACCATGCAGGACACCAATAGCAACGGAGGGGCGGAGAGGAGGCGCTGGATCGTCACTCCCATCTCGTTGCCGGAGGACGCAGGTACGTTGTTGTTCGTCGTTCCTGGGGTGTCACACGTAGCGATGTGTGCTGCCTCAGGAACGACGAACAACCAGCGTCCTGAACGAGCAACGATATTATGGAAATGAACGACGTGTCAACGATCAACGATATGGTGAGTATTTTTGATCGTTAACGGCCGCTCGTACGTGTCACGCGCAAAGACGTCGCTAACGAGGCCGGATGTGTGTCACAAGTTCCGTGACGCCAACGATATCTCGTTAGCGATGTCATTGCGTGTAAACAGGCCTTAAGATATGGAGCAAAGGCATCAATATAATATTAAAGTTTTAAGTATGTAAACACAAGCAGTGTTAAGATTGGTCAAGATTTTTGACGTTTTTTCTTCATTTTTAATTTTTTTAGATTAGAATTCATCCATCTGATCCACAGCAGGTTCATTGATTGGGACATTGATATGTATTTTGCGGAAAAAGACATGCCAGCCAAAGCCAGGTCAACTAGCCTCAATGACTTGCTCGGCCAAGTTGAATACATTTTCTCTGATAAGACTGGAACCCTGACACAGAACATTATGACCTTCAAGAAATGCTGCATTTCAGGAAACATTTATGGTAATCCATCACAATGTAATTTCCAAAAAGTACAATATTTTATTGTGTTTTATAGTATTTTTGGGTCAGTGTATATACTTCACATGCATTTTGTTTTATTGCAGGAATAAACTCAGTTGAAAAGAATCTGAAGGTACAGGTCTATATTTTGCTGGTTATTTAGATCCCTCTGTTGTAATGTTGCTTCCTTAATGTATTTTGCAAGAAAAAAAATCATAAGATGGGTTGGAATTTAATATTATAAACAAATACACATAACATTAATCATATTTTTAATTCATAGCTTCTGATCTTATGTAATAATTGCAATTAAAAATGGAAAGCGATTTCCTTAAGAGCATACATTCCGCTGAGTCTGAGACCCATGGGGAGCGATGCTTCTCCTTGGTTAGTATCTTCCATTTTGCAAGTTAAAACCTTAAAGGGGTTGTCCACTACTTTTACATTGATGGCCAATCCTTAAGACAAGTCATCAGTGTCTGATCAGCTGGAGTCCGACACCCGTCACCCTTGCTGATTAGCTGCTAACGATGCTGGCGGCGGCAGCAGACAGCCGGAAATTCTCAGTCCTGGAGCTGCTCCGTCTTCTGATAGCAGCCGTAGCCGGGTACTGCACATTTGCCTCCTATAGATTTGAATGGGAGGCGAATTGCAGTACCCGGTGTGGAGACACGGGGTTCAGTGGGCGCTCTCGTCCACTAAAACCCGCCGCCTTTAGAGAGACAGCGTGGCTAAGGGCTCATCCCAACTGAACGCCGGCCTCCTTAACCGTGGGCGTAACACTACTCAGACAACACAGGGTTAGGGAACCACAATAATTAGACTTTATTGGATCCCCAAACAATTAACGGCACATAACGCATAACCAGCAAAACACACAAATGTAACAGGCAACAGAGTCTCACCCTTCCGCTGGCTCACCAGGGATTTAGAATGTCCTTGCCTCACAGGTTCCAAGCTGTCTGAGGTCTGCAAAGTCTGCAACAGGTGACTGAACTGTCCCAACCTGAGTGTCCTCCTTAGGTAGTCCTGGTTTGATGTTAAAATCCTGGCAGCCGGAGTCGAAATCCCTAGGCTGTGGATATGGTCTCCAACCGGATCCGGAGTCCCTAGATTGAAGCCATAAGATGTCCTGATCCTCCAGTCAGCTCCAAAGAGCTTAGACTGAATCCATCAACCATCAACAACCCCTGGTGGCTTAAAGAAGTCCTTTTTATAGCCACAACCTTCCCCTTGGATACACTGCGTCCTCATCGATTGGTTGGACAAGATTGCTTCTCCCATTGGAGGAATTTCAAGCTGCATGGACAATGTTCATTTAAATGATGTGCTTAGAAAGGCTGAGGGTGTACATGTAAACTGGGAGCCACTGACTAGACAATGGCTACTAAGGTAATTACATTATCAATACACAACTACAATACAATGGTTACTGGAAATGTCTGGAGAACAATAGTCTAGCTTTCAGTGGCCAACACAATTACATTGAGTCAACAAGAGTCTTGTAAAAACAATGAGGGACTTCTCCCCCATCTATAGACAATCTATCATGCTGTCTGGCTGGATTTTAAGAAACGTTAACCCATGAGAGTCCATGTCGTCACACCCGGTCGCGGCCACTATCAGAAGACAGAACAGCTCTGCAACTGAGCATTTCCGGCTGCCAACTACCGCCGGCGGCATCTGAAACAGCTGATCGGCGGGGGTGTGGGGTGTCGAACCCCAGCTGATCATACATTGATGACTTGAGGATAGGCCATCATTGTAAACGTAGTGGACAACCTCTTTAACAACAATACATATTAAAATGTGGCCATTAGGGGGCATTATTCCTCACTGCCATTTTAAATCCGCGGTAAGGAATAAGTGAATAGCGCCCCTTCGTGGGTGAATATCCAGCGGATGACACATTTATATTACAACTGACAAGCGATATTGGAACTGCTTGGGTCCAGTTAACCACTAAAATACTGCTGTCAATTGCGACAGCAGCCTCAAAATGGCTAACGGTGTGCCAGGACCCCCTTTGAAAGGATCGGCCCCCTGCAATTCTAATTGCTGGTGCCGATAGTTGTCATGTTACCTTAAGGGCATCTACTATAAGCAGGCTCTAACAGGCACAGTCAGAGAGTCACAGAATGCTCTCTGACACTGCACTGCAATAGTACTGCAATGCATGAGACTAGCGATCAAAATTAAAAATATGAACTGTGAAAAAAGTAACAAAGTGAAACAAAATGTATACAAATAAAAAAAAAACAACACAAAGTGCACAAAATTTGACAACCTGTTCCATTAATGAAAATGCAATGTTTGTTTTAAAAGAAAAATAAACAAAGACATAATTGGTAGTGCCACGTCCAGAATAACACAAGCCATAAACCAGTCATGTTTTTTATTTTCTATGGCGAACATTATAAAAAAAAACAATAAAAAATATGTGAAATATGTCACATAATGACACACAAAATTGTTTATTGTAACATTATTATGACTTCTGTGCTAATTTTCTTGGGGCGCTGTGGAGGTACAGTATGTAAATGTTGGTACTAAGCATTTTAATCCACTTTAATAAACCCTGCTGTTTCTCAGGCGGTCAGCTTTACGTGGAATAAATATGCGGACAAAAAGTTCTACTTTTACGATCAATCTTTGATTGATATCGTTTGCCAAAATGAAGATAATCTATTGAAAGAATTCTTTCGATTACTTGCTATTTGTCACACAGTGATGGTGGATAGAAATGGAGGTAAGATATATTGGATAAACTTACATAAAATATCGAATGAACATTTTCCTGATGTGCCATTATTTTTTTTTTTAGAGAGAGATAGCATTGAACAGTATGTACTATATGTCTCCTGTTCCATTTAATGTAGAGATCGGTTTGGTTATTTTTTTTTATTATTATTATTATTATTATTATTTATTTATAGAGTTCATGGTTCAGTTTAGAAAGGAGTTATTTGAAAAGAAAGATAAGTATTCCATTGAAATACTGTATATTTTTACTTATTTAGGGAAGATATGTTTTTAATTAAAAAAATACTGATTCACAATAAAGTATGTCCTTTGACCAGACCAAAGTGACCGAAGATAATGTACAGTAAATGATTAAAGCAAATGCCATATTGCAATATTGACAGTTTCTATGGCCATCTCATGCCCACCACTTAAAGGGGTTCTCTACTACTAAGACAACCTTTTCTGATTCCCCATCTTTCTGCCAGTGATAATCTCTCATCTTTCTTATTTACTAGAACTTACTAGACAGGTGGGGAAGGGTACCTGAAAACTGGATTAACTATGTCTTGATTGGCCTTAAAGGGTTATTTTTATCTCTAAGATCCTACCCCAATATGTAGTAGTTGTATTAATAATAATAATAATAATAGCAAATATCTCCAAAGAGAAATGTAGTATAGTTCTCCTGATATAGCCATGCCTCCTACCTCATGTGCAGGGCATTGCTGCTTCGATATCCATGTTTATATCCACTCATACAGTGACAGTTAGTTGCTCATGGTCGTAACCAAGCATGGTGGCTCTGGGTGACACTACTATGAGGAGGCGGGAGCTGAATGTGGTTGTGACCCCTATCTCAGAGCAGGATGTGGGTGTGAACCTTTCTCAGAGCTGGATGTGGCTCGGGACCCTCTTTCAGAGCTGGATGTGGCTCGGGACCCTCTCTCAGAGCTAAATGTGGCTTGCAACCCTCTCTCAGAGCTGGATGTGGCTCGGGACCCTCTCTCAGAGCTAAATGTGGCTTGCGACTCTCTCTCAGAGCTGAATGTGGCTCGGGACCCCCTCTCAGAGCTGGATCTGGCTTGCGACCCTCTCTCTGAACTGGTTTGGTTTGTGACCCTCTCTCAGAGCTGGATTTGGCTCACAACCCTCTCTCTAAGCTGAATGTGGCTTGCGACCCTCTCTGAGCTCAATGTGGTTCGCGACCATCTCTGAGATGAATGTGGTGCAGAACCCTCTTTCAGAGCTGAATGTGGCTCGTGACCCTATCTCAAAGCTGAATGTGGCTCATGACCCTCTCTTAGAGCTGAATGTGGCTCGCAACCCTCTCTTAGAGCTGAATGTGGCTCGCAACCCTCTCTCAGAGCTGAATGTGGCTTGCCACCTTATCTCAAAGTTAAATGTGGCTCACTAACCTCTCTGAGAGCTGAATGTGGCTCACAACCCTCTCTCAGAGCTCAGTGTGGCTCGCGACCCTTTCTCAGAGCTGAATGTGGCTTGCGACCCTCTCTCAAAGCTGAGTGTGGCTTGCGACCCTCTCTCAGAGCTGAGTGTGGCTCGCGACCCTCTCTCAGAGCTGAGTGTGGCTCGCGACCCTCTCTCAGAGCTGAGTGTGGCTCACTAACCTCTCTGAGAGCTGAATGTGGCTCACAACCCTCTCTCAGAGCTCAGTGTGGCTCGCGACCCTTTCTCAGAGCTGAGTGTGGCTCGCGACCCTCTCTCAGAGCTGAGTGTGGCTCGCGACCCTCTCTCAGAGCTGAGTGTGGCTCGCGACCCTCTCTCAGAGCTGAGTGTGGCTCGCGACCCTCTCTCAGAGCTGAGTGTGGCTCGCGACCCTCTCTCAGAGCTGAGTGTGGCTCGCGACCCTCTCTCAGAGCTGAGTGTGGCTCGTGACCCTCTCTCAGAGCTGAGTGTGGCTCGCGACCCTCTCTCAGAGCTGAGTGTGGCTCGCGACCCTCTCTCAGAGCTGAGTGTGGCTCGCGACCCTATCTCAAAGCTGAATGTGGCTCATGACCCTCTCTTAGAGCTGAATGTGGCTCGCAACCCTCTCTTAGAGCTGAATGTGGCTCACAACCTTCTCTCAGAGCTGAATGTCACTCGCGACCTGCTCTCAGAGCTGAATGTGGCTCGCGACCTGCTCTCAGAGCTGAGTGTGGCTCGCGACCCTCTCTCAGAGCTGAGTGTGGCTCGCGACCCTCTCTCAGAGCTGAGTGTGGCTCGCGACCCTCTCTCAGAGCTGAGTGTGGCTCGCGACCCTCTCTCAGAGCTGAGTGTGGCTCGCGACCCTCTCTCAGAGCTGAGTGTGGCTCGCGACCCTCTCTCAGAGCTGAGTGTGGCTTGTGAGCCTCTCTCAGGGTTGAATGTGGCTTGTAACCCTCTCTGAGATGAATGTGGTGCAGAACCCTATCTCAGAGCTGTATGTGGTTCGTGACACTCTCTGAGAACTGAATGTTGCTTGCGACCCTCTCTCAGAGCTGAATGTGGCTCATGACCCTCTCTTAGAGCTGAATGTGGCTCGCAACCCTCTCTTAGAGCTGAATGTGGCTCACAACCTTCTCTCAGAGCTGAATGTGGCTCGCGACCTGCTCTCGGAGTTGAATGTGGCTCGCGACCTGCTCTCAGAGCTGAGTGTGGCTCGTGACCCTCTCTCAGGGTTGAATGTGGCTTGTAACCCTCTCTGAGATGAATGTGGTGCAGAACCCTATCTCAGAGCTGTATGTGGTTCGTGACCCTCTCTGAGAACTGAATGTTGCTTGCGACCCTCTCTCAGAGCTGAATGTGGCTCATGACCCTCTCTGAGCTGAATGTGGCCCGTGACACTCTCCCAGAGCTGGATGTGGCTCGCGACCCTCTCTCAGAGCTGAATGTGCCTGACGACCCTCTCTCAGAGATGACTGTGGCCCACATATCTCCAGGAGCTGAATGTGGCTCGCAACCCTCTTTCAGAGCTGAATGTGGCTCTCAAGGTCAAAAAGGTTGACCACTGGTTTAAAGTATCTTTATGCCAACAGGTTTTGGTCAGGTTTTAATGCAGTTTTTGAAACCAAAATCAAGTACTAGAGCGAACTTACAATGGACAAAATATACTTTGCATTCACTTTTCAATGTCTAAGTTCACCCCAAATTCGGTTAAATTCTTTTTTGTGCCAGGCATCTATTTTTATAGAATACATAGTTGTAAGGATCAGATTGTATTTGTAGGTGTCGAAATGTCTGGCAGGTACTAGAGCTTCAGATGTTAGCTATCATCTTATCTTCTATTATATTTGTTCCTCAGATGAGTTGGTGTACCAAGCAGCAAGTCCTGATGAAGAAGCTCTAGTAAATACTGCAAGAAACTTTGGCTATGTATTTTTATCCCGAACACAAGACAGCATCACTACAATTGAGCTTGGAGTAGAAAAAACATATAAAGTCCTAGCTCTTCTTGACTTCAATAGTGATCGTAAAAGGATGTCAATATTAGGTGAGTGGTGCGTTTCATTGTCCTTGGCACTCGGAATTATTTATAAACCATACAATTATTTCTGCATGTGTAAAATTAAAATTATTTTATTAATAGTCAGAGACCCTGAAGGAAAAATAAAGCTGTACACTAAAGGAGCAGATGATGTTATTCTTAAACGACTCCATCCAGATTCTACTAACGTGGCCGTAACTGAAAAATCCTTAGAGGTGAGGTGATTCTTATAATCTTTAAAGGCATAAATGTTGTATTTTCTATGTTCACAGTGGATCAATACATTGCAGATTTTTCATCCATATGTGAAAATCTGAGGTTTACTAAAGTAGTAGCACAGTGACGGGAGTGGGGAGGAGGTACTCTGCCACCAATTCGTCCCTCCTCCTCTTGCTTCTCCATAGGATCTCATCAGTAGCAACTGTCATCTTCTTTCTCAGTAATGCAACATTCTGTCTTCGCTGAATACAGATTTTACCTGTGAATTGAGAATTTTAAGAGTGAATGTGTCACGCTTTATACGGGGAAGTATCAAGCAAACAGCGAAAGAGAAGGGGGAACCCTGTGTCATCTAGGGAAGGAGAAGATGGTGACCTCTGACCTAACCTACTGCTGATCCATGGGGTCCCTCACCACCCTAGATAGGGTCTGCACATATGCGCCGAGCCGGATACCTGACCCTAAATAGGGAACGGATGGGATGAGCTCTTCGTCAACCCCACTCACTAAACACTATAGACAACACTAGGAGGATACACAGGGAAAATGCATGAACTACTTATCTACAGATGACACAGGTAGAAGTTCAGCAAAGTTTTCAGCAACAATACCACAGAAGAGTAAAAGCCACGTGCTTGCAACCAAGGCTTGAATGAACTGAAAATATGACCAGCACCAGTCCAGGGAAGAAGGGGTATTTAAGCAGCAAGATAATGCTGATAATCAGCAGCTGGGTGAAAGGTGAGCTCTTGCTGGGTCTAAAAGGGAGAGAGATGAATCCAACAGGAAAGCTACCTATACCAATGAATACTGACAGCAGGGAGAATGGAAAGGCAGGGAGCATTCTGCGAAGCCAGACGCTGTGACCTTCCATGGCCAGAAACCACATGACTGTCTGTCACCCATGACACACCCGTGACAGAATGATCAATCCAGGAGGAGAAAGCAGCAGATTTCTCTGATAATATATATTACAAAGTTGCTTATTTTCATGTGTACTATTGACTTTTTAAATAAAATTTTAAATGTTGATTACATGAATTGTCAAGCAATTTTTGTGAACAGTAAATAATATTGAATCAATGTATTAAAAATAATATGATATTTACGCAATAGAACAATGATAATACGTGTTAAATTTTATTAGAAACAAATCAATATAAAAAATGCTTTATTAATAGTTTATAAATAATATTTTGTGGAAGGAGATCATCAGTGATATAAACATGAATTGTGAGATTGCAGTTGACATCGCGTTCGATCTAAAATTGCTTTACATAATCTCTATCTGTCTCCTTTTGCATTGCTATCAGTCGTGTAATAAATCTGGAATTTTGTTAATGTAGATGTTTGCTCAGGAGACACTAAGAACGTTATGTTTGGCTTACAAAGAAGTGGATCTCTCAGCATACAACGAGTGGAGTCAAAAATTCCATCAGGCAAGCGTTTCTCTGCACAATCGACTACAGTGTCTGGAAATGGTTTACGATGAAATGGAAAATGACTTGCAGGTAATGAAAAAAGCCCATCATCCTGATATATCTTAATATTTCAATACATTATACGTGTGTGTGTGTATATATATATATATATATATATATATATATATATATATATATATATATAATGTCAAGGGGGGTAAAGAAGTAGTGGAGAACTCCTTTAAATACTTTGTTTCCCCAGTATACGTATAAAAAGATATATATACAGTGCCTACAAGTAGTATTGAACCCCCTGCAGATTTAGCAGGTTTGATAAGATACAAATAAGTTAGAGCCTGCAAACTTCAAACAAGAGCAGGATTTATTAACAAATGCATAAATCTTACAAACCAACAAGTTATGTTGCTCAGTTACATTTTAATAAATTTTCAACATAAAAGTGTGGGTCAATTATTATTCAACCCCTAGGTTTAATATTTTTTGCAATTACAGCTAATAATCGTCTTTTATAAGACCTGATCAGGCCGGCACAGGTCTCTGGAGTTATCTTGGCCCACTCCTCCATGCAGATCTTCTGCAAGTTATCTAGGTTCTTTGAGTGTCTCATGTGGACTTTAATCTTGAGCTCCTTTCACAAGTTTTCAATTGGGTTAAGGTCAGGAGACTGACTAGGCCACTGCAACACCTTGATTTTTTGCCTCTTGAACCAGGCCTTGGTTTTCTTGGCTGTGTGCTTTGGGTTGTTATCTTGTTGGAAGATGAAATGACGACCCATCTTAAGATCTTTGATGGAGGAGCGGAGGTTCTAGGCCAAAATCTCCAGGTAGGCCGTGCTATCCATCTTCCCATGGATGCGGACCAGATGGCCAGGCCCCTTGGCTGAGAAACAGCCCCACAGCATGATGCTGCCACCACCATGCTTGACTGTAGGGATGGTATTCTTGGGGTTGTATGCAGTGCCATCCAGTCTCCAAACGTCACGTGTGTGGTTGGCACCAAAGATCTCGATCTTGGTCTCATCAGACCAGAGAACCTTGAACCAGTCTGTCTCAGAGTCCTCCAAGTGATCATGAGCAAACTGTAGATGAGCCTTGACATGACGCTTTGAAAGTAAAGGTACCTTACGGGCTCGTCTGGAACGGAGACCATTGCGGTGGAGTACGTTACTTATGGTATTGACTGAAACCAATGTCCCCACTGCCATGAGATCTTCCCGGAGCTCCTTCCTTGTTGTCCTTGGGTTAGCCTTGACTCTTCGGACAAGCCTGGCCTCGGCACGGGAGGAAACTTTCAAAGGCTGTCCAGGCCGTGGAAGGCTAACAGTAGTTCCATAAGCCTTCCACTTCCGGATGATGCTCCCAACAGTGGAGACAGGTAGGCCCAACTCCTTGGAAAGGGTTTTGTACCCCTTGCCAGCCTTGTGACCCTCCACGATCTTGTCTCTGATGGCCTTGGAATGCTCCTTTGTCTTTCCCATGTTGACCAAGTATGAGTGCTGTTCACAAGTTTGGGGAGGGTCTTAATTAGTCAGAAAAGGCTGGAAAAAGAGATAATTAATCCAAACATGTGAAGCTCATTGTTCTTTGTGCCTGAAATACTTCTTAATACTTTAGGGGAATCAAACAGAATTCTTGTGGTTTGAGGGGTTGAATAATAAATGACCCTCTGAATAAACTTTTCACAATTTAAAAAAAAAAATAAAAAAATAAATAACATTCTTTTTTGCTGCAGTGCATTTCACACTTCCAGGCTGATCTACAGTCCAAATGTCACAATGCCAAGTTAATTCCGAATGTGTAAACCTGCCAAATCTGCAGGGGGTTGAATACTACTTGTAGGCACTGTATATATATATATATATATATATATATATATATATATATATATATATATATCTTTATATGTATACTGGGGAAAATAAGTATTTAAAGGGGTTTTCCACTACTTCTTTACCCCCTTGACATATATACCATAGTTCTTCTAAACAATACCTTTTGTAATATACTTGTATTAGATCTATAGCTTCTATGAGCGCATCTCAGCAGGGATCACATAGTACTGGATTGTTATACAGATTCACCTTCCTTCACTGAAACTTCTGTGAGCGAAACACTCTGCTTCTACGCCCTTGGAACTCCAAATTAATAAGATTTGTTTTACAAGCGCTTGGAAAAATCAATACAGAACACACCATCTATGGTGTACTGATTGTTTCTGTTTTATTACATCATGTGACCAATTTATATAGTATCTTAAACAAAGAAATTACCATGCACCAATAAGAGCCCCAGTGGTGTGTGTAGAAATGCGAAACTTCCCCACCCATCAGTGTTATTTTAACCCTATGACATCATTCAGTTATAAGGCAAGATTGTTTCTATACAATACAAAATGGCTTGTATTCTCTCACACTTCCTTTTCCAATACAGAATCAGACCAAATGAAAGGAAGTTGTCCATTTGTAGGAGCGTAGAGTTGGCAAAGCTCTCTATTTTGCACTGGCTTCTCCTGTTACTTTATCTTTAACTGAAGTTCATTGGAGATCTCTGTTGTTCCTCCAAACTTCGGCTGAGTGTCATACTCTCTCCTTTGGTGGTTTGTTTTCCATGTTGCTGATTTGTGCTCACCTCTGGAGAGACTGGGTGAAAGAAATCACCTGGTTGGAACATTGATGACCTTGGATTTGTCAGGATCTGGCGCAGGAGTGGAACCTCAAGTTTCTGCTAAAAATTTCAATCAGCCCATGTCCCAATCAATAATTATTTTAGCTAATGAAGAAACTTAACTAGGTTTTGATAAATAAAATAATACATGGTGAAGGGCAGACATGTATTGGTGGAATAAGCAGTTACCTGATGCTTTCTTTATCTCCCTCTAGTTACTTGGAGCTACAGCAATTGAAGATAAGTTACAAGACTGTGTTCCAGAAACAATACAGCTACTAAAAAATGGAAATATTAAAGTTTGGGTCCTAACTGGAGACAAGCAAGGTAGGCTGTAGGCAATGAGGAAAGATATTTAGCATAAAATAATTTCCCATAGATGAATGTGCAGGTATATATACATTATAATAAACATATCCCTGTATCAAAAACATCATACCCGTCTCTTAACAAAATTTCCAAGACTGAAACTACAATGAAAATTATACCTCATCCACACAAGTATTAGACAGTCTGTCACGGGTGACAGACAGTCATGTGGTTTCTGGCAATAGAAGGTCACAGCATTTGGCTGCTCAAAATGCTTCCTGACTTTCCATTATTCCTGCTGTCAGTATTAATTATACTAGATAGCTTTCCTGCTGAATTTTTATCTATTCCCCTTTAGGACCCAGGGGAGCTAAACTTCTGTCCAGCTGCTGTCAATCAGTATTCTACTTGTGCAAGTACGCCCATCTGCCCTGGACTGGTGGTGCTGGTGATATTCAGTTCATACAAGATATGATTGCAAACAGGTGGCTTGTACTTGACACACCCGCATCGGGGCCTGGGGAGACTCGTTACTGGACAGCGGTTCTGCTTTTAACCTATTATCTACCAATGTCCTTTTTTTGGGACGCCTAATCTTTTGCTTAAAATTCATTAAACTAAATTAATCATTAATTAATTTATTTAATTTGTACATTACATTCATTAATTTTGCTTAAATTTCATTTTCATTTTTGATTTTTATTTTTTTTTCATTTAAAATCTGTCATTTAATAAAAAAAAAATGAAAAATTCTAATTTGGCAAGTAATGGGTTAACAAGCTTTCACATCCTGTACTACTAGATAGATAGATTAGATAGATAGATAGATAGATAGATAGATAGATAGATAGATAACTAGATATCCTGCAGATAATTAAAGTAATAATGTTACAAATTCCCTACATATTATAAATTTGAACCCTTTAGTGTCTTTCATGTGGCACTAAATGGTATTTAGATTTTTTAACCTAAAAAATAAATAATAAAAAAAATGTGGGGTTCCCCCTATTTATGATGATCAGCAAAGGTAAAGCAGACAGTTGGGAGCTGATATTATCAGGCTGGGAAGGCCCATGGTTATTAGGCCCTTCTGTTATGATCCAGAACCATGGAAGATCACCACAAATCATTGGCAAAAAGGTGACAAGAGCATTGGCAACTAATCTGGCCGCCATCCCCTTACTAACCAACACAACTAGAAGCAGCCGAGGGGTGAACTAACATCCTGTGCACCGCGAACCCAGCCGGAGAACTAGCTATCCTAAAGGTAGGAAAGATGAATAACTCTCTGCCTCAGAAAATAGACAAGAATAGCAAGCCCCCCACATTCAAAGACTGCGGTGATATAGGAAAAACACAATACACAGGTAGATGACAGGATTAGCAAAAGGTGAGGCCCCCGCTGACTAAAATAGGAAAGGACAGGAAAGGGACTGATGGTAGCCAGAGAAAAACCCTGCAAAATACCAACTTCCTGATAGTACAAAAAGGCCCTCAGATCGCACGATCTGAACTCCGTCCTATACCAGGTGTTCTTGTCATACCAATGAACAGAAAACAAGAATTATAACAAATTCAACAAGCCATAAACACATGGACCCAAAGGAGCTATACTCCACACAGAACTGCAGGGAGTTCCTCAACAATCCACTGAGGGGGAAAATCCCTGGAAGGAAATAAACTGAACCCAACCACAACAAATGACAAACCCAGATAAGCAAAAGAACCAGGCAATAAATAAAGAGCAAGAACTTATCTGGAGTAGATGTGATGTAGAGCAGGATTAAGCAGGCTAGAGATACAAAGAACAACTGACATCCGGCAACAGCCTGCAATCAGACCAGGACTTAAATAAGCAGAGAGTTAGGAAAGGAAACACCCACTGCACAACACACCTGGTCCAAGTCCAAACCATTCCTGGCCACCAGAGGGAGCCTCCCAGCAGCCAAGACATAACTAACATTCACAACACCCTTCCTAGCCTAATAATAGCAGCCCGCAGCCACCCCAGAAGTGGTGAATCTCATTATTTCTGGTGCTGTGCCTGGCTCTTCTTGATTGCCCTTGATTGCATCTTGCATTTACATTTGAGAGTCCAAACCAGATGTAAAAACTTCAATTTCTTTGCACTCAAGTGAAATCAAGTGCAAGATACAACAAGTAATACATTGTCCATTGTCCACTCTCTCATAGACCGGCTTTTCCAGGAAGGTTACAAACATGATCTTATTCATTTCAATAGAGGCTACCAAGGAGTGAGGGAAAAGCTGGTATGTCTGTATCCTACCGATATACAACCACACAGGGCCATGTGTTTCACTATGGCTATAATATGCTACTTTCTGAGGATTGCTCTTAGAATCGTTACCACTTTCCGTCAGCTGGGCGACATTTCTTCACTAAGGTCCCCTTTTGCTGCTGGCCTGGCTCTATATTCACACTTTTTCACAAACTTGCCTGGTGGGAGTCCCCCTTTTGCTTAGTTCGTCTCTGGAGAGTGCATCTGCATCCAAAACTTGGTCTCCTCACCTAGCTTCCCACATATCCTCTTTCTCTTGCTTCCACTGCACAACAACCCTCTGAACTAGAAACTACTTCTGCAGTTAACCCTGCCATAACTGTTCCCTTCCCTGCTGTGTGTTTGTAAACAGACCCAACCCCTCATTCTGTATTATACAGGAGTGAAAAGGAGAACAGTGACCTCTTGTGACCATTGGCAGCACTGCGGCCATGAGGGATTTAAAGATATTATAACTCAACATTAATAAGCACATATCACACATTTGTAATTAAACCATTGATGTTTTCAGGAGGGAGGACGGGAAATGACTGTAGGTCCATCTTGCAACATGTCCCCACATTACCCCTGACATATGAGCACACTGTGAAGTGAAAATTCTATAGTGGTGTGTGTATGTACTGTATATCAACATATATACAAACATAAGCTGCTGCCGAACCTCATATTACACACCTAAGCTTCTGCATAACTTCATAATTCTAATCTCAGCTGCTACAGAGCCTCATACTTCATGTTCCAGCTGCGGTAGAACTTCATAATACACACGTCAGCCGCTTCAGAATCTCAAAATTCATGCTCCAGCTGCTATATAATCTCAGTATATAGGGATAGATAGATAGATAGATAGATAGATACAATGCCTTGCAAAAGTATTCGACCCCCCTTGAATTTTTCAACCTTTTCCCACATTTCAGGCTTCAAACATAAAGATAAAAATGTTAATGTTATGGTGAAGAATCAACAACAAGTGGGACACAATTGTGAAGATGAACGAAATTTATTGCTTATTTAAAACTTTTTAAAAAAATAAATAACTGAAAATTGGGGTGTGCAATATTATTCATCCCCTTTACTTTCAGTGCAGCAAACTCACTCCAGAAGTTCATTGAGGATCTCTGAATGATCCAATGTTGTCCTAAATGACTGATGATGTTAAATATAATCCACCTGTGTGAGATCAAGTCTCCGTATAAATGCACCTGCTCTGTGATAGTCTCAGTGTTCTGTTTAAAGCACAGAGAGCATCATGAAGACCAAGGAACACAACAGGCAGGTCCGTGATACTGTTGTGGAGAGGTTTAAAGCCGGATTTGGTTACAAAAAGATTTCCAAAACTTTAAACATCCCAAGGAACACTGTGCAAGTGATCATATTGAAATGGAAGGAGTATCATACCACTGCAAATCTACCAAGACCCGGCCGTCCATCCAAACTTTCATCTCAAACGAGGAGAAGACTGATCAGAGATATAGCCAAGAGGCCCATGATCACTCTGGATGAACTGCAGAGATCTACAGCTGAGGTGGGAGAGTCTGTCCATAGGACAACAATCAGTCGTACACTACACAAATCTGGCCTTTATGGAAGACTGGCAAGAAGAAAGCCATTTCTCAAAGATATCCATAAAAAGTGTCGTTTAAAGTTTGCCACAAGCCACCTGGAGACACCAAACATGTGGAAGAAGGTGCTCTGGTCAGATGAAAGCAAAATCAAACTATTTAGGCACAATGCCAAACGATATGTTTGACGTAAAAGCAACACAGCTCATCACCCTCAACATACCATCCCCACTGTCAAACATGGTGGTGGCAGCATCATGGTTTGGGCCTGCTTTTCTTCAGCAGGGACAGGGAAGATGGTTAAAATTGATGGGAAGATGGATGGAGCCAAATACAGGACCATTCTTGAAGAAAACCTGTTGAAGTCTGCAAAAGACCTGAGACTGGGACGGAGATTTGTCTTTCAACAAGACAATGATCTCAAACATAAAGCAAAATCTACAATGGAATGGTTCACAAATAAAAGTATCCAGGTGTTAGAATGGCCAAGTCACAGTCCAGACCTGAATCCAATCGAGAATCTGTGGAAAGAGCTGAAAACTGCTGTTCACAAACGCCTCCATCCAACCTCACTCAGCTCCAGCTGTTTACAAAGGAAGAATGGGAGAGAATTTCAGTCTCTCGATGTGCAAAACTGATAGACACATACCCAAAGCGACTTGCAGCTGTAATCGCAGCAAAAGGTGGCGCTACAAAGTATTAACTTAAAGGGGATGAATAATATTGCACGCCCCAATTTTCAGTTATTTATTTTTTAAAAATGTTTAAAATAAGCAAAAAATTCCATTCAATGTCACAATTGTGCCCCACTTGTTGTTGATTCTTCACCAGAACATTAAAATTTTTATCTTTATGTTTGAAGCCTGAAATGTGGGAAAAGGTTGAAAGATTCAAGGGGGCCGAATACTTTCACAAGGCACTGTAGATAGATAATATATTCACTGACGCCACTGATCTTTCCAAGCAAAGGAGGAAATATGTGAAAACATCATATTTTGTGGGGGTGTGGGGCCATCATTCTGTTTGGGAGTTCTGGGGGCAGTCACACTGAGGGGGTGGCTGTGTCTGTTTTTATTCTTTGTGTGGGGATTGTTGGGGTATCATACTGTGAGGAGTGGAGGTTTGTCAAAGGTATCTTAGTGTGTGTGGGGATTTGGGTGCCATAATACTGTGTGTGGGAGACCTATGGTGTCATCATACTGTGTGGGGTAATTTAGGAGCATCTTGCTGTGTGGGTATTATACTTTGTTGGGGTCCACTCTGGAGCCATGTTACTATGTGGTAGTGTTTGATGGCCATCATACTGTGTATGGGGGTACTGGTGGACACAGAGAAAAGAGTCCTGGTGTAAAACCAATACATGGGCCCTTTTCAGCCCAGTAATTCATCATAATGTATAATTCCTCCTGTTTTAAAGGTAGAAATGGGCTCCCTTACTTCTTGGGCCACTGTGCGGTTGCATAGGTGGCACCAATGATATGTCTGCCCCTATGTGGGGTACTGTGGGCACCATGATAGTGTGTGTTGACAAACTATGATGGGGTCATCATACTGTGCATGTGGGGTGTACTGATAGGTGAAATTATTCCGGAGAATTCCCTGCGAGGATATCACTGCATGATAATGTGGCGCCCCTGAGCCTTTAGGCGCCACAGGGTACTGCACCTCCATTAGGGTGTAGTACCTATCCCAGGTCCAAGGAAGGTCAGTACCGGTTCCACAAACATACACATACATAAACAGTGGGCTGCCTTCCCCAATGGGGACCGGGCCAGGGTCGGGTCACAAAAGGGGGTCACCACAGTGGTTGGGTTTACAGGACGCCATCGCACTGGGGGCTCCCTGAACCACTGGAGCCGGGACTCAGGGTCAGGGAGAAGCAACCACCAGGGAGAGTCAGGAGCAGACAGTGGGAAGAGCAGGTTGACCTAGTGAGTGTAGTGAACCAGCCGATGGCAGCGTTTGGGGGCAACAGCTTGAAACACACAACACAACTACAAAGGGAGAACAGCTACAAAGCTGATGTGTCGCGAGGCAGCTCTGTGGGCCAAGGTATGTCAACATGGTCGCTGGGGAGAAGCAGGCGGCTGTTTCCAGAGGACTGGCGCTGTCTGAGTACAAAACCCTAGGGGAGGCATACTTCACATTGTCTAACAACTCTGCAAGGGTCGCAGGAACAGGCTAGAAAAGTCACCGGATCCGTCCCATGAGTCTGCAGCAAATAGCATATAGGATCCGAGGCTGAGGTCTTCAACCAGCCCTGCATCGGAACCACGCTATCAGCATACAGAAGGGGACATTTTACTGACACCGGGATCCCCAAGTGCTTAACACCACGGGGATCTGATACTTAGCGCATCAAAGGAGGAAGGGCCCATAGGCTGACACACCGGACCTGACCTTCCACGGATTCAGGATCGGCTGGAGCCCATCGTGGCGGAGATCGGTACTCTGGGGCAGCGCCTGAACTACCAGTGAGTAAAAGACCTGGAACCGCAGCCCCTGTCTCTGTCTCTCCTTTACTGGTGCCGTCGCCCAGCGGTGACTACCACCACCCCCCATCCGTCATCCATCATCCTCCCCAGTGCAACCTCGCTCCGCCTGTGGGGAGCGACACCATCCCGGCTGCGACCTTCACCATTAGCTCCAGAGAGCAGCACCCCACAGTGGCGGCCCATCTCTGGCCACGGACCACAGGTGGCGTCACGATCTAAAAAGACTTTCCTCACCGTCACTGCCACCCCCATCCTCCATTCTTCCTCCAATCCACTGCCTTCCCTCCCTCCTGTACACCTCGGGGTCACGAAACCGGGCCAGGCCAGCCCGTGACGACGCAGAGCATCTGCACCTCCGACCCGGCGACGAGTCGGGTAAAACCCCTCGACATCGGGATGTTACAATAATAATAAAAGGGAGCTGTCAAACCTGGTGTCAAGCGGTGCACATTTCTTTGGCAAAGGGGAAATTGGATGGTATGTTTTTTGCACATGAGAAAAATCGCTCATGTCTGATTACGTCCTTATACTAAAAAGATTTTTAATTCAGTTGAACAAAGAACATATTGATATTCAATGACCAAACCTTTGCCAAAAGGACCACCATTTGTACCTTTTTGGCTACTATTAGTCAATAGACACATTGTGTGCATGCATTGCAGTGTAATTCCCAAATGAGAGTCCAAACAAAAGGGATATAAAAAATACCATATAATTAACTTTCTAAAATAATTTTTAAATGTTATTTTTTGATCAGAAACTGCAATCAACATTGGTTTTTCATGCCGACTACTTACTGATGACATGGAAATTCTGAATGAACAGCAAATCTGGTAATATTTTTATGCTTTTTATTCTCTAAATATTTGAATGTGAATTGTTCTTATATAGAAAGTTGTAGAAATAGCAACCAAAACCTTAATGACGAGGCAAATAAATCTCCCAAAACAATTAGTTTTCTCAGCATGGGGTAGAGATAATAAAATGTAACTTTTAATGATAAAGCATAGTTAAAACACAGAAATGATACTTGACCAGGTGTATTAAAATATACTGTAGCACCCAGGGATATGGGGTACTCGGTTCCGGGCAGTGTCTCTCTTGGGAATGTCACGGTGGTGGCCGTTACCCGGTTCCGTGCCCTGGGCCTTTTTTGTAATGGGGGATATTTACAGGGGATTTGTGAATAAAGTTATTAGTGACGCCACTTGCGGTGTTGCGGCTAAGTGTAGGGAGCCGCCGCTGCAGAATGTCTCTACTGGGGCTGATGGTATGAGCCGCTTGTATGGTAGTCCCTCCGCAAGTAGGGTATTGCCCTAGAGGGTGTATGGTGCGGTGGACGTCGGAAGAAGGAGTCCAGACAGGCATTCAGTCCAACTGGTTTACTCACTGTTCTTAAGGTGTTAGCTGGTTGCCCGAGGCCTGCTGGTTTCGCCTCCGGGTTCCCTTCGTCCCAGTGCCAGTCTGGTTCTCTGGTACCTTCTTCCCCTGCACCTGTCTCTGGTAAATGGGTCCCCATGGTATGGAACACTGGGGTTCCCGGTTTGTGGTTTGTCCACCTCTGTCCGCTTGACAGTAGCATGAACCCTGTGGGGTTGGAGTCTCTGGTCTAGTCCCCGGCTCTCCCTTTGCTACTGAGTCTTCGGATTCTTTAGGGTCAGCAAGGTCCTTGATGGTCCCCTCGCTGTGCAGGTGTTAACAGGTCGGCTTGAAGCTCTTTCCTGTCCTAGGGTCCTTTACCCCATCGGTGCGTAGTTCCACCGTGCTCCACTGGCAACCACCTCTCCTGGGTACCAGGTCACTGTTAACCCGAGTCAAGGTGTCACTTCTCTTCCACCTTCACACCCCTGCTGTCAACACTAGACTGACTTCTATCCGAAGTCTGCCCCTCCCACCTGGGCAACTAGTGGACTGGTGTGGCTCCACCTCTAGGCGGCCATCCATGGTCCCACCCTAGCTAAGCACCATTGTATGTGGGATTGTTGGGGAAAACTGGGATTACCTGGGTTCTTGGTGATACCGGCACTGGGGTTCTGGGTACCTAAGGGGGTAGGCCCTGCATCCTTGTGGGGATGCAGAATCTTGTAGCACGCTGATGTGTTCAGGGGCGCTACAATACCATCTATAACCTGTGCGGTTTTGCAAAGGCATATACTATATAGTGTACAAACTTACAGGTATAAAATACCCAAAGTGCAGAGGTGCTCAATGCAATTAATACACAAGTGGGTGCAGTAAACCCCCTAAACTTATGTGCAAATACGTATCACCAGTCTTGCACAGCACATTTGAAATGCGTGCAAACTAGTAACTAATGGACCAGAAAAACTGCAATTATTCATTATAGCACAGGATCCGCAGCTTAAAAAGGCATAAATGATGGAACAATCTCCCCATGTCATGTAGTGTAGTCCATTAGTGTCCTGTTGGTCATTGAATAATCCCAGAAAAAAAGTAACAAAAAGTAGGGAAGGTTATAAACAAACCACACAGTACCCCTAGTGTTCTACTCCATGACACCTGCTCACAAACACTTCCTCCCGACAAGTTTCGCCATTGTTTCATCAGAGGTTAAGGATGCTTGCAGTAGTAGGTGAGCATGCATAGCAAAGAGTGGCTTACAGCAGGAGTTTGGTTTGCCACTGTCTATTTTAAATCCTCAGGCTGGGTGTGGACCGCTCCGGTGGGCCTCCGTAAATTTGTGACCTGCTGGCAGCCCCAGTGTTTGCTGGAGCATGCCAGAAATCACAACTCTATGAGATGCTCATTCTGGCTCTCATAGAGATGCTGTTGTGAATGTCGTCTGTGTGGGTGCTATTTTGGAGCTCCCTCTGGTGGCCAGGAATGGTAGTGAAGCTGAGTCTGAGTCCGTGTCTGCATTAATTGGAAAATAAGGAAGTCCTATTGCAGACAAGCCTGGTGTATGTAGCACTTTTTGCCTTCCGGGCGCCGGTGTTAATTGAATTTTCCTCAGTCTCTGAACCTGGCTTGGAGTTCTGTCTTTCCCTGTTTTCCTGTGCAAGATCTGTGCAGATAAGTTTGCAAGCTTTTGCTTTTATTCCTGCTTTACACCTTAGAGTGTTTATTTTTCTTTTGTTTTGTTTGGAATCTGTTTTCTTGCAGGTGAAGATTTGCTTTTCTAATTTGGTGAGCATGGAGGTTCTCCCTTTGCTAGCTCTCCCTGTCAAACTTGGTTATTTGCACTTTTGTATTTTTTGTGTTCTTTTTGGTATTTTGTTTCTCCCATTATTTACAAGAGTACCTGATATAGTGGGGGTGAGTCCGTGTGGTCTCAGTACTTTTCTTATCAGGAGATTGCTATTTTTCTGCAAGGTTTTGCACTGACCACAGTTATCTTTCCTGTACTGTTCTATCTAGGAAGTCGGGCCTCGCCTTTGCTAATCTATATTTCCTATCTGTGTATTGTTATTTCTTACATCACCATTGGCTTTATATTTCGGGGGTTGGCTATTCCTTTGAGGACTTCTCTGAGGCAAGATAGAATTCCTCATTTCTATCTGTGAGGTGTAGCTAGTTTCTCCGGCTGTGATGTGGCGTCTAGGTGTTTAGGAAAGCTCCATGGTTACTTCTAGTGTGGTCTGATAGTTAGGGGATTGCGGCCAACTCAGGTTCCAACTACTCTTGTTTTTCTTTGTGTTCTTCTACTAGTGGGATTTTTTTGTAATCTGTCACGGTTATCAGATCATAACGGATGCATTGGGAGCTTGTGAAATAATTTCTGACCTTTGGACAATCAGAAGTTACAGTCAACAGATGGCACAGTGATACCGAAATGGTAATGGTAAAGGAGAGTATAGGACAGGGGGTAGGAGACTTAAGGCCGCTTTACACGCTGCAATATCGTGACCAATATTGCTAGCGTGGGTACCCGCCCCCATCGGTTGTGAGACATGGGCAAATCGCTGCCCGTGGCGCACAACATCGCCCAGACCCGTCACACATACTTACCTGCCCTGCGACGTCGCTGTGACCGGCGAAACGCCTCCTTTCTAAGGGGGCGGTTCGTTCAGCGTCACAGCGACATCACAGCTGCGTCACTGAACCGCTGCCCAATAGAAGCGGAGGGGCGGAAATGAGCGGGATGAACATCCTGCCCACCTCCTTCCTTCCGCATTGCGGGCGGGAGGCAGGTAAGGGGAGCTTCCTCGTTCCTACAGTGTCACACGTACAGATGTGTGCTGCCGCAGGAACGAGGAACAACTTCGTTACTGCTGCAGCAACGAGATTAGAGAATGGACCCCCATATCACCGATGAGTGATTTTGCACGTTTTTGCAACGATGCAAAATCGCTCATAGGTGTCACACGCAACGGCATCGCTAATGCGGCCGGATGTGCGTCACAAATTCTGTGACCTCAATGAGATCGCTGTAAAGCCTGCTTTAGGGGTACTTTGCACACTACGACATCGCAGCTGCGATGTCGGTGGGGTCAAATCGAAAGTGACGCACATCCGGCGTCGCAGTCGATATCATAGTGTGCAAATCCTTTTACATACGATTAACGAGCGCAAAAGCGTCGTTATTGTATGATCGGTGTAGGGTCCGACATTTCCATAATTTCCCTGCAGCGACAGGTACGATGTTGTTCCTCGTTCCTGTGGCAGCACACATCGCTGTGTGTGAAGCCGCAGGAGCGAGGAACATCACCTTACCTGCGTCCCGGCTGCAATGCGGAAGGACGGAGGTGGGCGGGATGTTTACGTCCCGTTCATCTCCACTCCTCCGCTCCTATTGGCCGCTTTCCGTGTGACGTCGCTGTGACGCCGCACGACCCACCCCCTTAGGAAGGAGGCGGGTCGCCATCCAGAGCGATGTCGCAGGGCAGGTGAGTGCATGTGAAGCTGCCATAGCGATAATGTTTGCTACGCCAGCGATCACAAGATATCGCAGCTGCGACGGGGGCTGGGACTATCGCACTCGACATCGCAAGCATCGGCTTGCGATGTCGTAGTGTGCAAAGTACCCCTTAGATTTAAAGACACACTCCAGAGCTGAAAAAAACCAATATACTGGAATGGTGCTTTATGTGAACACTAGTGTGGAATAGTAGCAAACCAGTCTCTTTACCAAGTATCTGTGCAAATACTTTATATACTGTTGCTAAATGTTGCAGAAAGTGATTTATAGTATAACTTTTTCTGCCTAAGGCTAAGTTCACATTTCCGTTGTTTTGCATCAGTCACATGCGTTGCTTGACACATGTGACTGATGCGTTGTACAACGGATGACAACGGTGACGAAAAGAATTTCTTTGTCGGACTCCGTTGTGTGCGGGGGGCGGAGTTCGGGGGGCGGAGCTGAGGACATCAGTGCTGCGGTCTGCATGGCTGGGGACAAGTGAGTGAGTGAGTGTGTGTGTGTGTATGTATATGTGTGTGTGTGTCTACATGCGTGTGTACATGCGGAGTGCGGGAGGGGGCGGAGCGCGAGGGTGCGGAGCCAAGCGGGGCCGTGGAGCTGAGGACGTCAGTGCCGCGGGGACTGCAGGGCTGGGGACAAGTGAGTGTGTGTGAGTGTGAGTGTGTACACATGCGGAGTGCGGGAGGGGATGGAGCCGAGTGGGGAAGTGTCGGCCTCCTTGCACACTGTATCCAGGGTAAATATCGGGTAACTAAAAGCAAAGCACTTTTTGCTTGGTTACCCAATATTTATCTTGGTTACCAGCATACACCGCTCAGCGCGGGCTCCCTGCACCCGTAACCACTGTAAATATCGGGTAACTAACCAAAGCGCATTGCTTGGTTAACCGATGTTTATCCTAGTTACGGGGGCGGGGAGCCAGAGAGCGCATGCGCGGCAAAATCCTACGGATCGCGCTGCTCAAAAAACGTTACATTCTGCGTTGCTCCCGCCCGGCGGTCAGTTAAAAAACGACTGACCGCGACGCAGCGGATGCATCGCAGCATCATCAGTCACAATCCGTCACTAATAGAAGCCTATGGGGAAAAACTGGATTCCTGCAAAATATTTTGCAGGATACCGTAATTCCTCAAGGCGACGGATTGTGACTGATGCAAAACAACGGAAGTGTGAACTTAGCCTAACAAAGTTCAAATTGTGCTAACGATTACTTAATATGTTATGTTGCTATGCGCTGTTTTAATGTTAAGCATACTGTTTCCTTTCATCATCAGTGATATCCTAGATGAATACTGGGAGGACAACAACAATCTCTCTGGCAGCGGGCAAGATCTTCTAGATAACAGCATCTTTCGAAAACATAGAGGCAGTTTCCAGTCCAGAAAGATGGCGCTTGTGGTGACCGGAGATTTCATGGTAAATGCAAATTGCTTACTTTCTTGAAAGAGAAAATAAAACAGAAGAAGAAAAATGAGAAATTCAGATCCCCATACATACTGAGTATGAAGACCTCATTGCCGTTATTCCATGCGCTGCTAGTGGCTGGAAGGGCGATTATGCAGGTAAGGTGTTAGACTGAGTTCCCATGTCCAGTAATCATGGGTGTCGACCCTCAAGCTTAAGCAGGCTAGCAAGAGTTAAGGGTGCTTTACACGCTTAGACATAGCTAGCGATTTCGCGAGTGATAGCACCTGCCCCCGTCGTTTGTGCAACATGTGGTGATCGCTGCCACAGCGAACAATATCGCTACGGCAGCGTCACACGCACATACATGTTCAGCGGCGTCACTGTGTCCGCCGAACAATCCCTCCTTCAAGGGAGAGGTGCGTTCGGCGTCACAGCGGCGTCACTAAACGGCCGCCCAATAGAAGAGGAGGGGAGGAGATGAGCGGGACGTAACATGCTGCCCACCTCCTTCCTTCCTCCTTTCCGATGGACGCAGGTAGGAGGATGTTTGTCGTTCCTGCGGTGTCACACACAGCGATGTGTGATGCCGCAGGAACGCCGAACAACCTGCGAAATGAAACACCAACGACATTATGATTAGGAGCGACGTGTCAACGATCAACGATTTTTGCCGTTTTTGCGATCGTTGAACGTCGCTCCTAGCTGTCACACGCTGCGATGTCGCTAACGACGCCAGATGTGTGTCACAAACACCGTGACACCGACAATATATCGTTAGCGATGTCGTAGTGTGTAAAGCACCCTTAAATCTCTGCTGGTCTGCTTGTTAGTCTCTTTAATCACATGCTGTGGGGGAGCCAATCATGTTCACTCCTTTCCTAAATATGCTGGTTGGACTATTTCATTAGTGCTCAGTAAACCAAGTGATACATCATTGGATTCAGGGTTTCTTTGCCTACCTCATGGTGCTCTCGGATGAGGTAGCAAAAATCAGCTGACAGAATCCCTTTTGAGTAGCTTATATTTGCACTTTGTTCTTTTTTTTTTTTTTTTTTTTTACAGGAAATTCCACTTATCAACAGTTTATTGGTAGTGTATCTAATTTTCCTATATGGAATATAGTGCAGTGTCAATTTACACTTCACACAGAACAATCCCATACAATAGGTAAACTGTTCATATAATCATGAATTCATGAAAGTAAATTTGCGACTATATTTATAGAATTTATTAAATATGTCATCAATATTTTACTATGTAATCTG
Organism: Anomaloglossus baeobatrachus; assembly: GCF_048569485.1. Lineage (NCBI taxonomy): Eukaryota > Metazoa > Chordata > Amphibia > Anura > Aromobatidae > Anomaloglossus > Anomaloglossus baeobatrachus. The sequence goes on along the minus strand of NC_134363.1, from coordinate 144,437,406 downwards.
AGAGCAGCATAATGTAGGGGCAGAGGCCCTGATTCCAGCAATGTATGAATTATTTTACTCAGTGCTTCAGTTTTGATTAAAAACTAATTAATCAGTTGCAGATCTATCAGTTCTCACTGATTAGCAGCCTTTTTGTGCACTGTGAATAGGCATAAAGCTGCCAATCAGTGGTGTGGGTGTAGCTGGACTACCTGACTTAAACCAAGTAGTCTTCTAGTTATAATCTCTTATTGATAAAACTGTGATTTTATAAAAACTACATTTAAAACAGTCCAGTAAGTGACACATCGCTGGATTCATGGTCTCTGCACATACATGATACTGCTCTCAGATTAGATAGCAAAAACCTGGTGACTGGTTCTCCTTAAGAGCATTCAATGCTTTCTTAAATCTATCAAAGTAATTTCTGTTCTTTTCACAGGTTCGGATTTTAGGAACATTTAACTGGAAAATGAAGAAGAGTCATTTTTTCCAAAAATTAACAGATAGATGTTACAGAAACAATCGAAAGCCGACTGAAGAGGAAGCCGACATGCGACAATATGCCTTTGTAGATTTGGCAACCAAGTGCCATGCTGTTATCTGCTGCAGGGTGACTCCAAAACAGAAGGCGATGATCGTACAACTTGTAAAAAAATACAAAAAGGCCACCACCCTGGCAATTGGGGATGGAGCGAACGATGTCAACATGATTAAAAGTAAGTCTACGTGTGGAGCGAAGCTAAATGTTGAAAAAGCGTGAGAGAAAGAATGGTTTTAACTCGAAATGATCGAATGTTTTGTAATTCAAATATGGCAGCTTAAGGCTACTTTACACACTGCGATATCGGTCCTGATATCGCTAGCATGGGTACCCGCCCACATCTGTTGCGCGACACGGGCAAATCGCTGCCCGTGCCGCACAACATCGCGCAGACCCGTCACACATACTTACCTGCCCGGCGACGTCGCTGTGACCGGCGATCCGCCTCCTTTCTAAGGGGGTGGTCCGTGCGGCGTCACATCGACATCACTGAGCGACCACTCAATAGCAGCGGAGGGGCGGAGCTGAGCGGGACGTAACATCCCGCCCACCTCCTTCCATCCGCATTGCGGCCGGGAGGCAGGTAGGAGAGTTTCCTCGTTCCTGCGGCGTCACACATAGCGATGTGTGCTACTGCAGGAGCGACGAACTACATCGTTACTGCTGCAGTAACGATAATCGAGAATGGACCCCCATGTCACCGATGAGCGATTTTGCACGTTTATGCAACGATGCAAAATCGCTCATCGGTGTCACACGCAGCAACATCGCTAATGTGGCCGGATGTGCGTCACAACTTCTGTGACCCCAACGACTCCGCATTAGCGATGTCGCAGCGTGTAAAGCCCCCTTTAGTCTAAAGTTTCCCTAAAATTAAATCTGCAGCTTATCAATTTGCCGAAAATCACATGTAATAATAATTAATAAATAATCATTTTATTCATTTATATAGCGCTAGTAATTCCACAGCGCTTTACATACATTGGCACACTGTCCCCATTGGGGCTCACAATCTAGAGTCCCTATCTGTATGTCTTTGGAGTGTGGGAGGAAACCGGAGAACCCGGAGGAAACCCACGCAAACACGGGGAGAACATACAAACTCCTTGCAGATGTTGTCCTTGGTGGGATTTGAACCCAGGACCCCAGCGCTGCAAGGCTGCAGTGCTAACCACTGAGCCACCGTGCCACCCGTAATGATGTCTTTAATTGCCCAGAAAAGATGTGGACAGTCTGAGATCTCCTAGGACTGTATTGTATCCTTTTCAAACCCTTTAACATAAATGCAGGCTTAAAGAGAACCTACCATCAGGATTTTCATATATAAAGTAAAGCCAGTACTATACTTGTGCTAGGATGTTGAGTGTAAGCATACCTTCTTTTCAGAGATTGGAGGTTTTATTTCAGAAATATGTGCAAGTAAAGTTACAGCAATCCACTGCTATTTGATTGACAGGTGCAACAGGAAGGGAATATGTGCGTCAGGTCTTGCTATCTATTTCCGCCCTTGTTTGTCTGCCTGCGCTGGTGACAGGGGAAGGAAGACCAGTCAGGCAGACAGGGGTGGGAATAGATAGCAAGGCTTGACCCACATATTCCCTTCCTGTTGCACCTGTCAATCAAATAGCAGTGCATTGCTGGAACTTTACTTGTACATATTTCTGAAATAAAACATCCAGTCTCTGAACAAAAGGTATGTTTAGAATCAGCATCCTAGCGCCAGTATAGCACTGGTGCCATGGTTCTGATTTATGGTGTATCTTTTGTGCTGTGATGTTCTGTTATGCTCGCCTGTTTCTCCGCCCAGAGTATTTTGCCTTATGCTCTGCTGTCTTGCACTCCTGTGGACGGGTTGCTTCCCCGCAACGGGTCCTACGCTGGTGCTAGGAGGGGCTTGCTCACATGCTCTGCATTTCAGTTGATTCCCTGCTTTATTAGGGCACGTGCTCGGCCAGAACGACGCCAGTCGTATTTCCTGTTCTGCAGTAAGTGCTTGGCTCCTGTTGTGTCTTGTTATCTGATCTCGGCTATTCGAACCCGGACTGTTATTGACTCTGCTGTGCCTGCCCCCTTGGCTTCTGACCTCGGATCTCCTCATGACCACATCCTCCTGACCACATTTACTTTATATATGAAATCCTGATGGTTAGTTCCTTTTAAGAGTGTCCAAGTGACCTCAATTTATGGGTATGGGTAAACGGATAGGAACCAACAGACTTTTACTAACACATTGCTACACATTTTCATGCTTATTAAGATTTGCTTTAAAAGAAAAATTACCCATCTTATTCTTTGGTGTTGTAGCTTGTATATCCACGTGAAGACGTCATGAGCACAGTCCATTGAATGTACAGTATTTGCTACTGATGTCACTTGCAGATTCTTCCCTCCTATTACACAAACACTTGACCAAGAAGTAAAGCTTATCATACTGCTTTTCGACTTCCAAAAAGTTGTTTGCCAAGAGTAAAGGCCCCGTTACACGTAATGACATATCTAACGATATGTCGTTGGGGTCACGGAATTCGTGACACACATCCGGCGTCGTTAGCGATGTCATTGCGTGTAACAGCTCCGAGCGTCTGTTAACGATCAAAAATACTCATATGACACGTCGTTCATTTTCAAAAAATCATTGCTGGTGCAGGACGCAGGTTGTTCGTCGTTCCTGAGGCAGCACACATCGCTACGTGTGACACCGCGGCAACGACGAACAACACTGTACCTGTGTCCTCCGGCGACGAGGTGGGCGTCACTTTCTTTCGGCTGCTCTCCGCCCCTCCGCTTCTATTGGATGGCTGCCGTGTGACGTCGCTGTGACGTCGCACGAACCGCCCCCTTAGAAAGGAGGCGGTTTGCTGGCCACAGCGACGTCGCTAGGCAGGTAAGTCCGTGTGACGGGGACTAACGATATTGTGCGCCACGGGCAGCGATTTGCCTGTGACGCACAAACGACGGGGGCGGGTGCTTTCACCAGCGACATCGATAGCAATGTTGCTGCATGTAAAGCCCCCTTAAAGCACTTACAAGCTTTACTTCTGGTATAATTTAAAAACCTACGATTCTGAATTTAAGGCTATGTGATATAAAAGATCTAAGGAAATATTTAAAGTTTAGATGAATTACATACAATATGTCTTTGGTACTCAATTAAATTAATGCTTCCACTACATATCACGAAATAGATATAAAAACAATTTATAATTTTATCATTTTTAGCAACATTAATTTGGTATATTGAATATGTGACTTTTTTCTTTCTGCAGCTGCTCATATTGGAGTTGGAATTAGTGGAATGGAAGGAACACAAGCCGTCCAAGCCAGTGACTATGCTTTGGCTCAGTTTTCTTACCTTCAGCGTCTTCTACTTATCCATGGGCGCTGGTCTTACTTGCGAATAGCCAAGTTTCTCCGCTATTTCTTCTACAAAACATCAGCCAGTGTTCTCTGTCATGTGTGGTTTGCTTGTTTTAATGGATTCAGCGCCCTGGTTTGTATTAGTATATAACCAAATATGATACTCCAAATTGTATGTTCTATAGTGAAAACTTAAAGGGGTGTCCTAACTGAATACACTGGGGCATTATTGACACTATTTATAAATGTTGATTGTTGGGGCCCCCGTTCTAGGATCTCAGCTGATCACTACAGGAAATATTTGAATGTACACTTTGTGTTTTAAATAATGTGCTACTGCAGTGATGGAAACAGCCGAGTACTAGAGATTGGTGAACACACAGATGTTATATAGTAGCTTTTAAAACTTTACACATTTCTCGCACATGCAAAGCTGAGTGTGTGTGTGTGTGTGTGTGTGTGTGTGTGTGTGTGGGTGTGTATGTCCGCCGCTAAAGGAATCTGCACCGTCGCATTTTTAATCACGAAATTTTGCACAGACACCCCATGTGACTCAGGGAACGTCATAGACTATGTTTGGGCGGGAAAATTTAACCCTGCGCTTTACACTTACTCTCCAAAAATCCTGCCTCTATTAAACTGAATGGAGGTGGGAGCTACAGACTATAAATAGCAACTGTCAGTGGTTGCTATAGGAACAAAATAAACTGTTAGTATAAGAAGCTTATGTGTGAGGTTATAAGATGTCGGTGGGGAGACGGATAGAGAGAGAGACAGAAAAAGACAAACGGAGACAGACACAGACAGAGACAGCCCTGGAAAGAGACAGAGAGATAGACGGCCAAAGAGAGACCTGGAAAGAGACAACCCTGGAAAGAGACAGCCCTGGAAAGAGACAGACAGCCCTGGAAAGATACAGACAGCCATGGAAAGAGACAGACGGGCAAAGAGACAGCCCTAGAAAGAGACAGACCGGGCAAAGAGACAGACCGGGCAAAGAGACAGACCGGGCAAAGAGACAGACCGGGCAAAGAGACAGACTGGGCAAAGAGACAGACCGGGCAAAGAGACAGACTGGGCAAAGAGAGAAACAGACAGACACACATAGAGAGAGACAGACAGACAAGGAAAGAGACAGACAGAGACAAACAGACAACGACAGACAGACAACGACACACAGACAGAGACTGGGAGAGAGACAGAGAGACAGTTACTATCCCGGGCAACGCCGGGTACTACAGCTAGTAGAATATAAAAATGAAATCAATGGAAACGCATATATATGCATAAGGACCAATCATAGAACACAAACAAATCACCAATAGAAAAACATGATACATATGGGAAGATAGTTAATATTAATAATCATGGATTATAACATTAATTAAATATAATAGATCTATTAACTTGATATATATCCGATTAATAAACAAAAAATTCATTTTTGAAATGTATGTCATGGGGACACTTAGTATCAAGAATTAAGATCCAATAAGCCTCTCGTAGTGCAAACTGAGTGAGCCAAGAACCTCCTCTCTTGGGAGGTGGAATTTTCTCAATAGCAAAAAACTTAATTTACATAACTGTGATTTAAAATATTTTAACAAAATGCTTTGATGTGTGAACTATTAGCATTTCTTGTATATTGTAAAAGAAATCATGGATGCAATAGTGGATGGAGCAGAAACAGCAACTTCAATATGATTAATGCTGCGCTAGAGCTGTTGGGACCTCTCAACGTCAATGTTGTTTGCAGCAGGCTGTGGATAAGGGGGTAAAGAGGTGATTGAGGAGGAGTAAGAGCAGGTGAATGTGGTGGAGAACATTAAGTTATCTCAGGCACAGACAGGGGTCTGTGAGCTGAGAGTCTGTGATATATATGATGTCAATGACAATGCTGGCTATGGTGACCAATCATTGAAGCTTGGTGAATAAAGTGAACTAACCGGGTGGCATTCAGTTGTCCTGGCGAGCATGGTAAACCACATGCTCATTTCAGTGTGGGATGACAGTTCTATCATTAGAAACAAACCAAGCAAAGGGGTGACAAAAGAATTTCTGCAGCTTAAATACAATAAGTGATTTCAGTACAGTTACAGTACAGCTACAGTATATATGGTCTGTGGAATGGCCTACTTAAGGAGTAAATCACAGTGGAACCCACTTTGTTGTTTTTTTTAGAAGAAAATAACAAATACTTTTAAAAAATTTTAAAATTCTTGTTCTAAATATTGATCCTGTTGATCCACACTTCAGATCAGGAGGGAAAAACTTGCTCTTTAGGGCAGACTGGATCATGAAAATTAGCTACTGGGTATCAATTCACTGATAGAATGAGCAAAATAGCAAAGTGAATAATAAAAAACGCCTAAAACATAGCCTTTAATATTTCCAAAGATAAAAGGGTCAAGGTATGACCTGTATTAAAATAGACAGGACAACAACAATGAGAAATTATAAGCCAATATTCCTTTACCAAGATCCAATAGATCAGATCAACTGGTGTTATACAAAAATGGCCTTATAATAGTTGATGTAAATACTGTATATAACACTACAACAAAATAACCGCCATCAAGCAGTAACAAGAAGAGAAAAGGAACGGTCTTACCCCATCTGCCGTATAAACCTTTCCCTACTTGGTAAAACACTGGTGCTGGATTAGATTGGCTACCCAAGAATAGATAACCTGGTCCTTATCTGAATGACTCAGGATCACCATAGGTTCCAAACAGGCATCCAGCGGTGTGCATTAGTCTCACAACGCGTTTCTCATATCATCAGGGGAGAGAAGATCTCATGTATCCCGGTCAAGAAATGACCCACACAGAATGGCACAATCACTGTGAAAATATACATATAAATACTATATCAGAAAAAGTCCATACCGGAGTATAAGCGGCCGATTAAACCATCTAGCGGGTAGACTTACTTCCATCAATAGCAGGAGAATCCTGGGCAAAGCGCATCTGTCTTACCACACAGCCGTGTTTAGTTTAAATGTGCCGGTCGCTCAGGGTGGCGTGTGACGTCACATCCGCAAGCAGAGGTGAGCTCACTTCCGGGTCACATGATCGCGACCGTGATGTGCACGTCACAGAAGGCGTAGTCTCAAAACATGACAGCCATAACAGATACAGGCGAGTGACTACAACAAAATGGCCGCGGGTCGTGCCGCAAATAAAGCGGTAATAAAAAGCCATTGATATAAAGGCCCATAAACGCAAAAAATAGGCCACAACAATCCTGCAACAAATGTCACAAGAAACCCAGATAGGACAGGCAAGCTTAGAAATTAGCAGAAAATCTTTAAGAAAACAGAGAGGGTCACAACAGACCACAAGGAGAAAGTCCATGCCAGGAGAGAGAGCAAAAGTAACACAGAAAATATCAAAGTAGATGGTGTAAAAATAACCAGGATCAGGAGAGGCAAGAACGGGAAGGAGAGGGAGGGGGGGGGGGGGGGGCTGGGGAGATTTAACAAGAGAAAATGGAAAAGATTGAGGACTTGCTAAGGCTAGAATAAATAAAGATAAGGAAATACCTCCACCAACCTAAATAAAAGCTAGAATGACCCTATAACTGAAACTGGTCCTACCTATTTGTGGAGGTCGGCACCCTAGGATAGAGCGGTGGGTGGTGCCCCCACTCGGACGACAAATGGCCCTTCTGACAATACCCTATCCTAATCTACCAAAAAGGGTGCAAAGGACAGAGTATCATTAAGGCCCAATGGTTTGACTGTCCTCAGCCAAAAGATCCATTTGGTTTCCTGTTTAAGAATTTTTTTGTCCCAATCGCCTCCTCTAGGGGGAGGAGCTACCACATCAATACCCTGGAAACTAATTGATTTAGGGTCCCCCGCATGGTGTTTCATGATATTACGCGCCACGGGGGTATCGTTGCCCAAGCGGATATCCCGGATGTGCTCCCCTATTCTCCTCCTAAACTCCCTTTTAGTCTTGCCTATATACTCTTTGTGACAGGTACAGGTGGCCTTATAGATGATGCCTTTTGTCCTACAGTTGATAAAGGATCGAATTTCATAGCGTTTCCCCATGACATGGGAGAAAAAGAATTTACCTGGGTTAAGGGATCCACATGCAATGCAGCCACTACATTTATAGCAGCCCTTCACAGGGCTGGTCAGCCATGTCTTGTTGTGACTAGAAAAGTGGCTGTGGACAAGTCTCTCTTTTATAGAACGGGCCTTCCTGTAAGTCACTGAGGGAGTGTCGGGGAGGAATTTACCGATGTCATCATCCATTTTGAGGATAGACCAATGCCTCTCAAGAATCCGTCTCACCTCCCCTGATCCATTATTAAAGGTGGTGATAAAACGAATAAAGTCCTCATCAGGTGTTGGCCTCCCTGGTCCATGTAAAAGATCATTCCTAGCCCTCTGTTGGGTCTCCAAGAAGGCCTTATTGATAACGCGATCCGGATATCCTCTATGATGTAACCTGAGGTTCAGATCATGAGCCTGCTCACGAAAACCCTGCTCATCAGAGCAGTTACATTTCAATCTGAGGAATTGACCCTTGGGGATTCCCTTTTTCAGGCTGTCCGGATGACTGCTCTCCCATCGTAGGAGTGAATTAGTAGCAGTCGGTTTTCTATAGGTACTGGTGTGAATGTTACCCACCGAATCCCTCTCCACAAGGACATCCAGAAAAGGCAACTTCCATTTGTTAAATTCACAGGTGAAAAAAAGGCCAAAAGGGTTATCATTCAGCGCAGCGACTGTTCTTAGGATCTCGTCCTCTGTACCCCTCCACAGGACAAAAACGTCATCTATGTAGCGACACCATAGGACGATCTTGTCCTGGGGAACTGGGGAATCGTCACCAAAGACGCAGGTCTCCTCCCACCAGCCGAGGAGGAGATTTGCATACGACGGGGCCACTGGACTCCCCATCGCGGTCCCCCTCAGCTGGTGGTAGATCTGTCCATTGAACAAAAATATATTGTTCTTCAGACAAAACTCGACGAGACTCAAAAGGAAGATATTATGATCCTCAAATTGTCTCCCCCTACTCTTCAAGAAGAAGCCCACCGGCTGCAGGCCCAAGTTGTGTCTAATCGAGGAGTAGAGGGATTCAACATCAATGCTTACAAAAATGACATCCTCATCAACAGTAACCCCCTCCAGTTTCGTTAGCAAATCAGTAGTATCTTTAAGATAAGAGCCCAACGATGTAACAAAGGGTCTTAATAATCGATCGGCATAGACACCTATATTCTGCGAGATACTTCCAATACCCGACACTATAGGCCTGCCTCGTAAGGGAGACAGGCCCTTGTGCACTTTGGGCAAACAGTAGAAAGTGGGGGTCACTGGAAAGGGAGGAAAAAGAAAATCAAATTCAGTCCTATTGATCAAACCCTTGTCACGTGCATCCAACAACAACCCTCTCAAAGTCAACAAGTAATCAGACGTGGGATTCCTGTCAAGTTTCTCATAACTTGATTTGTCCCCCAGGATATCCATACACATTTTTTTATAGTCAGGGACATTCATGAGGACGATGTTACCGCCCTTATCCGATTCCTTCACCACAATACCAGTGTCCCTCTCCAAATTCCTAAGACAGTCCATCTCACCCTTAGTAAGATTACATTTTTTGGGGTGCTTTTCAGTAATCATACCAAGATCCCGTGTAACCAAATTGCAAAAAATGTCAATAGAAGTCACTTCATTGTTAGTAGGAGGCATCTTACCGCTCTTTTGTTTGAGGTCAGTGAAAGGACCCCTACCCTCAGAATTTGGATTAATATCACCCAGAGAAAAAAGGAGTCTAACATCCTCCAAAAGATCATCTGCAATACCCATCTCCCTGCATATCTTCCTATTCTCAGTGGCAAAATGTTTCTTCCATTTAAGTTTGCGTGTAAAGAGGTTAAGATCCTTAACTGCATCAAAGTGATTGAAATCAGAAGTAGGGACAAAGGAGAGACCCTTGCTAAGTACAGTCATTTCTAGATCAGAGAGGGACCTGTCTGAGAGGTTAATTATTTGGGTTGAACACCCTGTGGATTGTATCCTGTTGAATTTTGTTTGCTTCTCAGGAAGTGGCTGGACTCTAAAAAAAGGTCCCTTGTTATAGCCACCTCTATCTGAGTTCCTACCTCTCCCTCTTTGTTTAGTTCTCCGCTGGTTCCCCCTTCCTTCTGTGTCAGAAAACTCCGTATCGGTGGAGGTACCCTCCGTATCACTTGGTTTGTTATATCTAATCACAGGAAAACTATATGCCTTGTTATCTCTAAATTCCTGTACGTCTCTGATGTAAAACTTATGTTTTTTTTCCTTCAAATGATACTGATGTTTCTCAATAATACCCTGCAAGGCTGTCTCCTTTGTCCCAAATTCCACCTCACTAGAAAAAATTTTTGTGATCTCAATCTGTTCCTTGAGGAGGCCGTCAAGTTTGGCCAGATTTTTCTTCTCCTCTTCCCACAGGAGGGTCATTAATTTCAAGGAACAGTTTGTGATCTCCTTCTGCCACACAGAAATTAACTCCAGATTTTTATATCTATAGTAGGGAGTTAGAGAGATCCGAATATTCCGGGGTACGATTTTATCTTTAAGGTAACACTCGAGTGACTGTATCTCCCACCAGGAAGTGATCCTATTTTTGTAAGTTTTGGTTAGATCCCTGAAAGCACCGTTAAGTGAGGGTGTGTATTTTTTCTGTGTAAACTCTCTTTCTGAGAAAACTTCCTTCGCCTCTGTAGCCCACGTGCTGGTATCGAAGCCTGTCGCTAAGAAGCCAGCCATGTCCTTTAGGAAGTAATGAAAATTAGCTACTGGTTATCAATTCACTGATAGAATGAGCAAAATAGCAAAGTGAATAATAAAAAACGCCTAAAACATAGCCTTTAATATTTCCAAAGATAAAAAGGTCAAGGTATGACCTGTATTAAAATAGACAGGACAACAACAATGAGAAATTATAAGCCAATATTCCTTTACCAAGATCCAATAGATCAGATCAACTGGTGTTATACAAAAATGGCCTTATAATAGGTGATGTAAATACTGTATATAACACTACAACAAAATAACCGCCATCAAGCAGTAACAAGAAGAGAAAAGGAACGGTCTTACCCCATCTGCCGTATAAACCCTTCCCTACTTGGTAAAACACTGGTGCTGGATTAGATTGGCTACCCAAGAATAGATAACCTGGTCCTTATCTGAATGACTCAGGATCATGCATTATGGATGCACCTCAACCCAATTCCCCACTACCATATTCGGGTGCTCGGTACTCGTAACTAGTGAGGAGCGAGCACTACCATGCTTGGGTGCTCAAGTAATGGTAACTAGTGATGACCGGGCACTACCATGCTTGAGTGCTCGGTTCTCATAACTAGTGAAGAGTGGGCACAACCATGGTCGGGGGCTTGGTACTTGTACCTAGTGATGAGTGAGCACTACCATGCTCAGGTGCTCGGTACTCGTAACTAGTGATGAGTGAGCACTACCATGCTCAGGTGCTCAGTAATGGTAACTAGTGATGAGCGGGCACGACAATGCTCGGGTGCTTAGTAATGGTAACTAGCGATGAGCGAGCAAACCATGCTCGGTACTCGATACTAGTGATGAGCGAGCACTACCATGCTCGGGTGCTCAAGTAATGGTAACTAGTGATGAGCGGGCACTACCATGCTTGGGTGCTCGGTACTCGTAACTAGTGATGAGTGGGCACTACCATGCTCGGGTGCTCAAGTAATGGTAACTAGTGATGAGCGGGCACTACCATGCTCAGGTGCTCAGTACTCGTAACTAGTGATGAGTGGGCATAACCATGGTCGGGGGCTTGGTACTTGTAACTAGTGATGAGCGAGCACTACCATGCTCGGGTGCTCAGTAATGGTAACTAGTGATGAGCGGGCACTACCATGCTCGGGTGCTCGGTACTCGTAACTAGTGATGAGCGAGCACTACCATGCTCGGGTGCTTAGTACCTGTAACTAGTGATGAGCGGGCACTACCATGCTCGGGTACTCGTAACTAGTGATGAGCGAGCACTACCATGCTCGGGTGCTCAGTACCTGTAATTAGTGATGAGCGGGCACTACCATGCTCGGGTACTCGGTACTCGTAACTAGTGATGAGCGGGCTCTACCATGCTTGAGTGCTCGGTACTCGTAACTAGTCATGAGCGGGCTCTACCATGCTCGTTACTCGTAACGAGCAGTTGGATGCTTGGACAGGCCCGATTCGATTATTCAAGTATAATGGAAGTCAATGGTGACTCCAGCATTTTTCTGGGAAATCTTCTGGAAAAATGTTTGAGTGCCCCATTGACTTTCATTGAACTTTGGTACTCAAGTCGCACCAATCTGAGCGTCCAACTGCTCTTTACGAGTACCAAGCACCCGAGCCTGGTAGTGCTCACTCATCACTAATAATGAGGTAATGTGCATCCACATTACCGCTACAGCCAATTACTGGCCACATTGGTGATCATTGCATGTATGGCCCAAGTACATTCACACAGGGACAGCTTCTTCAAAATATAAAAGTAGAGCATAACAGTATTATGACTGTGCATGCTTTTTAAATTGATTATTAACCATTTGTATTTTCTGCTCATCCCACAGACAGTTTTTGACAGCTGGTTTATAGCATTTTATTCAGTATTCTTCACTGCTTTTGTAGCCCTGACCATGGGACTACTCGAACAAGTAAGAGAAAAAATATATATTTTTTACTGTAGGTATTTGTTAAAATCTCATCTTTTAACTACATTAGTGCAATTTTTTTTTACATTATTTGTATGTGCAAAAAAATCCAATGATCTACTCGTAGAATGCAAATGATTTAGCAGTTCGGCTCTCCGCCCACATGGAGCCAGCCATGTAACAGTTCTATTCTCTCTGTGTCTGCGACATGCTATTAGTGATGGCAAACCCAAACTGTAAAATTTGGGGTTCATACTGGACACCTAGTATCCATGCACAGACCCCGACCATGGACTTCTCACGGAAGTCTGGGTTACTCTTCAGGATCATTCACCCGGATAAAAAAAAGGAAGTAAATTGAGGATTAAAGCAGGACAATTATACTTACAGACTTTCCGCATGGTTGTCATGCTGCTTCCGGGTCCCTTCATTAAACTTAATGAATATTCACTGCTTCCCCAGTCCACCCTTTGTGAACCAAATACTCATTGTATGCACCTAGCCTAATCCGGTAATCTGGCATTGAGTTCAGTGAGGAGTTCAGTGAGGAGTTCACCTGAGGTTACAGCTGGAATACCATGAAAACTCCAGCTGTGACCTCAGGTGAACTCATTGAGCTTAATGCATGAGCATTCTATTAATCTGGAATTCAGTTCAAAGCTGCAGGATAACAGGATTAGTGACTCCAATGGAGCCAGTTAAGTTCAATTAGAATTATTAGAAATATTTAAACAGTCCTCTTTATCATCTTGTTCACATTTTAATATCATGAGACCAAGACAAAATTTTACAATTGATCAGCAGTACCTCGCCAGGCAGAGAAGTGGACCTCCTTTGGCCACAACCCACACTGATGACCGCTTCATTGTGAGCAATGCCCTTCGGAACCGGTTGATGAATACCACACAACTCCAGGCACATTTAAGGGAGGTGAGAGGCCCCAAGTGTCATGTCAGACAATTTAGAAGCCGATTACATCAGCATGGTCTGCAGGTCAGATGACCTGTAAGGGTACCTGACAGCACCATCAGGCACATGTCATCATTTTGCTGGACGTAGGCTTCAGTGTTGCTCACTGGAGAAAGTCAATTCACGCTGAACAGGAATGAGGGCCACCAACGGAGACATCAGAGAGAGCACTATGCATCAGCCACTGTTGTCACCAGATGAGGCTTTGGTGGTAGTGTTACTGTCACTCTGGGTGTAGGGAGAGACACCCAGCAAGTGCACTCCGGGGAATAAGGAAGTCTGTAACATAAAGAGGGGCTCCTGCGCTCTCCCTGACACTGGGGGGCCCTGCGCTTACTCTCAAACCACAGGTACCTATAAGGGTTAGGACTAGGAGGTGTGGCCCCCCAACGTGCCTGTCTCCTAGTCAGACCCTAGGACTAAAGCCAACCACCCACCAATCCACAGGGGGAAAAACAAACACATAAATAAACAGCAAAAGGGGAAAAAGGAAAAAACAACAACTTATCTTTTGAGAGGGATTCTTCAGAAAACACAGCTACAGAAGTCTGAAGCAACACGCAAACCAGAGCAAGCAACTTCTCCAAGTGACGCGTATAACCCGCACTGGAGAAGTGAGAGGCCCAACCTTATAAAGGCCCTTAATTGCCAGCTGGAGGAAAGGCTCCTCCAACCTGGCAAGGAACATAAAAAAAACCTAAATCCAGCCCTTAAAAGGGACAGTGTCCATTAATGTCTGGACGATCGCCAGGCCGTTCTGCACCTGGTCCCAGTAGTAGTACCTGAAAGTTCAGACACATCCGTGACAGTTACAGTGTGGGCCGGTGTGTCTAGTCAATACAGAACGGCCCTACACTGTGTGAATGGTACAGTGACAACCCAACTACTGGAATAACATAATTAATCCAGTCATTGTGCCTCTGCATGAGCAAAAACAGCCTAATTTCATCTTCATAGACGACAATGCTCCAGCTCATCAAGGTCATATCATTAGGAAACGGCTGCTGGAGACTGGGGGACCTCAAATGGAGCAGCTGCACTTTCTCCAGAACTGAATCCCATAGAAAACCTATGGGATTAGTTGAGCCTCCGTGTAGAGGATCATAACTCTGTATCCCAGAACTTCAATGACCTGAGGGCCGACCTTCCAGAAAAGTGGGATGCCCCATGCCTCCGCAGTGAACAACTCCACTGGAGACATCGTTGTCCATTGTAATTAATGCTCAAGGCCACATGGTAAGTTATAAGGGCACTGACATTTCTGGAGGGTATACAACCACTGGCATTGGCTTTTGTTTCAATAAAGGGTTTGAGATGAGGAAATCACTATTGCTGCTTCCACTTTCATGATAGAAATATACAGTATGTGTTTCTTATATTAGTAGTAGTACTTCAAATATCTAACTTTTTTTCATTATTTCTTTTAAGGATGTCAATGCTAAGATGAGTCTGCAACTTCCCGAATTATATGAAGTTGGCCAGTTGGGTTCTCTTTTCACATTCAAGATATTTGCTTGGTCATTATTTAAAGGGATATTAACTTCTTTAATATCATTCTTTGTAACCTATGGTGCCTGCCGGGACACTGCAAGCCCTGGTAGCACCTGTGACTATCATTCATTTGCAGTTATAACAGCAACTTCCGTCTTTCTGGCAGTCACTCTGGAGGTAAGATGATACAATCATAAGTGTGTTTTAACGGTCATACTGAAAGGCTTTGTGCGCACTAGAAATGTGAAGTTTCTCAAGAAAATTTCTTGAGAAACTTCTGGGAGTGTAAGATTTCCGGACCTCCGGAAAAAATCAGCACCAAATCCGCAGTAAATCCGCATGCGGATTTGCCGCGGACTAGCCGCGAATTTGCTGCGATTTTCCCGCAGGTCGTTCCCTGCGGATTTTGCAGGTACCTGCGGAAAAGAATTGACATGCTCATTTTCTCAAGAAATTTTCTCAAGAAAATCTTCTCAAGGAAATTTCTTGAGAAAAATCCGCAGTGTGCGCACAGCTATTTTTTTTTCTCATAGGATTTGCTGGGAAATGTCTGCACAAAGATTGCAGACATTTCTCAAGAAATTTCCGCAGCAAATCCGCGGGTAAATCCGCGGGTAAAACGGCCTAGTGCGCACATAGCCTAAGTCTTTTAGGATGAATTCATACATTGCAGATTTTGCTGCAAACTAATTATGTAAATGAAGATCAATTCTATTCATCTAAATGGGGTTGTTTCAGATAAGTGACAGTTGCAGAACGTTTGTAAATAAATCTACAGAAAATAAGCAACATGTGAATATAGCCATGTTTAAAGGGAACCTGTCACCACTTTTTCGGCCTATAAGCTGCAGCCACCACCACCGGGCTCTTATATACAACATTCTAACATGCTGTTGTAAGGGGGTAGTCGGACCCCCGAGCAGTAAAAGAGAATCCCCCCCCCGAAGACGCCACATGGTGTGGTGGCGAATGTCGACCGTAATAATAAAATGTGACCTGTTGTGTTAGGTGATAAACGGTTTTCCCCACTAGGTGCCAGTACAGAGTAGGTGGATCCCCTGGTAACAGTGGCAGGGAAGGAGGAGTAGTGTAGCCTAGTTGGGGGATGGGCTCTGAATGCAGGGCCGCAGCTCAGTGTGAGGTGACAGGGCAGAGTGTGGGAGTGGATACTTTGGCAAAGAAGTGGAGGTCAGCAGGAATGCCTGTAGAAGGGACATTCGGGAGACAGGAATGCCCGTAGCGAGAAAACAGAATAAACCTTTGAGGAAAGGTGGAAAAGTCAGGACTTGTCCGGAGGCGGTAGGGTGTACTGGAGCCGCCCCATAGTCTGAAAAACCCCTGAGATAGGGCTTGACTAAACCCGGGTTGGAGTGCAGCTATCAGGGGGATAACACTTGGCCCCTGCAGGTGAAGGAAAGTGTCCGGAGGAAAAAGGGGAACCGTCTGTAAAAAGAACCTGCAACGTAGAATTGTGGTACTGAAGTAAACCTGCTGCTGAAAAGTGAGTGCAAACAAAGAATGGAAGCCTTTTACAATAAATTGTTGTTTGGTTTATCAGCTGCCTGCAACCGCCTCTTTTCTGTGAGTGAAAAAGGAGCCGGAGAGCTGAAAGAGAGAGATGCTGCTGAAAGCCAATATGCTGACATGAATGTGTCCCTGCCATCCACACTCTCCCCAACAACACTCCCGCTTTACTAGTGACGGTCGGGCCGGGGGTCAGCCTGTTGCCCTTGGGGCAGGAGACCACGACTACACCCCCTGAGGCACCCTCTGCCCCCGTTAGAAACTGGCGTAGTCGGCAGGATCGGGCTCGCATGCGAGAGACCCCGACCAGAGACTGTGAGAACGAGAGAACGACCAAGTAGTACCTGAAGTGCTGTACGGACCGCAAAATGAGAGACGCTGTGAGATCAGTGTTCTGGTCCCTGTTTCATGATTAGGCGCTCTCTGCACAGGTGCTGCCATTACAACAAACCCGGGCAATGAAAATGCTTGCTCAGTGAGCTCCTACCGCTAATGACGTTGCAGGAGACAGTGCATTGATCTCACAGCGTCATCATGAGCTCCCTTCGTAGGTGCCGTACCTTCTGATGAAACAAACATGAACAATGATGGTGACTTTGCAGGGAAGACAGGTCGCTGAATGAAGAGGGACCTGTCATCCATTGGACAGTGAATGAAATGCCCGCCCCGATACAACTGAGAATAAAACATCTAAAATAGACTTCTCACTATTGCCCCAATGAAATTCTACTAAAAAAAATATGAATATAATGAGCATTAAAATAGTCTTTACACTAATACCTTTAGATAGGTGTCGAATCTCCTGCTGACCATTCCTCTTTGAAGCGGTTCTCCACTACTTTTACGTCGATGGCCTATCCTACATTAGTGATTGAAGTGAACATAGACATTTCAGAATGGAGTTTCCAAATGAATAGATGCTGCATGTTTCCTGGGTAAACGTTTGTAACGGGGGCAGGGGGCGCCTCAGGGGGTGTAGTCGGGTCCCCTCGCCTTGTGGGCCGCAGGCTGAAACCCGGCCCGGCCGTTACTTGCAAAACAGGTGTGTTGTTGGGGCAGAGTGTGGATGCATGGGGCCCATTCATGACAGCGTTCTTTTCTACAAAAACGGTTTCCTTTTTCTCTACGGGCACTTTCCTTTGCCTGCAGGGGACATACGTTAACCCCCTAGTAGCTGCGCTCTAACCCGGATTTACTGTAGGGCAGATCCAGCACACACTACCGGCTCTGGATAAGTTCTCACCTCTCCACTTCTTTGTCAGGGCACTAACCTTCGCCTGAAGGGGCCACTTGTTATCCCCCTGATAGCTGCACTCCACTCTAGTACACACCACCGGCTCCGGACTAGTCCCAACTCTTCCACCGTTTCTCATGGGTTTCCTCTGCTTTCTAGCCAAGAGTACTCACTCAGGCTGACTGCCTCGTCTCACTCCCACACTCTGCCCCGTCACCTCAGACCGAGCTTGCTCGCCTCTCACATCTAACTGCACACTCGACTCTGCATTCAGAACCCTTCCTTCCCCACCTAGGCTGCCCTGCCCCTTCCTTCCCTGCCACTGTTACCAGGGGAACCACTGCTCTACACTGGAACCTAGTGGGGAAACAGTTTATGACAGGTAACATTTTACCATCAACATTTACAATTTGCCACCATACTACTGTGGCGTTTTCAGGGGGGAAAAACCGCTCCTTCACTACCAGGGGTCCGACTACCCCTTACATTCCTCCCCTCTTTAACCTCAGCCTCCTGGCGAGGTTCGTACCTGCAAAACAACACATGTAGGAAAACACAATACTTAAAACACACAGACTGGCACACAAGTTTGGTGCCCGGAGTCCCTCCAGGGAAGCTCCCGGTCTTAGTCGCACATCTGCCCGGAGGCCCTCCTCAGGCGCTCCCGGTCTTAGCTGACCTTCTGCCCGGAGGCTATTTCCAAGCGCTCCCGGTCTTTGGGTGGGCAGAAAACAACAGGACAACAAGATTCCTTCTTAACAGTCACGGAAGGAGTCCACGCACAGTTCTGTATTAAGCTCCTCCCGGGTTCAGTACTTTTAACGTTGCTTGAGCTGTAACATTCGCTGGCTCCTAACAGCACCGGCTCCCAACAACAAACAGACGTCTCTTCCGGATGACCACCTCTTCACGCTGGGTGGTATGCACGCAGCCATTCGGCCCGCTGGGCCCTCACATGGTCGGAGAGGGACTGTCCAGGTAAGCGGGGTAGCCTACGAAACGGCTCATAACCCGGTGGCTCCGGTACTTCCTTCTCCGGTTCAGGCCCTTCAGCCTCCTGCGGGGGTGATGGGGTAGCTGGACGGGACCGCAGTGGGCTGCCAACAACAACTACCGGGTGCGACACCATACTCTGATGTATCACCAGTAATGCCGATGCTTCTCTTGGCTTGTCTCCAGCCGTAGGTTCGGCGGCCGCTTTTGGCGCGACCGTCGGGGTACTCTTCAGCCCTAGGCTTCAGCGAGCGCTTGCTTATGCTGAGCGCGCCACGCTCTGTTCTCCATTCTGCTTGATCCAGGTATTGGAGTTTGCTTCTTCTTCCACTGCCGGGGTTGCAATCGCGCCGGGGAAGGTGGAGGCGGTTCTTCTTTTCCCGGTTCTGCCCATACTCCGCCCCCGGCCTCACCCACCAGATCGGCACAGCGTTTGCGACGCCTCTTCTTTCTTGCGGCGCCGCCCACGTCTCTAGACCTCTGCAGTATCTCGGGGCAAGCACCTCCCCTCTTTGGGCGGTGCACTCCGGGCTTCTTCCTTACAGGCCAGCCCAGCGATTTTCGTTTGGCGCCCACTTTTCGCGCCTTCACTGAATCCATGAGGACGGCCGCCATCTTGCCGCCATCTTGTGGCCTGTTCAGTACATCAGGCACCACTTGGTCTCTGCTCGGGGTTTCTCTTTTGCGGGCTTCATCCTGCCGACTACGCCAGTTTGTAACGGGGGCAGGGGGCGCCTCAGGGGGTGTAGTCGGGTCCCCTCGCCTTGTGGGCTGCAGGCTGAACCCCGGCCCGGCCGTTACTTGCAAAACAGGTGTGTTGTTGGGGCAGAGTGTGGATGCATGGGGTCCATTCATGACAGCGTTCTTTTCTACAAAAACGGTTTCCTTTTTCTCTACGGGCACTTTCCTTTGCCTGCAGGGGACATACGTTAACCCCCTAGTAGCTGCGCTCTAACCCGGATTTACTGTAGGGCAGATCCAGCACACACTACCGGCTCTGGATAAGTTCTCACCTCTCCACTTCTTTGTCAGGGCACTAACCTTCGCCTGCAGGGGCCACTTGTTATCCCCCTGATAGCTGCACTCCACTCTAGTACACACCACCGGCTCCGGACTAGTCCCAACTCTTCCACCGTTTCTCATGGGTTTCCTCTGCTTTCTAGCCAAGAGTACTCACTCAGGCTGACTGCCTCGTCTCACTCCCACACTCTGCCCCGTCACCTCAGACCGAGCTTGCTCGCCTCTCACATCTAACTGCACACTCGACTCTGCATTCAGAACCCTTCCTTCCCCACCTAGGCTGCCCTGCCCCTTCCTTCCCTGCCACTGTTACCAGGGGAACCACTGCTCTACACTGGCACCTAGTGGGGAAACAGTTTATGACAGGTAACATTTTACCATCAACATTTACAATTTGCCACCATACTACTGTGGCGTTTTCAGGGGGGAAAAACCGCTCCTTCACTACCAGGGGTCTGACTACCCCTTACACATGGCTAACAGAGGACAAAATACAGGAAGAGAAGGAAGGGTACAATAGACGGGGATGGTGATGATTACAATGACCAGGCACTGAGCCTCTTGTCCTCTTCTCCTGATCCTCTCCTCTCCTCTAGATTTATCCTGAGGCATAGTGCTACTGTCACGGTTCTGTTGTGCGGAGCATTTTGTGCTGTTATGTTCTACCATGCTCCCCTGCGGAGCCGGTATTTGGTGTTCCATCGCGCCGAGCCTTTTGCAGGTTTGGATGCTCTGCTGTTTGTCTTGAGCACCTATAGACGGGTTATCTCTCAGCACTGGCTAGTCCTGGGAGGTGCCTACGTAGATGTTTCTCATTCCTGGTGATTGCTCTGCATCATTAGTGAGCATGCTCGCCCGGAATGTCGCCAGTTGTACTTCCTGTTTATACACTAGTGCTCTTGGCTCTGTAGTGTTCAGTGATTTGATCTTGGCTCTTGATTCTGGACTGTTGTGCCTCTTCTCTCTCTGTCTCCTTTTTTTTTTCGTTACCTCCTGGCTTCTGACCTCGGACCCCCTCCTGACCACGTCCCCGCCTGCTCTCTGTATCCTGTATGTACTCTCCTGGAATCCAGACCCTCGGCTTGTATCTTGACCTTGTCACTGTCTGCTCCCAGTGTCCTGCCATGTCCTCTCTGTTTCTGATCTCGGTTTGTCTGACTACCTCTCCATTCACTGCATGCAAGTGAAGTCTAGCGCCACCTAGTGACAGACATCACAGCTATTACCATCTTGGCTGCCACTTGCAGTGCCCTACCATCATGGCTGATAGATCCATCAAAACAGTGAGGCATTTAAATTGTGTCCTCCATCTCCTCTGGCTGTCACCGACGAATAACATTTCTGGAGATGGCGAGGCTTACAGAGACGTACGCCACTGATAAGATGCACTTAATTCATTAAGTGGTGTGTATTTCTTAATGAATTATGTGCGTTTTATTCCTGCATACCAATCATTAAGACTGGCATAAAAAAAAGGAATCGGTCCCGGGTGTCCATAACTTAAGCGCAATTTTTAATTTAAAAAATGAATTTGTAATGACAGTATATTAAATTTTTTATGGTGTCTACACTTGTAATCTAATAAATACAAGTTTATTAAAACTACAAAATCCATTTAAAAATTATATTAATTTTCTTAAAATCTTCAGATCACTTTTGAAATATCTTTCTGGACAGTGGCGTCAGTTCTTGCATTTATACTAAGCCCAGTACTTTATTTTCTATTGACTTTTATTACTCAATCAAGTCGGCTCTTCAAATTAAGTCCAATCATGTTTCAGTTTCCAGGTAAGTAACATCTATTATTGTACTTCCTTGTAATTCATTTTAATATAACGTATTTCATAGTGTCTTAGATTATGATGAAACAAGTTTGTTTATTTTTTTTACTCTAGTCAAAGTTAAAACTTTTGTTTTGGTTTTAGTAGTTGATCTTTTGAAATGGAATATGTAAAGTCATGTTTTGTATGCAACCTAACATCCCTGCCTTTGTGTTCATTAAACTATCATGTAACTGTATTTATGTCATGGGTGTGAGGGGATAACAGGTGACCGGGGCTTCTAGACTAGCCCTCAGGCTAGAGGACCCTGCTGTCCCTAATCCCAGAGATACTTGCAATGGTGGAGATATCTGGGCCGCCTTCCTTGCCCTGCTCCTGGCCCGCCCTGATCTGGTACCCACTCTCCCCTACCGCAGGGGAGGACCGAGACAGGAGTAGTTGAACTCACTGATAACAATAAACGAGGAAACCAAAAACTATCACACAGCTAGCACACACAAAGATATCAGACAATATGTGATAAGGAGGAAATAAAGTGCAGGTAGGAAATAACCAGATGAGGATTTATACAGCACACCAAGCAGCACACAATAAATCACCAGCAACAGTAACACAACAGCACACAGACCGCTTTAGCGAAAGCTATAGTCGGCATGGCTGCAAACCACAGAAACTTTCTTAAGAGCATTACTGCAACTGCCCACGGCAGAAATAAGAGGCTGCAGATCACAGTCATATATCTGCTAGCATTCCAAATACTGCCAATGAAATCAGTGAAACTATAATCGATCTCTATTCATCTCAGGTGCTAGTTACTGATGAAGATCATGTTTGGGCTGCAACGTCTGACTTGACTATACTGAGTATGAAATAAGAAATCATCATATTTCACTGAATTCGGGAGTGCCTTGTATATATTACTACCCCAGCATAGACTATGACTGCCCACTGTGAGCTTCAGGCAGAGACTGAGCCACAGTGATGAGCGGTGACTTCACTCAGGTTATTTGCGGTCACAGCTGGAGGCTCCCATGGTCCTCCCCCTTTGATCTCAGGTAACCTGGCCTCAGGTGATGGCATTAAACTCAGTGACCTCACCTGCAGAGTCTACTCAGTTCCAATAATTTCCACTCTTTCAGGTAAGGACCGTAAAAAGGAGAAAACTATTTGGGAACAGTTCTTGATGAACTGCCAGTGATTGTTAGCAAAGCCACAGAATATTTGGGAATAGTTCTTGATGAACTTGATGAATATTTGAAGAGATTTAAAGGCGAAGGAATATGGCCGATCCAGTATTGATGAAACCTTGTCAGAATCCATCTGCAATAACCTGGCAAATCTTGGCGTTCAAATAGAATTTCTCAAACTTTGCAACAGTCTATGTAAAACACATCTAACATGCCAGTGATGAGAGTCTGGATCTTTAGAGAAAGTCAAGATGTCGTCCAGCTATATAAGAGTATACTGGAAACTAGGGCATCATTGTAAGTCACATTTACAAAGTACTGAAAAGCAGTTTCACATTGCAGAGGCCAAATGGCATGATATTGAATAGTTGGCTCCATGAAGGTATAATTTTGTAAAATGCTTGCTTTTGATCTGGTCAAAGTTCAGATATGAGGGTAACGGGATCCTTCACTGTGATTAAAATGTCACAAATCTATGCATGGTGTAATAAAGATTTAATCTCTCTAGCAGGTGATGTTGATTTCTGGATGAAGGCCCTATCCAGGTTCTTCTTGATTCTAGCACACTTGGCTTTGATATCAGGAAGGGACAAAGAATATACTCTTCTTCAACAAGTGTCACACAGAGATTTTAACTTCGCCGACTGTCATGGCGGCGTCAGGTCTTTATTCATCGACCTGCTGTGTGCCGATTCATAGCACAGGGACTAGCCACAAGGGTGTTAGTTCTTGTGCTCATTCCGCCCTCTTAGCATGTTAGCAGGCCCACAGGGGAGGGCTAACATGCTATTCAATGTCTGTTGCCCAGTGTCATCACCGGTGACATGCGTACCTGTGTCCGTTGTCACTGCTTTAGAATGCCAGACTTAGGGTCAGTGTGCATGACCAAAAGTCTTGGTCATGCACACAGCTTACAGCCATGGATTGTTATTAAACAGGACCCGCTGCCGTCTCCCCTTAGCCTCCTGATGAACCTCTGAAGGGAGAGGAGAAACGCGTTGAGGCCTGGCAGGCCTGGATTCCTGCTTCTCAGGGAAGTAATTCATCTTTTCTCCCTGTTATACTATATTATATAGAATATGATTGGAGCAACCTTTTCTATTTTGCAGTAATTTGCAGGGGTGTCTTTATCCCATTTTTCTTTCAGCTCCTGGGGTATAATGGGGAGATTATCTGAGCCCCTTGTGATATGACTCTAGGTGACTGTAATATACATTTGGGGTATACCACCCTGTAACATATGTGGTTGTAAATAACTCTTATGGATCACTACCTTGCATAAAGATAATTTATTAGGAATAGAAGTCTATACGTCTTGTACAGTGCTAGTATCATGAATAGGAATTCCTGGTTATAGATCAGTAAATTGATACCTTCTTGATCTAAGGGAAACAATACAGGGAGGAGTATTACCATTTGGGAACTCATATATATTGTACTGTGCAAGCACCACTATAGGGCTTTCCATCCCATCCCTATATCAGGGTCAGGGAGAGGGAGAGCCGACGTGGAACGGGGGCGCCCGGTAACTTATGGTGTCATACCCTCCGTTGTTAGGTAGGAATACACTACCCTTATAGGGCTATATTAGTTTCCCTTTCCTAAAGTGAGTGTGTATATAAAACTCCTTGGTTATTTACAAGGATAACGTGATCCATTCTCATTTATATGTTTGTGTGTCTGTTTGTGGGTACATTTTAATGAATATTAATAAAAATTGCACATTTTAAAATAGGGTTGAGATTACATGTTAGTCCCTTTTTGAGCACTCTACCCATCTATTTAACTCTGTTAGTTCTTGAACTTCCACTCATGCCGACTAGACCTCTCTGAAGCTGGGACGCATACACCCGGCTTCATAGTGAGCATGAGAAGTGCTGGGAATTCTAATGCGCACTGACACTAAGCCCGGCGTTCTGCAGTGGTGACAACGGACACAGGTACGCATGTCACCGTTGATGATTCTAGGCAATGGGCATCAAATAGCATGTTAACATGCCCCTGTGGGCATGCTAAGAAGATGGAATGAGGACAGGAACTAACACCCTTGCGACTAGTCCCTACGCTCATTAGCATATCATAAAGGATCTTTAGAAATACTTTTTCTATAGATCTCTTTATCTATGCTAGTGTATACAGGGACAGTTAGGCAGGGATTAGCAATATATACCCAGAACTGCTCGTGGTTCGTGGTTCTGGGTGCATATTCCACCTGACAGACTCCCTTTAACTATATAGGAAGACAGACTTGCCTTTCCTATTCAGATGGTGGCCACAAAAAAGGTTAACCTTACATTATATGTTTTTTTCAATCAGTCCCTATGTTAGATGAATGACTAGGCCGCTATGTAGGCTGTGGCCACTGTCTGTCTTATACTGGACAGTGGCCTCTACAAAGTGTTGTGCACTTAGCCTTGCATGCCAACTTTACCGCTTTCAAAAGAGCTGAAAAAATGTAATTACAACTAGAGATCATTTGCTTCATTCTAGCAATCGATCAAATTCGTAATTCTCAAATGCCTAACTTCAAAATTTATTTTAAGGTATAATTTTTATCTACAATCTTTCATATTTGTAAGTAAAAATCTTGCGTATTTATTACAGATGCGACTATGAATACATTACGCCATGGATTCAGTTGGCTGATAATTATACTGGCCGTAGGAATGAGCGTTCTTCCTTCACTTCTTGTTAGTTTTTTCACCAGTATGGTTGACCGGAACAATGTCCACCATGTAAGTATTATAAACATTTTTACACAAATCACAAAACCCAGGATTAATAATAATAATAATAATAATAATAATATTATTATTATTATTTTATTATTATTTTCTGCTTTATTAGAACTTTCCTGACTTGAACACACAATTAAAAGCACTGCACTGGATTGATAAAGCAGTTTTTAGCAGATTTCTGGTATAGAACTGCTTGACATGTTGCAACATTTTTGCCAAGCTCAATATTTTGTGAATTTGGCACTTTTAGACCAGATTGCTGGCCAACTGTGACAAGTGAGTGGAGTACGGTGGGGCAGGAAATGGCAAAATGTAAAAAAAAATCATTATATTACTTCACAAAATGGCATAAATTATGATAGAAATGTACAGTATACCAGCCCCTGGCGGATGTATGGCGGTGGCACATAACAGTTGAAAGATTCAGCAAATTTAGCATTGTGTCCAATGTGAGCGAGTGGCGGTTATTTATTCACCCAACAAAAGAAGCCGGAAAGCCGCTATTGCACAATGGCAACAAGTATACTTCAGTGCCTTTAGAGTATTTGGGGCACTTGAAGGAAAGATATGAGAATTTAGACTTTATTCTAAAGAAACTTAAAGGGAACCTGTCACCACTTTTTTGGCCTATAAGCTGCGGCCACCACCACCAGGCTCTTATATACAGCATTCTAACATGCTGTATATAAGAGCCCAGGCCGGGGGTATAACATAAAAAACACTTTATAATACTTACCTAACGGTCGCGCGGTGGGTCTTATGGGCGTCTCCATTGTCCGGTGCCGGCGCCTCCTCTTTTGGCCATCTTTGTCCTCTTCTGAAGCCTGGGTGCATGACGCAGCTACGTCATACACACTCGCCGATCCTGCTCAGGTGCACTACAATACTTTGATCTGCCCTGCTCAGGACCTGAATGCCGGCGAGTGTGTATGACATCGGACCCGTCATGAACCACGGCTACAGAAGGAGAACAAAGATGGCCAAAAGAGGCGGCGCCGGCACCGGACAACGGAGACGCCCATAAGGCCCTACCGCGCGACCGTTAGGTAAGTATTATAAAGTGTTTTTTATGTTATACCCCCGGCCTGGGCTCTTAAAATGCTGCATATAAGAGCCCGGTGGTGGTGGCCTCAGCTTATAGCCAAAAAACGTGGTGACAGTTTCCTTTTAACTACGAGGATCAAGGGTGGTCAATATGTGGTGACCTGAATGTCCTTTCTTTGCTCCTTGGGCAGAGAGGAGGACACACAAAGTTTCCATGCTTTTTGTGTGAACGGGACAGCCAGAATAGGACTCATCACTGGAGCCAACGAGAACATTTTTGTAACCTGAACTCAAGAACATAGTTATGGACAGTTTACTTGATCCCACTAAAGTTCTACTGCCACCACTCCACATTAAGCTTGGACTGATGAAGTAGTGAAAGCTCTACCAAAACAAGGAGAGAATTTTTAGTACCTGTGTACCAAGTGTCAGGGACTGTCCGAAGCAAAACTGAAGAAAGGCATTTTTGTGTGTCTGGTTATTCAGAAACACATGAAGGATGACGTGTTCGAAACAAAAATGAAAGCTGTTGAGAAAAGGGATTGGGATTCTTTTAAAGACGCTGTAAAGAAATCTCTAGGTAACAACAAAGATCCAAAATGTAAGTCCATCGTGGAGAACATGCTGAAACGTTTCGAAGTCTCGGGTTGTTGGATGAATTTGAAGTTACATTTTTTACATTTCCATTTGGACTTTGGATGGATTTTTCATATAATCACAGACACAATCACACATGACACTATTATATACAGAAACTCAACAGCATAGTATCACATATAATTAAAGGGGTGGTCGAGTACTTTTTATTGTTGGCACATCCTTAGGAGTGGATCTGCAGTATCCCTGCGGCCACTATACATTTGACGGAGCTGTGTAGTTTCTGTCATGAGTCATGCACGGCTCTGCCGTTCCTAAGCCGGTGTATGTAACCTGTCTCCGGGAGCGGCCTGTCTATTCTGGCCTCGTTCCGGGGGTCACGCCGCCATATCTTGGTGCTGCTGCCTCCGGGATGCCACCAGTGATATTTCCAGCATGGCTACGTGCTCTTCTCATGTGAGAAGGACTCTATTTCATGTCCTGCTACCTGGTACCGTTTGTTCTGACCTCTGACCCTCCTACCCTGCCTGACCTCCATTCCTCTTGTCCTGCCCGACCTCTGTCCCTGCTGCCTATTCTGTCCTCCGTCTGTCCTGCTGTACCTCCGTGTCCTCTGGATTCCAGTCCTGCTCTGTGTCCTCCACCTGCTCTCTGTGTTCACTTGTTCTCCCAGCATCCGACTTTAGCTCTGTTTCTTGACTTTGGCTTGTTTCCTCCCTGGTACAGTCGTGACATCCTGGCATTGACCCTTTCAGTCTGACTATCTCTACTCTGTGTTTGCGACCTCTAGTGGGCTTCTCAATTATTGTACCCAGGAGTAGTTGCATACGTGAGTCCCAGAGCCACCTAGTGGTAGCCAGCCCATTTCGCTCGGCAATTGATCATCTCCAGCTGCTGCCGGCACCAAGAACAGATTATTGGCGAGGGTCCTGGGTATCACACCCCCACCAATCTGATATTGATGACCTATCCTAAGGATGACCCGCAAAATATAAAGTTCTGGAGAACCCTTTTCAACTAATATAGATTTGTACAATTTTTGCTAATATCGTAACTGTTGACTAGTCAAACATTTTCTTCTTTGTCAATATAGTAGAATGCGACATCCCCTAACACACTTTGTAAATATGCTTCTTTACTTACAGCGAAATTACTTCGGGGCAAAAAGGCAAAATGTGGTGAATACCGTTACAATGACAACACATTTCAAAAGAGGAAGTTTAAAACGCAGATCCAGCTATGCTTTTTCACACAAGGAAGGATACGGTGATCTTATTACAAGGGGAACAAGTCTACGCAGATCTAACGCAAATGCTCCAGAGCTCCCCGGAGAAGCCACCAAAGAGTGACCAAAGCATAATTCATATAAAAAGACACTTTCATTGTTTATATGCTTTTTATATATTGCTTTTGGGAGACTGATTTATTGTGCTTTGAGTATTTAGCCTTGTCTTGTTCAATGTGTGTATTTATTTGTTTTTCTTCCAATAGTGGGGCATAAGTGCATAAAATATTTTATCATCCATTATTATTTTTTTCCTTATGTATTTACAATGTCGATTTTCATCATGCTCATGTAATGTATATTATAATATTGTCATAGTGCTCTGACTATCCTGTGCCTGTGGACTTCATGATATAACAGTAGCCCAAACTCCATTGATCTTTTTGACCCCTTCACCCCGGTCCATTTTCCATTTGTTTGTTTTTCTTGCTCCCCTTCTTCCGAGAGCCGTAATGTTTTTATTTTTCTGTCAATCTTGACATATAAGGGCTTGTTTTTTGCTGAACGAGTTGTACTTTTAAATGAAACCCTAAGTGTTACCATATACTGTGCTGGAAAACAGCAAAAAGATGCCAAGTGCAGAAAAATTGCAAAAAAAGTGCAATTGCATGATTGTTTTTCGGATATTTCATAGACAGTGTTCACTATATGGTAAAACTTATGTGTCTTGTGTGATGCCTCAGGTTGGTGCGAGTTCGTAGACACCAAAAATGTGTAGGTTTACTTTTATCTAAAACGGTTAAAACAAATTCTAAATTTTGTCCAAAAAAAAGTGGCACACTTTTTGCGCCATTTTTTGCGACCTGTAGCGTTCTCATCTTTCGGAATCTATGGCTCAGTGATGGCTTATTTCTTGTGTCTCGAGCTGACATTTTTAATGGTACCATTTTTCTGCAGATGCTATGTTCTAATTGCCTGTTATTGCATTTTGCGCAAAATTTGTAGTGACCCAAAAACGTAATGTTGGCGTTTGGAATTTTTTTTCCCTTTATGCCATTTACCGATAAGATTAATTGATTTCATATTTTGATAGATCAGGCATTTCTGAACGTGGCGATACCAAATGTGTGCATATTTTTTATTTTTTTAACCCTTTAATTTTCAATGGGGTGAATGGGTGGGGTGATTTGAACTTTTAGGTTTTTTTTTTTTTTAATTTTTTAAAACTTTTTTTTTTTTTTATTTTACTAGTCCCCTAGGGGACTATAGGGATCAGCAGTCTGATCGCTCATTCATTTCTGTTGATCACAGCTACACAGCTGAGATCACCAGAAATGCTCGTCTCTTGTAACTGGCAGCACTCTGCCAGCTGAAACAGCTAGTGAGTTATGTGAGCTATAGGAGTCATCACATGACCCCGTGATACCACGGCAACCATCGGCTCCACGTTCTCACGTGACGTGACTTCTGAGGGAGCCGGGTAAGTGTACATTTACCGTGAGGGGGATTTAAATCGCACATTTTGACGGCGCAATTTAAAGGGTTATCAGGCGCAAGTGGATTGCGGATCCACCCTTGCCTGCGATGCACACATGTCAGCTGTTCAAATCAGCTGACATGTGCAGGAATCACCGCCGGCTGCCCACAACAGCCATAGGTGATTACACATTGATGGTTTAGGACGTACCAGTTCAGACTGCAGTCGTTAAGGGGTTAAGGGAATCTGTCAGCAGGTTTTTGCTATGTAATCTGAGGAAAACATGCTGCAGGGGTTAAAAAACAAAAAACAACTGTGCCCATCTTATAAGGCTGTGTGCTGTTGTTTAGCTAAACTAAAGGCTTTATCACCTAGTGATCATCATTGTTGTACTACATTGTCACATGCACAGCAGTCCGGCACACCCCTACTCTGATTGAGACCTTATGGTCAATGTACAATATATATTCAGAGTTTGGTGTAAGTGGGACAGCTCACTCAGCTCTGCTGCTTTGCTAAATTTAAAAGCTCTGATTGTGTCAGACTGGCTGCAGCTAGTAATCTAAGTTATGCGTAATTGGATTCAGAGTTTCTTTGCTTACATTATGTTCCTCTCAGATGAGGTAGCAAAAACCTGTTGACACAGTCCCTTTAAATTACGTTCCCACAAGGTATGAAAACAGTTCATTAGGATGGGAAAGCCATTTCTTTTTACAGTACCACCATCGTGCATAACATTTTTAGAACTTCCATGCACACATTGGGGAGAATATCTGAAGAGTAAATTATGCTACAAATATTAAAGGGAACCAAATATCAGGATTTTCCTATATAAGGTGCAGCCAGTGCAGTACTGGCACTATCAGGCACATTGTGTACATACCATTAGTGGGCAGCTCGGGTGTTTAGGCTGTGAAATTCGACTTTATAAAGTTTGAAAATTCATGCACTTTTTGATTGACGTGTGCACCTCACTGCTGATAATGTCCGGGTGGGTTATGCACGTGTATCCCCGCCCCCCACCCACTGTTTCTTTCTCCCTCTGGCCGTATGTAAATTTCTAATCTTCAGTTACACAGCGTCGGATTTAGCGCCTGCGCATAACGCTTATCTCCGGCGCCGTGTTTTTGATTCTGAAGCCCACAGTATTATGGTGCATGAGAGGGCGGCGCATGCGCCCTCGCTTCTTCAGATCTGTTGTGACCGCGGGAGCGCGCGCGGTCACAACAGGACTGGAAAACAGCTGATCTTACCGATTAGTTGCAGCAGACGATATCGTAGCAGATGTCTGCTGCAGCTAATCAGGGTAAGATCAGCTGTGCTCCAGTCCTGTTGTGACCGCGCGCGCTCCCGCGGTCACAACAGATCTGAAGAAGCAAGGGCGCATGCGCCACCCTCTCATGCACCATAATACTGTGGGCTTCAGAAACATGGTGCCGGAGATGAGCGCTATGCGCAGGCGCTAACTCCGACGCAGTGTAACTGAAGATTAGAAATTTACATACGGCAGAGGGAGGGAGGAACAGGCGGCGGGGGGCGGGGATACACGTGCATAACCCGCCTGGACATTAGCAGCGAGGTGCACCTGTCAATCAAAAAGTGCATGAATTTTCAAAGTTTATAAAGTTGAATTTCACAGCCTAAATACCCGAGCTGCCCACTAATGGTATGTACACAATGTGCCTGATAGTGCCAGTACTGCACTGGCTGCACCTTATACACGAAAATGCTGATGTTTGGTTCCCTTTAAAGTGGATTCCATGCTTTGTGTGCCAATATCATTGTTTGGATTGCAAACTGTACAATTTTTACAAGGATTTCTGCACCTGCATTTACCAATGCAGATTTGATGCAACAACAAATATTCAAGGCAAAATTAAACTAGGAGAGTCACTTCTAGAGGAGGATCTGGGTGTACTTGTAAATAACAGCATGGGATATTCAATCAGCTGTTTCTAAGGCCAGCAGGAAATAGTCATATATTAAAAGAGGTGTGAACTCGTGGGCCAGGGACGTAATGCGTTACAAAGCGATAGAGTCAACTTATCTGGAATATGAAGTTCTGTTCTGGGCACCAGTTCTTCAAAAGGATGTCCCAAAGTTGGAAAAGGTACAATGAAGAGCCACAAAACTGATAAGGCATATAGGATGTTTATCATGGGGAAAGATTAAAATAATTACATATATTTGATCTTTAGAAGAGATTAATACGAGGGGATGTTATTAACTTCTACAAGTACATAAATGGACCGTCCACACAAAATGTATGGTCAAAAGTTGTATGATGTAAAGTCACCTTAGAAAACAAGGGGGCATGCCCTCTGTCTGGCGAAAGAAAGGTGCACATGCCAGAGAAGACAAGCCTTATTTCCTTAAGAGCTATTCATCTTGGTAATAGTCTACCTCAGGAGCTCTTTCCAGCAGGATACGTTGATGATTTAAAAAAAAAAAAAAAAAGAGCTTAGATGATTTTTTAGAAGAAAATGACAATAAATGCAGATGTACTGTAAATGTGTAAATTTGTTTCTAAATGTATGGTCCAGTAGATGGACAATTGGGATAAGGAGGGAAAGATTAGCTCTCTTAGGGCACACTGGATCATGCATTATGGTGCTACATATACCCTCTCTCTTTATCCTTTTCTATCCCTCGGGTAAACCTGATGCACATGTGTCTTTTTTTTTACCAGGTAATTTCTGCTACAGTATATCCACAGAGTAATTGCACCATTGGAATTTTCCCCTAAGATCTATTGGATGTGACTATATATTGGTGATTAATTTCTATTA
Source organism: Anomaloglossus baeobatrachus (assembly GCF_048569485.1). NCBI lineage: Eukaryota > Metazoa > Chordata > Amphibia > Anura > Aromobatidae > Anomaloglossus > Anomaloglossus baeobatrachus. The sequence continues at coordinate 144,404,766 of NC_134363.1, read as the reverse complement.
TATAGAGCTACAACAATCTAAATTATCATGTATATAGCCTAGTGATTTTTCTGATTTGGCAAAGTTAAAGCACTACGCCAACATTTAGCGTTTTTTTCAGCTCTGGAGTGGTGTTTTAAATCCAAGTTCCATGTCCCCATATTCACCCTCCGGCATCTTCGTCCCAGTCTTACACTCACCCTCCGGCATCTTCGTCCCAGTCTTACACTCACCCTCCAGCATCTTCGTCCCAGTCTTACACTCACCCTCCGGCATCTTCATCCCAGTCTTACATTCACCCTCTGGCATCTTCGTCCCAGTCTTACACTCACCCTCCGGCATCATCGTCCCAGTCTTACACTCACCCTCCGGCATCTTCATCCCAGTCTTACATTCACCCTCTGGCATCTTCGTCCCAGTCTTACACTCACCCTCCGGCATCATCGTCCCAGTCTTACACTCACCCTCCGGCATCATCGTCCCAGTCTTACACTCACCCTCCGGCATCTTCGTCCCAGTCTTACACTCACCCTCCGGCATCTTTGTCCCAGTCTTACACTCACCCTCCGGCATCATCGTCCCAGTCTTACACTCACCCTCCGGCATCTTCGTCCCAGTCTTACACTCACCCTCTAATAGTAGAAAAAATAGCTCCGGCACACCACAAGAAAGGAGAAAAACAAGATCCGGGATGGTGCAAAACGTTGTTTTTATTGACATAAAGGGATTTTTCAAACAAGTCTGTCCCCCAACGTTTCAGTCCTTGATGGACTTTTTTCAAGGACTATAATCAGACTAGATATCAGAAACTAGTGATCATGTTGCTCCAATAAGAACGGCGTACAAAACATCTATGGACAGGGAGAGACTATATCCTCAGTATATATACACGTATAAAAGGATGTCTCTGATCCTTTTTAGCACTGGTGGGCTATATGGTACACAATGTTCATGGGTTGGACAAAATCTTTAGATGAGAAATAAATGTAAATGAAACCAGTGTCACTTTGTCAATCCTCCATCAAGAGAGCCTGTAAGGACTGTGTTAAGAGAGGGAAACCCTCTGACCCTCTGCTACAGCACGACTTCAAGTCAGAACAAAGAATATTCCCAAAGGGATGTCTTATGGTGAATTGGTATCAGGACCAGTGCAAGGAGGTGGCATGATCTGTAACAGCATGTGAGGAGAGGGTCCAGGCTTGCAGCGTGCATGCAAGACATCCCTTTGGGAATATTCTTTGTTCTGACTTGAAGTCGTGCTGTAGCAGAGGGTCAGAGGGTTTCCCTCTCTTAACACAGTCCTTACAGGCTCTCTTGATGGAGGATTGACAAAGTGACACTGGTTTCATTTACATTTATTTCTCATCTAAAGATTTTGTCCAACCCATGAACATTGTGTACCATATAGCCCACCAGTGCTAAAAAGGATCAGAGACATCCTTTTATACGTGTATATATACTGAGGATATAGTCTCTCCCTGTCCATAGATGTTTTGTACGCAGTTATCATTTGTGCAACATGATCACTAGTTTCTGATATCTAGTCTGATTATAGTCCTTGAAAAAAGTCCATCAAGGACTGAAACGTTGGGGGACAGACTTGTTTGAAAAATCCCTTTATGTCAATAAAAACAACGTTTTGCACCATCCCGGATCTTGTTTTTCTCCTTTCTTGTGGTGTGCCGGAGCTATTTTTTTATATTATTGGACTATTTTCTCCAGAGCACCCCAACTTATATAGTTGAGCCAGGTTTACCTTATTGTTATACTCACCCTCTGGCATCTTCGTCCAGTCTTATACTCACCCTCTGGCATCTTCCTCCCAGTCTTAAACTCATCCTCTGGCATCTTCATCCTTTTCAGTGCCGCACCAGTCCCGCTGCGCCATCCTGTGACCATAACTTCTGACTGGCTGGAAGTCAGAATTTACGTCACAAGGTCTCGATGGAAGTCTATGGGAGCAAGAACGAGGCCTCTCATTTTTCTAGTCAAAAAGATGACGTCTGAGTTGGCCCCTGCGAATAGCGCGTATCTCTGGAACCATCTTTCTGAAGCCCGTGTTACCCTGTTATTATATTCTTGTGGCTGAGAGGGCGGCGCATGCGCTCTCACTTCTTCAGCTCTCGTTGTGACCGCAGGAGCACTTGCGGTCACAACAGGAGTGGAGATCAGCTGATCTTAGCGATTAGCTGCAAAATAGGACATCATGACGCCCCCGGACACCGTGCCACCCCAGGCCACCTGGTAACAGGGGGAAACATGGACTTCAGAGAGATGGCGCCGGAGATAAGTGCTATGTGCAGACGCCAACTCCGATGCCATCTTACTGAAGAGAAAAATTAGCCTAGAGCCAGAGAGAGAGGGAGGAACAACAGGCGGGGGGGGGAGCGGGAATCCATGTGCATTACCCACCCTGCTATTATCTGCTGCGGTGCAACTGTCACTCAAAAAGCTGACGAAATTTTAAACTTCACTTTCTTGGATTTGAAAGCCTAAACATCCGAGCTGACCACTAATGGTATGTAGACAAGGCCAGTATAGCACTAGGCTTTAACTTATATACGAAAATTCTGATGATTGGTTCCCTTTAAAAAGGGCATTCAAAGGAGTTTTCCCCCTTTCAGCAAAGAGGATCCCAATTGATTTCAGGGGTGTAAAAAAAAAACCAAAAAAACAAACAACAAAAAAACCACCCCAAAGCAACAAAAACCCTCTCCAGTGCCTGCTCTCCACCATTGCCACCAGAGAAGCAGCAGAGATCTTCCACCAGAGTGAGGAAGGGTAACTTTATTTTTATAGCATGTAAATAATATCTGATTGAAGTGATTATTGAGGCTACTTTTTACAGTAAATATAAAGATTTTATTCTGCAGTAATTAAAACCCATAAGTGAATTAGTCCTGTCTGAAAAGTTTATTTTTGTACGTAAATCAATTTTGAACTTGGTCTGTGTAAACTCGCTATTCCGCTGTAAAGTCACTTACTAAAATTAGTGAACTTATTGCCTGTGTGTAATAAAAAAATAAGACAAATACATGATTGATTTTTATTGATGTTCTGAGCATGAATTAATATTTTGACTATGCAATTTTACAGTTCACAATACATGTTATATTATTATCCGACTTATTCACATGTATTACTTCTAACTAAAGGTTTTTGAAATTTTGGGTTTTTCAATTTGACCTTAAAATTTTAGGTAAAGCCATTTTAAAAAAAAAGGAAAAAAGAAACAAGCAAAAAAAGGGCTTGAAGTTAAATTTAGCACCAAAATTTAAAATTTGTTATTTTTATTAGTAACTAGCTGTACTACCTGGCTTCGCCTGGGTTAATAACTGCTGCCCTGGATAGTAACTGTCTCTCTGTTTCTCTCCCATTCTCTGTCTGTCTCTCCCTCTGTATATATCTCTCTCTCTCTCTCTATCTTGTTGTGTCTGTCTTTTTCCCTGTCTGTCTCTGACTGTCTCTGTCTCTTTCTTCGTCTGTCTCAATCTCTTTCCCTGTCTGTCTCTGGCTCTCTGTCACTTTCCATGTCTGTCTCTTTCCCTGTCTGTCTCTTTCCTTCTCTTTCCATGTCTGTCTCTTTCCCTCTGTCACTTTCCCTGTGTCTGTCTCTTTTTCTGTCTCTTTACCTGTCTTTGTCTGTCTCTTACCCTGTTTGTCTCTTTCCCTCTCTTTCCCTGTCTGTCTCTTTCCCTGTCAGTCTGTCTTTGTCTGTGTCTGTCTCTTTGTGTCTGTCTCTTACCCTGTCTATGTCTGCCTCTTTCCCTGTCTGTGTCTGTCTCTTTCCCTGACTGCATTGTGACACGCCAACATTCCATATAAGGACGTGGCTGCGCATCCTTCTGAAGTTCTGGCTGCACTGTGGCTCCCAGCTCCATTCGCTTTAATGGAGGCAGTTTTTTTGGCGAATAACTGTAAAGCGCGGGGTTAAAATTTCCCCTCAAAACATAGCTTATGATGCTTTCGGGGTCCAGAAGTGTGAGTGTGCAAAATTTTGTGGCTGTAGCTGCGACGGTGCAGATGCCAATCCCGGACATACACACATACACACATTCAGCTTTATATATTAGATGTCATGAAAGGTTAACTAAAAGCAAAGCCCCAGTGAATGATAGAGTCCATTTAATGATACCATCTAATGATACTATCCTGTCAGCAGGTTTTTACTATGTAATCTGAGGACAGCATGAAGTAGGGGCTGAGTGTCACGCTAGGTCCAAGGAAGTACCAAGTGAAGGGCCAAAGGGAAGGGAAGGGAAACCCTGTGTCTAGGGAAAGATAAGATGGTGACCCCTGACCAAACCTACTGCTAGTCCCTGGGGTCCCTCACCACCCTAGATAGGTGCAAAACCTATGTGCCAAGCCGGATACCTGACCCTAGGAATCCCTAGAGCTGTGCCCTAAATAGGGAATGGATGGGATGAGCTCTTCGTCAACCCCACTAAACAACTATAGAAGGCACAAGAAGGACACAGGGGGAATATGCATGAACTACTTATCTATATATGACACAGGTAGAAGTTTAGCAAAGTTTTCAGCAACAATACTACAGAGAAGTACAAGCCACCTGCTTGCAACCAAGATATGAATGAACTCAAAATATCACCAGTCCAAGGAATGAAGGGATATTTCAGCACCAGGAAAATGCTGATGATCAGCAGCTGGGTGGAAGGCAAGCTCCTACTGGGTCCAAAAGGGAGAGATGAAACCAGCAGGAAAGCTACCTATACCAATGAATACTGACAGCAGGGTCAATGGAAAGTCAGGGAGCATTCTGTGAAGCCAAACCTGTGACAGTGAAACACTGATTTCAGTGATGTGTCACTTATTAGGCTTTGTGCTGTTATTTACTTACTACAAAAGCCCTGGTCCGAACACACCCCTTCCTCTGATAAGTATCTTCCTGCCAATAGACAATGTCCAGACAGCTGTGGTCTGGGCAAGGTTAGCTTTCTGAGATCTACTCACCTTAACCCAAAGTATATAAAATAGTGGGAAAGTGTAAAGGTCCCTGAGTTGACCTTCGAATTGGTAATTTGTTGAACAACAATTGAAGAAACATGGAGAAGTGCACTGACAGAAGTGTTCGGCTGGAATTGGGATTGGGATTGTGAAATCTAAATACATATTAAAAAAATGAATCCTATATTTATGTAGATTTAGGCTGGTTTTTTACCCTGGGAGATCATAAAAATGTCCATTATCCAATATCCAGAGTGGGTTCTTTCCATTCAGATTTTAGGACAGGAACAGATTCTTCTCCCACAGCCCGAGGAACAGATTTGCCTATGAGGGTGCACAAGCCAGTTCGATGGCTCTTTCCTGGAACTGTAGGTAGAAGGGTAGAAGGACCCATTGAAAGTGAAGAAATTATGAGTTGAGAATTAAATAGTTCTATCACAAATCTGCCATATATACGGTAGATCCATGTCACTTGAGGCATAGACGATCATGACGAGAGCATTAGATTGAACCCCATACAAGTCACTAGTGCGAGCACACTTAGAATATTGTGTACAATGTTGGTCTCTGGTGTATAAGAAGCACAAAGCTGAACTAAAGGAGGTGCAGAGAAGAGCAACCAAGGTTATTAAAGGAATTGGTGAAGTGTAGTAACAAGACAGGTTATTAAATTTGGGGTTATTTAGTTTGGAAAAACTAAAACTTAGGGGTGATCTTATTACAAAGTACAAATATATAAAGAGACAGTACCGAAAGCTTGATCTTTTTACTCCTAGGCCTCTAATGATGAGAAGAGGTCATCCTCTACATCTTGAGGAAAGGTGGTTTAATCATAATCACAGAAGGCGATCCTGTCTGGAAGCAATTTTTCCCCTAATGGACAATTAACATTTCCTCATAGGGTTTTGCCTTCCTCTGCATCTACTTAATAATAGGTCTACCTGGAAGAACAGTTGGGTTCTTGTGAACTTCTAATATTAGGTACAACAAGGAATGACTGCTTCTGTGATTACATTGAAGCATTGTCGCACACAGACTTGGGGGAAGGTCCGTCGTGAGGCCAAAAACACAATTTACAAGGATTACACTACAACAAACAAGGGGTACACCGGGGACACAATAACAAGAGAGGGCCCTAGGACTAGTGAGGGGGAAGATGGACACCTTCACCAGTTACCTGCTGCTGTACCCTGCACTCCTAGCCAGTCCCTATACAGGTTACTTACCTGTCACCGAGCAGGAACCTGAAGCCCTGAGAGATCCTACAATAGTCCCTGGCTAGGGAGTGGGTAGGAAAGGGACACTAGTCCCACTGCTGCACTGAAACACACCAGGGAAGGAAGACAGATGGGTGAAGCACAATAATGAACTGCTGCAGCCACCATCGCAACTTCAATAGAAGGATTCAGCAGCTCCTTCCACCTCCTGGTCCAGCATCCAAATGGTAAAGAGAATAACAGACACCCTCTGCTGGTAACAGAGGGTAAGAGGGTATATAAAGGGACTGGGAGTGGTCCCAAACCGATAATACCTGACCACGAGTTAGAAGCTGCTGGAAAGCAAACTGACATTAACCCTACGACTGCCAAAGGAAAGGAAAACACGTTTAATATTGAGATTCAAGAATGGAAAAAACTCTCAAGTCCTGGATCTGTCACGAGTCTCATATAGCAGAGAGACGACCGTGAATGTGTGCTGTAGAAACAACTGAGCTGTCGAATGCCATCTGCAATATCTGTTGTAGTTGTAAACTGAAGGAGGAAAGTGGATTGTAAGTTTGTTTTTTTTGGAACAATTACAAATTTCTTCATTGGCAAAAATCTTCCTGCTCATACATTTCTCCTGGTCATAGAATAACATTAACTTTATTATATATTTAAAAAATGTCCCATTTATAGAAAAATGTCAAACAAAAAGTGCTGAAAAATTCTATACATAGTTATGTCCCCTAAAGTTAGATGGCACCCCCACTTCTCATCAGATGACCCTCAAACCTGTTCCTCCACTTGCCCTATCTGTCATGAAGAGTAAACAAAGCAAGTCTGGAAAGGACGCACTCACAACATGGAATCATGAACTTATCTTAAAATGTTGCACATATCCAGTAAGATGACTCCCAATCAAATCGTGGGAGTCCTCGTCTCAACGCATTTCTTCCTTTTGTAATGTGTAGCACCCAGGGATATGGGGTACTCAGTTCCGGGCAGTGTCTCTACGGGGAATATCATGATGATGGCCGTTACCCGTTTCCGTGCCCTGGGCCCTTTTTGTAGTGGGGATATTTACAGAGGATTTGTGAATAAAGTTATTTGTGACGCCACCTGTGGTGTTGCGGCTAAAGGTAGGGAGCCGCGGCTGCAGAATGTCTCTACTATGGCTGATGGTATTGCAGCAAGTATGGTAGTCCCTCCGCAAGTAGGGTATTGCCCCAGCGTGTGTATGGTGCGGTGGGCGTCGAAAGAAGGAGTCCAGACAGGTATTCAGTGCAACTGGTTTACTCACTTGAGATGTTAACTGGTTGCCCGAAGCCGGCTGGTTTCCCCTCCAGGTCCCCGTCGTCCAAGTGCCTGTCTGGTTCTCTGGCACCTTCTTCCCTGCACCTGTCTCTGGTAAATGGGTCCCCGTGGTATGGAACACTGGGGTCTCCAGTTTGTGGTTTGTCCACCTCTGTCCGCCTGACGGTAGCGTGAACCCTGTGGGGTTGGAGTCCTGTCCCCGGCTCTCTCTTTGCTACTGAGTCTTCGGATTCTTTAGGGTCAGCAAGGTCCTTGATGGTCTTCTTTGCTTTGCAGGTGTTTACAGGTCGGCTTGAAGCTCTTTCCTGTCCTAGGGTCCTTTACCCCGTCGGTGCATAGTTCTGGGCGTACTCCACCGGCAACCACCTCTCCTGGGTACCAGGTTATCGTCAACCCAAGTTAGGATGCTCCTCAGTCACACCCTCCACCTTCACCAGACTTAGACTGACTTCTACTCACTACTCTCCACAGTCTGCCCCTCCCACCTCCACAGTCTGCCCCTCCCACCTGGTCAACTAGTTGACTGGAATGACCGCTAGGTGGCCATCCATGGTCCCACCCTAGCTAGGTACCATTGTATGGGGGATTGTTGGGGAAAACTGGGATTACCTGGGTTTTTGGTGTTACCGCACTGGGGTCCTGGGTTCCTAAGGGGGTAGGCCCTGCATCCTGGTGGGGATGCAGAACCTTGTAGCACCCTGAGCTGTTCAGGGGAGCTACATTCTCCCTTCGTTAATTCTAGCACGTCCTCGAGCTGCAAGGTAAAACTGGTTACAAATGCATCCAAGGGTTCATCAGGGAATAGCATAGTAGCCCACCATACTTGAAAATGTGTGATCTAGCATGTTCCGATCTCATATTTGAGGAATTTTGAAGTGCTTTCAGAACCTGCCATCTGAATACACGTGAGTAGAACGCAACATGTGTTCCACCTGACGCCACAGGAGGAATTATCACTGCCTCTCAGTGGCACACTAGGGGAACACAAATGCGTTTCATATGACAGAAGGTGGCCCACTCCCAGTGCATACCCCAGGATATCAAATAGTGGAGCACAAGTTGCGTTCCATATAAGTGCCTTTATGCCGCGTAAATGCTTCTTTTTTTTTCTGCATGTTTTCTGTAGGTGCCCACACCAAATTGTGCAATAACAATCTTCTCTGCTTATTGTGGGTTTTTTTCTTTGCAGCTGTTATGGAGCAATAGTACTTTTAATGCATCATGTATCAGCTAAATGGAGCAACTACAATGAGATCCATAGGGTTCCATGGTTTAGAAAACCTATTAGGGCACTTTAACTTACCAGATGGACCTCCATCAATTATCCGGAGCAGAAACTGACTGAGGTTTGTGTACACACATGATTTCAATAGGTCCCATGTAATGATACATTTCCCCCATATGGTGGCAGTAGAGGGAAATTGAACTATTGCAGCAACTTTCCCCCATTGATTACAGCTGGGGGTCTCAGCAGTTGGACTTCCTATGATCAGCTTATTTTTAAGGAAGTTTTCTAAAAAAAAGAAACAAGGGATTGTCCAAAAAAAGACATGCCTTTTAAAACGCACAAGTAGGAGGGGAGGATCCAACAGTAATATGATGGCAAAAAAATGTTGCACAAACACGACTTTTTTTGTCCGTTTTGAAAAATTAGATTTTTGCAGGATCAGTTTTTGTTTATGGAAAACGGATCCTTTAAAGGATTGCTATTTAGCCATTCGCTTTTCTTGCAATTGTAAAGGGAACGTTTTTTGTTTACGGAATCAGTTTCAAATGGAAAATGAATATCAATCTGTTAACGGATCCGTTTTCCATAGACTCCAATGTTAAAAAAATTGATCCTGCAAAAAAATCAAATTTTTCAAAATGGACAAAAAAAAGTTGTGTTTGCAGAACTTTTTTGCCAACGGATTGGTGCTGGATCTGTTCTAAAGGATGATCACTGGACAAGTGAACTCAGCCATATTTTAAAGCAAGTTTTCTAAAAACAATGGATTGTCCAAAACAGACAATGCATGAGTCGGAAGGGAGGTTTCACCATAAGAGGTTCTAAAAATGGTTGTAAACATTATATTAATATCAGCCAAATCTGATATTTTGACAGAACTACACAACCATCTAACGTGTATGAAATAGTGGTTTTACATATCAGTGTTGTTTTTTTTCTCATATGTGAAAAATGGTCCATGTTTTTTTCCCTGTGCTAGATATATTTTTGACCTTTGTGTCTTATTTTGCAATCCTAGTTGTTTCTGTTTTTCTCATATGAAAAAAAACTGCCTCAACTTTTCCCTGATGGTTGTTGTCAGCGTAAAGGATCAGGATGAGAGTACGATTCCACCTCCGCATAGCTTCCGATGCCAATGCATCGGAAGCGATATGCTAATGACCCTCTGCTGCGTGCGTCAGCCGAGGGTCATACAATTGTGATGTGATCTTGCGATTGGATCACAGCTGCGGAGAAGAGGGAGGGAGCACTTTCTCCCCATCTCCTAGGTTGTCTGTCTCTGCGTACATTGCACTGCTGTCGGATGACATGCGAGTCTGTGGCACCCCTGAGGCTTCAATCGCCACAGGGTACTGCAGCACATTTAAGATGCAGTATTCATCTCGGGTAAGGAGGGGGTTAATCACCGGTGTTCCATATTCACACTTTTCATACAGCTTAGAAGCCTTCTCACTGGGGAGCTGAACTAGGGTAGGCAGGGGGATGGCCATCACAAGGCATGGGACTTTCCCGGTCACTAGGACAACCACCTGGGGAGTGGGTTCCACTTGGGGTAGAAGTAGGAGCCATCTGGACACTAAGGTTTCTTCACACTTCCGTTGTTTTAAATCCGTCAGGTCCGTCGTTGCGACGCAACGACGGATCCTTTGTTTTTTAGATGTCAACTGAATCCTGTGAAAAAACGGATTTGCCGCGTCCGTTATATCTGTTGTGTTTCCGTTTTATGACGGATCCGTCGTGATCCGTTTGTGTTTGGGACAGCCCAATGGGTGTGCCAAACATGCTGGGCATGCTCAGTAGAGCATGACGGAATCCAGCACCATAGACATACATTATAGTTCTTGACAGATGGCGACGGAAACCTGCGGAGTGCGTTTTTTTGCCGCTCCAAAAAACGTTACATTTAGCGTTGCTCCCGCCTGACGGTCAGTCAGTAAATGACTGATCCGTCACGCGGTGGATGCAACGCAAAGCCATCAGTCACAATCCGTCGCTAATAAAAGTCTATGGGGAAAAAACGGATTCCTGCAAAATATTTTGCAGGATACCGTAATTCCTCAAGGCGACGGATTGTGAACTGATGCAAAACAACGGAAGTGTGAATGCAGCCTAAGCCAGTCTAGCCGGGACTTCAGTTCTGGCGACACGGCACCACTCTCATCTTCTTTTTCTTTCGCAGGGCCTAAGGCTTGGAGCGGGACGCTCAGGCCGGGTTACTCACTACTGGAGGGGCAACTCTTAGAAAAGACACTTTCAAAATACTGGTGGCTACCTCTAACTTAACTGGGATTGACTGGGGCCCATCAAGACGGTGACCGACACTCTGGGACTGCACTAGAACCGCAGAGACCGTGTCAGCTTGTTATTGCCGGTGCTGCCACCCCGTGCTTCGGCACTAACGGCCATCACTACTCCCCTCATCATCCTCCCTGGGGCCCGCTCAACCTGTGGGGAGCGATACTATCTTTGCTGCTACAGACCATCCGCCCTGGAGGACAGCGACAGCAGAGGTGGCTAATCCTTGGTCGCGTACCGCAGGTGGCGTCATGACAATCATACCATGACAATCATCCCCATCCATCCCCCTTTCCGTGGACACCTCGGGATCACGAAACCGGGCAGGCCACCTGTGACATCCCCCTGACCCTTCACTGGCCTGGCGACGAGTATCCTCCCCAGGCCCCGTGGGGTGCTCCTAGTGCAGTGCGATGTTTCACAAGCTCCCATACATACACTAATATGGGTGCGTGTGAGCCGAGACTCGCTGCCAAACGCAGCAAGTTACGATTCATTCCACATGCCGATATGGTATGAGAAATCAATCGCAGATTAACACTGCCCCGTAGTTTTGCACTACACTGAGAGAATCTGATATTTTATCAGATTGCACTCGACCGTGCAAATCGTGGAATCTGATCGTACCCTGACATGTTGAGTGTTAACATGTTGGATCCTTTGTTTTTTCGGAAAGCTAAATCAGCTCAATGGTGTTGGAGAATACGTGCATGCTTGACTTATTATTTTGCTTTAAAAACGAAACTATGTGAGCCCCAATGGGAACAGTGTTGCCAATGTATGTAAAGCGCTGTGGAATTAATAGCGCTATATAAATGAATAAAATTATTATTAATTATTATTATATGGCTAGACTAGGACCTTGTTCAGATGAGCGTATTATACAGCACACCTACCGCTGTTATTCAATTGGGCTGTTCAGATGAAAGATTAATCACACGGGCAGAAGGTACATTTGGGATAGAGCGCAGCATGCCTAGTTTCTTCCATATTTCAGATGAGACTTGTCTATTCAAGTCTATAGATGAGCAAAAAATTAAATAGGATCCTATAGGGATCAACCATTTTACGGATATGTTGGAATTCTTTCTTAACGTAGGAAACTGTTTTTCGTCTTGTACATTTTTAACAAATGTTGATGTATAATATAGGATGTCATATGGATGTAACAGATGGAGACACGAGCGCACACCAATGGGGTACGGGAGACCATAAAGGCTAAAATATGGATGACTTTTTATTTGGTTGTTGTAACTTGGCTTAATGCTGCCATCACGCATACATTGTTCTATAATTTTGATCTCCAGTGTACTTGCTTTTTTCAGAAATAATGTAATCTCCATTGATCAACATTTGAAGATTTTGTTGAAGGGGTGCACCATGCCACTAGAACAGTCTTTTACAAAAGATCCAAAGTTTATCAACATAGATCCTTTATTTTTCCCAAAACGTGATGATCATAATTAGAGAACAGCAATGACTGTAGCACAGAGAAATATTATAAGTAAATTTTCTGAAGGTAACAACAGTCACAATCAGTAGGACGTGCACCGGCCGTTGCTGTGAATGACTTCAGCACATCTGCGGCCACAGGACATCACTAATGTCGCTCACACTGCTCTGGTGGGATTTTGGTCCACTCTTCTTCCAGTCTCTTGCACAGTTCTTTGACTGTTGTGGGTTTCTTGGCCGTACGTTTGTCACTAAGGATTTTCCAGAGGTTTTCTATTAGGTTTAGATCAGGACTCTGGTCTGTGACCATTTCATTGTTTCAATGTTTTCTGTTTCAAGAAACTGCTTTCCCATTTTTGCTGTGCGACAGGGGGCATTGTCCTGCATGAAAATTGCAGATGATTGAGTGATGAATGCAAGTAAGGAACCACATGTTGTGAAGAAAGTTCTGTCCACACTTGCATTCACTCTGCCATGTAGCTGTGTGAGAGGTCCAAGTCCTGCTGCAGGAAACATTCCCCAAACCATGACACCTCCTCCAGCACCTTTCACTGACTTCTTAACACACTTTGGATTCAGTCTTTCCCTAGTTTTGTCAATGAACATAATGTTTCCCATCAGACCCAAATAAATTAAACTTGCTTTCATCACTAAAATGAACTGTGGACCACTTTTTCTCTGTCCACACAACATGCTCCTCACCAAAGGTGAGTCTAACCTTTGATTTTTTCAGCTAATGAGGTTTGGTCAGTGCAGTGTCAGTTTTCAGTCTAAATGCTCTTAAACATTGTGACACTGTATGACGAGACAGATCCTTACCCTGTACAGTGCTGAACTGGCGAGCAATTCCAGCTGTAGTGTTGGAACAATTACCCAGGGAGAGTCTCCATATTATCCTGTCCTCTCTTGCATTTGTCTTTCGAGGGCAACCAGCCCTCTTAGGGGACTTGAAAGAGTTTGTGATGTTGTAAAGATGCAATAGTCTTGAAATCACAGACTTGGAATAACCAACTTCTCTTGCTATGGCTGATAGGGTCGCACCTTTGACCTTCATCTGGACAACCTGCTGTCGGAGGGTTTCAGTCCCTTTGAACCGCACACCATTTTTGCAAAGTCAGTGCAAACTGTAAAGTTAGGCTGCAAGTTACACACTGTTTGTCAGATAACTAAAGAAATTAGCACCAGGTTTAGATTACCACCAATAACTTGCAGGGATCTGAAAGTGTTCTCTAATTTTGATCCGTGTTCTTTTTAATTTATCTCATTTACATTTTTATTATCTGCTTTAGAATAAATTCAATTTATGAAAGAAGCTTAAAATACTGCAAGTTTACTCATGTTAGGATATAATCACATAGGACGACACAATGATCGCAACATTTAGGAAATGTTCTCTGTTCTCCAGTGTATGTGTGAGTGTTATCCAGAATTGTCAAACTTGATTTTTTATTTTTATTTTTTCAGCACAATTTATCAAAAAAAATCACGGATAAATAATAATAATAAATAAATCATTATGACAATAAGTGATCTATGTCTACAGCCCATAATTCTGATATGAAGACATCAGCTGCGCTAAACTGTAAAATGATGATAATTACAGTCAGAATATTCTGCATCAGTTTTTTCAGCTTGAAGAAAAATCACAGACACTTTACATTTTTATAAGGAGAGGGCAAAAAAGTGTCCAATTTAACATACTGTCCTGGAATTTCTGGACAGTTGGAAACCCAAGTATTACTATCTGAGAGAAACAAATCGATTTTTTTTTTTGTCAGGCGTCATTTTTCCCTCATCTTTGAAGCAAGTAGACTAAACTGTTTTTCATCTTTTGACTCCTAGCTTTCTATCATTTAAAAGCTGGTGAAACCTGGATGCCATATTAAAGTACAAAGTCTGTCTTCTGTGTTTCAGCTGTTTTAGGCTATGTACGCCTGGTGCAGATTTGGTGCAGAAATTTTCTTCATGAAATCTGCACCTTCTGGCAGAAAAACGTACCAAGAATTGACATGTTGCAGATTTTTTCTGCACCCAATCTGCAAGTCAAAGGTAGGCCGGTTTCACATTTTCGTCGTTTTGATGGAAACGGAATCCAGCACACATGCAGTATAGTTCATTTATTTACAGTGGAAGCGTGACCCCATGTGGACACATGCGGTAGTGTATGAAGCACTTAACCACATGGTGTCGCGCTTCCACTGTAAATAAATGAAGTGTACTGCATGTGTGCTGGATTCCGTTTCCGTCAAAACGACGCAAATGTGAAACCGGCCATAAGCAACTTGCGCAATTACTTCAGAATTCTCATTGACTTTGCTGCATGAAGATAGACACGCAGATTTGGGTCAAAATCTGCACCAAATTTGCATCAAAAAAGGCACCGTGCACACATGGCCGTATACAGTGTGTCCACCCATATCCTGTCCACCGCCATTAACTTGAGAACAGTGGCAGCTATAGGCATAGAAGGGGTGTCTAGGTATAGTAAAGTAGCCATGCGCTACGCAATGAAACCACCTATAGCGCCACCTGGTGGAAAACAACGAAGTTAGCATTTTTATCTCGAAAACGGAACGAGATAGAGAAAAAAAGTGAACTACAAAATTGTAGGACATCATCAATTCAATATGAATCGACACCTTGCATACAGAAATGCTATGATTAGAACGTGTAAAACTCACAAGGCTGCGGACGTGAAGCGATACCTCATGGAGACCTTCCTACAAGTCATTGGGTATGGTGGCTGTGTGGAGTGGCCTCCACGCTCACCTGACCTGACCCCATTGGGCTTCTTTCTGTGAGGTCACATCAAACAGCAGGTGTATGCGACCCCTCCACCAACATTGCAGGACCTACGACGACGTATCACAGATGCTTGTGCACACGTGTCACCTGCCATATTGCACAACGTGCAGCAAGATACAGTATGCTGTGCAGAGTCCAGATGTGTATTGCAGCTGACGGTGGCTACTTTGAGCATCAAAGTTAAATGAGCGCCATATGCGTGACCAGCATTCATTGTTTTGGGGGGGTCATGGGTTTCATATCATAGCATTTCTGCATGCAAGGTGTCGATTCGTATTGAATTGATGATGCCCTACAATTTTTCAATTCACTTTTTTTCTCTATCTCGTTCCGTTTTCGAGATAAAAATGCTATCTCCGTTGTTTTCCACCAGGTGGCGCTAAAGGTGGTTTCATTGCGTAGCGCATGGGTACTTTACTATACCTAGACACCATTTCTATGCCTATAGCTACCGCCGTTCTCAAGTTAATGGTGGTGGACAGGATATGAGTGGACACACTGTATAGATCTCCATAGACTTTAATGAGAAAGTCTGATTCACAAGAAAGATGAGAATGGGACCTGTTGAGTCTCCTGGACTGGAAACATGGATCTGTTTAATATGTGTGTATGAATCAATGAAACTCTATGGATCCGTGATCTCTCCGTGGAAAAAACAGTCCAATGATCCCTGACTTCTGAAAGAGCCCTTAAAGGAGTTGTCCAAGCTTTCCACTAAAGTCTGCAGTCACTATGCATTGAGCAAGGCCATGCATGTCTAGTTGGAATGTGGCCTGGAGTATCAATATCCCATACCGATCTCTCAGAGAATCCTCACGGCGTGCTACATGCGATATGAGACTCCACAAGTCTGCAGTCACATAGAGTGACATAGAGGGACTGCAGACTTTATTAAAAGCCTGGGCAAACGCTTTAAGGCCACATGCACACATTGAGTGTTTAATGAGTTTTTTTACCTCGGTATTTGTAAGGCCACGTGCACATATTGAGTGTTTGGTGAGTTTTTTTTACCTCAGAATTTGTAAGACAAAACCAGGAGTGGGTGATAAATACAGACGTGGTACCCAAGTTTCTATTATACTTTTCCTCTGATTGTTCCACTCCTGGTTTTGGCTACAAATACTGAAGTAAAAAACTCACCAAATACGAAGTGTGTGCACATGGCCTTAATACTGAGGTAAAAATCGCACCAAATACTCAATGTGTGCACGTGGCCTTAATACTGAGGTAAAAATCGCACCAAATACTCAATGTGTGCACGTGGCCTTAATACTGAGGTAAAAATCGCACCAAATACTCAATGTGTGCACGTGGCCTTAATACTGAGGTAAAAATCGCACCAAATACTCAATGTGTGCACGTGGCCTTAATACTGAGGTAAAAATCGCACCAAATACTCAATGTGTGCACGTGGCCTTAATACTGAGGTAAAAATCGCACCAAATACTCAATGTGTGCATGTGGCCTTAATACTGAGGTAAAAATCGCACCAAATACTCAATGTGTGCACGTGGCCTTAATACTGAGGTAAAAAACTCACCAAATACTCAATGTGTGCACGTGGCCTTAATACTGAGGTAAAAAACTCACCAAATACTCAATGTGTGCACATGGCCTTAATACTGAGGTAAAAAACTCAAGAAATACTCAGTATTAAGGCCACGTGCACACATTGAGGTAAAAAACTCACCAAATACTTAATGTGTGCACGTGGCCTTAGTTAGATTTCATTTTCGGGTCTAATCTGCAATTTGATGCTACTACTTCCTGCATCTTACAATTTGCACTAAAATGTTAGCGCACACATAAACGAAATCTGATAGGTCTCCTGACTGTCTTCAACCGCTATTATAGAAGTAGGTATCATGGATTTCTCTATTCTGATAAGATATAATATATACAATACTGATGATGCTTTACATTTTTTTAAAAAAAAATCTGCTCATCACATGGTAATTTGGCAGGACTAGTCCAGCAAGGCGTCTCTTTGACTGGACTAGTCCTTTCTAGGATCCTTTCAGCAAGCTTCCCTGGAAGAGGTTGACAGCCCGAAGTACAATCCCCATCATGCTAGGACTGTTAGAAATCTTGTGCATGCCGTGTGCTAGCTGTCCTCTCATAAGGGGAGTATGGTGGCTATCAATCACTCCCATATATTTATTTGATAAAGGTTTATGCTTAAGCCGAAACGCATTACATATATCACACCTTGTTTTCCGTACATGAATGTGATGTTTCTCACTTACTCGTTATTCTTTTTTTAATTTGTGCCTTTTTAAAGTCCATTTATATATATATTTTTTTTTATGCTCACCATTGTCTTTGAGGTTATCTGATGTTCTTGTCTGATCGATTAATTGCAACTTTTTAAAAAGTCACAGATTTTTTTTGTGCAAATGTCCTTCAGTGTGAATTTATGTCTGGAGCTTTTACATTAATTTTACAACATTTTAGTAGAATATGCCACATTTTGTGCTAGAACCCTGCTAAACAAATGGAGGACGAAAATAAAGAGCGCTGATTATTTTGTGGAAAATGTAGGTGCCACTTTTGAAAAATGTGCAGCAAAACTGTCAATGAATACCAGCGGTAAATAAAAAAGTGACTTTAACACACAGTATGTTTTTGTTGTGGGCGGCACGGTGGCTCAGTGGTTAGCACTGCAGCCTTGCAGCGCTGGGGTCCTGGGTTCTAGTCCCACTAAGGACTAACATCTGCAAGGACTTTGTATGTTCTCATGTGTTTGTGTGGGTTTCCTCCATGTACGCTGGTTTCCTCCCACACTCCAAAAACTACTGATAGGGAATTTAGATTGTGAGCCCCAATGGGGACAGTGTTGCCAATGTATGTAAAGTGCTGCGGAATTAATAGTGCTACATAAATGAAGAAATATTATTGTGTTTTTGGGTGCAGTTTTGTCACAAATCTGCATGGTATCCTTATGACAGCAAAGTCAATGAGAATCCTGATGTTTTGTGCACACGTTCAGTATTTTATGAGTTTTTTACCTCAGTATTAAGGCCATGTGCACACGTTGAATATTTGGTGAGGTTTTTACCTCAGTATTAAGGCCACGTGCAAACATTGAATATTTGGTGAGGTTTTTACCTCAGTATTAAGGCCACGTGCACACATTGAATATTTGGTGAGTTTTTTTACTTCAGTATTTAGTCCACGTGCACACACTGAGTATTTGGTGAGTTTTTACCTCAGTATTAAGGCCACGTGCACACCCTGAGCATTTGGGGAGGTTTTTACCTCAGTATTAAGGCCACGTGCACAAACTGAGTATTTGGTGAGTTTTTACCTCAGTATTAAGGCCACGTGCACACACTGAGTATTTGGTGAGTTTTTACCTCAGTATTAGGCCTCTTTCACACGTCAGTGATTCTGGGACGTTTGTGCTTTTTTTTAAACGTACCAGAATCACTGACATATGCAGACCCATTCTAATGAATGGGTCTGCTCACACGTCAGTGATTTGTCACTGCAGGTGTCTCCGTGCGGCGTACCCACGTGTGCGTGATTGCTGCACGGAGACATGTCCATTTTTTTCTGGCATCACTGATGTTCCACGGACCACGCAGTGGTGTGGTCCATGAAACACATGCCAGAAAAAAAGGTGCTTTTAAAATAAAAAACATTTTAACTCACCCGGCGTCCAGCGATGTCCTCTGCAGCCTGTTCTCCCTGCTCCTTCTGTGCCGACTGATTACTGTCGCGCATATTCATTATGCGCGACACAGCCGACCCGGAAGCAGCTCCTGCAGGGGTCACCGCCGGCCGGATGCTGCGTCGCGGGAGCGATCAGCACCATGGACAGCGGGAGCGGGCGCAGGTGAGTGAATCTCTAAGTGCAATCACGGGCCACGGAGAACGGAGCCCGGATTGCACTTAGACAACCCACGTGTGCCGTGATTTTCGGCACACGCAGGGACATGTCTGTGTTTTTCACTGACGTGTGAAACGGGCCTTAAGGCCACGTGCACAAACTGAGTATTTGGTGAGGTTTTTATCTCAGTAATAAGGCCACGTGCACACACTGAGTATTTGGTGAGTTTTTACCTCAGTATTAAGGCCACGTGCACACACTGTTTGGTGAGTTTTTACCTCAGTATTAAGGCCACGTGCACATGTAACGGGGTGCCAGGGACGCCTCGGGGATTGTAGTCGTGGCCCCGATTTCGCTCAGGCTTACCCCCGGCTCCGCCGTCACTTTTGGGACAGGAGATAACATGGTGGGGAAGAGTGCGGTGGTGTAGCTGTCGCCGTCAGTTATACAAAGACTCTGTAGACGTGAATCAATTGAACCAGCAGGCTTCTTTATTGAACACTCCTTCTTCATCACAGTGGCAAACCGATGACTTTACACTTTTGCTAGGGGGGGAAAACCTGTTCCTGACGTATCCTCCAGTGGGGATGTGCCCGGCTAATCCACTTCACCTGGCTCCCACTCCGGCTAACATAAACTGGACCCACACCAGTACTGCTCGCACTTGAGGCTACTTCTCCTCTTCTTTTCTGCGGCTTTCCTATTCACCCAGCTCCCACACTCTGCCCCTTCTGCTTCTTCTCTCCCGTCCCGGACCCAACTGCCTCAGGTTCTAATTTTTTTCTAACAACTCTCCTTCTCCCTCCCCTTTCTGCTGCCGGCTCCTCCTTTCCTCTACCCTGTTCCTATGGGGACAGCCGTCCCACCCGGTCACCAGGGGATCCCACTAAAACAGTGCAATAACAATAAAACATTTTTATTAAATAACATCAACATTCCGGAGAAAACTGTACCTCATTGTAAGGGGTCTGCCCACCCCTTACACACACACTATTTGGTGAGTTTTTACTTCAGTATTTAGGCCACGTGCACACACTATTTGGTGAGTTTTTACCTTAGTATTTAGGCCACGTGCACACACTATTTGGTGAGTTTTTACCTCAGTATTTAGGCCACGTGCACACATTGAGTATTTGGTGAGTTTTTACCTTAGTATTTAGGCCACGTGCACACACTATTTGGTGAGTTTTTACCTCAGTATTAAGGCCACGTGCACACATTGAGTATTTGGTGAGTTTTTACCTCAGTATTTAGGCCACGTGCACACACTGATTATTTGGTGAGTTTTTACCTCAGTATTTGTAGCTAAAACCAGGAGTGGAACAATCAGAGGAAAAGTATAATAGAAACACGGGTACTACTGTATTATTCACTCACTCCTGGTTTTTGGCTACAAATACTGAGGTAAAAAACCTCACCAAATACTGAACATGTGTAAATGGTCTTAGTTGCCAGATAGCTTGCCTGAAAACAAGTCAGAAAAGAAAACTCAAGGTTCAAGTTTTTTTTTTACATTTGGAAATTTCTCACTTCTTTATTGTTTTATTCATGTATGTTATTGTAACTATGTATAGACATAATCCAGACTGTAAATAGGGCAGAGCTCTGAATTTAGGCACTGTCCTGTAGTCACTGAGTCTATGCTTTGGGCTTCACGTAGATAAGAAATGAATACTGTATTGTTCGTGTTAATAAAGATGTCAGGTTTTGAATATTTTTCTCTCCCTCCAGTCCGCCACCTTCGCGCAAGGCATGCCGGGTGTTGTAGTTTCTCCGCTCCCCTGCATTTGTTCCTCTCCTGGCCGACACGTCGGGACCGCACGGAGCTGCAGATCAGGTCAGGAGCCGCTCATGTGACGCCGGGGCCGCGGGCCGCGGGCTGAGCTGCCGGAGCCCCCGGGGGAATAGTACCGAGGGCCGGGAGTCAGCAGGAAGCCTCGGAGGCAGCAGCGTAGGGGGCGGTATTGATGACTGGTGTGAGGGGAAATAGCGCCTTGCTGGGGCCGAGGACTCGCTCGTACAGCGGGGGCCTCTGTGTGCTAAGCCCAGGCTGCTGCCGGTGGAGGCCTGGTGGCCCCGGAGTGTCCCCGCACAAGCCAGGCCTCCCCTGGACACGGCCCGCTGCCTCCAGCCGGGGCACAAGTCTCCTCTCAGGGGCTCCCAGTGGCCAGTCCCGGGCACAAGTCAACAATCAGCCCTTTTCTTCCTGACAAGTCACAGGATGCGTCTTCACATTATGCGATTCTCCGGCGGCTGCGATTTTTGCATTTTGTCGTCTTCTTGGCTCCTGAGATGTCTCCGTTGTCACATCTGTCACATCTGGTGGTTTCCCTCTATGAGTCGCTCCATAGAGGCTTATTCCTAGCAGAGGTCTGCCCATGGGGTCCATATAAAGAGACCAACTGTTTATTACCCCCTGCACAGTATGGAGTGACCACTGCACCCCTAAATGTGGCAGATGGGGGCAGAGACTCTGCTCTTCATTCTGCCATGTAACATGGAAGTCTGCGGGCCGAAGCTGGCAGCCTCAATATCCACGACTGCCCCCCCTGAGTTAGTCTATGGGGGTCTGTCAAAGTCTAAGGTTCGACGGGCAATTATGCAGAAAGGGCATGCAGTGAGGGGTTTCCTACCACCTGTAGAATGGTATGGCTGATATAGTCATTCTACAGGAAAACTTAAGTGACTAGTATGTGCTTTATAACTTATCCTGGATTATTCTCCAGAGCTGCACTCACTATTCTGCTGGTGCAGTCACTTTGTACATACATGACATTATCCTGTACTGATTCTGAGTTACCTCCTGTATTATACTTCAGAGCTGCACTCACTATTCTGCTGGTGCAGTCACTGTGTGCATACATTACATTACTTATCCTGTACTGATCCTGAGTTACCTCCTGTATTATACTCCAGAGCTGCACTCACTATTCTGCTGGTGCAGTCACTGTGTACATACATTACTGATCCTGAGTTACCTCCTGTATTATGCTCCAGAGCTGCACTCACTATTCTGCTGGTGCAGTCACTGTGTACATACATTACTGATCCTGAGTTACCTCCTGTATTATACTCCAGAGCTGCACTCACTATTCTGCTGGTGGAGTCACTATGTACATACATTACTGATCCTTAGTTACCTCCTGTATTATGCTCCAGAGCTGCACTCACTATTCTGCTGGTGCAGTCACTGTGTACATACATTACTGATCCTTAGTTACCTCCTGTATTATGCTCCAGAGCTGCACTCACTATTCTGCTGGTGCAGTCACTGTGTACATACATTACTGATCCTGAGTTACCTCCTGTATTATACCCCAGAGCTGTGCTCACTATTCTGCTGGTAGAGTCATTGTGTACATACATTACATTACTTATCCTGTACTGATCCTGGGTTACATCCTGTATTATACTCCAGAGTTGTGCTCATTTATTCTGCTTGTAGTCAGTGTACATACCTTACTGATTTTGAGGTGCATCCTGTATTATCCTCCAGAGCTGCGCTCACTATTCTGCTAGTGAAGTCTTGTGTACTTACATCAGATTTTGTTTGTAGATCCTGAGTTCCTGTATTATACTCCAGAGCTGCACTCACTATTTTAATTATGATGGAAACCGTTGGTACTCTTTTCATCACTCACCTGACCGGGACATGTATCACAGGTTACATCTTATTACTATCGGTATTCACTGCCTCATATAAACACAATACAAATGAGTAGCGTGATCTCTGTGCATCAGTGAACCTGCTAGGCATGCTTGGAGATTTCAGCTCTGAAGTCTTCAGAATTCTGTATGCATCCCTGGATTATGACTTGGGCCATAACTGGGAATGCCAGGTCAGGTATTTATATAGTTGTTCAACATCTGTATGTAGAATATAATTAATGTCTTGACGTTTGTTTTTTTTTTTTTCCATTTGTTTCTTTCGCTGTCATAATACCTGTGTCTTATTTCTCTTACCTCAGTCTTTATTATTGGTGTAGCATGTGACCTGGATTTATGGATGGAGCAATATGGCTCCTGGTGCTCATTCATGCATGGCAGAAGTCGTCAAATACCCAAAGATTCACTGCGTAGGGGGAAGTCCCAATACATAGGGATGATATTGGATGGCTCTATGGAGGTGATCAATAACCTGCATCTGTGTGTGACCACAACTATTAAGGTGAAGGTGGCTTTGTTGTATTCACAAGCACTCATTTCAGTATAAGAAGGGTTAATTGACCCCTGTACACATTAAATAAGTTAGTTGAACAATCTTAATGTGATCGGCTGACAGTCTAATGTGAATGGCGGCCTCCAGACTCTCCACCAAGAGATGGTTTTCAGGGAGAGAAGTGTCCGGGCTGATGAATTTCAGCAGGTGATCCTTTTGTTCAGCCGGGAGATAAGCCGCCGACAGAGGAGATGTATCACACGATAGCAGTCTAAAAAATGTTTTTGTGGCCACTTGTGTCATGTGGTCTCCAATCTGATGACCACACCAGTAGATTGGAGGTTAGTCTCTGACTTTCTGCAAACTACAGTATGATAATCGCCTATTAAATCCCTCCTGGCAGCTTGAAGACCGATCTCTTCCCACCCAGTTTGTCCATCTTTGTTCCTCTGTATGCTCCCTATGCATCTGATAATATCGCATAAGGCAGCAGTCATCAAATGGTCACTATTTGTGAGTGCTGTGTGCAGAATCTTTTATTCTATGAGATGCATCTTTAACCTGTCTCCTGCTTGTAAGAGCTGAACAGGGCGAAACCTCTCGCAAGCAGGAGGCAGGTTCATGTAGAACTTCTTCATGCAGACTCTGCCATATCTGGAGCTGCTGTGTTCAGTGGATCTCTGTTATGACGTAAAGAGAGGGATTTTGAGTGGAGACTGTTACTGAATGTTCTGCAATATTATAATACGTACCCATAGCGGTTCCTCACCATTTTCGGTATCTGTTTGCTGCTAGTAAATTTAACATTTTCTTTATATCCAGTGTTTTAAAACCATTTGATGAATATCCCTTAAAGTATGAGACATTTTCAGGACCATAAATCGATATTAAAATGGTTTCTGTAGTGACACCCCTATGTGAATGAAGTTGCCTTAGTGAGAGAACTCATTTAAAGGGGTTGTCCGGGATATAGGATAGCCCATTAAGGGGCATCTATCACCTGGATTTCATCCTCCAAACTATTTTTATTCATATGGGGCTCTTTAAAAGACAAATCCAGATATACTTTTACATAACCAGTCCAATCCTTCATTACTGAGAAATCAATGTTTCAGTGAGTTGATATGCAAATTAGGCTGAAGACCTATGGTAGATCTGAAGCCTCTGTCACCCCGGCTCTATTCCCCCCCCCTCCCCCAATTGCTGCCACCATCTCTTGATTGGCTGATGGCTCCTTTTGCCTGAAGAGACACAGCTGTCAGTAAGCTGTAGGTGGTGCTGATTGGCAATAGAGTCGGAGTGACGAAGGCTTCAGATCTACAAATAGCTCTACAGCCTCATTTGCATATCAGTTCAAACACTGATTTTTCAGACTGACCATGTAAATGTTTTGCAACTTAACCCAGACAGTGTTATAATGTGCCAGATTTATCACAGCGGCTCATGCTGGATGATCAGTCTTGAGCATCTTTGGTCTATTTTGACCTTACACCATCTATTAGATGGTCATCTTGGTTAACAAAGCCAAATTGTGGCACAATTTTAACATGGCATTGTGATATAGACCACCCTTTTTTTTTTTTTTTTTTTTTTGTCCACATCCTCTTGTTCAGCATGTCTAAAATGTGTCTCATAACCAATGCGGTGCAGAACATGAAAACTTTCTTTTTGCACACATGAAGCCAGATTTCTACCTCCCTGTAGAGGAGCAAATCGGCCCTTTTAAGTTTTTGGTTAGCTGTGGTCAGATAAAGAGTTAAAGGGGTTATATTCAGCCCATGTTTTCCTTAGCAAAAAAATATTAAAATCACTCGCATTTATATCCACCGCTCCTCCTAGTGATTGTATACAGACTGCTGCGATCACATCACGACTACATGCACATGACCGCTGCAACCAATCACTAGGTGCTTAAATTTCATGTTTTTGGGTTTTTTTTGTTTTTTTTTATAAACCTTTACAAGTTTTTAAAAACTTTTTAAAAAGACTGTGGGAAAAAAAGTGTGCTCAGTGTTCTTCAGGGTAGAATGATAAATTGCCCCAACACCGATGGGGTCGTAGCCTATATATAAATGGCTGTAAGCCCCCTCTGCTGTATAATGTACATCTGGGGATCTATACATGTATGATACTTTGCAGCGATTTTGATGCATTTTTTTTTTTCAGTGCAGATTTGTCACAAAACCTAAAGAATTTCCTGATGTCAGTGAGAATACTGAAGTGTTGTGCACATGCTGTTTGTTTTTTCTTTGCACATGTGGTGCAGAAATCTGCAGCATGTCAATTCTTTCAGCGTTTTTGCTGCTGATATCACCATTCTAATGTGGGGAGAAAAATCTGCCCTGAAAACGCGTGACAAAAATGCCGCTGCAGCTTTCCTGCCAAGAAATAAAGAAATGGTGCAGAATTTCTTCACCAAATAGTTTACGTTTGCGCATACCCTAAGGCTAAATTCACATGTCCAGTAATCCTCTGATAGATCGGATGCATTGGCAATAAAGTTGTGCAAACAAAAGTCGTTTTTGTATGTTTTTGGAAAAAAAATTGCTTTTTGCCGGATCCATTATTTTTTTTTTTTATTTTACATGGAAGTCTATGGAAAATGGATCCATCAATGGATTGCAATTTAGCCAAACACAGGTTTTCCTGGGAAACCAGTGTTATAGTCTGGGTCCACTTCGGCTCCAGGGGCTGTTAAAAAAAGCACATTGTTAAAAAAAACATTGATTATTCTAATCTGTCCAGCGACGTGTCCTGCAAACCCGCTATCTCCTGGCCGCTTCTGCTTCCAGGTCCGATCATTTAACTTCCGGCTGTATTCACTGCACTGCTCGTTACTCGGCGGTCTTCGGCTTTTTTCGGCTGTGTTCACGGTGACGTCAGGGTTCACCCGAGTCCATAGCTTAGCCATTGACTAGATTGAACTTTGACTATCACTGTCAGCCTGCTTCTCGCTCTGTATAGACGATTGTCTGTACAGAGCGATGAAGCCGAGCTGACATTGCTCTCCCTGTGCGCTAAATGTTTGTTTTTTTTTTATTTCTAATTTTTTTCTGTTTTTTTTTTTTTTTTTTTTTTTTTTTATTCCTTTCTCGCCTTTTCATTGGGGGACACAGCCACTGTCTGTGTCCCCCAATGAAAGGCTCCAAGGAAGACATTTTACGGTGAGTACACAAAAATGTCATTTTTTATGATTCCTTAGTCCGACCACCACTAAAAATATCCCCAAAAAGTGAGATGCCATGAAGCAGATATGGCTTTCTGGCATGCTTGTCCAGGAAGGAGCAGAGCCTCTGCAGCACATTAGACACAGTAGACTCCTTTCTGCAGGACTGATGACAAGATTATCTTGTCAGCTGCCAGAGGGGAAGGAGACTGATTCTGTCAAGGGTCTATCCCAGCAGCACAGATTAGCAGCACCAAAGGAAAACGCATGGCAGCAAAAGAATCCTTATATATAATATAAAAATTTATAATTACGGTAGGAAATCTGTAAACTGCTTTCTGTAGCTATTAAGATCATTGCAGGTCTTTGGGGTAAGAAAATGGTCCATGGGATAATTCCTTTAACATTATTGCCTATCTTTAGTGCAGGCCACCAGTATGTGATCACTGGTTTTTCAGGGGTCAGTTCCCCGCCAATTAATACTAATTCTAATTTAGAACTATTAAACTATATGGACCCCTTTAGGAACTTTTTTTTATTTTACTTTAATGCATGCATTTTGTGGTCAGATACTTTTTTGCAATTGACTGTTATTCTAAATTTTGCACTTTTTTTTTTGTCTTTTACAGGCTATTTTGTTCCTTTGCCCATTATTGGTAGCAGAATGAGTTAACCAAGAATCTGTCAGTGAGCGTGTTCTTTTTATATGTTTGGGGGTTTTTTTTCTGAGCCCATTTCAGTGGATTTCTGAACACAAAGTTCAGCTCCACTTTGACGTGGTACAGAGGAGCTAAAAAAAAAGATGGATAAGACATACTGACTCTTCAACAGACTTGGGTATGAGCAGCAGCACTCAATGTCAGGCAGCAGCTGCAAAAGCTAACAAGATTTTAGGGTGTATAAAAAGAGAGATTAGATCCCGTGATCCCAACGTATTGTTACCCCTCTATAAATCACTTGTAAGGCCACATCTGGAATATGGGATTCAGTTTTGGGCTCCACATTTTAAAAAGGACATTCAGAAGTTAAGGTGGGCAACTAGACTACTACAAGGAATGGAGGCCGGTCGTATGATGACAGGTTGGAACAGTTAGGCTATGTCCGCACGTTGCGTCGGTGTACCTGCAGTTTATTCTGCACGTTTTCCTTCCCTTGGTTTTTGACCAAATGGCTTTTGACTATTTTTTAAGCGCTAAAAACGCATGCGTTTTTACCGCGTTTTTAGTGCGTTTTTAGCGCTTTTTACCTGCGTTTTCACCTGCGCTTCTGCAGATGCGTTTTTGAGATCAAGACACTGAGAAATAAAGTTGAATTAGTCAAAAAGAATGAAAAAAGATAAAAAAAGTATAAAATTAACTTTTAATAAAATTATATGGGAAATTATCATTTTTAATGTAATAATAGTGGTTATGCACATTTTAACAGAAAAATAGCTAAAGTTTATTAATTTTTTACATTTAAATTTTCGGTTATTGTGTGTGTGTAAAGGAACATTAGAATCCATTAATTTTTGCCCAGAAAAGCATGCGTTTTTGGAGCCAAAAACGCAGTTGAAAAGCAGGTAAAAAGCATGAAAAACGCAGGAATTGTGATTTTGGTTGCGTTTTGCCATTTCTCATTGACTCCAATGTTAAGGAAACGATGCAGAAATGGCAAAAACAACTGACATGCTGCTTCTTTTTCAGCATGGTTTTTGACCACAAATATGCAAATTAAACGCTGCAGAAAAAAAAGCAAAGTGCAGACAGGATTTCTGCTTTTCCCATAGACTTTGCTGGAAATCAAAAACGCATGCGTTTTTGCCCAAAAACGCTGCTGCCAAAAACGCTGCAGAAACGCGGTAAAAAACGCAACGTGCGAACATAGCCTTAGATATGTTTAGCTTGGAAGAAAAAGTCTCAGAGAAGATCTCATTTATATGTATAAATACATGTGTGGTCAATCTAAAGGACTGGCACATGACTTATTTCTTCCAAAGACAATACTAAGGACCAGGGGGCACTCACTGCGAGTGGAAGAAAAGTGATTCCGGCAGCTAAATAGGAAAGGGTTCTTTACAGTTAGAGCAGTCAGACTGTGGAATGCCGACCACAAGAGGTAGTAATGGCAGATACTATAACAGCTTTTAGGCTGACCGCACTTTGTGTTTTTACCTTCGTTTCAGCAGCGTTTTGAACTGCAGCGTTTTCATGCCAAAAGGCATGCGTTTTGATTTTCCATGATAGTCTATGGAAAATGAAGATTTCCTGTCCGCACTTTGCGTTTCAAAACGCTGCGTTTAATTTGCATAATTTGTGGAAAAAAACATGCGTTCAAAGGAGCAGCATGTCAATTGTTTTTGCCATTTCTGCAGCGTTTTGCTAACCTTGAAGTCAATGAGAAGTAACAAAAAGCAACAAACATCAAAATTCCAGCGTTTTACCTGCTTTTTAGGTGCAGAAACACTGCGTTTTTTACTTCAAAAACACATGCTTTTCAGACATTTAAAATAATGGAATATTATGTCCCTTTACACACACACATAGTCCGACAATTAAATTAATGAAAATTATGATTTTATTACAATTTTAGCAATAAATATTATAAAACTGCTATAATTTCATGAAATATAAATATTTTATTAAATCAAAAATTATATATGTGTTGCTTTTTTTTTCTCTTTTTTTCATTGTGTTTGACTATTTTTAATCTTTATTTAGCAGTGTCTTGATGTTCAAAACGCATCTGTCAAAACGCAAGGGAAAAAGCGCTGAAAATGCATCTAAAACGCAGTAAATACGCATGCGTTTTTAGCGCTAAATTTCTGGAAAAGGCAACTTTGGCTAAATCAATTAAGCCCAAAACCTGTGTTCTAAACTGCAAGTAGGACGACGCAAAGTGCGGTCTTAGGGTATGTGCGCACGTTGCTTTTTACCTGCTTTTTACCTGCTTTTTTGCTGCTTTTTCTTCTGCGCTGTTTAATGCCAAAATGGATGTGTTCTTCTATTCAAGCAAAGTCTATGGGAATTTGGGTTTCTTGTTCACACTATGTTGTTCAAAATGCTGCCTTTTTGTGGCAGAACTTTGGTCAAAAACTCAGCTTTGCAGTGCAAAACCCAAATGTCAAAAACAATTGACATGTTGCTTCTTTGAAAAGCTGAGTTTTTGACCAAAGTTCTGCCACAAAAAGGCAGCATTTTGAACAACATAGTGTGAACAAGAAACCCAAATTCCCATAGACTTTGCTTGAATAGAAGAACACATCCATTTTGGCATTAAACAGCGAAGAAGAAAAAGCAGCAAAAAAGCAGGTAAAAAGCAGGTAAAAAGCAACGTGCGCACATACCCTTAGCCTTATTCCTTCTAAAGACCATACTAAGGACCAGGGGGCACTCACTGCGAGTGGAAGAAAAGCGATTCCAGCAGCTAAATAGGAAAGGGTTCTTTACAGTTAGAGCAGTCAGACTGTGGAATGCCCTACCACAAGAGGTAGTAATGGCAGACACTAGAATAGCTTGTAAAATCGGGCTGGATGACTTCCACAGTGCACACAACATTGTCTGTTATAACTGACAAAATGTAGAATTGGTGGAGAAATAGTGAACTAGATGGACCGGGTGATTTTTTTTTTTTTTTTTTTTTTTTTTTTTTTTCAACCTATGTAATAGAACAAACTAACTGATGAATTTTCAGTGGACTCATTCTGCAGTAATGTGTAAGAAAATTAAGATCCTGCAAAAGCAACTGATTTTTAGAATTTAAGTTAGGGTACTTTCACACTTGCGTTGTTTTCCTTCCGTTCCAATCCACCTTTTGGAAAACAGCGGAATCCGTTAACGGATTCCGCTGTTTCCCATAGACTTGTATGGTTGACGGATTGTACCAAAAGGACCTGCGTTGCTTCCGCCCAGCGGGAGGAACGCAGCATGTCACGTTGTTTTGAGCAGCGGAATCCTCTGGATTTCACTGCGCATGCTGTGTTTTTTTTTTAAAAATCACAAACTTTATTTTGGCTCGCGGTGGCCGAACATTCAGCTGAGCGCCAGCAAGTGACAGCGCTCAGCTGATCACCCGGCGGCCGGCTGCAGGGAGCGATCAGCTGATCACCCGGCGGCCGGCTGCAGGGAGCGATCAGCTGATCACCCGGCGGCCGGCTGCAGGGAGCGATCAGCTGATCACCCGGCTGCAGGGAGCGATCAGCTGATCACCCGGCTGCAGGGAGCGATCAGCTAATCACCCGGCGGCCGGCTGCAGGGAGCGATCAGCTAATCACCCGGCGGCCGGCTGCAGCGAGCGATCAGCTAATCACCCGGCGGTCGGCTACTGGGAGCGATCAGCTGATTACCCGGCGGCCGGCTACTGGGAGCGATCAGCTGATTACCCGGCGGCCGGCTACTGGGAGCGATCAGCTGATTACCCGGCGGCCGGCTACTGGGAGCGATCAGCTGATTACCCGGCGGCTGGCTACTGGGAGCGATCAGCTGATTACCCGGCGGCTGGCTACTGGGAGCGATCAGCTGATCGTTCACAATAGTCTGCCGCCGGTAAAACTGAAAAAAAAAAAAAAAAAAAATCAAAACGGATTCCGTTGTTTTGCAGCATCCGTTGTGCCACTATATGCAACACATCCATTGCATCCGTCACACAACGCAATGCAACGGATGCCGTTCAACGCAAGTGTGAAATTAGCCTTGCAGGGAGAAAATGAAGTTATATCTTCCCTGCAGCTGCTCACTTCCAGTCATCAGGGCTGTAGAGGGAGCAGTTAGGCTTTGTGCGCACGTGTGCGTATTGCATGCATTTACGCTGTGGTTAGCACTGCAGCGTAAATGTATGCGTCCTGCGTCCCCTGCACAATCTATGTAGATTGTGCATGAGACGTGCGCACGTTGCTTTTTTGAACGCAGCGATTTGGATGCCAAAATTTTGACCCAAATCCGTGCTTTCAAAAATGCAGCATGTCAATTAATTTGTGTGTTTTTTGATGCAGCTCCCATTCTGTCTATGGGAGAGGCTGCATCCCGAGCGCATGATATCGGCATGTAATCTGCTGAAACACTGCATCCATTACATGTGCTGTCAAATAGCTGCAGAAATTTCAGCAGGTACGTGCGCACAAAGCCTTACAGTCACTGCTCCTTACACATTGAGTGTGGCTGTTATCTCCCGCTGCCACTTTGATTGACATCCTGCAATGTGCACACTCTGCAGAGCAGGCTGTCAATCAAACTGGCAGGGCAGTTTCCATTCCTGATATATGGCCCTGTTCTCCTTCCACTTAGCCATGTGGGTGTGATCAACAGATTTTGTTTATGGTAGTTCTGGTTAAAAAGACTATTTATATACAGGGAAAAGAGGGCCATATCTCTGGAATGGAGAAGCTCAGAAGCAAAGGAAAAACGGCTCTGGATTCAGGAGATCAGCGACATTAACACCTGGAGAAAAAAAAAACCTATTCATGGCAAGTGACAGGTCGTGTGTTCTAAACTTGTGGTTAGCCTAGACCCAAGCTTTCACTAGGATTGTGCCCTTATTCACTCTTGACTTTTTGGGTTATTTCCTGCAGATTTTTGTTTTTTTAGTTCCGATTTGACCATCACACACTTAGGCTGCTTTCACACATCAGTTTTTTGCCACCAGGTGCAATCCGTCATAAACTAAAAATAACGGATCCGGCGTCTGTTGCCGCCGGATCCGTTTTTTCCCCCATAGACTTTCGTTAGTGCCGGATTGTGCCGGAAGGCCTTGCGTTTCATCCGTTTGTTGCCGGATTCGCCAAAATTTACTTGTCCAACGGACGGATGAAACGTTGAAGTGAACGTTTGTGTCCAGCAAAAAAAACGGATCGCGCCGGATCCGGCGCCGTACGGTGTTTTATAATGGAAATCTATGGATGCCGGATCCGACGTAATGCGGCAATAAACGGATCTGGCCACCGTTTTTTTTTTTTTTTTTAATTGAGCATGCTCAGAATCACACCCGATCTGTCAAAAAACTGAAGGAACTGATGGAAAAAACTGATACAACTGATCCGTTTTTCGCCGAATCCTTCGCATCAGTTTTTTCGCCGGATTGTGCCTGATGCCAAAAAACTGATGTGTGAAAGCAGCCTTAGGCTACTTTCACACATCCGGTTTTTGCTCTGCGGCACAATACGACGGCGCTCTGCAGAAAAACCGCAACCGCTTTTTTTGCTGCCGGTTTCGGGGTTTTTTTTTGCATAGACTTACATTAGTGCCATATTGTGCCGCAGGGGCTTGCGTTCCGTCCGTTTTTTGCCGCATGCGGCAGATTTAGCCGATGCCGCGGCCGGATAGAACGTTCTCTGCAACGTTTGGCTACTTTCACACATCCGGTTTTTGCTCTGCGGCACAATACGGCGCTCTGCAGAAAAACCGCAATTGCTTTTTTTGCCGCCGGTTGCGTTTTTTTTTTTTTGCATAGACTTACATTAGTACCGTATTGTGCCGCATGTGCTTGCGTTCGGTCCGGTTTTGCCGCATGCCGCAGATTTAGCTGATGCCGCGGCCGGATGGAACGCATTTTGCTCTGGCAAAAAAACCGCATCGCACCGCATCCGGCCGCTGCGGCACATTTTTCAATGCATGCCTAAGGACGCCGGATGCGGCGCGATGCGGAAAAAAACGCATGCGGTTTCTTCCACTGTGCATGCTCAGTAGCATGCCGCAACCGGAAAAAAAACGGACGGGCCGCATGTAAAAACTTATGCAAAGGATGCTGTTTTCGCCGCATCCGTTGCATAGGTTTCACAGCCGGATTGAGCCGCACTGCTCAAACCAGATGTGTGAAAGTAGCAACTTTCACACATCCGGTTTTTGCTATGCGGCACAATACGGCGCTCTTCAGAAAAACCGCAACTGTTTTTTTTTTTTTTTTTGTTTTTTTTTTACGCCGGTTGCGTTTTTTTTTGCATAAACTTACATTAGTGCCGTATTGTGCCGCAGGGGCTTGCGTTCGGTCTGGTTTTTGCCGCATGCGGCAGATTTAGCCGATGCTGCGGCCGGATGGAACGTTGCCTGCAACGTTTTTTGCTCCGGCAAAAAAGCCGCATCCGGCCGCTGCGGCGCATTTTTCAATGCATGCCTATGGACGCCGGATGCGGCGCGATGCGGAAAAAACGCATCTGGCCTCCGCATGCGGTTTCTTCCACTGCGCATGCTCAGTAGCGTGACGCAACCGGAAAAAAACAGACCGGCCGCATGTAAAAACTTATGCAAAGGATGCGGTGTTTTCGCCGCATCCGTTGCATAGGTTTCACAGCCGGATTGAGCCGCAATGCTCAAACCGGATGTGTGAAAGTAGCCTTACACTGAAGACTGCAAAGTGTCTAGGACGTAATTGCTTGTTCAGTAAATGGTCGTCTACCAGGGAAGACTTTAATCTGTTGGCAAGAAGAGAACGAAAGCCAAAAAAGTGTCTGGTGGCTGGACTGCCCATTGATAAATATATACTGTGAGCCCTCGCGGGCAGGGTCCTCTCTCCTCCTATACCAGTCTGTCTTGTACTGTTAATGATTGTTGTACGTATACCCTCTTTCACTTGTAAAGCGCCATGGAATAAATGGCGCTATAATAATAAATAATAATAAAAAATAATATATGGAAACTGTGTGACGCTTCATATTCCCGGCGGCGGCACTGCAGGGATTTTGTTGCCTCTTGCCAGAGTTCCCCACTTATCGGAGCTCATCAGGGGTCACGGCAGTGGGATTTGCGTCATTCTCATGGTGTTTGGGGGGGGGACCCTTTTAACAATAGTTATTGCCATTGTGTTCCATTTGGCTGCTTTCACACCTCCGGTTTCTGCAATGCGGCACAATCCGGCACTTTGCAGGAAAATCGCAACCGTTTTTTTTTTTTGCTGCCGGTTGCGTTTTTCCTGCATAGACTTTAATTAGTGCCGCATTGTGCCGCATGGCCTTGCGTTCCATCCGGTTTTTGCCGCATGCGGCAGATTTAGCCGATGCGGCGGCTGGATGGAACGTTGCCTGGCACGTTTTTTCGTGCGGCAAGAAAAACCGCATCGCCCCGCATCCGGCCAATGCGGCGCATTTTTCAATGCATGCCTATGGCGGCCGGATGACGGTTCCTTTACAATTCACAATCATGTGTTTTCCTTGACCCCTCGCTCCTGCACTTACTACAAAGGGCCAGATATCGCGCAGATCAGTGCCACTATAAAAGCAGCTGAAGCTGGCATCCAGGACCCAGCCGGAGGCGAGCTTGGCACCATTTCCCTGCTTTGTGCCTGCTGCTATGCTAATGGCTTTTGCCGCCTTTTGATCTATCGCGGGGAGAGTGCTTTTAGGGAGATGATTGCCATAAGTTTGATGGGATTCCTGCCGCGTCAAGCACTTGCTAATATACAGCTTAACCCTTTCACGCGTGGATGGAATGTTTTCTGCCGCTCTGGCATCCCCTGAGAAGATAATGAGAAGGGATTCAACATATTTATTGCATGAGGCCATGTTCACTTTCCTTGAATGGCTACAGGTTTTTTTGGGGGGTTTTTTTCTCACCAAAATTCAGAATAGCATCAGCACCATTTATTGCAAATTTGTCTTGATGATGATTTTTTTTAAAAGTGCAGAAATTCTGCAATTCCAAACTTAGGCTATGTTCACACGTTGCATTTTTACATGTTTGTTGTTTTTTTTTTAACGTTTATGCTCCTTTTTAGAGTGCCAGCCACAACTGAGATGTCAAAAATCTGATGCGCACAATTGTTTTTTTTTTTTGTTTAATTTTTATTTTTTTTTTAAATTTCAACATGTCTATTCTTTTAGCTTGTGTTTTCACCATAGAAAGCAATCAGGGAATGCCTACAGGCTGCAAAAAAATTAACCATTTAATTTTTGTGAATAAAACTAACTTTGAGACATACTGTAGACAAAATAACAGGCATAATCTGCGTCGAAAATGCAGCAAAGACTAAGCACAATCTGCTTTATGGTAGCAGATTATATTTACTGCTAAGAAAGAAGGTTTTTCCTGGGGGGCGGGGAAGCAGCACAAAAAGCAGTGTGTGAATGTAGCCTTGAACTGCTGGGAATGTCCAGTACGCCCCAACGGCGGCTGGACAGTTGGTGCCAATCAATTATTCCAGTGTAAATGGTAAAAATGGTAACTTTTCTCTTTTTAAAAGTTCATAATTTTTTTTTTTATTTAAAAAATTGTGTGTGTGTGTGTGTGTGTGTGTGTGTGTGTGTGTATATATATATATATATATATACGGTATATATATATATATATATATATATATATATATATATATATATATATATATATATATATATATATATATATATATATATATATATATATATATATATAATGTGTGTGTATATATAATATATATATATATATATATATAGATAGATATAGATTTTTTTTAATTTATTTATTTTTTGGAAATGGTAACATTTTTGTATTAAAAAAAAAATATATATATATATATATATATATATATATATATATATATATATATATATATATATAAAAATTCATTTATTTATATATATATATATATGAATTTTTATATATAATTTTTTTTTTTTTAATACAAAAAAATTTAATTTAATTAGTAAATTAAATATATATGTCTCCATAAGCTGAGTGCATACAATCCAAGAAGTCTGAATTGCTGCACCCAGAGATCTTCGTCTCCCCTCTTCCTTTACGGGAATCAATCCAGTCTTTATAGCCTTGAACTGCAATTTTTCATGCATTTCTTTTTTTCTTCCCCAAGATCCCCATAGACGTCTACTGGGTTAAAGTGCATAATTTTGTATCTTATATAAATGTCAGTCACATGTCCAGGTCTTTTGCGGATCATGTGTCCATGCAAAAATTGCAGCTAAATATCCTTTTTTTTTTTTTTTTTTTTTCCTGGCATCATGGATGAAAAATGGCAATACAGGTCTATGGGTCTGTGACAATCACGTACACAACACGGATGACATTGGTGTACAGTCCATGATTAATATTGCGATATATAGGAGAAACTTGCGGGATTACAGCTATGTTTTATTTCTCCCGCAATCTTTTGCCGGAGTCTTTTAAACCCCCCCTTCCCCCTCCACCTTCCACCTTCGCAATTTTTCTTTTTTTTTTTTTTCGCCACTTTTTCCAGCAGCCATAACTTTTATTTTTATTTTTCCGTCAATATTGCAATGTGAGAGCTTATTTTTTTTGCAGGACGAGTTGTACTTTTGAATGAAACCATGAGTGTTACCCTATAGTGTACTGGAAAACAGGAAAAAATTCCAAGTGCGGTGAAATTGCAAAAACAGTGCAATTGCACTATTGTTTTTGTTGTCTTTTATTCACCCTGTTCACTGTATGGTAAAACTAAAGTGTCATTATGATGTCTCACGTCGGTACGAGTTCGTTGTTACCAAATATGTATATTTTTACTTTTATCTAAGGGGGTTAAAAAATTCAAAAGTTTGTCAAAAACAAGAATAGGGCTTTTGTCACTTTTTTTCTTTCTCATTTTTTGGGGTCTGGGGCTCAGTGATGCCTTATTTTTTTCATCTCTGGCTAACGTATTTAATTATACAATTTTTTGCGGACATGCTACATTTTGATCGCCTGTTACAGCATTTTAATGCAATGTTACTGCAACCAAACAATGTAATTTTTTTTTTCTTGCCACGCGGTGCACCGATCAGATTAATTGAGTTTAAATTGTGATAGATCGGGCATTTCTGAATGGGGCGATACCAAATATGTGGTATATTTTTCATTTTATTTTCAATGGGGCGAAAGGGGGATGATTTGAACTTTATTATTTTTATTTTTTTTTTTTACATTTTTCATTTATTTTACTAGTCTTCCCAGGGGACTTTGTCTGCACAGTCCGATTGCCCGGGCATTTTTGCTGCATTGCTATGATCAGAAGAAATGCAGCGTTCCTGTGAGTACCGGCGCTCTGTCAGGTCACAAGATATATGTTATAGCATCAGAGGTCATCAGCTGACCCTGTGCTACCTTGGAAATACCATGGTGCCCCGTGATCGCATCATGGGGCCACCGATGGTAAAAGGGAATGGAGCAACACCGGTGTTTGACAGAACGATCTAAGGGGTTAACAGGCGCAGGTGGATCTCAGATCCACCCATGCCTGGTAGCCACATGTCTGCTGATGAGATCAACAGATATGTGCAGGGATTACTGCGGGCTCGCCGCCGATGACACAACCTAGGGCGTATATATACATACAAGGTCATGAAGGGATTAAAGGGGATCTGCTTCCGGTTTGTGTCTAATGTTGCAGTTGTGTGAATATGTAAAGTCAGATATATCCTTCTCCCGATGTGATTGGGATGTTTGGATTTCAATTTGGTGTGTCCTAAGCCAGATAATAAGAGGTTAAACTGGTGAAAATACAATTAACTTTTCCCTCCTCGCCCGCTGATCACACACTGGTCTGTACGCTGCGGTTCTTGGGGGCTTACAGATCTGGCTACGATCTGCCATTATCTGTCCACATCTGCAGAGGAGGCTTCCTCGTGGCGAGGATGGAGCCGACTGAACCTCGTGTTGGTATTTTACTCCATTAGTTATTACAGGTTGGCTCCATCCGACTGATGCGTGAATCATAGTACGAGGTGTGAAATGCTCGGTCATGTGCAGGCGGCCGCCTTACGGGAAGTGTCAGCCGCATAGTATCAGATGAAAAAATCCCTTCTGATACAAGGCCGACACTGACTTTCTGTTTCATGCTATTGAAAAATTTCTTGCCGAGGATGATATATATTGAGATTTCACCTTACATCATGTGTTGTGGCAGGAGGCCATGTACGGAGGTGTATGTAGAGGAGATAGATGCCCTTTAAAAATAGCATCTGTCACCAGTTTTTTTGACACCTTATCTGAGAACAGCATAATGTAGGGGCAGAGACCCTGATTCCAAAGATGTATCACTTACTGGGTTTCGTTCTGCAGTTTTGATTGATGAAATCCCTGTTTTTATCAGCAGATGATGATCACTATAGGACTAGTAAACTGGCTGCTATATAATCTTCCATATTTATGAGCTCTATATAACCCCACCCACACCACTGATTGGCTTGTGCTCACAGAATACAGCCTATCAGTGGTGTGGGTGGGGTTATATAGAGCTCAGCCTGATGAGTTGTAGAGCTGCTGCAAAGAAAACCATGATTTTATCAAAACTGCAGCAAGCAGCCCAGTAAGTAATACATCACAGGAATCGAGGTCTCTGCCCCTACATCATCCTACTCTAAGATGGGGTAGCAAAAACCAGCAGATTAATTTTGCAAATTAAAGGGGTTGTTCAGGATTTGCATATTGTTGACCTAAGTGTAAGACAGTCAATCATTCAGATTAGTGGGGTCTTGCATCCGATACCCCCTCTTGATCGGCTATCTGCCTCGACAGTAGCCGGATGTAAGCAATGTTTGGAGCTGCTGTGTTCCTGTTCGTACATTGCTATCTAGCCACAGCTAATAACATTGGTGGGGCGCCTCCTGTTGGACCCTCAATAATACTGATAGGTCATCTCTACATGTATAGGGCAGATAATGGGGAATGTAAGAGAAAGATTAGGCTGCTTTCACACTACTTTTTTTTTTTTTTTTTAGCATGCGTCATGAACGTTTTTTTGCTGTAAAAGTGGATCCTGTTTTTACAAAGAAAAATGCATGCAAACGCATGTGTTATTTTGCAGGATCCTGTCACTTGAAGTTTATGGGCGGGCATTGAAGTCATGTGATCGGGAGTGAGGGGAACTGAACATGATAGACTGGGAGCCGGCATCTGAAAGCTGTGGACGCTGGTAACCAAGGTAAACATCGGGTAACTAAGCGAAGTGCTTTGCTTGGATACCCGATATTTACCTTGGTTACGAGCGTCCGCAGCTGCTAGGAGCCGGGCTGCCTGCTCCCTGCAGACGTAACCAAGGTAAATATCGGGTAACTAAGCGAAGCGCTTTGCTTGGTTACCCGATATTTACCTTGGTTACTTTCAGACGGGGGGGGGGGGGGAGAGAGAGAAAGAGAGACTGATCACGCCAGCCTGGTTTCTGGGCATGCTCAGTAGAGCAAGCAGGATCCTGTCTATCAGCATGCCAGCGTTCACATGCGTTTGCGTGCTGTTTAGTCAGGATCCAGTGAAAAACAGTATTTGGACGCAGCTCAAAAACGCTACAAGTAGCGTTTTTGAAAAAAGATAAAAAAACTGCAAGTCGCTGGATCCTCACTATAACACGCAAACGCATGTGAACGCATGTTGACGCATTTGCACTGGATCCGCTTTTGCGTAAAAAAAAAAAAAGTTCATGACGCATGTTAAAAAAACGTAGTGTGAAAGCAGCCTTAGACTATGGTTTGGCTGTTACCATAGAGACGTATAGGTCTGCAGAGGAGCTGTAAACACAAAACGATAGAACGTCTTTTTTTTTGTTTGTTTTTTTGGTAAAGACTGTAGAAAGTGTGTGTGTGTGTGTGTATTTATATATATATATATATATATATATATATATATATATATATATATATATATATATATATATATATATATATATATATATATATATATATATATATATATATATATATATATATATATATATATATATAATATATATAAATAAGAAATTAATTATTTGAACCTAACGGAGATGTTTGGTGCCGGGGTCCTCGAAGCTGTGTACCCCAGTCCTACATACATAAGTTCTGCATTTTCGGGGTGCTGCTCTATACATGCGGCTGCAATCCTCCTGTGTGAAGGTGAATCGGCCGGGCCGGTCCGGTTACAGCCTCACCGGCTGTTTATAGCGCGGTGTTGCTGACGCTCGGGGCCTCTTTGACCTTGGAGGCCATGTTTGCTCATTATGAGTAAAGCCATGAAGACTGCTACTGTATTTCCAGTTTGTTAGTTGCTTGCACTCACGTGTGAACCAAGGCATATTTAGGATCCAGCTGTCATAAGGGTGTTAAAATCCTATAATGAGCAACTACGGCTACAGGGCCTTAATGATCCCATTGTCGCTGCTTCCCCGCAGTAGCTCCAGCCACAGTTGAGTTTCCTTTTTTTAGACTTTTTGATCTTGCATT
The DNA here is from genome assembly GCF_048569485.1 of Anomaloglossus baeobatrachus. Taxonomy (NCBI): domain Eukaryota; kingdom Metazoa; phylum Chordata; class Amphibia; order Anura; family Aromobatidae; genus Anomaloglossus; species Anomaloglossus baeobatrachus. The sequence continues at coordinate 144,364,289 of NC_134363.1, read as the reverse complement.
GATGTCAATCTCCACCAGGAAGCCTGGCCACCGCTTGAGTCCACCCCATTTGGCCACCGCTTGACTTCTTATCCCCCCCCCCCCATTTGGCCATTGCTTGACTCAACCCCTACTCAACCACCGTGTGTGTGTAGGGGGAGGTTGGCGTTAAGTCTCCCGGCCGCGCACAAGAGTTGGAGGGGGGGCTCTTCCGGTTGGTCTAGGGGGGTGGGGGGAGGATTAGAGGCAAATCTAGCTGCGCAAGGGAAGGGTATTTTTCTGCCTATGCAGGGAGGGGGCTGGTGGAGAGTCATTTGGGGGTGAGTCTTCCTTCCTACCCTTGGGATTGGGAGCTGGGGAAGTCATCTGGCTGCGTGGGGGGACGGGAGGAGGGAGTGAGTGGCTGGGGAAGTCTTCTGGCTGCGTGGGGGGACGGGAGGAGGGAGTGTTTGGGGATGGCTGCGTGGGGGGGAGGAGAGGAGGGAGTGAGTGGCTGGGGAAGTCTTATAGCTGTGCGGGGGTGGGGAAGTGAATGTGTTGCTGGAGTTGGGGGAGAGAGTCTTCCAGCTGCATGGGGGTGCTGATGAAGTCTTTGGCTAAGGGGGTGGGGGGTCTTCACAGCTTTGGGCGGAGGTAAAGGAAGTCTTCCGGCTGCTGGGGGGTGGAGGGTTAATTGGGGAGTCTGGCAATGGCACTCTCAGAGCACATGTGCATTCGCTCCTGTGTATGGGGAAATCGGGTGAGATGGCTGGCTGCTACCAGTTATTCATTGTATATGGGGTTTAGCTCCACATATAGGGTATTATTGGGCTGTGGGGGGGTGTATTGTAGGGGGTCTGGGTATCAGAGCAGGTGTGGGCTGTAGTGATCTCAGTACTTGCTATCTGATGGCTGATGTTAATGCTTCCCATGAGCCTTCATGTAGAGCGGAGCCTGGCAATCACCAGATAATGCTACTCCCCAGACACAATCTCCCCTGCAATTCATGGTGGAATTCTCTTCTGCCGCCTGCAACGTAACACCGAAAATATGTCTACAATGCAAAACTGTGGGTGATAAAACACAAGCTTGTGTGTGTGTGTGTGTGTGTATGTATATGTATGTATATGTATGTATATATATATATATATATATATATATATATATATATATATATATATATATATATATATATATATATATATATATATATATATATATATATATATATATATATATATATATATATAATATAATATAATATAATATAATATAATATAATATAATATATATATTTATTTATTTATTTTTTTAGTTTGTGTGCTACTGTCCTATAGAGATAATGTAGCTTGTGATTATCTGATTTGGACCACTAAAGGGTCCCGGCTGGAAGAGTTCCTACCATAGAAGTTTAGCTTTATTAGTGTACTTGGCCCTGGAATGTGTTGGTGCCATATTAATATCATGACCGTCCTGGTATAGTGTCCTCCTGATTACCAAACACACACAGAAGGCTGCACTGCTGATGGTGAGGAGGTGACGGCTGTCGCCCAGAGCTCTGCAGATATGTGTGAATCTATGTCGCCGCCTGCTTTGAAGCGAAGGCTTCCTGACAAGCATCGCTGCAGATTTGCTGTAAATGTCTTGATGCTGGAATGAAAGTAGCATCTTGGTAAATCACAAGCGTCCAGGGGGTTCCCTCCAACATTATTCGTTGGGCTTCATAATAAATATGTCCTGGGAAGATGGGCAGCTCGTAAGTTAGAGATCCATTTATTGCTAGTGACTTCTAGTGCTGCTCCAGTTCTTCTTCAGGCCATGTTTCTTAATTTAATCCAGAACACCCCTTTATCACTCATCCATTAACATTGATTACACTTAGGTATGGGTCTGAGTCCTGGGTTTCCCAACAATTGCCAAAACTATGTCCCATGGTTTCCACTTCCACCAAATGTGGAGTAGCTTGCTGGTCGTGGGTGCAACCTGCTGCTTCGGTGGCAAAAATAGCCAAATGCTGTGTGAGCAGTGCTTCTTTCTGCTCCTCTGATTGGGGGACTTTGGCTGAAGGGGACACTGTACCCCTGTTGTCAGTGTCCTAGCTATTGTACCCGCACTGATCTAATAAGGAATTAACACCCATCCATTACATGGATCATGCCTTTACCCCAGCTATGTCCAACTTTGGCGGCAGTTACAGTGGTCAGCGAAGGCCGTTCTAAGCGCCCATTGGCTCCTGTACAACAAAATCACTGGGCCTGAAATTTATTTAAATACTTCATACAAAAATATTTTTGGTGATGAAGCTTCAAGACGCTTCCTATATGGAGAAACTAGTTGCATGCATTGCTCAGGTGTGAATTTGGCCCACTCTTCCCCACAAACACTCTTCACATCCTGAAGGTCCTGTAGCGTCTTCTATGAACTTAACCTAATGCAGATTACTGAACTGAAGTAAATGCAGTGGAAACTCTGTGGCTTGTCAGGCTGACCTTACTCCCATCTATAATGGTTTGGGTCTCCAGGGACAATGCTTGACTGCACATGTGCTTGTGTCATCTATTTTCTGCACATGTACAGCGCAGCAAGGTGCACACTCTGTGCTTGCATGGGTCGCTGGTGAAGCAGAATACTCCAAATCAGTGTCCAGTTTTTACTCTTAAGCGGGCTTTACACACAGCGACATTGCTAACGATGTTGCTGGAGAAAGCGACTGCCCCCGTCGTTTGTGCGTCACGGGCAAATCCCAGCCCTGGTGCACAACATCGCTTGGACCCGTCACACGGACTTACCTGGCTAGCGACGTCGCTGTGGCCGGTGAACCGCCTCCTTTCTAAGGGGGAGGTTCGTTCGGCGTCACTAAGCAGCCGCCCAATAGAAGCGGAGGGGCGGAAATGAGCGGGACGAACATCCCGCCCATCTCCTTCCTTCCTCATTGCGGGCGGCCGCAGGTACGGTGATGTTCCTTGTTCCTGTGCTGTCACACGTAGCGATGTGTGCTGCCGCAGGAACGACGAACAACCTGCATCCTGCAACAGCAACGATATTCAGGATAGGAACGACTGGTCAACGAGCAACGATTAGGTGAGTAATTTTGATAGTTAACGGTCGTTCCTGCGTTTCACACGCAACGACGTCGCTAACTAGGCCGGATGTGCGTCATGAATTCCGTGACCCCCAACGACATCTCGTTAGCAATGTCGTTGCGTGTAAATCCCGCTTTAGTCTATTCCCAATGCTTTCCCCCAAAAAGGGTTGTCTGCGACAAATATACTGTAAATACTTCTAGTTACACTACAGCTCTCTGACTGCTGACTGGAAATGAGTGGCTGCAGGGAGGATATAACTTCACTTTCTCCCTGCAGTCATACTTTCAATTAGGTTGCTGTAGATGTTTTAAAATATTTTATATGAGCCTTTTTTTTTCTTTGGTTTGTTTTTGGTTTCTGTTTAAATCGATCTTCTTAGACCTGATGAGGCCGATGTAGTGACTTTGAAAGTCTGTGTGACAGTATAGTCCCGATAATAATATTGTGCATTTTATAAGTCCAGTTAAAGCTCATTTTATTAACAGGCAAGACATTTTTCAGACCGACAGTCATTCTGATGTGGTTTTTCACAGTAACAACACCAGCCTCATCAGGCTTAACAGATCTTTTTAATATATAATGAAACCTGTTAACTGGTCTGCTTTAGTATATACCTATACATGGCCTCTGGTTTTCTACAGCAGATTCCTGATTTTATTCAATCACAACCTATAAAAAGACTCTGGAATCTAAATATTGATATTCAAACAAGTAGAAATTTATTATTACAAAAAAGTGCTCGTGCAAATTACATAAAAATTCATTATACTTTAGGATGACATTTGGAGTATTGGGAGGGATGTATAACCGCACTAAAGGGGATAGTGCAAATCCGGTGATAACTATACTTTCTGGACCAGTTAGCCTACAATAATGTCCTATATATAATTGGACATATAAAAGTAGGCATTTCTGACGACATAGAAATTTCAATACCTGGGGCTTAGGGTATGTATAAGGGTTTCTCTGATGGCTGCTATTGAATAGGTTACCATGAAGTCTATTGCATCAAGTGGAAATACCCCTCGTAGCCACAGTGATCAAAGTCAGTCCATACCACATAGATAATCATATAATATGTATGGACATAGTTACCCACATCAATAGCCACCATCTACTGTTTGTCCCCCATAGATAAATCTATTTACCTGTAGTCATATTGAACAGTAAAGGTCCTGTATAGTAACGCCGATTGCACTTGCCCCAACCTCGACGCGCGTTTCACCGCACTGCCGGTTTCATCAGGAGGTATGTGCCAAACTTGCTGTAGTTACTTTATATAGCACCCATGATTCGATCCAGGTGCGGATTTAGCTCATCCGGTATTCCAACACATGTAGTTAAGTGACGCGCATCCTGTGCGCAGGCCGCACCTCAAGCGCGTCATGCGTCACATGATAATGTCTCGGATGTGCTCCAGAGTACGTACCTTCAGCTGTCTCGTAGTCATGCCAATATATATCCTATTGCATGAACAACTTGCATGGTAAATCACCATTTCGGTTTTACAGGTTATATTAAATGTGATAGAATAGCTTTTTGTATTTCCCGTATTCTCAAAGGTAGTATATCTTTGCACATATCTGCATGCCGAGCAATTCCCACATTTAAAGCACTATGCCGGCTCTGTGTTATGCGTTCGCTGGCCGCATGTCTGCGGTCATGTGACGGATGACACGCTCGACTAGCGACTCGCGCACAGGATGCACATCACGCAGTCACGTGCGCCCAGATACCGGATGGGGAAGGTGCACTCGGATGACTCATCCGGTTCTTCCATATGGACTCTGTTTTACGCTGCATAACTCGCGGTCATGTGACGCATGACGCGCTTGAGGTGCGGCCTGCGCACAGGATGCGCGTCACTTAACTACATGTGTTGGAATACCGGATGAGCTAAACCCGCACCTGGATCGAATCATGGGTGCTATATAAAGTAACTACAGCAAGTTTGGCACATACCTCCTGATGAAACCGGCAGTGCGGTGAAACGCGCGTCGAGGTTGGGGCAAGTGCAATCGGCGTTACTATACAGGACCTTTACTGTTCAATATGACTACAGGTAAATAGATTTATCTATGGGGGACAAACAGTAGATGGTGGCTATTGATGTGGGTAACTATGTCCATACATATTATATGATTATCTATGTGGTATGGACTGACTTTGATCACTGTGGCTACGAGGGGTATTTCCACTTGATGCAATAGACTTCATGGTAACTGTGAGGCAAATCCCGGGATATGAAGATGAATTATGACTCCAGTCATAGTCCCTCATCACTCCCTGGCAGTGCCCCCTCCCTTCTTGTTCTCAGTGTTCCACTTACACCTCCATGGCCATGTCCTGTGATATGGAGATGAGGTGGTGTGGGAACAATGGACACAGGATGACTCCCTGCCGTCACCCTGTAGTGGGGGCTGCTAGCTAGTTAGCAAGGCTATGGAAATAGCCAGACAGAACGACTCCAGTAAAAAATGGTTCATATCTCGCAAGCCATATTTCCGATAAATATGGCAACCATAAAAATGGTGTCTCCGCATGCAGACGATGCCGGCACACCCTTTTTATGGGAGCAGGACATTGGGAAATGCCCCAGGCGTGATATCAGCCAATGGGGAACTGGCAGACAGGTCATGAGTCCCCTCGTTCTGTAGCTAAATTCATAACTGTCACAATGAGAGCATTGGCGTCCGCCTTCGACGCTCCCAGGCAAAGTTATGGCCCATATTCCATGTTGGGATATTGTCCATAACTCAAGCCAGGGGTGGAGCAGTGCTCCCTGTGAGGTCACTAAGGTAGGAGGGGACCTGGATCTGCCCAGGTTGATAACCCTACTTCGGCCATTTTCCAGTGTTCTTTCGCTGGGGGTCACGTGCAGGAAACATCTGCGGGAGTTCCTAGAAACCTGGTCTACAGCGCCCCCCTGTGGCCAGACGCACAAGGTAACTGATCAAATTGCATACCTGTTTGTAAACCATGCTTTATCTGTAACTGTACTCTGACATATGTATATTCTGTAGATTCCCTATTGTATATATTGTAGTTTCTAGTGTGCTTTAGGCTGATTAAATTATATAATTAATCTTGGGCTGTTCTGTTATCTCGATCTTGAATCCCACGTCTGTGTGTTCGGCTAATAGTTACCGTAAATCGGTTGGTGGCAGCGAATTGTGCCAAGGATTATTGTGGGGAGGCCAGTGAGATCCGGGGAGATTTTATATATTCCGCCCGCGGAGGTCGGGGGAATATATACCTTACTCTCACCGGGGACCCTTCAATAATCGGCATAAGTAGTATAGCGGCCTCCTTGCTTATTGTCGGGCAATTCCATAATTGGCCTGACTATAAGAGGGGCGCTAGAGAGCGCGTCACGTGCTCTGTCTGTCGGTCGGGAGGTATAAAGGAGGGGTGACCCCCACTTGTTACCCCCCGATTGTGACGTACTGGTAGCCAGCGCGGGGGATTTCTGAGTGACCCCCCCGGTGGTTTGTGACATATTGGTGGCATAGCGGTGGGATCGAGATAATAGTGTGTGTGAGTGTGAGACCCATACTCCCAGACACTAAAGACTGCCTGCAGCAGCTGTGGCTGCTGGGGTCTTCAGACTAGCTCAACACTAGAGTGTCAGAGTGCAGATACTGTAAGGTGTGTGGAGGCATCAGGTGTCAGTTCTGTGTCAGTGACCAAAAGTCTGCAAGAATGGCTGATGGCACCAGGAGCAGAGCTATGCAACTGGCCAATGCTAAGGCAGGAGCCGAAGAGAGGGAGGACGGTGCTGTGGACAGCAATGAGGAGGTTGCCCACGAGTCCTCCAGGAGCTCGACGCCAGAAAACCGTTCTGCCAAGGACATTGCGCAACCTGGCACTGCTGGACAAGATGAGGAGGAGCTCACCCAAGGTTCCTCAACGAGCCAGATGCCAGCCCTCCGCTCTGAAAGGGACAGTGAATCGCCTAGCTCTGCAGCGTGCCGCAGATCACCACGTGCCATTCCACCGAGCCTGGGAGGCTCGGATAGCCTTCTTCAAATGGCTATGGCCCTTCTCCAGGCTGGAGACCAGAAGGGCTACAAGGAACTCCTGGCAGAGCGCAGGGCAGAGCGGCAGGCAGCGCGTGACGCTGAGGCTGCGGAGCGGCACGCAGAGCGTGAGGCTGCGGAGCGAGAGCGGCAGGCAGCGCGTGAAGAGCGAGAGCGACAGGCAGACCGTGACTACCAGCTGCAGCTAGCTCAGCTCCGGCCCTCATCAGCCACATGTGACCTTCGAGACACCAAACTTCCAAAGGTCCGTGTTGAGGACTTCCCAGTGCTGGAGAAGGATGGAGACTTGGACTCTTTCTTGACTGCTTTTGAACGGACTTGCTTGCAGCACCATCTGGACAAGGACCAGTGGGCCAAATACCTGACCCCCCGTTTAAGGGGTAAGGCTCTGGATATCCTTGGGGACTTGCCTGCTGAGGCAGATCAGGGCTACGACACCATCAAGCGGGCCCTGATCCAACAGTACAACCTCACTCCAGAGTCCTACCGCAAGAAGTTCCGGAGCCTACAGAAGGGACCAAAGGACTCCTGGGCTGACCACCGGCGGGCACTTGCCCGAGCTGCCGACCACTGGACCCAAGGCCTGCAGCTTTCCACCGGACCGGAGATCCTGGACTTGTTCATCACGGAGCAACTCTTGTGGAACTGCCCTGAGGATCTCCGCCAGTTCATCCGAGACCAGAAGCCAAAGGGGTCCACGGCTACAGCTGCCCTTGCCGATGACTACACCAACAACCGGGCCCCTGAGGCCAGGAGAGCGGCCACCAGCAGCACCTGGAGAGGGGGTAAGATGAATTCGGCGACTGCCCCACCTGCCCCTAGACTGCAGGGGGTGTCCCCCTCAACTCCCCTCTCCAGGCCCGTGGCGGAACCAAGACGGTGCCACCAGTGCAACCTACCTGGACACTTCAAGGCCATGTGCCCTCAGCGTCCCAAGGCCCCGGCTCCGTCCCCGTCCCAAGGGCCGCCCAAGGTGTATTGTGTGGGTGGGGGTGGTGGTAGGTCCCTGGACAGCTTCCAACCTGTCACCGTCGGCCGGTCTGTGACCATAGGACTGTGAGACAGCGCCTCGGAGGTGACTCTGGTGCGGCCTGAGATGGTGTCCCCCCAAGACTTGATCCCTGGAAAAACCCTCGCTGTCTCCGGGATTGGAGGCACTGACCCGGCGCTGCCTGTTGCTGACATTTATGTGGACTGGGGCGCAGGGCGGGGGGTGAGGGAGGTGGGGGTAACTGATCGGATCCCTGCAAACGTGCTACTTGGGACAGATTTGGGGCAGATAACCTCCCAGTTTGGGCCCCCCCCAAGGGCTGAACCTTCAGCCCGTACTGACATGACTCCTAACAATGTTAATGTGTTATCTATGAATGATGTAAGGGAGGAGGGAGTGAACTCTGATATTTCTGCTTGCATAGACACCATAGACACACTCAGCTGCAGCTGTGACAGGGGAGGGGGTCAGAGAAAGGGGTGACAATGCCTCTACAAGTAACCAGCCTGTGAGCTGGGATCTGTTGCCCTCTGCAGGGATAAGCAGAGAGCAGGGTGCTGCAGGGGGAGGACCAGTGTGTGGGGTGGGGGCTACCACAGCAAATGTGGGGTCCCCAGAGATTTCACAGCGGGGTTCTGTTGCTGCAGGAGGGGAACAGGCAGGTGAGATTGGGGCCGGTCCAGGAGCGGAAGTGCTCCCAGGTAAGATCTCGGTGCATGGTTCCCCCACAACCGGGGTGTCAGGAAGCCAGGTAGGTCTGCCTGAACCGGCGACTTGGTCAGGAACGGAGGAGGAGCAGGCACGACCCACGGTCGCAGCGGCTGTGGCCGCTGTCACCCGCAGTGGGAGTGCTGGAAGCCAAGGGGCCTCCCGGAGGTCCGATAGCTCTTCCCCTTCTGACCAAGTGGCAGCCGAGTCAGGTGGAGGCCAGGACACAGGTCCCGGGGTACTGACCGAAGATGTGACAGTCTCGTCGATTCTGGCCACATCTAGTCAGGGGTTTCAGGCAGCGTTAGAAGCTGACGACAGCCTGAAAGCTCTTAAGGAGCAGGCGGCACAGCCTCCCTCGGACCCGGAGCGAGTGGTCTGGGACCAAGGACGGCTGTACCGGGCCACGGTCCAGCAGGGTTCACCGGAGGCGTGGCCCAGGGACCGACAGTTGGTGGTACCCTATCCGTTCCGGACGGAGTTGTTGCGGATCGCACATGAGATTCCGATGGCCGGACACCTAGGGATCGCTAAGACCAAGGCCAGGTTAAACCAGCATTTCTACTGGCCAAAAATGGGGGCCGATGTGGCTGCCTACTGCCGTTCGTGTGAAACCTGTCAGAGAGTGGGGAAGGCGGGGCCACGCCCCAAAGCCCCACTAGTATCTCTGCCAATCATCGATGAGCCTTTCAGGAGGGTGGCTGTGGATCTGGTCGGCCCGCTGGCCATCCCCAGCAGCTCCGGGAAACGCTTCCTACTGACGGTAGTGGACTATGCCACCCGGTACCCAGAAGCAGTGGCCTTGTCGTCCATTCGGGCTGACAAGGTGGCCACCGCATTGCTGGAGATTTTCTCCCGAGTGGGTTTTCCCCAGGAAATGCTCACTGACCGGGGGACCCAATTCATGTCCCAGCTGATGGAGGCCCTCTGTAAGCAAGTCCAGGTGCGACATCTGGTGGCCAGCCCGTACCATCCACAGACTAATGGCCTGTGCGAGCGGTTCAATGGCACCTTAAAGCAGATGCTTAAGATGTTGGTCGACTCCCATGGGCGTGACTGGGAGCGGTATCTCCCACACCTGTTATTTGCTTACCGGGAGGTTCCACAGGCCTCAACAGGATTCTCACCGTTTGAGCTCCTGTACGGGCAACGTGTGCGGGGCCCCCTGGCTCTGGTGAAAGAGGCTTGGGAAGGGGATTTGGCCACCCCTGGAGTGTCGGTTATCGAGTATGTCATGCGCTTCCGGGACAAAATGCAGGCCTTGACGCAACTGGTACACGACAATATGGCTCAAGCCCAGGCCGATCAGAAGCGTTGGTACGACCAGAACGCTTGTGAGAGGACCTACCAAGTGGGTCAAAAGGTGTGGGTACTGGTCCCCGTACCACAGGACAAGCTTCAGGCAGCCTGGGAAGGCCCATACCTCGTGTACCAGCAGCTCAACCCTGTAACGTACCTGGTCACCCTGGACCCTGCCCGTGGAAGGCGGAAGCCCTTCCATGTGAACATGATGAAGGCACATCATGAGCGGGAGGCATGTGCGCTCCCCGTGTGCAACCTGCCCGAGGAGGGAGAAGCGGAAACCCTCTTGGATATGCTAGCCCAGGTTAGGGCAGGCGGATCCATTGAGGATGTGGAGGTTGGCCACCAGCTCTTGGAAGACCAACGGTCCCAGCTGTGGGCCACCCTCCTCCCCTTCCGGGGGTTGTTTACCAACCAGCCCGGAAGGACTGACTTGGCTGTCCATCACGTGGACACTGGGGATCATCCCCCGATCCGGCGTTCAGCATATCGGGTCTCCCTGGAGGTGCAGCAACACATGCGCCAGGAGATTGACGAGATGCTGAAGCTGGGGGTGATCCAGGCATCCAACAGCGCTTGGGCCTCGCCTGTAGTCCTCGTCCCTAAGAAGGACCGAACCACTCGGTTCTGCGTGGACTACAGGGGGCTCAATGCTGTCACGGTCGCCGATGCGTACCCAATGCCACGCATCGATGACCTGCTCGATCAGTTGGCCGGGGCTCAGTACCTGACCATCATGGACCTGTGCCGGGGATATTGGCAGATCCCCCTGACTCGCAAGGCCAGGGAACGCTCTGCCTTTATTACCCCATTTGGACTGTTCGAGTCCACGGTGATGCCATTCGGGATGAGGAATGCCCCTGCCACTTTCCAGCGGATGGTCAACACCCTGCTCAAGGGACTTGAAGGGTACGCGGCCGCGTACCTGGATGACATTGCCGTCTTCAGTCCCACCTGGGAGGACCACCTAGAGCATCTAGCACAGGTGCTCAGGCGGATCCACCGGGCAGGTTTGACCATCAAGCCGGGAAAGTGTCAGCTGGCCATGAGCGAGGTCCAGTACCTCGGTCACCGGGTAGGTGGGAGAACACTGAAGCCAGAGCCTGAGAAAGTGGAAGCCATCGCATCCTGGCCCACCCCCAGGACCAAGAAGCAGGTGATGTCCTTCTTGGGGACCGCTGGGTACTATAGGAGGTTTGTTCCATGCTATAGTAGCCTGGCAAAGCCCTTGACGGACCTCACCAAGAAGAAGCTGCCCTCTGCAGTCGATTGGACAATGGACTGCGAGACAGCCTTCCGGGCCCTAAAGGACGCCCTGTCCAGCCCGCCCGTGCTACAGGCAGCCGACTTCACGCGGCCGTTTGTAGTACAGACCGACGCCAGTGACTTCGGCCTCGGTGCGGTGCTCAGCCAGGTGGACTCTGCGAGCCAAGAGCACCCAGTCTTGTACCTGAGCAGGAAGCTGTTACCAAGGGAAGTTGCCTATTCCACGATGGAGAAGGAGTGCCTGGCCATAGTGTGGGCCCTGCAGCGTCTGCAACCCTATCTATACGGGCGCCACTTCATCGTGGAGACGGACCACAATCCCCTCAGCTGGTTGCACACCGTCTCTGGGACGAATGGGCGATTGTTGCGATGGAGCCTTGCGCTCCAGCAATACAACTTCACCATTCGCCACAAAAGGGGCCGTGACCACGGTAACGCGGACGGGCTGTCCCGACAAGGAGAGGTCGCGGACGGGCGCACGGGGGAACACCGGAGTGTGCTGCCCCCTAGCGCCCTCAAAAGGGGGGAGGTGTGAGGCAAATCCCGGGATATGAAGATGAATTATGACTCCAGTCATAGTCCCTCATCACTCCCTGGCAGTGCCCCCTCCCTTCTTGTTCTCAGTGTTCCACTTACACCTCCATGGCCATGTCCTGTGATATGGAGATGAGGTGGTGTGGGAACAATGGACACAGGATGACTCCCTGCCGTCACCCTGTAGTGGGGGCTGCTAGCTAGTTAGCAAGGCTATGGAAATAGCCAGACAGAATGACTCCAGTAAAAAATGGTTCATATCTCGCAAGCCATATTTCCGATAAATATGGCAACCATAAAAATGGTGTCTCCGCATGCAGACGATGCCGGCACACCCTTTTTATGGGAGCAGGACATTGGGAAATGCCCCAGGCGTGATATCAGCCAATGGGGAACTGGCAGACAGGTCATGAGTCCCCTCGTTCTGTAGCTAAATTCATAACTGTCACAATGAGAGCATTGGCGTCCGCCTACGACGCTCCCAGGCAAAGTTATGGCCCATATTCCATGTTGGGATATTGTCCATAACTCAAGCCAGGGGTGGAGCAGTGCTCCCTGTGAGGTCACTAAGGTAGGAGGGGACCTGGATCTGCCCAGGTTGATAACCCTACTTCGGCCATTTTCCAGTGTTCTTTCGCTGGGGGTCACGTGCAGGAAACATCTGCGGGAGTTCCTAGAAACCTGGTCTACAGCGCCCCCCTGTGGCCAGACGCACAAGGTAACTGATCAAATTGCATACCTGTTTGTAAACCATGCTTTATCTGTAACTGTACTCTGACATATGTATATTCTGTAGATTCCCTATTGTATATATTGTAGTTTCTAGTGTGCTTTAGGCTGATTAAATTATATAATTAATCTTGGGCTGTTCTGTTATCTCGATCTTGAATCCCACGTCTGTGTGTTCGGCTAATAGTTACCGTAAATCGGTTGGTGGCAGCGAATTGTGCCAAGGATTATTGTGGGGAGGCCAGTGAGATCCGGGGAGATTTTATATATTCCGCCCGCGGAGGTCGGGGGAATATATACCTTACTCTCACCGGGGACCCTTCAATAATCGGCATAAGTAGTATAGCGGCCTCCTTGCTTATTGTCGGGCAATTCCATAATTGGCCTGACTATAAGAGGGGCGCTAGAGAGCGCGTCACGTGCTCTGTCTGTCGGTCGGGAGGTATAAAGGAGGGGTGACCCCCACTTGTTACCCCCCGATTGTGACGTACTGGTAGCCAGCGCGGGGGATTTCTGAGTGACCCCCCCGGTGGTTTGTGACAGTAACCTATTCAATAGCAGCCATCAGAGAAACCCTTATACATACCCTAAGCCCCAGGTATTGAAATTTCTATGTCGTCAGAAATGCCTACTTTTATATGTCCAATTATATATAGGACATTATTGTAGGCTAACTGGTCCAGAAAGTATAGTTATCACCGGATTTGCACTATCCCCTTTAGTGCGGTTATACATCCCTCCCAATACTCCAAATGTCATCCTAAAGTATAATGAATTTTTATGTAATTTGCACGAGCACTTTTTTGTAATAATAAATTTCTACTTGTTTGAATATCAATATTTAGATTCCAGAGTCTTTTTATAGGTTGTGGTCTGCTTTAGTGTCTGATAAGAAGTATAAATTAGGGAATTGCTTTTTATGCCGTACTGGTTCTTTACAGCTTATTGCATTGTGCGGGATCATTTTTCCCAGGTTCAGCACCTTCGTGTGATATTTTGTTTTTTCGTCTTTCAGCCGTCCTTCAGCTTGGCTAGACAAACCCATTCAGGCAGAAACTAAATGGAATATGAATGCTTTAAAAAATTGATGTATGGCGCTCCTAGCCGTGTCCGGAGATGTGAGGATGCCTCACACTGACTGACATCAGGTTTGCGGTGTCGGTTTGCATTTGTCGAGTGAAGGATTCGCGCGGCGGATGCTGAGAATAGTCCTATATGTGATACAGAAAGCAGGTGAAAAGCAACATCCTGCCCCGTATCCTCATTCCTCATACACATCTGTAACCTGGGGTGAACTTTAGCCGATATGTGCTAGATGTATACTTGTATGCAGCGCTCTGACGCCGGAACTGGATTTCTTGGATGGATACTTGCTAAACTTGTTATGTACCTGAATTTTATAAAATGTTGCTTTTTTTTTTTTTTTTTGCCATGATCCCAATCTCTCCATAGAGTAGTTCTGGACTTATACTAATCTTTTATATACTTTGCGGCATCTGTGGATATGTTGGTAGGATTGTCACTTTTATAGATGGCACTGTAAGGCAGGCTCCCATGTTCTAAATCAGTATAATGCAGTATGTAAGGCTACGTGCTCAGGATCCGGACATGCTGCGGCTGCTGTCCGCCGGAGAGGCGCCGCGGCTGCTGTCCGCCGGAGAGGCGCCGCGGCTGCTGTCCGCCGGAGAGGCGCCGCGGCTGCTGTCCGCCGGAGAGGCGCCGCGGCTGCTGTCCGCCGGAGAGGCGCCGCGGCTGCTGTCCGCCGGAGAGGCGCCGCGGCTGCTGTCCGCCGGAGAGGCGCCATGGGTCGTGCCCACGATCAGCATTTGGGATACTGCTGTCTTTCTCTCTGTTCTCCCTGCGGAGAACACTTGCGGCTCCGCAGCAATAAATTGATATGCTGTGGCTCGGGAAGCTGCACTCTGTCCATTTAGGCTGCGGATCCACGATCAGGGTTCACAGCATTTGTACGCAGCAATGTACAGTACAAGCACAGTAGATGGGATTTCTAGAAATCTCATACCCACTGTCCTTTGTTTTTTTCGCAGCGTAAAGTGCAGCACAATTCTCTATTCCTTACAGCAGCTTGACTGTCGTACATGTGACTGTGGCTGTGCCAGAGACTAACCAACTGTATTCATGGCGCTGTGTCTGTGTAAAGAATTAGATGCAGACCATCAGTCTAATCCAAAGATGCGTCCTCTATATAAGGCCTCATTCATGTACTGTACGTGGACTATATGGTACCATTATCTGGTACCAGAGCCTGCATCGTTCCTTTAAGATGAGGTTTTTTTTTTTTGTTTTGTCATCTACATCCAACAACCATGGGTAGAGCTTTCCTTCTCCTGTTGCTCTTAACCTGTTTAATGCCGTAGTTAATCACTCACAGTGGTCAGGGAAGGGACCAACTGTTCCAAGCCCCCATTGACTCCCGTACAACGCAGTCATGGGGCCTGAAATTAATTTAATGCCTTGTACAAAATTCTTTGTTGGTGATGAAGCTTCACGATCAATCTTGTTTGGAGACACTAGTTGCATACATTGCTCAGGTGTGGATTTTGGCCCATTCTTCCACACAAACACTCTTCCAATCCTGAAGGTCCCATAGCGCCTTCTATGAACTCTGAGCTTTAGTTCCTTCCATACATTTTCTATTGGATCCAGGTCTCATGATCAACTCTGTCATTCTAGCAGCTTTATTTTCTTTCTCTGAAGCCAATTGAGAGTTTCCCTGGCTGTGTTCAGTATCATTGTCTTGTTGAAATGTCCTCTTTCGTTTCATCTTCATCATCCTAGCAGATGGCAACCGATTTTTATCAGGAACGTCTCTGTACATTTGTCCAGTCATCCTTCCTTCAGTTATATGAAGTTTGCTTGTGTTGTATGCAGATAAACCGCCCCGCACCATGATGATCCCACCTCCACACTTCACTTTTGTTGGTGTTTTTTGGGGTGCTTTGCCTTTTGGCCTCCAAAAATAGTGTGTTATGGCATCCAAAGAGTTCAGCATATAGATAGATAGATACAAGTTTGAATCACCCTTTTTTTCTTTTTCATTGAAGGAAAAAAAAGTCCAGTTTATCAAAATATATAATTAACCATTTCTTTAAAAGACATAATGTAAAGAAAAAAAAAGTGGGGTAAGAAGCAGTCCAAAACGTATCAAATAAATAAATCTTTTATTTTTATATAGCGCTGACCTATTCCGCAGTGCTTTACATACGTCAGGAACACTGTCCCCATTGGGGCTCACAATCTAAGGTCCCTATTGGTATGTCTTTGGCGTGTGGGAGGAAACCGGAGAACCCGGAGGAAACCCACGCAAACACGGGGAGAACATACAAACTCCTTGCAGATGTTGTCTTTGGTGAGATTTGAATCCAGGACCCCAACGCTGCAAGACTGCAGTGCTAACCACTGAGCCACCACCAGGCTGCGGCGCTAACCGCGGAGCCACCACCAGGCTGCGGCGCTAACCGCGGAGCCACCACCAGGCTGCGGCGCTAACCGCGGAGCCACCACCAGGGTGTGGCGCTAACCGCGGAGCCACCACCAGACTGCGGCGATAACCGCGGAGCCACCACCAGGCTGCGGCACTAACCACTGAGCCACCACCAGGCTGCGGCACTAACCACTGAGCCACCACCAGGCTGCGGCACTAACCACTGAGCCACCACCAGGCTGCGGCGCTAACCGCGGAGCCACCACCAGGCTGCGGCGCTAACCACTGAGCCACCGTGCCTATCCCAAAACGATATTAATAAATACATTAGCTCCCCATGCAAGACACAAACCCCCAGACCGCTGTGTATGTGGACTTTTGTACTGGTTTGTAGTAGTAATGGCAGCGATTGACAATGCCGTCATCCGCTGTGGGAGAATCTCGCGCCATCACCAGTGCGGAGGTGAACTTCAAGGACTCCTACTAAGTGGTAAGGAACTAGTTTATTGGAGGTCATCCCCCGGTCTTCCGAGTGTTTGGCTGCCGCTCCTCGCTGCTGACATTGCTCTGGAGCTTTTTATTGTCTTGTGATGCAGAAGTGTTTATTGCGACACGAGTGTGGAGGGTGACTGCAGAACCAGCGCGTGGACACAGGGCTTCCCTTCTGCTTTCGGCATGGCTCCAATCAAGTGCTTCATCCCCCTCCTCCGTACAAGACTGAATGCTCCTATTTATTTTGCAGAACCATGTGTCATAACGGGGAATCCCATATGTCAAAGATCTGTTGTCCAAATGTGACTGTGCTAATGCCAAAGAGGCGGCCGGTCACTGCCCCTCGTCATCTGCTTCTCTGATGCAATGCAATTCTTATTTTATTGGGAATGTCAGATCCATGTAGTTTTCAGCAAACACATGATTAATGGGCCTTTATGCCTCAACCCCTTTTGCTGCAATACCAGGCAAAGCCACTATTGTGTGGGTGGCACTGTGCACGGTAAACAATCATTGGCGCTGAAGGGTGGCCAAAATTGTTGATTTTGGCCATGGCGGGTGCAAATGAACCCCATAGGTGATGGTGGACACTTTTTTTTTTTTTTTTATATACCACAATGTGATCTGTAAAGTTGTTTTTTTTTTTTGTTTGTTTTTTTTTTTTTTTTGTATTTTCAGAGGCCAATGGATATTATGCAGCCCATCTGGCATCTATATACTTGGCACTCCTGTTTTGCCATGCTTTACCTCTATACAGTGGAACCTTGGTTTAAGAGTAACTTGGTTTGAGAGTGTTTTGCAAGACAAGCGAAGCTTTCTAAAAATGTGTAACTTGGTTTAAGAGCAATGCTTTGCAAGAAGAGCAAATCCTCACCGTATACACTTCTGGTTCTGTTTTTTCACCACGCTCTGACCCGCTCTGGAGGTACCTTTCTGTACATATGTGCTGTATACCATTGTACAGTACAGTATATACTATATAGCATGTCTATCAATTTGCATTTATGGATACAGTATTGTACTGTCTTTCTGCTAACCAGTGCAGCACATTGCTTATACTGTACCTCGCACCCCAACAATTTTATTGTATGCTAAAGTGCAGTTTAATTTGCCTTTTTTACTGTACAGTATTTTGTATTAGAGTACTGTAATTTTATACACTGTGCAGAATTATTAGGCAAATGAGTATTTTGATCACGTGATACTTTTATACATGATGTCCTACTCCAAGCTGTATAGGCTGAGAGCCAACTACCAATTAAGTAACTCAGGTGATGTGCATCTCTGTAATGAGGAGGGGTGCGGTGTAATGACACAACATCCTATATAAGGTGTGCTTAATTATTAGGCAACTTCCTTTCCTTTGGCAAAATGGGTCAGAAGAGAGATTTGACGGGCTCTGAAAAGTCCAAAATTGTGAGATGTCTTGCAGAGGGATGGAGCAGTCTTGAAATTGCCAAACTTTTGAGGCGTGATCACCGAACAATCAAGCGTTTCATGGCAAATAGCCAACAGGGTCGCAAGAAGCGTGTTGGGCAAAATGGCGCAAAATAACTGCCCATGAATTGAGGAAAATCAAGCGTGAAGCTGCCAAGATGCCATTTGCCACCAGTTTGGCCATATTTCAGAGCTGCAACGTTACTGGAGTATCAAAAAGCACAAGGTGTGCCATACTCAGGGACATGGCCAAGGTAAGGAAGGCTGAAAAACCACCACCTCTGAACAAGAAACATAAGATAAAACGTCAAGACTGGATCAAGAAATATCTTAAGACTGATTTTTCAAAGGTTTCATGGACTGATGAAATGAGAGTGACTCTTGATGGACAGATGGATGGGCCAGAGGCTGGATCAGTAAAGGGCAGAGAGCTCCACTCCGACTCAGACGCCTGCAAGGTGGAGGTGGGTACTGGTATGGGCTGGGATCAGCAAAGATCAACTTGTGTGACCTTTTCGGGTTGACGATGGAGTGAAGCTCAACTCCCAGACCTACTGCCAGTTTCTGGAAGACAACTTCTGCAAGCAGTGGTACAGGAAAAAGTCGCTATCGTTAGAGAAAAACATGATTTTCATGCAGGACAATGCTCCATCACATGCATCCAACTACTCCACAGTGTGGCTGGCCACTAAAGGTCTAAGAGATGAAAAATTAATTACATGGCCCCCATGTTCACCTGATCTGAACCCCATAGAGAACCTGTGGTCCCTCATAAAATGTGAGATCTACAGGGAGGGAAAACAGTACACCTCTCGGAACAGTGTCTGGAGGCTGTGGTGGCTGCTGCACGCAATGTTGAGCGTAAACAGATCAAGCAATGACAGAATCTATGGATGGTGGCTGCTGAGTGTCATCAGAAAGAAAGGTGGCTATATTGGTCACTCATTTTTGGGGGGTTTGTTTTTGCATGTAAGAAATGTACAGTATATTTCTAAATTTTGTGCAGTTCTATTGGTTTACCTGGTGAAAATAAACAAGTGAGATGGGAATATATTTGGTTTTTATTAAGTTGCCTAATAATTCTGCACAGTAATAGTTACCTGCACAAACAGATATCCTCCTAAGATAGCCAAAACTAAAAAAAAAACAACTCCAACTTCCAAAAATATTAATTTTTAATATGTGAGTCTTTTGGGTTGATTGAGAACATAGTTGTTGATCAATAATAAAAAAAATCCGCTAAAATACAACTTGCCTAATAATTCTGCACAGTGTATGAATACAGGACATTATTTTGTATTTCTGTAATAAGTTTGTAGAAATATAGTAAATATTTTTGGGTTGTGGAACGAATTGTCTACGTTTCAATTATTTCCTATGGGAAAATTTGCTTTGTTATAAGAGTAACATGGTTTAAGAGCGCACTCCCGGAACCAATTCTGCTCGTAATCCAAGGATCCACTGTACTTCTCTCTATGTGCTGTATTTACCCCGGTGGATGGGCAGCAGTTATACAAGCCACCAGATCTACGAATATGAGTAGTGATTGCAGGGTTGGTCTACACATAGCATTTTGTTTGTAGCCTGTAACCATGGAGACGCATGAGCCTGGAGTAGAGCTGCATACACAAAACACTAAAGCACTGTAATCAAGGCTGTTCTAAAAGTTGTCTCACATTTTATGTTCACTTTATTGGCGCAGTGAAATAATTGAAAGCAAAAGTGCCCAAAATGGTATAGACACTGTACAAAGTATATAACCCTCCTTCACCAATTATACATATTTTGTCACTAAATTATCTATAACCCACAATGTTGTGTGTATTGAGAGAATCATCCAGCCCTTTTTTTACAAGCTGTTATAGTATCTGCCATTACTACCTGTTGTGGTCGGCGTTCCACAGCCTGACTGCTCTAACTGTAAAGAACCCTTTCCTATTTAGCTGCCGGAATCGCCTTTCTCCCACTCGCAGTGAGTGCCCCCTGGTCCTTAGTATGGCCTTTCGGAAGGAATAAGTCATGTGCTAGTCCTTTATATTGACCATCTGAATTTATACATGCTGTATCCTCTTCAGTCTCAATCTTTTGGCAGTCTAAATAGAGTGGGTATGTGTATTTTTGACCTACGCTCCATTCAAATTCTTGGGACATTGGGGGTCCCTGAGGTCAGTCTCTCAGTGATCAATAAGTTATCCTCATTTTAGAAGCAGGTGATGGCTTAGGCTACATTCATATTTCCGTTAAATTGTATCAGTCACAATCCACTGCTCTGGTAAACAACGCAATCCGTTTAGCGGATTCCGTTGTTCCCATAGACTTGTATGAGCGGCGGATTGTGACTGATGATGCTGCGTTGCACCCTCCGCCCGACTGATCAGTCGTGGAACGACTGACCGTGGGGCGGAAGGAATGCAGCCTGTAACGTTTTTTGAGCAGCGCAATCCGTAGGATTTCACTGAGCGTGCCCTCTCTGGCTCACTGCACCTGTAACCAGGATACACATCGGGTTACTAAGCAATGCGCTTTGTTAGTTACCCGATATTTACACTGGTTACGTGTGCAGGGAGCTAGCATGCACCAGGTGTTTGCTGGCAATCAGAGTAAATATTGGGTAACCAAGGAAACAGTGCTTTGCTTTTAGTTACCCGATATTTACCCTGGATACGTGTGCAGGGAGCCCGACACTTCCCCGTTCGGCTCCGCCCCCTCCCACACTCAGCATGTGTATACACACACACACACACACACACACACACACACACACACACACACACACACACACACACCTGTCCCCAGCCCTGCAGTCCCCGCGGGACTGACATCCTCAGCACGCCATGGCCCCGCTCGGCCCACCCACCCCGAACTCTGCCCCCCCGCACACAACAGAGTCCAACAATGAATTCTGTTTTTGTCATCCGTTGTACAACGCATCAGTCACATGCGTCAAGCAACACATGTGACTGATGCAAAACAATGGAAATGTGAACCTAGCCTTATATACTTGGCACAACCTCTTTTAAATGGTCTCTGTCCTGATCTCACTTGTTAGATAAAATGCAAATATCCTCTTCAGAGAGGATAGGTTTCACCTATTGGAGGAAGCAATCCTAAATGTCAATTTCAACCCCTTAATGAACCATCCTGCATGACTTGGGATAAAAAGCCAAACCAGAAACTCCATTTGCAGAGCCATGTTTTGGGGTGTTTATCCCTTGTCAGTGTAAAGCAGGAGATCTGCTATGTCTGGGTGAGAGGCCTCTGACAGGGGCTCTAAAGGAATTAGTCTCCTTGTGGGGGGTTCCTAGCTGGCGTAAGTAGACCTTATAGGTCTTATGGGCTCCTCACCAATAGGTGGAAATTGAGTTCCTGTCCTCTTCCACTAAGAAGATATTTGTATTTTTAAATTCCCAGAGGAGCATTGCATGGCCTGTAAGGCTAGTTTCACACTTGCGTTTTTTCCCTTCAGTCGCAATCCGCCGTTTTGGAAAACAGCGGAATCCGCTGTTTCCCATAGACTTGTATGGATGACTGATTGCGACAGATGTACCTGCGTTGCTTCTGCCGGGCGGAAGGAACGCAACATGTAACGTTAATTGCTTGCATTAAAATGATGCCAAGCGGCGGATTCCGTTACATCCATCAATAATTATAATGGATCCCTATGGTAGCGGATTCCGTTGCAAAGTGCTTTACAACGGAATCCGCCTCTGGATTCCGCTAATTTCTACTGAGCATGGCCAGAATGAAAAAAAAACCCCAAAAAACTGAGCCGACGCATTCCGTTAGACGGATGCCAAACTGATGCAACGGGTCCGTTATTTCGTATGAATCGGCTAACTGATTCCTGTGAAATAACGGACCCGTTGGCCACACAAAAACGGATGCGTCAAAACGACGCAGCAAGGGACCCAGCGGATTCAACTCAGCGCAAGTGTAAAACTAGCCTAAGGCTGTGTGCGCACATTGCGTTTTTTTCCTGCGTTTTGGCTGCATTTAAAACTGCAGCGTCTCAATGGCAAAATGCATGCGTTGTGCTTCCCCAGCAAAGTCTATGAGAAGTCAGCAAATTCCATGCACACGTTACTTTTTTAAACGCAGCGTTTTGGATGCCAAATTTTTGACAAAATCGTTGCGTTTAAAAAAGCAGCATGTCCCTTCTTTTGTACATTTTGGTTGCATTTTCCACCCATTGAAATCAATGAGGTGTGTCAAAACGCAACCAAAATGTTTAGCTGTGCGCTTGCACTGCATTTTTATTGCGTTCTGCATGCTTTTTTGACAAACAAAACGCAGGTCTCTCTCTGTCGATGTCGGTCTCTTCCTCTCACCCCCTCTCTCATACTCACCCATCACTGGCACGGCGCTGCACAGCTGTCACACTGCTCTGGCGGCTTCTCTTTTGAAAATGCTGGCCGCTCATTATTCCATCTCATATTCATTGCTTTCTCCGCCCACCGGCGCCTATGGTTGGTTGCATTCAGACGATCCCCCACGCTGAGTGACAGCTGTCTCACTGCAACCAATCACAGCCGCCGATGGGCGGGTCTATATCGTGCAGTAAAATAAATTCTTTAAAAAAACACCGACGTGCGGTCCCCCCCAATTTTGATACCAGCCAGGGTAAAACCACACGACTGAAGGCTGGTATTCTCAGGATAGGGAGCCCCACGTTATGGGGAGCCCCCCAGCCTAAAAATATCAGCCTGCAGCCGCCCGGAATTGCCATATCCATTAGATGTGACAGTCCCGGGACTCTACCCGGCTCATCCCGAATTTTCCTGGTGCGGTTGCAATCTGGGTAATAAGCAGTTAATGGCAGCCCATAGCTGCCACTAAGTCCTAGGTTAATCATGGCAGTCGTCTGAGACACCCCCCCCCCCCATGGTTAATCTGTAAGTTTAAAGAAAATAAACACACCTGAAAAAATCCTTTATTTGAAATAAAAGCCAAAAACCCCCACCCTCTTTCACCACTTTATTAATCCCCAAACAGCCCTCCAGGTCCAGCGTAATCCACACGAGGTCCCGCGACACTTTCAGCTCTGCTACTTGAAGCTGACAGGAGCGGCCGTAGAATACCGCCACTCTCTTTGAGCTTCATGTAGCAAGTGAAGTGAGTGGCGCTGTCAGCGGTGACATCTCTCAGGTGGAGGACTGCAGCTGGCCGTGGGTAACCTGAGTGACTGCACCGCTGATTGTACGGCTCACTTCAGTCACTCGGGATTTGCGGTCACCAGTGACCGCAAATCAGGCCGCGACACACACAGAGCCGCGCAATCACAATGAAGTCGGGTGAAGTTCATCCGAGTTCAATCTGATCACGCGGCTCTGTTTGGCAGCCAGCCCATGCTCTATGGGGATGTAGCAGAGCCGAGTGGAACCGCTCTGTTAAAAATGCATGCGTTTTGGATACATTTTTTTTGTCAACGCAACAGTTGTCCAGTCTGGCAGAGGGTGCATTTTTTTTCTGCAATTGACAGAACGCAGCGTGTGCACATACCCTCTCCTTACACAGTCTTGGCACGCTCAACAAAGAGAAATGTCCCTAGATGGATGGATTTGTAGATGGACGGATGGATAGATGGATGCATGGATAATCTGAGAGGTAATCTTTGAAATTACTATTTCATAATTATGTTGTCTTCTGAAAAATCATTCTGGTCTTCCGCTGCTTATTGTCACGTGTCACCCATGCTTAGCACTTGGGACTCCTTTGACAGATTACATGAAGTAGGTCTTTGTCTCTTTCATCTCTCGCCGCACTCTTTTGTGTGTGAAACTGCATACAGGTATAACAGGCAGAAGCAATGCATTCTGGGAAGTGAGGTAAAGGAAGTTCCAGATCCTGTAGTGCTGGCAGAATGCTGAGAAAACAAAACCGCCCACTCCAAAAATGAAAATGGGGACAGTTCTTGGATATATTAGGCTATGTTCACATTTCCATTGTTTATGATCAGTCACAATCCACCGCTCTGATAAACAACGCAATCCGTTTGGTGGATTCCGTTGTTTCCCATAGACTTCTATGAGCGGCGGATTGTGACTGATGCCCTTGCATTGCATCCGCTTCCCGACTGATCAGTTGTGGAACGACTGACCGTCGGGCAGGAGAAACGCAGCATGTAACGTTTTTTGAGCAGCGGAATCCTTGTTTTCACTGCGCATGCTCAGATCTTGTGTTTAATCATTCAAATGAATGTCTCTCTCGGCGGTCGACTGATCAGCTGATCTCCCGGCGGCTGGCTTGGGAGAGCGATCAGCTGATCTCCCAGCGGCTGGCTTTGGAGAGCGATCAGCTGATCTCCCGGCGGCTGGCTTTGGAGAGCGATCAGCTGATTTCCCGGCGGCTGGCTTTTGAGAGCGCTCGGCTGATCTCCCGGCCGCTGGCTTTTGAGAGCGCTCGGCTGATCTCTCGGCCGCTGGCTTTTGAGAGCGATCGGCTGATCTCCCGGCCGCTGGCTTTTGAGAGCGATCGGCTGATCTCCCGGCCGCTGGCTTTGGAGAGCGATCGGCTGATCTCCCGGCGGCTGGCTTTGGAGAGCGATCGGCTGATCTCCCGGCGGCTGGCTTTGGAGAGCGATCGGCTGATCTCCCGGCGGCTGGCTTTTGAGAGCGCTCGGCTGATCTCCCGGCGGCTGGCTTTTGAGAGCGCTCGGCTGATCTCCCGGCCGCTGGCTTTTGAGAGTGCTCAGCTGATCTCCCGGCCGCTGGCTTTTGAGAGTGCTCGGCTGATCTCCCGGCCGCTGGCTTTTGAGAGCGCTCGGCTGATCTCCCGGCCGCTGGCTTTTGAGAGCGCTCGGCTGATCTCCCGGCCGCTGGCTTTTGAGAGCGCTCGGCTGATCTCCCGGCCGCTGGCTTTTGAGAGCGCTCGGCTGATCTCCCGGCCGCTGGCTTTTGAGAGCGCTCGGCTGATCTCCCGGCCGCTGGCTTTTGAGAGCGATCGGCTGATCTCCCGGCCGCTGGCTTTTGAGAGCGATCGGCTGATCTCCCGGCCGCTGGCTTTTGAGAGCGCTCAGCTGATCTCCCGGCCGCTGGCTTTTGAGAGCGATCGGCTGATCGTTCCTTCTCTCTCGTTTTACAACGGAATCCGCTTTCTCTTGACAATGAATTCTATTCTTGTCATCCGTTGAACAATGCATCAGTCACAAGTGTCAAGCAACGCATGTGACTGATGCAAAACAACGGAAATGTGAACCTAGCCTTAGACTGTCCACCAACGACATGCTTTTTTTTAAATTATAAGTTTTGTGTACAGTACAGGTAATGTGGTAGATCTTGTGTAAAGAGTGCCACTTTTTCTACCTGACAATAGGGTAAAATATTATCTTCCAGTAAACCTGGTCCCAAAGCTTTGTATTGCGGCACACGTATCTGGTGTCTGCATGTCACTGTTATTATTAGGTCTGTCTCACTCGCAGTGGCCGGACATTGTGACACTGCCTCTGCTGCTCCTGTGAAAGCTTTCAGTGACTCATTATCATCAGAGCATTGCGATTGAGTCATGGGAAAAGGCAATATTTTTTTAGGAAACTGTCAGCTTTTTTTTTATGTCCCAGGTAAAACCACTGCCCTGAGCGGAGCTGGATGTGGGTCTGCCCCAAGCATAAGATCTGACGCCCCCTACAGGAGCAGCTCGCAGTCGGCGGCCTATATGTGTGACCGCCAGTTATAGAGATGACTTTTGAGATTTGTGAGATAAGGAATTGGGGACAGGGATGGTTGTGGATGTCAGTAATGGTCCAGTTTCAGATTATTTTGCAGTGATTACCGATGAATGGGAACACAACGTTGGTTCACTCATCGACCCCCCCCCCCCTTGTCTAAAGGCCCCGTCACACTAAGCAACATCGCTAGCAACATCGCTGCTAGCGAACAACTTTTGTGACGTAGCAGCGATGTTGCTAGTGATGTTGCTGTGTGTGACATCCAGCAACAACCTGGCCCCTGCTGTGAGGTCGTTGGTTGTTGCTGAATGTCCTGGGCCATTTTTTAGTTGTTGCTGTCCTGCTGTGAAGCACAGATCGCTGTGTGTGACAGCGACAGAGCAACAACTGAATGTGCAGGCAGCAGGAGCCGGCTTCTGCGGAGGCTGGTAACCAATGTAAACATCGGGTAACCAAGAAGCCCTGTCCTTGGTTACCTGATATTTACCTTTGTTACCAGCCTCCGCCGCTCTCACTGCCTGTGCTGCCGGCTCCTGCTCTGTGCACATGTAGCTGCAGGACACATCGGGTTAATTAACCCGATGTGTGCTGTAGCTAGGAGAGCAGGGAGCCAGCGCTAAGCATTGTGCGCTGCTCCCTGCTCTGTGCACATTTAGCTGCAGCACACATCGGGTAATTAACCCGATGTGTGCTGTAACTAGGAGAGCAGGGAGCCAGCGCTCAGTGTGCGCTGCTCCCTGCTCTCTGCACGTGTAGCTGCGTGCGCTGGTAACCAAGGTAAATATCAGGTTGGTTACCCGATATTTACCTTAGTTACCAAGCGCAGCATCTTCCACGCGGCGCTGGGGGCTGGTCACTGGTTGCTGGTGAGCTCACCAGCAACTCGTGTAGCCACGCTCCAGCGATCCCTGCCAGGTCAGGTTGCTGGTGGGATCGCTGGAGCGTCGCAGTGTGACATCTCACCAGCAACCTCCTAGCAACTTACCAGCGATCCCTATCGTTGTTGGGATCGCTGGTAAGTTGTTTAGTGTGACTGGACCTTTAAGTCCCAGGTGACTAACCTGACCACCGACTCCTCGGAAACCTGAAATGGCTGATAACAGGGAACAATAGCTTTGCATTCTGCTGCATATTGAATGATGATGAGAGGAGCATTAGGCCTTGTGCTGCTGAGTGGCAAGGAGTGTGAGAAGCTGAGACGTCATACAGGCACAAACGAGCACTCCTGGATATTGGACATAGCCCTTGGGCTAATGGTGGTTTACCGTATTTTTCGGTTGCCGCCGACCACAGCAGAAGCGCCGGCCGCCACCGCGCACAACAGCTCCATCGCCCACCGCACAGAGCCCCTGCCTCCTGTGACCCCTCTCAATCACCACCTGGTAAGCTACATTCGGATTTTAAGACACACCCCTCATTTTCCTCCCAAATTTTGGGGAGGAAAAGTGCGTCTTATCTTAAAAATACGGTAATTTTCAACCAAATAATTGTTTAGCTTGCAGCGATTCCTCCTGTCTCTTCTAAACACATGCACGTTCTGCTCACAAGAGCAAACTTGTGTTCTTAATGGGGAGAGGGGAGAAAGGTGATCTCTCCTGTGCCCCTCATCATATGTCAGGGTGGTTTGAGGGGTGTGAGAGTCTTCACAACCCAATTATCATCGGCTGGTCCCTCTGATTTAGCCGACTTAGCTCATGTGTTCGGACACCTTTTAGGCACGGAGCTCTATTAGTTACACTATCTAAATTAGGCCTCGTTCAGACGATGCTGTTTTTCACGTACACAAAAAATAGTCCTTGAGTTGTCCGTCATGTTTCATTAGATGCCTGTTATCTCCTATGAGTCCAAAAGGAGGCGCTATAGCTCAGCACACAGGCTGCCCACAGTCAATGGTATAAAAGGTGTAGGAGGGAATTGTGAAAATCCTGATGGGGTCACG